>NC_141053.1:58191294-58791294 GCF_041138505.1 Cibotium barometz | reverse complement strand
GCAGTTTCTGTTGACTCTAATGTATGGTATTTTGACAGTGGTGCTACAAAGCACATTACCTTACATCGTGATATGTTCACTTGTCTTGAGGCTGTCTCTAATGGGAATACTGTCACATGTGCCAATAATGCTTCTTACCCAGTGAAGGGCGTTGGTAAAATTATGCTTACTGCTATAAATGGCAGCGCTTTCACACTTTCAGATGCTTTGTATGTGCCAGGGATAAAGAAGAATCTATTGTCTGTCTCTGTGCTTGCTAGACTTGGATTTGTAGTAAAATTTATGGATGACAGATGTACTGTTCATGATTTGACTTCTGGTGATACGATTACTGCATCTGGCACCTTGTTTCGTGGGTTGTATAGGCTCAATTCTTATGACAAGTGTGTGGAAGATTCAGCAAATGCGGTTTCTGATGAAAAGGCAGTTTCAGATGCAAAACTATGGCATGCTCATTTTGGTCATCTGAACTTTGCTAGTTTGCTGCGTTTGCAGAAATTTAATATGGTTGCTTCATTGCCTCCTCTTGAGGCAAAGAAGAAAGAGTCAAATGCAGCCACAATAGCGGATGCTTCTACAAATGCAGATTTTGCAAATGTTGTGGAGGATACAGAATGGGCGTTTAGCGTGTATTGCCAATATGACCCATCTGTACATGATGCATGTTTGGCAGTTTCTGTTGACTCTCATGTATGGTATTTTGACAGTGGTGCTACAAAGCACATTACCTCGCATCGTGATATGTTCACTTCTCTTGAGGCTGTCCCTAATGGGAATACTGTCACATGTGCCAATAATGCCTCTTACCAAGTGAAGGGCATTGGTAAAATTATGCTTACTGCTACAAATGGTAGCGCTTTCACACTTTCAGATGCTTTGTATGTGCCAGGGATAAAGAAGAATCTATTGTCTGTCTCTGCGCTTGCTAGACTTAGACTTGTAGTCAAATTTGTGGATGACAGATGTACTATTCATGATTTGACTTCTGGTGATACGATTATTGTATCTAGCACCTTGTTTCGTGGGCTGTATAGACTCAATTCTTATGACAAGTGTGGAAGATTCAGCAAATGCAGTTTCTGATGAAAAAGCAGTTTCAGATGCAAAACTATGGCATGCTCGTTTTTGTCATCTAAACTTTGCTAGTTTGCTGCGTTTGCAGAAATTTGATATGGTTGCTTCATTGCCCCCTCTTGAGGCACCATTGAAACATGTTTGTGAAGGCTATATTTTGGGCAAAATGCAGCGTTCTGCGTTTCCAAAGGATGGTTCTGTGCGGGCCACTCGCAAATTGCAGCTTGTACATAGTGATGTATGTGGGCCTATGCAAACTCCGTCATTTGGTAAACACTTGTACTTCGTGACTTTCATTGATAATTACTCAAGGCATGCATGGGTATATCCACTGAAGGCAAAGTCCGAAGTGTTTTTGTGCTTCAAACATTTTTTTCTTATGGTTGAAAATGTATCCAATTGTACTGTGGGCACCCTCTGTTCTGATCGAGGAGGGGAGTACTTGTCTAAAGAGTTTGATGCATTTCTGGCTAGTCGTGGGATAAAACACCAATGTACAGTGCCGTATACCCCTCAGCAAAATGGTGTTGCTAAGAGAAAAAATAGGTCACTTATGGAGATGGCACGATGTATGGTCAAGAGCCAAGCTTTGCCACATGCGTTTTGGCTTGAGGCTGTCATGTGTACTGCATATGTACTCAATAGGTGTCCCACTAAGGCCTTGCAGTCTATTACTCCATATGAAGCCTGGCATGGCAGGAAGCCTTCTATTGGTCACTTGCGTGTCTTTGGTTGCTTGGCCTATGCTTTAGTGCATGTGCAACAACGCAGAAAATTGGATGATAAGGCTGTATTTTAAGTTTGATGGTAGGAAGGTTGGGAGTCAAAGTGAACATTGCAAAACATGCAAGCACTGTGTTGCTCCACACATCCTTGAAATTGTAGAGTCCATGTAATTCTTATTCTTTCAAGTGAATACTAAAAACTGTTTCTCTAAAAGTGTTGTAAATTTAATTTTATTTCATTTTCATAAATTATAGTGATTTTTTTAAGTCTACTGTGTTTCGAACCCATTAATATGTAAGAAAATAAAGATAAGTATAAGTTAGTACAATTATAAATATAAGTATAAATATATATTTAAGTGTAAACAATAATATAATTGATTATCCTAGAAATATAATATGATTTATGATTTCTTATATTTTAATGAAGTGTCATTAATTTTAAGTCTATGGATATAAGTATAAAAATACATATAACTTTAAGTATATATTTAAGTACAAATAATAATATAAGTAACTTTGTAAATAATAAAATATAATAATAATAATAATATGTAACAAGAAATAGAAGTATGATTTATTATTTATTATATTTTATTGAAGTGTCCTTTATTTACTAAAGTATAAACAGAAGGTATTAAAATAAATATAGGTTTATAGATATTTTAAGTACAATAATAAACATAAGTATAAATTGCATCCATCCAGTCTTACGAAACCCAAAGTCATGACCCACCACTAGCTTCATTGAGTGCCATCACCTCCTCATGAGTTTTAATGAAATAAATATTACTCCATTAAAATTTTAATAAAATATATATATTACTTTATTAAATTTTTAATGAAATAATATATAAACTTATATTTATAAGTATAAGTAGGGATTATTTTCATTCACTTCTTTTGCATTCTCTATCTCCCACGCCTTCACGATGGCTTCTCATCATGATGCATTCGCACATTGGATGAGTTTACGGTCAGATGTGGGACCATATCTACCCTACGTTTTGTCAGAGTGTTGAGCTAGAGAATATATTTAGGACTCTAGAGCCCGATAGCTCAGTGCTTGCATTTTTTGCACGGGATGTGATGATATCACATTTTTTATCCTTGAATCCACTGCTCGGTGAATACCCCTAGAGTTCCTCTTCTCCATGAAGAGTGGTGACAACCATAGAAAGGTTGTGCAAAGAGCACTTGCACACATTCCCCCCCTTTCGATCTACCTCTGTGCCCCTCACTTTTGAGGAGGTTGACCAGATCAATCTCATCGAGCGGGATATTGCCTTTGCTATTTATATATTATGCTTTGATTTTGAAGAGGAGAATGATGAGGAGCCAGTGGTGCCTCTTCTCACCTATGAAGAGAAGGAGCCAAAGGAGACAGTCCTAGTGACAAGCAAGAAGAGGAGGCACGTAGCTTGTCTTTGGACTTGTCGACTATCTGCCCCAAGAGGAGGCAGCCCATCCTACTGAGAATGCAAAACTTGCATCATTGAGTGCCATCACTATAGATGGTGTTGAGTACTTGCTCATGCAGGATGTTCTTGAGGTCTTGGATTTGACGGAGGAAGAGCTATACTGCCACCTTGTCCGGGATGTTGATGAAGACCTCGTTGACTTTGACACTGTGGATGTCCCTCCACAAGTAACTGAGATTGGCCGATACGATGGCATGAGCATGGATGATGTCTCTGCAATCATCCACATCCAAAGAAGTGCTATAGAAGATGCTCCTAAGTTTTTGAGAGGCTACATGAGGAGCTCTTTGGACCTCGACCACGCATTGACCTCTCAGACCCCATACATGGTGATAAAGCGATCCGAGGGCAGACCTAGAGGCATCGGATGGGAAATAGAATGATGAGGCTGAGAAGCTACGTTTAAAAAAAAATTTAATCTTCCTAAAAATTTCGGTGCAGGGTCTCAGGGGCCTAGGGTGTAGATTCAGGGCCATCCTCGCCAGCCTTCGGTTGGCATGCCTGGAGGGCCCTGATGTATCCCTGATGCATAGACGATTTCATCTCATTTGAAAATATTTTTTTTCATGCAATTGTATTTTTGAATAATTTTTTATATTTTATTTTTGCATGCAAATATTTTCTTCAGGAAATTATCTATGCCGATGAGTTTGCATCTAGAGCTAGTGGAACAAGGAGTGGCGGAGGAAGAGTCCAGGATGTAGCTTTGAAGGAGTACATTGGCAAAATCTTCCAAGACATTATTGTCTTTCACAAAGTATGCTCCCCTGATGGACAAGTCTCTCTCATGAAGATCAAGGCTTTAACAAAGGGTGCTGCATTCAAGTCCATGCATGTGAAATCAAGCTTAGAGAAGGTGGTGCTTGTGAAGCGCTGCAAGCTCCTATACTTGTTTGAAGCTCCTATACTTGTTCGAAGCTTAGTGTGGTGGAGGGAAGATTCATTCACTAGTTGGCCTAGGCCTTGCCACTATGAAGATTGATCTTCATGCTATCCATCTCGAGCTCGAAGGAAATTTTGTTGTAATTCCTTCGCTTAAACCTCCTACTGACTTTGCTGAACCTAGTTCTAAAAGGCGCAGAGTTCAAGGTTTTTGTACTTGCTTCTATGTCATGATGTAATAGTTTTTATATTAACAAAAATATATTTTTGAAGTTTTGTTATATTCGTGCGATCAACAAATAATATTTAATCATTAATTTAAAATTAAAATCAACAAATAATATTTAATCATTAATTTGAAATTGAAATCACAATACAAGTAGACACTTTGCAAGAATCAAAAAATATACATTTTCATTAAGTAAAGCATTTACATCATGATCACATGAGATTACATTGTGAAATATACATGAGCTTATCCTAAACCCTAAACTACGGCTCATCATCACCATAATCTTCCCTCCACTTCCGCATGCATAGAACTAGCTTCATATCTTTGTCAGTGATGGTGACTATCTTGGCATGGACTGCTACGTACACTGTGTCACCATATATGTCCATCAAAAAAGCTTCAATAGCCTCTTGAAGAGCTTCCAAAGCTACTGTTGTCCATCGTGTGGGAGCCTCACGATTGTCGACCCGATGATGCCATCGAGATAGCCGGCTCACGTTCAAATCATCCATAATCTCCCTAACAAGACGATGAAAAGGCCTCCTCGGGATCAGAAGGTCTGCCGTCTTTTGATACTTTCTGATTTTTCGAAGAGCGACGGTGCCGGTTCTCCACCGACGTTTGCGATGTGTGGGCAGTGGTGGGGGCCTAACCTTCACAGGATCAACCCTCTTGGTAGTCTGCTTCGTGCGAGCCATGTTCTTGAAGAAGATAAAACAAGAATAGAATGAAAACGAAAGACTCTAAACTTATATTTATAACTTCAAAAACTGAAAATATAACTTATATTTATATTTTTATAGAATGAAAATAAATAACTCTTAAATTTTTTAGTAATTTTTTATTATATTTAGTAATTTACTTATTTATAAGAGCCCCTCTGATGCAACATATCACTAATTTCCTAGGGTTTCTAGAACTTCGTTCCATGTTTAAAGTAATCTAATTTTTAGAGTAATTTTTATTATATTTTTTAGTAAAGACAAAATTTTTAAAACTTCTAAATTCATTGAAATTTTATACACTTATAATCTTTCATGCATACATGTTGTGTAAAAAATCCTAAATCCATATGAGGCCTGTGAACAAAAAAATAATGCTTTTGATAAACTTGAAAAACTATACGAGAGAAAAAGATAATAACACCCAAGATATTGAGAAAGAAACATCAAATTGTGCTTGTATTAAAAACACTTCTCATAGATTACAAGTACATTGAAACAAAGGTTTACAACGCATCATATGATTTACTCAAATCATATTATTCATATTCAAACTGAAGGCATCACCATTATTATGAATCCTTCGTACAAGTCTCAAATCCTTGTCCATAAGAGTGATACGCTTCGCATGAATAGCTGCCAACTGACCATCATGCATGAGGTCCACCGAATATGCCTCAGCTTATTCTTGAAGAGCTAGCAACGCTTGGGTTGACCATCGCTGCACATTATTGACTGTAGAACTAAGTCTTGCATAGAACCTATTACGAGACATTCGCTAGAGATCTTGCAATATCTCTCTCACCAGTCTTAAAAATGGCGCGCCCTCGGTATGATTAAGTTTGTGCTTTTCTAATACTTCCTTATTTCTCAAAGAGCAACAGTGCCTGGTCTCCATCTACGCTTCTTGTGACGTGGCGGATGTGGATGCGTTGTACCTGTAGTAGTGCCTCCTGGATTGTCAAATTGAGTGCGCTCACTATCAGTCTCCATTGGTATATTGACCTGGGGCTATGTTGGGCGAGTCTTAGTCGGGTTCCTCTTAGCACTTTTCTTGGTGCGTGCCATGGCTTGAAAGCTAGAAGACTATAAAATGTAAATGTCACCACTTATAAGTAATACTTTAGTCAACTTTAAAAATAACACAACTGTTCACACACAAGTATGCATATACTCTCACACATAAAATCGTTTAATATTATGGTTATAGTTAGTGAGATTATGGGTGATATATCACATCGGTTTACAAGCTCTATGTGAAAGCCATTTTGGTTTAGTAGAGTAATACTTGCATCAACAAAAAATTACAGAGTTTCAACTTGCATTTGCTCATTTGAAACACTTGACTCTCAGGTTTTCCACTTGCTTCCCTCTCTTTCTTGAGTTCTCAACCATTCAGCATGTTTCTCTCTACCTGATGAATTCTCAAATTGTGCCTTTCTAACCTCACATATGACTCTGTGTATTGCATGTGATCCATTGGACATAGGTTTCTTCTCCTCTAACCATATTACTATCTTTCTATACCACCATAGAAGCAATTGTTTCATTGGATTGACATCATAGATTCCACCTCCATGCGCAGTTGTCTTTTGGAAAGCACATCGTGCTTGCCAATGAGATTGCTCCATGCCCTATGTGGTGTAGACCATATCGCTAAACTTCCTTCATTTGCAAATTAAGGACCATGAGCATGCAATATATGCTACATCAATAAACAACGTAATCATAGTTAGTCTCTAAAACCATATAAATTAATTGTAATGTCACACTTATTGTAATGTCACACTTACCATGTAATGTGTTATACTACTTGAATTCCAGGATTCAACAACTGATGCATAGAATATACCAATCACCTCCTTAAACTCCTTGGAATCATTTGGTCCAAATGTCATCTTCTGTAAAAGCACTGCCAATTTGTCTCAAGAGCAATCCACACATTTGCTTTTGCTACTCTACTCTTTCCTCCATTGCTTCGATCAGGAACAGCCATATGTAACTTTTTCCATGCTTCATATTTCTCTGGTTGTTGTACTAGTAGTTCTCCATTTTCATTTGGTGGTGCAGAGAGGAATTTCCTTGCTTTTGAACCGCCAAAGCAAGGTTTGCATGGTACATCGCCGCTTTTTCGGACTTTTTTTCATCCTCCTTTATTTCTACCCGACCTCGATGTAAACCCATCCTAGATAATACTTCTTCCACCCTTTTACATGTTTCTTTGGCATCAGAAGCTGGCTGCATTTTATAAGCAAAACGCACATATTCATAAACCAATTTGTCTATGATCCTCACTAGTGCATGCAAAGTGCAAAAGTGTACTCTTGTCTAGGGGATGTCAAGAATAGGATCCCACTTAGGATATACTCGTCCCCACGGCAAACAAATTGATCACGTGTAGGACACCCTTCTCTACCTGTTTCTTCCCATTCTTACCTTTCTTTCTAGAACGCATACAATATATGTAAGAAAACTCTGCATTTGCTGTATTTGACACACCAAACATGCACTTCAAAGTTTTGAGATCTCCAGCAAGGTGCCATTCCACTTGATACTCACCATAACCTTTCACGTGCAAGCTTTCACCATGATTTTGATGTTGCACTGTATTAGGTATCTCTGTCAAGTTAAAGAAAATCTCATGATCTTCCTTTGGTACTTCAAATGCAACAAGCCACCAAATTTCATTATCAGACTGTACACTAAAGTAATCAGGATGACCAAGCAAGATGTTAGGATCCAGTGCTGTATTCATGAGAGTTAGACTAACACGTTCTAACTTCTGACCTTTGATAACCTCACTTTCATCAAGCTTCAAAATAAATTTTAGCTTGCCTCCACATTCTACAACAGATATACTATAAAATTTTACCATTAGAGATTGTAACTTGCATACATCTAATACAAAATTGTTATTTATGTCCAAGATAAACGGAACTTCCTTTGACCCATACTTGCATACATGTCTGTGACATAAGTGCATTGGCTCACCAATTAATTGTTCCACCTTAATGTTTAATGATTGTCGTGCTTGCACCACATGAAATGGTTTAGGAAGAGGCAATACCCTTTTCTTTTGCAACACTTTTTTAAACCTTGTATCTAAATGTTTGTATATCATGCCATAAGACTAAGAACTTATTCCTACCTTATCACATATTCCCTGCATATCATTTGATGTTGTGAAGTAACCACTTACCTCTTATAAGCATTGTATAATAACTTCATCACCAACTAACTTAAACTTTGGGCATTGAAGCGCGGACTTCACCATATCTTTAGTGAGTACCTTTTCAATTCCTTGATTCACTTCATTTTCTAGATTGCTAAACATCTTTTGCATGTTATCACGTTGTGCATAGATCCTTCGCCTGTATTGTCCACCTGTCTTTACCAACATTTTGGCGTTCACGTACCTCCCGTGTTGTTGTGGACCCATAAGTGACAATCTTTTCAACATTGTCTTCATCTTCTTATTGCTAGCCTGTAAATCATTAACATGGTTAATCAAACTGGCATTTTGCATTACCATGTCATGCATAGCATCTTGCAAAACATTGTTCTCTTCTTGTTCTGCCAACAATGATCTATTAAGTTTCATGATCTGTTGTGCAGAAATACGGGCTTGGGTTGCAAGTCTCCAAGTATAACCCTGTAACCCTGCATTACCCTCAGAAACATACTTGACAAATGATGTTAGTCCTGAGAATTGGGAAGATTGTTGTGTAATAGGATCAGGTGGATATATAGACCCATCAACCCAAAGATCTATATGTTTTTTCCGTGCTATTCTTGTAATTGCATCACCGATGGATTCATCATTCATGTGACGCAGCATTGGTCACACACGGGTGACACTGATCTAGCTCCCATCCATGTGACACCAAAAGTGTCACTGGCCCCATGTGAACATGGCACAAATCTAGCCGCTCTATGGAGTGACAGTCCCATAGAAGTGGCTCCAAAAATGGAGATGGACCAAATGGTGACATTCTCTCTGGCGGTGTATCATCTTGATGCTAAAGTTCCTTGGGTAATGCATGGGTTTGAGGTGGCTTGGTTTATTGTTTTGGCTTTTCGAGACAACCGTGTGTCCCCTCTTTCCACATTGGAAACACTTTCCTTCCTTGACATATTCTTCAAGTTGCTTGTGGGATAACTTCTTGCGAAAAAGTGGAGGTTAGTCCCCACTCCTATCCATCTTCTCTTGTGGCTTGTTCTTTGATTGGGATCCCACTTTGAACCTCTCTTTTGACAAGGATCTCGGTTGTCGTTCTTCGTCTTGCCCACCATCCAAGGCATGTGCAAGGCCTCCACTTGTAGAGCTTTGTCTTGTGCTTCCTCCAAGGACTTTGGACCAACCATGTACACTGCTTGCATAATCTTAGGTTGCAATCCATTCACAAACTTACGCATTTCTATCAGTGGTGGAATGGAAGTATAAGAAGTAAACTTTAATGAAGCGGCTAAAAAGTTGTTAAGGTAAGTTGCCACATTCTCACTAACCTTTTGCTTTACCTCATCCCATTTTTTTTGCACACCACTTCAAATTTTGTAGGTAGAAACCTCTTGTTGAACATAATCTTGAAATCGGTCCATGTCTTTGACTCGATCCCGTCTTGTACCACCTCTAGCCACCAATTCAAGGCGGCATCCTTTAAATGCATACGAACCATACGACGCTTGGACTTTTCAGAGAAGTCCTCTCCTCCAAAGACGGCATCGAATTACTTGACAAAAGATAAAGCTTTTTGAGTGTCCCGCTTTCCATAAAAAGCATCAAACTTGACACTCTTCTCTCCTGGCTTGAAGTCTACTTTGCCGGTTGTCGAATGCTCTTTTGCCTTCCTTTCCCTTACTTGACCCGAAGGCACTGCATCCAAGAGAGCGAGCCTAGGGATAGCCTCCTTGTCTCCTCCATGAGAAGCAAATCTGGTGGCTTTTGATCCTTCTCCAATGGTGACCCCTTTGGCTCGAAGATAGGCAGCTTCAATTCCTTCGGCTTCGATGGCTCGATCCTTGATGAAATCTTCAAACATTTGAGCCCTTCTTTGGTCATGTTCCCTCTTGGTTCTCCAAGCAAGGAATTCTTTGTCTCTCAAAAATCGTATGTACTATTGAAAGTCATGGTACTATGCTGATGACATGGCCGCGGTCTCATGAGTAATAACAAGATGTAACCATCAGTCATGGAAGGATCGAGAACAAGAATAAAAATTCGAGGTACTCCAAAGTTGGCAGTAACCGTTGCTACAGAAGAAGACGAAGGAAGCCCTAGAAGGACAGATACTTCCAAGACCTAACAAAATGCAAGTCCTATGGAAGCCAACAGCTTCCAAAAAAACCTGTGGAAGAGTGAGAAATCTAGGAGAGACTGGAGTAAGGCAGTGATTCTCTGCCACAAGACTTAGAAGAAACCTCGTCCAAGGAAAGGTGCATCAACAAAGTGCATAGCCAGCATCAGCCTAAAAGAGAAACCTACAGCTTACTATCCTTTCCTCAGCAGTTACTTGATAGCCTCAGCATTGCTCCCTCCACAAAACTCAATTAGAAATGCTAGCTGGTGTACCCTACACTGTCACTATAAACTCCAACCAGAGTCTCAGGGCAAAGCACCAGACTTGAAACTTACAATCCATTCAAATTTTACACAGTGCATGCCCTTACTACAATGAGAGAATACAAGCTAGCAAGATTTCAAACAGGAGCTGAGAACCTTCACCGTTGTTTTTAGCACTAAAGTGTTCGTATTGAAAAGAGTCTGAGAAAGGGTTTCTCAAGATAGATATATGATCAAATATGCACAGCCCCAGTTTGACATGTGCATGGGTCAAGCTTTTTATTGAATAAGCGATCCCCTTGATGTGTTTCTGTGGTCTGCACCCTTAAAGAGTAAACTGCTTTTCCAGTGCAGCAGCCTGTTCCAGAAATGCTGAGGAATGATGAATGGGCAAGACTCAAATCAGGAAAATCCATTCAGACAATACAACCAAGCGTTCCCCACGCCCCCATCCCCCCCCCCCCCACACACACACATACACACCCCCCTCCGCATCTAAGAGGAGTATTTAACCACGAACCAATGATGCATACATTGAGGACATGAGATTGTTGGGCTTACAGTAACCTAGCCCTTGAGTAATGAAAAAACACAACTAGAAGCAAGTAATCCAAACTGTGCACATGCTCATGATTGGAAAACAAACAAGCAACTCTCATTAATAAACAAAATGGTAGTTCAGGATGAATATCTTACAAGGCATTCGAATCCAATAATACTCAACTTGAGTTTGGAGGACTGGCACCTATAGATGTTTGCCAGCCATTCAAAAGACGAGAATTTGTTTAAAAACCTACAAAAAAGGACCAGCAAGATATACTGCATGAAAGTGATGAGTTGAACACAACTCATATTTACATATGAACATAAAGTAGTACCACATACACAATTTGGTTGCTGTCCACATCCCATAACTTGGGGCCTAGGGCCAATGTGTTCAATTGAAGGACTCTTCATACTCATGGAAGGGCCCTTCATGTGTGTCAGGCGCGTCCATACCTTCACCCCTCAGTCTTCCATGTAGACCTCCTAGAGGCCCTCGTGTACCCCACAGTCCACCTCTAAACGGTGTGTTACCAAAGGCAGGATAAATATCATAATCCCCACCAATGATGCCACCCATCCGAGGATATCGAGGAGCAAACCTTGACGAGATACCATACAGAGGTCTCTGAGGATGAGCTCTTCTAGCTAATGCCCTCTTTCTTTCCAAAAACCTCTGCTTATAAGCAGCCTTCCAGCCACGAAAACCTGGAAGTTGCTGACCTGCTGATGAAGATCCAAACTCTTCGAGAAAAAGTCTTTTCCATATCTCATCATTGGCTGACAGATGTCTAAGCTCGGAACAAGTACACCCAACTTTGGCAAGATCCGAGGCAGGAAGCCATTCCAGTATTTTCATCTTCAGATCCATTGGAATTACTAACAGGGATGAAGGCGCAGGCAAACCTGCCCTCTCACACAGGATGGTCAACAAAGGCAAAGACAATTCATCTTTGGCACATTTCCACAGTCCAAACAAGTCAGAAAACAAACTGATAAGATCATCACATGAGAGAAAATTTTCTGTTAGATACTTCGAGGTCCACAGGGAGAGCCTAAAGACTGGCAGCCGACTCCCTGTTGTGATGGTACCATAAATCACCACAGTGTTGCCAAGTGTCTGAGATCTCAAAATCACATGGCCTACATCATTTGATGCATCTCCTATCTCCCGGAGGGTGTAGTGGATATTCATGGTTCCACTTCCGGACCATCCAGTGGGGAGTGTACACCCTTCCACCATGGCATCCAAAACTACGAACCCTGTCTCCAGCATTACTGCATGTACTGCAAGCACAAGGAGATCGCTCCGCTTACTTACATTTCTATGCTCAGCCATCAAAACCCTCTTAAGGATGGCAGGGATGGAGTTGGAAACTCGAATGGGAGAGGCATCCACACCATCGATGGGTATATCATCAGGCAAATTCTCTCCATCAGTCTGGATCTCCATAGAAGTATCGGAAACATCTGTTACTGCACCAGGCCCATCCATGATCGTTGCAGCATCCCAAGAAGGACCGGAAGCCACGCTCACACTATTCATAGGCGACTGTAAAGCTGAAGACGCCCTTCTGCTTGCCGCCACAGCACAGAGCTCTCTGCGGATTTTTGCCATGTCCCCATCTGTAGTGTTTGCAGCCGCAGAAACCCTAGAGCTTGGCTGTGTTGCTCCAGAAACGCTATGAGAGTCCTGTGCTACCCTGGAGCTTTTCTGTACCGCTTCCGAAACCCTGGCCCTATTACCTGCTGCCTCCAAAGCCCTAGATCTTTTCTCCGTCGTCTCCGAAACCCTAGCCCCGTTCTCTGTAGCCTCCAAAATTCTCACACTCGCCCCGAGCAAATCCGAGACTCCGATCTCACCTGCAGATTGCCCACCTTCCATAGGCCTGTCTATCCCTCCGCTCTCAAAATAGAAGAGAAGATCCCCACTTCGGATACCGAATTGGCTGAGCATCGCAGAACCGTGGCCTTCGATCGCCTCTACCTTGTTGAGCGAGACCCCTATGGGCTGAGAGAAGGAAATCCCCTTCGAGTCCAGAGATTCCCTGATGGCATCCCGAAGCGACTGCAGAGAGCAGGTTGCCGGCACTTCTAACTTGAAGGTCGAACCACCACGCGCAGACCTGATGCGAAGCTTCATGATTTCTTGTCTAGACGACGCGTTGAACGGATACATACTAGAAAGGGGAAAAAAAACCTAAGCTATTGTCAAGAGTGTCATTTTTATCCAGTTTTCTCAAATTCGGAAATTTTACAAAATTTATCGCATCAAAAATATGTAAGTTTTCAAGATAAATGTCTAAAATCTTGTAGTTGGTGAGAAAAATGTGTTTCCTTCGCCACAGCAACTCCTAGGCCAAGCATAAAGATGGGATGGACCTTGAAGCAGGTGTGCCACATGCAAGCTCCTTTGTCTATAACTAGTTGGTTGACCCGTGCTTCGCATGTTTCCTCAAACCTCCAAATACAAATTGTACCCCAGCTCCTTTGTCTATAACTAGTTGGCTGACCCGTGCTTCACATGTCTCCTCAAATCTCCAAATACAAATTCTACCCCAACCTTCTCCGCCTCTTCTTGAATTTATACCACGTGTGGCAGCTTTGTGAAACTGTTCCTTTATATAATATAGAGAAGCAACGAGAAAGGCCATAAGCATACAAAGGTAAACACATTGTATTCAACCTTTCACTGATGCCATACATGTTGGCACACTCACTGTTACGCACATCCATCTCTTGCATCCGCCTCCGCATGTGTCGGCACAGTAGTGCGACTCTGAAGTGTGAGCCATTACATGGTCTCCTTGCAAAATAGTGTTAACCCATTTTAGGGTTGACAAGGTTTGCCACAGCCACTTATATGCCAAGAATGAGTAATCTACATCAAATGTCAAGCAAAATTATGTACAAACAAGCTATGAAGCATTGGTGTCCAAATCTCAAACTTCAACGGGTACTCTTAAAGGTCCAACAAATATTTAATGGTGTTTTCCGTTCCAAGTGTGTGTGGTAGTGAGCTAGGATGTGCTCCCTAGTGTTGTAATGCATCAATGTATTATGAGATGAAGTGATGTACAAGCAATCTCTAAGCAATAGGCTAAATAGAATCTTTAGGCACTTGCTCCGCCACCACAATTTAAGTGTGTATAAGGCAATTTCTTTCATAATGCAAGGACACTCTCCCATTGTGCAATTGAGCTTTCCCTCTTGCTAAACCTCTCTCTAATCTTACATGCTAATGAGAGTGTGAGAGTGATTTCAGGTGAGAGGAGGGAGTAGTGCCCATAGTGCACCGCAACGCTCCCGAGAGAAGGCGAATGGTAAGCTACCCATGGTGGTGTTGAGTTGGAGACCTCAAGGGTTATGAGCTTGGCCCCATCGGAAAGATCCCCATTTTTGGCGCCACTCTGTCTCGGGGAGCAATCCCTTGGCTTTATCATTTGTTTTTCTCTAATCTATGCTTTACCCACCATTGCTCACACTCTTGAATAGTGGAGTGCCACATTTGATGGAGATTTATGTGAAAATGGTGTGATTTTTCTTTTTTTTGCTCTCTTTTATGTGTTAGCATAGAGCCTAGATGCTTAATTTTGGCATGTTAATAGGGTTTTTTGTTGTAATGGATTACATTAGCATGTTAGCATTCATACTAGGTAGCCTAACCAACAATAAATTTCATTTAAAAACAAAAACTCTTGATTTTTGTTTTTAAATTTCATTTAACAACAAAAACTCTTGATTTTTGCTAATTTTCACAAATATAGTGGTTTTTTTTTATTAGTGAAGTCAAGAGACAAAAAGGGGACAAAAATAACAAAAAATTAGAGTTAGAGGGTAGATTGGGCGCTCCATTGAGCCCATATTCATGATCTTCATGCTTAGGAGACCCATACTAGACAATTTAGTCAAGCAAAAATATTAGAAACTTACCAAAGATCAAAATTTGAATTTCTTATAAAATCATGGCCGTGATTCCTCAGCGTTTATGCGATTACAAGGCCAAAAATAGTAAACCTTATCTTATCTTGATTGACATGATTTTCTAGTCACGATAAAAATTAGCGTTTTGACAGTTTTATAGTCTTGTAGTAAAATGCTCATAACTTTTCGCTCGATTGCCCGTTTTCAAAAGTTTTTATATAGACGCGAAGCTCTCTTCAAGCTCTACATACCTATGTAATCCTCTTTTGTACAGTCTGTATGGATTTAAAACTGTAATTCTCTGTGTATCTCTATTTTTATAGACTTTTGAGTCCCATATGCTAGAAACTTGAGAGAAAGGGAGCTCCTTAGCTAAGAGACTTGCAAGAACAAGGTCAAAAGAGGAAAGAATCGATAGTCTAGGAGGTCAAAGCTTACCCCTATACATGCAAATGTCTGATTTAGATCTTAAAGCCAGCCTTGAGATCTATATCACACATTGAGGCTTCAGACTTCTTAGGGATTTCATAGCCACATTCGACCAACACTGTATACATAAGTTCTCTACTAGGTTTCACCAAACCTGTAAATAACCATAACGCCACTAATTCCAAGTCCCTTGCATAACACTGCTTTCAACCCAATCATTTCTCAATCCCCTTTATCCTTTAGTGAACACACTCTTTCCATGCTGAGTGCTCTAGGAAGAGGGGTGGCACAAGGGTTGTCACACACATTGAACCTTTCTAAGCCACCTAAATATACCTTTATCATGGGACCTTATATATCTCTTGAAAAATTAATCAAGTTCACATACAAGTTAAAAGAACAAAGCACAGACTTGAATCAAATTGACAAGATTAAAGCATAACATAAAACCATGACATAGAGTAAACATCACCATTGACACACTATTGGGTGCAATCTCCCAAGACCCTCATGTGTGTAGCTTCCACTTTCTGACATGAGTATTTTTTAGAATTGTATTCAAAATATAGCCCAAAGAGCCAATAATAGTTTGCTTTTTCACTTTACAAAAATAACTCAAGTACTAAAGCTTTCTCACACAGTAAGTGTAAAATAACCGAAATTCCTATAACACACGTGCTAGTAAAATAGCAACATCATGCACAAGCGTGCATAAATAATATGTACAATCACTTGGCACATGGCCAACAAAATATCCCTTATGAAATAATAATCCGAGATGATTTAGACAAGATCCTCCATGTGCGACACACGCACTGCTCATCATCTATCTCACAAACATAAACACATTAGTTGTTCTAATTAATTTCTATCATAACAATTAATCCCAATATAAAACATTGATAGGCACAATCCTAACACACTCACCATTTGTTGTACTTCGATGAGCATATCACTATAAACATCAACTAGCATAGCATGTCTCACCACTTGTTGCACTTCGACAAGCGTATCACTATACACATCATCTAGCATGGCGTTTCTCAATACTTGTTACACTTCAATGAGCGTATTACTATGCACATCATCTATCATGGTGTGTCTCACTGCTTGTTACACTTCGATAAGCATATCAATATACACATCATCTAGCATGGTGTGTCATTTGCATAAAACACTTAGACCATGCAGTTGTCTAGCATAGTCCACTTGTTTCACTTTTACAACACATAGTCGTCAACCATGGCACTACTAGTTACACTTCGATAACATACGCCCATCAAACATGGTCTCAAGCTATACCAATAACACTAGCTAACTAGTATTTAATGTGGGGTCACCCACAATACTAATTCACTAGCATGACACACTAGCATCATAGGTGTCCCCGTTTAGCCAAAGGGTGGACATTATGTAACATCCCTCCTGCTTGGGTAAGCAATTGACCTCAATTGCATGTTTGCTTATTTCAAGTAAAAGAGATCAAGGTTTTACAAAATATAAATTCTAGTATTTTCTCTAATTATGATAAAAAAAATTTGTGTAATAAATTCTAGTGTCCCATACCTCCAGAAAATATCCCACATAAAGTCTAAAGATAAGTATGCATCAAGATACTTCACACAGTATTAATCTTTGTGTCTTATACCACGAAGACTAATATAATGTGAAAATTCATAAAGTAGAGTTTAAGATGGAAGTCCCAGTTCCTCCAAGAAGTTCTACTTTGATGCATGAAAACTCTCCTTGAAATTTATAAAAACTCTTGAATAAAATTTATTGTAGAAATTATTAAAAGACATGTGTATGTTACCTTAGGAGTCGGAATATACATCATAGTTGGAGTATTTTTGTTCATCGTTCATCGATCATATTTATCCCAATTGAAATATTCTTTGATTTTCATGGATAAGTCGATGCCATATGTCCAATCTCGTTGCACCTGAAACACTTCTTTGAATCCTATTTATTAGGTTATTGAGAATCATCAACCTTGGTATCAATACATGTGTTATTGCCATTGAGGGGTTTCTCAAATGGTGTTTGAAAGGTTTTAGGCTTCAGGAACTTTGATGTTGAGGTTTGAGGTGTTATTGCTTCCTTTGGGATTCCATTTTTCCTTTCACAATTTATCACTAAGGAAATAGCCGAGCTACGAGAGTGCGGTCAAAACATGTTCACTTCTGATCGAATTATGGGTTTCAAGCCTGCTATATAAACTTCCTTCTTTGACCCTTGCTACAAACTTTCTCAATTGCTTGTATTTATACAAGGTGTGCCAAATTCTATCCACATAAGCGGACAAATTCTCCTTCAAGCTATCTTAAGATGGCCCATCATTGTCTAGCCCTTGCTTTGTACTGTGAAGGTAAGAAATCCTTCTTAATGAGATTTTTAAATTTCTTCCAAGATTTAGGTTTGTTCTTAATGCTAGTTTGCCATGCAAGTGAATGGTATCGTGGGTGCCCCCGTATTAAATACTAGTTACCTAGTGTTATTGGTATATCTTAAGAGACCATGTGGTATACCAATAACACTAGTTACCTAGTGTTATTGGTATATCTTAAGAGACCATGCTTGACGGGTGGATGTTATCGAAGTGTAACAAGTAGTGCCATGCTTGTTGACACCTGTGTGTTGTTGAAGTGAAACAAGTGGACTACGATAAACAATTGCATGATCTAAGTGTAACAACTTACAAGTGGTTTATGCAAATGACATGCCATGCTAGATGATGTGTATAGTGATACGCTCATCTCGAAGCGTAACAAGTGTGGAGACACACCATGCTAGATGATGTGTATAGTGATATGCACATCAAAGTGTAACAAGTGGTGACTGTGTTGTGTTTGTGCCTATCAACGTTTCGTATTGGGATTAACTATTATGATAGTAATTAATTGGAACAACTAATGTGCTTGCGTTTATAAGAAAGGTGATGTGAGCAGTGTGTGCGTCACACATGGAGGATCTTGTCTAAATCATCTTGGATTATTATTTCATATGGGATATTTTGTTGGCCATGTGCCAAATGATTGTACATATTATTTATGCACACTTGTGTGTGGTGATACTATTTTACTAGCACGTGTGTTAGAGAAATTTTGGTTATTTTACACTTAGTGTGTGAACAAACTTTAGTACTTAAGTTATTTTTATAAAAGTGAAAAATCAAAGCCCTATTTTGTATGCACAACTATTATTGGCTCCTTGGACTATATTTTGAATACAATTCTAAAAAATACTCCTGTCATGAAAGTGGGAGCTGCATGCATAAGAGGGGAGATTGCACCAAATTGTGTGTCAATGGTGATGTTTACTCTATTTTATGTCTTCATGTTATGCTTTACTCTATTTTATGTCTTCATGTTATGCTTTACTCTTGTCAATTTGATTCAAGTTTATGCTTTGTTCCTTTAATGTGTGTGTGAGCTTGATTAATTCTTCAAGAGGTACATGAGATCGCGTGACAAGCTCTCTTCCCTTCCCCAATCTTTTCATGGTATCAGAGCCTGGTTCAGGCGAAGGAGCTAAGTAGTAAAGCAAAGGAAGCTATGAAGGCAAAGCAAGTGGTACACAGGTAAGAGATCATCATCGCTTCCCCTTCTTGTTTTGGTACAACACCCCTTGGGTAGCTCTAGGAGCTGCACACCTCCGATTAAGGAACTGTCTTTGTTGGTGCATAGGTACCTGTATGGTGCGTAGCACTTCATTGTTATAAGCAAAGATGTCTGACAACGTCAACCAAATTGTTAGTGAGAAGCTTGACACAAGGACAACTTCCATGCATGGAAGTTTAGAATGACCAATTTCTTGATGGGAAAAGGATTTTGGGACTATGTTGAAGGAGACAATGAGGAGCCTCTAGAATTGTATGAAGAAAACGTTACTCTAGCAGAGATAAAGGCATTCAAAGGCTGAAACTAGGACGCAAGGAAAGTTATGTATTGGGTTTTAGTCAGTGTGACAGACACTATGAGACAGGATGCCGACACCCCAGTAGTTACATGGCAAAACCTAGTGAAGATGTTCTAGATAAACACAAAGGCAAGGAAGTTAACGAAAACAAAATCTACATACAGATGGTTTGCAGTAGTAGAGCAAACACACACAGGTGGAAAATGCTAGCCTCAAGGAAGGGGGAGCCTGAGAGGCCGATGCAATTGAAAAAAAATAGCAATCGGGATTAGGTTCAAAGGATTACTTTTATTGTGACACACCAGGTCACTTTACATCAGAATGTCTCAACAAGAAGCAAAGTGATGTAAGAAGTGGCAAGTTGCAGCAAAACAATTCTACATCTTCAAGCAAGCAAGTTGAAGATAGACGTGAGCATTTGTTTGTAACAATACATGTTGAATTCAGTGAGCAGATGTATCCACAAATAGTGAGAAGATGTATCCACGTTGAATTTAGTGATGAGCAGATGTATCCACAAATAGTGATGATTTATGCTATGTAGATTTGGGAGCCTCTAACCACATGACTTATCATGGTGAGTGGTTTAGAGATGTCAAAAATCTAGAAAAAATAGGTTATGTAGAGACAAGGGATGACACAACTCATCCTATTACTCACACTGGGAATGTGTCATTGGCTATGCAAGATGGCAACATAACAAAAAAATTAGTTTATGTTGGTTAGATGGTTGAATAGGGTTTGAGGGCTACTAAGTTAAGGACTTCAATAACATATGTCATTTGGTTGGCAAAAGACAAAAGAGTGGGAAGAGTGTTTACTTTGGATATAAGGATGCCTGAGGTGAAAGCTACTATGTTTACACAAGGTGCATGTGTTGTGGCAGATATAGATATCTAGCACAAATGTATTGGTCATGTGAATGAGTAGCGATTAAAGTCTATGCAGAATTTAGAAATTGTTACATGTTTTAAGGTAGATGGAATGCACAAAGTATGAAGTATGCTAATTTGGAAAGCAAACAAAGAATGTATTTCCACATGACGATAGGAATGTAAGTAGGAGAATGCACTCAGATGTATGGGGGGGGTGATAAATACAACGTCAATGGGAGGATGTTGTTAGTATGTATCTTTCATTAATGACCACACAAGGAAAGTGTGGGTCTATTTCATGAAAGAAAAGTAAAGTGCTTACTCACTTTCAGAATGTTGGCTAAAAAGCAAATAGGTTTGTCGGTTAAGTGCCTAAGGTGAGATGGAAGGGGAGAGTACTTCTCCAATGAGTTGAGAAAGCATGGAATTCAGAGGCAATTCACATGCACGTACATTTTTTAGCAAAATGGTGTTACTGAATGGAAGAGTATGCACATTGCAAAGATTTCTTGTGCATTGATGAGCTGAGAAGAGCATGCCTCACCATTATTGGGCTAAAGTAGTTGACTATTGTTTACATTATGAACAAGACACCCACACCGGCGGTAGTGTATGGTGTGACTCCATACAAGAAGTATAATGGCCAGAAACCAATTTTTTCACACTTGAAATGTTTAGATTCATTGCATATGTACACATTCCTGATGAGAGAAACATAGTAAGTTGAATCCAAAGGCTTAAAAATGTGTGTTCACTGGTTACTCCCTTGAGCAAAAGGGGTACAGATGTTATAACCCTATCACACATGAGATGAGGGTGATCAGGGATGTTGTCTTTCATGAGATGGGTAGTTGGTATGCTGCTGTAAAAGACTCACTTGGGGCTAATGCAGTCAAATGCATAAATATGGTAAAACCAATTATTTTAAAGACTTAAATAGCACCACGCGTGCAATTTGTAATGCAAAGTCAAATGCATAAATATGGTAAAACCAGTTATTTTAGAGACTTAAATAGCACCACGCATGCAATTTGTAATGAAAAGTCTACTGCTAATGTAACTTATGCATACGACTGCTATATACTAATTAAAGGACACTTTACACATTGTTATAGTCATAGTAGTCTAAAGCATACATTTTGAGTCTCTATAGCAATCTAAACCCTACATTCTAAATACTCTTCTATAGTAGTCATTGTTTCTATGTAGTGATCATGATAGTCCCAAGTCTATTATGATTGCTATGTAGCACTCATAGTAGTCTGAAGTCTACATTGTGTGATGACTACTATTAATCAATCATGCTTGCTACATTACTACTATATAGCAATCACAACAAAATCATGTATGTTACACGACAATCATAGTAATTAGAATGCTACATGGCTGCTATTATGTGATTATCATAGTAATTAGAATGCTACACGACTGCTATTATGTGACAATCATAGTAATTAGAATGGCTCCAAAATCATATCTCTTGAAGACTCCAAGCTGCTATAGTGGTTCCTAGCTCCACTCATTTAGTCCTTCCTCAAGCTGTCACCAAGAGGTTTCCTCTCTCCATACAAGGACTCTCACTCCTCTCAACTCTCACACTCATAAATATAAGCATAAGAGGAACATGAACCAAGAATGAAGTACTCTCTCCTCTCAACTCTGTCTCACACACACACTATAGACACGAGAGTAAGGAGATAAGAGCTAGGCTGAATTGGCATAAAGGGGGATTTTTTCTTTACATTATAAGAATTTGATATTTATACAATTGGCTCTTATTCACTCTTGGGCACCCAAAACTTCATTTGATCTCTCATATGTAGTAGAGAGCTACTAAGGTTAACCTCAAAATGGGGTTAATATCCCCCCTTACCTAATATACAGATTTTATCCTCAAAATCTATTTCCACAGGGCATGTCGCCCTAGATATTCCTTGTACAACTTTTCCTAGTATGGAGCACGTGAGGAGTTCTTCAGAGAAAGAGTAGCATATTCCAAAAGTTGGTGTCTATAATGTCTTCAAAGGTAGTATGCATGTAGGATGCAAGAAAACAAAGCATGTGGTAATAGTACATTATTCCACTATCTAAATGCCCTATATTGAGATCAAATTTCATGCCCTCACGGTTGTAACTATGCACATCTAGTCATCTTGGATATCCATTAGAAGTATAGTAAGCTTGAAGAATTTGATTGTGGCAACAATTGCTAGATCTATAATGGCTCTCCATTCCTACACCGTTGTGAGCATAAATTGGTGCTATTTATTTAAAGTCTCAAACTTTGTGCTCAAAGTGAGGCAAGTGGTAAATGAAAAGTGAATTCCTAGCCTACCTTTCATTGAACTCCTTGTGTCAACAAATCTTCTTTTAATGGGCATCTATAATGGATCAATTCTAAGACGCCTTAGGGATGCCCAATAAATGTCTGCATCATAGAATGGCAACAGCCTCCAGGGTGGCTGGATACCAAAGTGGTCAACTGGAACTTACTGTGCTCAAAGTGAGGAAAGTGGTCGGTTGGAACTCACTGTGCTCAAAGTGAGGAAAGTGGTTTAAATGAAATGTGAATTCCTAGCCTGCCTTTAATTGAACTCCCTATCAATAAATCTTCTTTTAATGGGCATGTATAATGGATCAGTTCTAAGATGCCTTGGGGATGCCTGTTATGACCCATGTTATTTGAATAATAATCATGGTCATTTAAATTTGTATATATTTTTTTATGATGCCTATTTCTCATCATGAACACGTTAGGATTGATTGATGCGATGTCAATTGATTGTTACTACTGACGTGGTTTATGTTTATGAGTTTAGGTGATGGGGTGTGCAAGGGTACCGATTTAGGTGTTGCACAGTGCGAGGGTACCGATTTAGGTGTCGCACGGATGGTGGATTGAGTCATGGCATGTGGACTGATCTCACAATATTTTGTGGGTGTATTATGGCATTTGAAATTATTTTGACATCAGTGTGATGTGTGTGTCATGCGTCAATTTATTGTACAGTGTGTGTACGAGCATTAGTTGATTTATTTTGTAATGTGCATATGTGCACAAGTTAGATTATTGTATTAGAAAAATAGTGCAAACATTAGAAGGTTTGAGGACAAAGGCTAATTAAATGGCAAAGTCCAAATATGGATGTATACTTTATTTTTGGCTTAAAGCCTGCTTTTTGGAATATATAAAAATACCCACGCGAGAAGAAGCCACTCACGTTGGGAGGGGAAGATTGCACCCAGTCTTGTGTTGCCTTGTGTTGATGGTGATGTATTTCTTTCTCTTACTCTATGTTTTGTTATATGTTCTAATTTTTAATTTAATTCAAGTAGTTGTTTTGATGTTTGATATAATTTTTGTGAGTCTTTTGATTATTCTCTTCAAGAAAATTAAAGGTCCGGTTGCAGTGGTATCAGAGCTTTGGTGAAATTTAATTTTCTTGAAGGCGGTGAAAAGAGGTGAAAGAGACAAAAACAGAGGTGATTTTGGTAATTTTTTTGAATTTTAATTGAAGAAGAACACGTTTAGGGATTTTTGTTTATGTATGGATGAAATAAAGGTTGTTTTTGACCATTGGGTAATAAATCTCCATGAAGCTATTGTCCAAAGGATAAAATAAAGGTGGTAAACCATTCTATTCTCAGAAACCATGAAACCTCTCTCAAAAGTGAAAAGCGGTTTTGCTAAATTCTTGACCTCTTTGTGATCTGTCTGTATGGATGGGTTTCAAAATTGATAGTCAATCCAGCTTAGCTTTCCAATTGCTAAACCATTGAGGGAGGAAGCAATCTATAATGGACGGTGTATAATTCACCAAGAGCTAATTTATAGAGAAATAAGCTCTGTGAAAGAAAATTTATGAAATTGATTTTTTTCTCTCTCTCTCTCTCTTTCCCTCCTTCTTACCCCGGCGGCCAGCTCTGCGAATTCAGAGGGGGGGAGGAATTTTTTTAGACCCGGCGCTTCTCTCTCCATCCGGCCGACGGCCTGCGCCCTGCGCATCCAAGGTAGTTTCATAGATTTTAATATATATATATATATATATATATATATATATATATATATATATTATTTTTCCTCCTCTGCGCTGCGCTGGGCGCAAGCTTTGGGCTTTTATATATATATATATATATATATATATATATATATATATATATATAATTTCTTATTGATCTCTATCTCTCCCTCCTGCATACCCCGGCGGGCGGCCGCCTACGGCCTGCGCATGCTGCCCAAAAACCAGGAGGCGTGGATTTTCCCTCATCTTTTCAACCGACGACCTGCACGGAAGCGGTTTCCGCAATCTAGGAGGCATTATTTTTAATAAAAATAAAAATAAAAAAAATAAAATCTCCCTTTTTACTCTTACGGACTGCGGTGTGTGAATAACTGTGGGAGAAAAAGAAATTCTAAAGCTTATAAAAGCTTTAATAAGCTCAATTAAAGACTTATTAACCAAGCATAAAAGCTTTATATATATATACAAGTTGTAAATATTGAAATCATTATGCACTAATTATAATTTCTTCCAAAGTTTTTCTTTAACAAATCTACGTTGAACTTTATGAATTCCAAAGTTTTTCTTTAACAAATCTGCATTGAACTTTATGAATTCCAAGATGATTGAATTCACCTAATCATTTCATTTAAGCTTTTATTAAGCTTGGGTTTAACTTTGCGTTGGATTTAAATTAGTTTTAAAAAAATCATGTTAAGCAAAGCTTTATTTAGTAAGCTTAATTAACAAACTCTTTGAGCTTTAATTAATAAAGTTTTAATTTTAAAAGTACATGGATTATTTCTTGAAAAAAATTATGCATTAAGCTAACTTGGCAGGACTCACATCTAGTTCGACATTCCATATGAGATAAGAAACCCTATCTTTTCTCTTGTTTTAAATTTTTTTTCTATTCTTTTTAATTGTCAGGAAATGGGTGAATATCCGCAACATTATCGTACTATTCAGGAACAGCTTGATTCTCTCTATATTCTTTTGAATCAAGAACGAGAGCATCGGGACAAATTTCAAAGAAAGATTGAACGACGTCTATCTAGAATAAACAAATATATTAAGAAGAAAGTTAAAACTGTGGAAGCATCTGACATGCATAACCTGACTAATGACATCGTATCCAAGCTGCCTATTGTCAAGTGTTTCAGGTGTAAGATGTTGGGACATTATGCTAAATCTTGCCCAACTAGAAAGAAGAACCAAATTGCAGCAAAGGACATGCTTGACACCAAAGAAGTTAACGGACTCGACACATTAACCAAAGGTGAAGGTATGTGTTAAAAATTATTTATTGTATACAATTTCTTGTTTGCTTTTGTTGTATCTGTTTTCTGAATATTCTTTGTTTCTAGACCTAGTTAAAAAACTTTAGCTCCTGAAAAGAATTTTAGATACAGTGACCTAAGTAGAAAGATCAAGACAAGATTAGCAAAAGTTATCTTCAAGATCTAGTTGCCTAAATTCAAGTAAAAATGATTGCTAGACATTTCATAGAAGATTAAGACCAATCTGAAGATTCAAGAACCAAGCAAGTTTCTCCAGTCTTTGATTCAAGTTATCAATTGCTTCACCATCGAATTTAGTGATGATGAGAAAAGAAAAGAAATAGCTCTCAAGTGACTAGAAACCAAGTTTAAGTTATATAATCACAATTACGAAGTTTATACCAATTCAAGTAAAGTTTTGTTTAAATTTTCAAGTGTTCTAGTTTAAGATCTATCTGAGTACAAGATTCTTTCAAGTAAAGTTTTATCTAAATTTTCAAGTATTCTAGTTTAAGATCTATCCAAGTACAAGATTCTTTCTATACCAAGAATTACTCTAAGTCAAAGATATACTCAACCACAAGATTTAAACCCCTTAAGAACAAGATTTATTCAAGAATTATAATTATGATTAATTAAAGACTGATCTCTCAATTTTCGTCCATTCAAGTATTTTTAATCTAAGTCAAGATTCATTACTAGTATATCAAGTTCTTGCTATCAACTAGGACGCAAGATGTCTAATTTTATTCAAGTTTTGATTTCAAGTATAAGATTAAGCTTAAGATCAAGATTAAGATTAAGATCAAAAACAAATCTCAAGAATTCATCAAGATTAAGATCAAAAACAAATCCCAAGAATTTAGTTAGACAATTACAAGATCAAGATTAAGATCAAGAACAAATCCCCATAATTCATCAAGTTATTGACAGCAATGTAAGTGATTATTTTTCAATCTTAAGCTGATAAGAATTTCCATTTCAACCTAATTTATTTTTCGAATAAGACTTGTAGTTTAATTTTGAGGATAGAGAAAAGTTATGTCGGAATGAAAGTTTCAGAGGGAATTAGCTACTCCGTCTCAAACTTCTATTCTTAAGGTAGTGTTCGTGTGGAATTAATCTATGGTATGGGACATTAGATTGGTTTTACATACCTACCCCAGACGTATCTATGTCTTCTATCTTTTATCAGCGAGTGTTTGTATGTGGAAGGTACCTATGTGGTATGGGACACTTAGATCCTTTTCACATGCATTCATTTGTTTGGTTTTATTTTATTTTCAGAAATCGTTTGATGTGATGATCTCGTCCTCCACTTGTACCATGAAGCCATCCACTCATTGATTACGCAATTGAGGACAGTTGATTCCCAACAGGGAGGACTGTTATGACCCATGTTATTTAAATAATAATCATGGTCATTTAAATTTGTATATATTTTTTTATGATGCCTATTTCTCATCATGAACACATTAGGATTGATTGATGCGATGTCAATTGATTGTTACTACTGACGTGGTTTATGTTTATGAGTTTAGGTGATGAGGTGTGCAAGGGTACCGATTTAGGTGTTGCACAGTGCGAGGGTACTAATTTAGGTGTCGCACGGATGGTGGATTGAGTCATGGCGTGTGGACTGATCTCACAATATTTTGTGGGTGTATTATGGTATTTGAAATTATTTTGACATCAGTGTGATGTGTGTGTGCATGCGTCAATTTATTGTACAGTGTGTGTACGAGCATTAGTTGATTTATTTTGTAATGTGCATATGTGCACAAGGTAGATTATTGTATTAGAAAAATAGTGCAAACATTAGAAGGTTTGAGGACAAAGGTTAATTGAGGACAAAGGCTCAACTAGGCAAACACCATTCAAGCTCGTTTATGGGTTGGAAGCAGTTATGCCTATGGAATACGTATATGTGGTACCCAATGTGAGAGTGGCCATTCAAGAGAAGCTACCAATGGAAGAATCCCTGGAGCATAGAATATAGGAACTCCCAGCCTTAGAGGAAGGAAGGAAAATCAGCTCTCTAAAGGCAGACATAGTGCAGCGGAGAAGAAAGGCTTGGACTGATAGGCATCTCAAGTATAGGATTTTCAAGAAAGGAGATCTTATATTTGTCTACAATTCCAAGTTAGGACCTCACTCTAGAAAAATTCAAAATCCAGTTAGATAGGACCGCCACTCTTAGTAAAAGACCCAGTCAACCAAAATTCCTTTACCTTAGAAAGCTTAAATCTAACACCTTTTTCAAAGACAGTAAATGGCTTTAGGATGAGAAAATACAAGGGCCAATCGGTGGTAATTACACCGGAAGAAGAAGAAATATAAGACTAGGAGCCTGTCTAGAGCATATGCTGTGGCATTATGCAAAAAAATCAAAAAACCACAAATCCGCGAAGGGGTGGCAAGTCCGCAAAGGGTTGCCAGACCGCAAAAGCTTAGATCTCCACAACCAATCAAAGCCAAGATATTAAAAAAGTAGGTGACCAAGTGTACGCTAGTCCACGATGTCGGCATAGGCAACTGCATGGAGGACAGGTGTCACAACATCATTAAAACCCCACTCGCTAACAAGCATGGATAAGAGGGGAGGACAGAATGCTTTATTACCATTAAGCTGAATGGCGAACATGATTTGAATCAAGAGTCACATCACCTCAAAAATTAGGAAGATGAAAACGACAACGCCCCAAAAAAGGAAGCAAAAAGGAGAAAACATCGCAAGAAAGAACACAAGGAGTCTAAACACGCACATTCACAATCTACCCTCTTGCTCACAACTTTCTCACCCATCTGCAAACACTCTCTCAGAAGATAGTGCCATGCCAAAGATCAACAAGTCTCTGAGGCCAAACAAAAGGCCTGAGAAAAGCCTCTACATGCCCATGATCATTCCTGATATGAGGAAGAAAGAACATCAAGAGTTGGCAAAGAATTGTGGGTGTGAAAAGCTGTTGAAGCATCAATGGGAGGAGCTGCAGGACCCCGAGGATGGGGGGGAATATGATAAATCAATTTCTCAAGACCAATATAGTGCACGTAGAGGGAAAGGAGCCTTTAAAAGTTTCAGAGCTCGCAGTGCATCATGCACTGGGATCGTCAATCGATGGTGCAATGGAAATGAACTTGAGGTCGAGGATGGAAGAAGAAACTCCGAAGATTAGAAACATGCATCAGGTGAAGGACGTGGCAGATGAAACTTGACAAGAATAGTTCATCTTTTTCTTGCAGAACGTCATGTTCATGGGAAGATAGAGGATATGTTCAATAAAAACTATAGACTACTCAGAGCAACAAAAAACAGGAGAGAAAATGAACTAGGCTATCATCATTGACAAAAGAAAATCTGGCAAAGAGGGCAGCCACCCGGGCTAAGGAGAAACAGCCCACAATAGTACATGCACACCTAAGGGCAATTGCTCAGCTTGCTAGGTGGATGGATTGTTGGACAGGAGACGTCTATATCAAACAGCAACATAAGAAAGCCAGAGGATCCTCAAAAGCTACCTAGGTGACTTTCAGTTCGTTTGATGACATAGATGATGAGGAGGAATGGTGGAAGATTACCCCGAAAGCCAGCAACAAGAAGAGAAAAACATAATAAATGAAGAGATGCTGCGTGACCTGGAAGAGGTCAAGAAACAAAAGGCAGAACAAGAAAGAAAAAGGGAGCTAGAGGAGAGACAGAAGCACGAAGCCGCTGCAGAAACTAAAAGGAAGAAGAACCTTGAAGAAGATGAAAAGAAAAAGGACGAACAAGAAAAGAGACGGAAGGAGGAGAAGAGAAGAAGAGGACAGAAGGAGAATAGCAGAAAAAGAGAGAAGAAACAGCTCAAAAGGTGAAGCTGCCCACAAGAACAGAAGTTGTCATACTAGCAGAACTACAGCCTTGGGTGGCGACTCTGGCATAGAAGGTGCAAGAAGGCCCAAGCCATAGCTTCAAGCTACCCGGAGAGTTGGAAGCAACACTCCCCAGCCAATAGCTACATACAAACAAAGGTCTGATGTCCGTGGCCCAGAACATCCTCTCGTAGGCTCTCTCTTCTCGATGGAGGAGTATGAGACAAAGGCTTGGAGCACAATCTATCAAATGTGTGCCAAAAATCATAAACGTGGAATTCTAATAAATGCCACAGCTGAAGCCAAATAGTTAGAGAGAAAATCACAGATGATGGCACATCAAAACGAGGAGATGCAGAAAAAGACTGCCATGGCTGAAAGGACCCTAGTATAACAAATTTAGGAGGTGAGTGAGGGAAGATGAGAGCCCTCATCAGTGAAAGGCACCTGCTCCAAGCTCACGTGGAAGGGCTCCGTGTAGAATGAGCAGAAGCAAAAAAGCCAGCAAAGGTATGGGCTGACACCATCCAAGGACTGAAGGATGAAGTGCTGGACAGCACAACGACGCTAGCAGTCACCTAGTCAAAATCCCAAGCCCTAAAAAACCAAGAAGAAGAAGAAGTTATGTGCCTACCACTTGATGCCAAAGTAGCAATGATAAAAATAGCAAAGGCGAGACTCAGGAAGGTCTGGGATTAGGTGCTGCAAGCCCTTATAGAAATTCAATAAAAGATATCTTGCAAACTGCATTAAGTCATTCATGACCTGGAGGAAGATGATGATGCACACAGGGAGCCGTAGCAACAACAATAGTCAGTAGGCGAGGAGTCCCCTTAAATAAGTGCTTCAGGAAAGGGAAAACAAATAGAAAATCCCAAGCCCTAAAAAACCAAGAAGAAGAAGAAGTTATGTGCGTACCACTTGATGCCAAAGTAGCAATGATAAAAATAGCAAAGGCGAGACTCAGGAAGGTCTGGGATTAGGTGCTGCAAGCCCTTATAGAAATTCAATAAAAGATATCTTGCAAACTGCATTAAGTCATTCATGACCTGGAGGAAGATGATGATGCACACAGGGAGCCATAGCAACAATAATAGTCAGTAGGCGAGGAGTCCCCTTAAATAAGTGCTTCAGGAAAGGGAAAACAAATAGAAAATAAAGACCAAAATCTAGCACAAGCACTCAAGGCCATTAATTGGAAAGCAGAACACTAGGAAAAGGAGGCAAAAAAGTTAGTTGAAAGAAATAAGGCATTGCAATACGAGTTTCATGATGCCACACCCTCCAAACAATATACATATATATTGAGAGAAGCTCTTCAAGATAGAGACAAGGCTAAAGAGAAGGTAGAGGAGTAAAACAAATGCTTGAAAGGAGCACTAAATTTGAAATAGACACCATCAATGAGCTGAACGCACTGGAGTTGGAAATGCAGCACTGCATGGAGAATGAGAATCAGCTTAGAAAAAAGGGGCCCGAAGATTAGGAAAATTACAAAGCTGCCCTCCAGATGCAAATAGAGGAGGTAAAGCAAGTGGCAGAAAGGGTACAACAAACCCTGAAGTCAAGGCTACAGTGGAAGTTAGAGCTAAGGGAAGCAAAGGAAGAAGTGGCCACTAAACTCACAAAGCTAAAGGTTGATGCAGAGCTTGCCATAGAAAGCACAAAAATGTTATCGCCCTGGAGTACCCAAAAAGGAGCGCAGAGAGCTTGGTTGAGGTTCGGAAGTTGCATCACACCAACCAAGCCCTACACAAAGAGAACGAGCACCTAGAAGGCCGACTAGTCCAACAGCTCAGTAGCTCCGTGGGCCATCCTTGACAATCCATTCTTTGAAGCTTCACATGTGATGTTCTCTGAGCTACTGAGAGCTAACAAAGAGCTACCACCATATTTTCATAATGCAGATAGAATAAGATCCATGCTTACCAGGAAAGCCCTTCCTCCAGAACACCCATGCTCACAATTCTTGTTCTCATCACACAACTGCCGGAGGGAAGAAGGATGCTTCTGCGTAGAATGCAACCACCTACAAGTGTCAATGTCTGAAAGTGGGTCACCGGAGATCTCGAGGCAGAAAAGGTACAAAGCTCACCTTCAAATGATCCAGCACAATATGAAGAAGTTGTACAGGTTGAGTGGAGGCCCATACCAATGGCAAAAAATAAAATTCTAGGGCCAGACCAGTGGTTTTTAAAAAAAAATCACAAGAATCGACACCAGCGGTCTAGGTTGCTCAGAAGAATAGGCATAAATATTGAAGAGAATGTAAAAGCACTCCACCTAGTCAAATGATGTATATATCCCGGACCATACTCCCCCAGAAATGTTTATTAACCCAATTCTAGGGTTAACAAGAGCTACCGCCATTATCTTACATCAAGGAGTCACGGTAGATACACCCAAGGGTCATACATTCAAGATATGAAGCCATAGTGTCCAAAGCTACAACTTGGATGGGCACCCGCAATGGTGTCACGGAGTATTTATGGCGATTCCTACTTCAAGAGCATGTGGTAGCAAGATAGGATAAAATCCTAAGTGATGTACTTCATGGATATATTATGAGAGTAGTCATTGTAATAACATTAGGCCTCTTATGAGCCTAAAGTGCCCGATCGGCCACAGTTTAAGTGAGTGTGAACACTTATGGCCATGTATATAAGTGAATTTCTCTCATAATATAGGATACTCTCCTATTGTGCAATTGTGTCTTACTCTTGCTAATCCTCTTGCTAATCTCTCTCCCTAATGCATGCTAGTGAGTGTGTGTGGGTGAAGTGAGGTGAGAGGAGGAACGAGGAACCGTAGTGCAATGAGGCGGTGTGACAATGCTCACGCGGGAGACACGGTGGAATTGCTTCTCAAGGAGTTGTAGAGATTGGAGATCTCAAGGGTTACGAGCTCAGCCATTGGAAATATCCTCACGATAGTTGCGGTGCACCAGGTAATCTCTTTTTGAATATGTTTCAAGGAGGGTTAGGGTGACCCAAAACATTTTTGGCGCCACTGCCGGGGAGCCATCCCTTGGCTTTTTCCATTGTTTTGCCTCTAATCTATGCATAACTCCTTGCCCATTATCTTTATTAATGGTTTCCCGTGAAAAAGATGTGGATTTGATGGTGATTTGTGTGAGATTTGGTGTAGAATAGCTCTCTTTTTTGTTTTTGAAAAGAATGCTTTTTTGCTTATTTTTTAGAATAATTTGTTGTTTTTGTGGTTTTTCATGTTCTTAGGGCTTGCATATAGTTTGTATTAGGCTTAGTTTACATCCATTGCATCAAACAATGCAATAGAATGTAATTTTTAGTAAATGTTAACTCTCTTTAGTGCTAAACATGGAACTAAGATCATTAATTCTAGTTTAATTGTGTGTTTGTTATTGAAATTGTTTGGATTAGAGTGTTAGCAAGCATTAGAAGTAATTTAATCTTTCAAAAATTTTCTTAAAAACATGTAAAAAACCCTTGAATTTGACTAATTTCTCTTAATGGACTGGTTTTTGTCATTAAGGGTGGTTAATCTTGTTCAAGAGGCCAAAAAATAGAAAATATGTTAATTGGGGTCTAAATGGATCATATGAGTAGTCAAAATTGGTGTTTTTGAGTGTTTTGAGAGCATCTAGATGCATCAAAATACCAAATCACATCAATTTTTTCATCAATTAGAGAAATTTGACTCTCTTTGCTTAATTTTACTTTAAAAGAAGAGATCATAATTAAGAGTCTAATTAATCTCCTATTTTAGATTAATTTACACAATTATTGATGCATAAAGATTAGCATTCCCTTGCTCTGAATTAATTAGGAATTAGTGGTTAATTAGAGTCCTTGATTAGTGTAAAAGAGAGAAAGATTATTGAAATAATTAATTTTAGATTAATCCTTAATCACTTTTTTACATAACTCATTAAGGCTAATGAGCATATGCTCATGAGATCAAAATTGTCCATTTTGGGGGTCATTTATGAGGGGTGTAAGGGGTGTCATTAAAAGGTTGACTTTTTTTATTCCCACTTACCTTTTTGGGGAAATGCCCATACCCCTTTCCTTTTAAAATTCAAAAAATATTCCCCCCAAAACAGAAAAAATCATATTTTCCACTAGACTCCCAAAAAAAACGACAAAAAAATCCGGTCATTTGAAAGAAAATTACAACCGCGAAAAAAATCTAGTTATGAAAGAAATTCCGGCCGTGAAAGAAATTCCGACAAAAAATTCCAGCCATGAAAGAAATTCTCGCCATGAAAGAAATTCCAGCCGTGAAATAAATTCCTACGAAAAATTTTGGCCGTGAAAGAAATTCCGGCGAAAAATTCCGACCGCGAAAAATCAGGCGTTAAAAAAATCAAATTTTTCGTGGTCTGGTTCACGGCGTGAATTTAAAGTTTCACTGTGTGAAACTTTGGAGGCCCGTATCTCCTAAACTGTATATCCGATGAAGACGCTGGAGGGCTCATGGAAAAGCTGACATCGAGCTCTTCGACTTTGGATTGTGACTATTTGAAGTCGAAATCGATCATTTTGGCCTTCGACCACATCCTCAAAATTTGACCCAAAAGTTGAGGCAAAAACAACCCAAAAACCACAAAAAAACGTAAAAATTAGCGCGAATACGACGAGCCATATTCAGGCTACTTTTTGAGGGTCTAAACGACAAAATCACGGATGACTCAAGGAAACAAAGTTGTAGTACTCCAAAAATACTACAACTCCCTCATTCAGAGTTTTTCAAAATTCCTTTTGAAACACTCAAAAATGTGTAGCGAAACAGGGAAGAAATTTTGGAAAAGAAAATTCATCTTGAGACAGTGATGAAAATTAGGTTTTAGGACCTCTTCTTCCATCTGGGAAGCTCCTAGCATACGCTTTTTTTTAGAACCTCTTCTTCCATCTGGGAAGCTCTTAGCATACGCTCTTTTTAGAAAAATATCTTAGAGGTTGTTCACGTGCGTATAGCGCCTAAGCTAATTAGGGCGAACGGACACCCGTTTGACTCAACGAAGGGACGCTAAGCCTCTTGAGGCTGTAAATAACGGGCTGTGGGAGAATTCAAAAAAAAACTGTGATTGCTCATTAAGAAGAATTTAAGCACTCCGACATGGCCATGATAGAGGGAGTGCCAGGGATCACACAAGGACTAAATCCAATGGCTGACATCTTCGAGCCATTGAGATCTATGCCGCAAATTCACCTCCCAATACCATTGGCCATGCCTATAACAAGCGTGTCATTGGGTTTTACACCCCCTATCACTTCGATTCCACCGAGCTTTGGCCCCTTGCCTAATATTCCCACAAATCCTATAAGTACCAACCCTTTCCTGGATGCCCACACCTTGGACATACTGACTAGTCTAGAAAGGGGGGTGGCCCAAGGACTCACTAAGTCTCTTCCAACAAGAGCACCTACATACGGCCTCAGTGATTCATATAGAAATACGGCCGTACAAATTTCCAAAATTATGGGCAAATATGACAGAACAACAAACTCTGTTTAATTCATTCAAATCTTTAAACAGAGATGTGAAGCCTTTGGAAATCCCAACTGCCCCATTAAGGTACATGCGTTGAAATTATGCTTAGAGGAAAAAGTTAGTCAATGGTTCATCGCATTGATGTCGGCGATCAAGACCAACTTCAAAACCTTGAAATCAGCCTTTATACATGGCTTTTCCAGACAAGGTGATCAGTGGAGTGCAACAATAGAACTCTATTCAATTGAGCGTCAACCCAATGAATCCATTAGAGATTTTATCCTTCAGATAAAACTCTTTAGACTCACGTCGTGAGTCATGGGAAAAATTAAACGATGTTCAATTGAAAAGATGTTACATGATGGGCTTAAAGAATAACAGCTTACACAACTTGATCATTGTATCCAATCCGAAAATATTCGATCAATGTTGTAAAGAAGCAATACGTTTAGATAACAACATGCTAGAAGATGATCATGCTACGAGGTGTGTGCAATCACTACGACCATCCCAATCCTCATTATGCATACAAGGCACCTGTTCTTCTATACTGCATATATTGTAAAACCTTTGACCATGATGATAAAAAGTGTCCCACTTCATCCACAATGGACTCAAAACCTCCATCTCCCGTGCACCAAACAAGAACAATCCAAAGGGTAAAAACTACTCAGGAGGCAGTTAATAAAACACTTCAGTGTTTCTATTGATGTGGACCTCACAAGGTGGTAGACTGTACAGTTTGGAATACTTCCATGCCCATAGTCACTAACACCTTGTGAGACCAATGTGTGAACGATGTGGCATTGATCGCATGTTTCAATATTGCCCAAGACGAGTTGCTTCAATGCAACTTGTCTCACAAAATACAACTCTTAACATCTTAAGTGTACAAAATGGGAAACTGGCCACGGTGCCCTTGAATGTGCTTACACATTTACAAGACAAGGCAAAAGAAACAGTCAAAAGGAATGCAAAAAACAATACCTCAACATGGGTAGAAGAACATGCTTTAAAATAGAACCCATAAGAAAAAGCAAAACCTTATAAAACTAAGAAAAACAAAAGGACAACAAACTATCAAAACCAAGGTCGAATTAAAAGACAAGGAAAAGGAGCCTAGAAAGGATATAAACCCAAAAGGGGACATAAACACAAAAGAGCCAAAAGCTATACAAGATGTAGAAGCATCCACCTCAAAGACCACCACACAAACCGCAACACCCATATGTGCAACACGGAATACAAAAACCCAAAAGAAAATTCGATCTCATCGCATGGGTAAACATAATGAAAAATGGACAAACCAAAGAAAGTCAAAGAATGAAAGAAGTTCTAGTACATCACTAAGTGAGGATGTAACAAGTTCTTACTCTTCGCTCAGTGCACTACATAAACCAATCAAGAAACTAGAACCCACCCAACCACCCCAAATGGACAGTAATGATCACATGACATGTGCAGAACGCAAAAAGCAAGCTCAAGAGAGCATGCTTAGCTTGGTTGAATGTCTTACAGGGTCACCGATTGTGATTAAGCCTCATAATGCCAATTATAAAACAGTAACCAAAATATGCAAAGCCTAGATGAGTATCGCTTCCCCTTTCAAGAGGAAGACATACTCTCTACATAAGAGTCATTTGAAACAGATTATACGAACTATACGCTTGAGAAAGCACATGAGGAATTCAATAATTCCCTTACAAGATTATAATCGTCTCTCAAAACCTCATTCGGAGGAATGCTCTTCTCTCATAATAAAGCCACCATCACATCAGCACTTGCACTTTAAGGGCTCAACTTGAGTTATACAAGGACATAACGAACTCCATAAAATAGGACTATGAGGATTCGTAAGTTTCCAAACAGCCCTCATTAAGAATTGTCAGAGGGCCAAGTGTGCCAATGTACGCATTGGGTACTCTTGAAAAAGCTGAGACCCAAACAACAGACGATGAAAGTGAATGGGACTATGAAACAGAAACAGGATCTGAAGTTGAAATAATAACCGAAACACCTATGGTTCCTTTGGAAGATTCTATCATGGTATGGTTGGATTTTCCTATAAGCAATGATGTTAAGCGCAAACGTGCATTGATTAGCCATGGAGCTAGTCATAACATTGTGACAATAGACACTTGGGTATCATTAGGACAACCTAAACCCATCCCTACAAGCAATAGTCTTACAAAAGGAGCCAATGGACAAAACATTGAAGTTCCAGGTTACTTTAGATACACTACTCAAACAATCGATGTGGCGATATGGAATTTACATTCCATGTTACCCTAGATTCCCTTGAGTATGATGTCATCCTTTGGCAGAACTTGGGTAGGTGAATCGTTGTATTCACTAGATGATTCCATGCAAACAGTCACCTTGAACACTCCTACAAGCAATGTAAAATTGCTATTACGGGAGGAAGAAACCTTCCAGGAGCTAAAACTTCCAACATATCTTACTGAAAAGATCCCTAGGATTTTGGTGGATTGGAAATTGCAAATTAAATCACCACAGCTCAAGCACAACTTTATCCAACACAAGAACACAATCTCATGACCCTCGAGCTATGGGATTTTTTAGGTCAACAAACACGCATGGCACATCCTGAAAGAATAAACTTTACACAAGACTTGAACATGCCATGTGGGGTACTTTGAACCTACAATGTATATTGAAACTAACCCCCTCACTTGCAAGTTTTTTGTGGTTGAGTATGTATTAGAAGCAGATTTGATCTTGGGGTGGCATAAATGGACTATTGTTGCCTAAGCACCACTGTGCTTTGCTAGATAGAGTCATCACTCATGATGGTCAAAGACAAAAAGTTGACAATACCACACTGCAAGGAAGAGGATCCAACTTTAATGGATTTCTATGATACTGAATGCAAAAGGATACAAGCCTCTTCCACAAAAGCCCCTCTACACAATGACCTACCATCTTCGTCACACGACCGACTCCAATGGCATCTCCTTCAAACCCATCCTCACCTACGAAGTTCGATGCCAAAACCTCGCAATCAGCAGCTATTCTTGAAGAAGTTCCCAGGGCCAAACTATCTATCTCTGACAAGGAAATCAAAGGAAAGACCCCGGTGCCTATGCATCTTCATCGACAAACCTCACCAAAGGAGACAACCACATGCTCAAAGGCCTCGTCTCATCGACAGCCACTCCACAAGAGACTCTAACCTCATCATCATCAACAATGCCCCTGAGTCTCAAACTTGCAACCTCAGTGCTAACCAAAGTCAAGGAGGGTCCCAAACCTTCCACACCAACCCAAAAGAAAACTCCACCAAGACTACCACAATCACGATATCTTAATAGTATCAAAATGTGGGTGGAGAAGCAGCTACTTGTAGCTCAAGACTACTATGAAGATCCCAATCAAATTTGGGTGCCTCATCAATCAAAACCTCTTCCTCAACGCAGCACTCAAAGTCCAAGGAAGAAGAAGAGTACTCCACAACACCGTCCACAAAAGCCTATGCAAGTTCCTCAAAGAACTCCACCAATGCAACAAGTGTGGGTACGAAAAACACTACTCCAGACATAAGGGTACTACCAAACAAATACCACAACTTGGATACCCAAGCGCATAACAAAGTCACCTAAGCTTGCACAAAGAAAGAAGCCTCAGCAGCAAGCACATCGGCCACCAGTTTATAATGTTCACTCATAAAAAATGGGTGCATGTTCTTGTGCTTCAACAACAAGGATACTATGATGGTAATTCCATCATATGGTTGCCAAAATCAAACAATGTGAAGAAAACCTCACCACCGACTTCAACCCCAACAACTTCACCTAAAGTTTGACAAGAATGGAGACCCAAGCAACGACAAGAAAATCACTCAACAACTCTCGTGCATTCAGCACCAACACAAGAGCTTGTGTGTTCAAGAAAAAAATTAGCAGTCTTCCCTACTACCTTGACAACATCTGAGCAACAAATTCAAGAATCAATACCCACATCTGCAATGGAGACTTATGAATGCATCATGGATAAAATAATTGATTCCCCCTTCAAGAGCGTGTGGCAGCAAGATAGGATAAAGTCCTAAGTGATGTACTTCAGGATATATTATGAGAGTAGTCATTGTAATAGCACTAGGTCTTTTATGAGCCTAAAGTGCCTAGCTGGCCACAGTTTAAGTGAGTGTGAACACTTATGGCCATGTATATAAGTGAATTTCTCTCATAATACAGGATACTCTCCCATTGTGTAATTGAGTCTTGCTCTTGCTAATCTCTCTCCCTAATGCATGCTAGTGAGTGTATGTGAGTGAAGTGAGGTGAGAGGAGGGACGAGGACCCGTAGTGCAATGTGGCGGTGTGACAACGCTCGTGGGGAGATGCGATGGAATTGCTTCTCAAGGAGTTGCAGAGCTTGGAGACCTTAAGGGTTACGAGCTCGGCAATTGGAAAGATCCTCATGATAGTTGCAGTTCACCAAGTAATCTCTTTTTGAATGTGTTTCAAGGAGGGTTAGGGTGACCCATAACAATGTTCATAAGATTCAAAGAGAATTTTGTTAGGGAAACGGGTTCAAGAGCAGAATCTCAAGCACCAAGCGTGCTAGGTGTTGTGCCCAATAGCTCAGTGGTAATAGAAGGCGCAGGCAACCCACTCCACATGTTATGAGCGCCACCTCAGTATCACACGTGTGGAGGTGGTGAACTATAACCACTAGAGAGCCGTTGTTGCCAAGAACAAGAAGAATTAGCATAAAAGGGCAACTGGTCACTGCAGATACACAAGAGTAATATTGTAATAGACAGAAAGAGAGATAGACACTCATATAGAAGGAATGTATGAAGGGTGCAGTCATTAGTATGCTCTCAACTGGTAGTTGACAGTCGGTGTCATGAAGCTTGTTATAGTGATAGTACTTAGGAAATGGTAGTCTGTGTTGGGAAATTACTCTGTATTAGTTTGTAATAATTTTGAAATGTAACTAAGAGCAATCTTGCCATTTCATTATCTTTCTATGTTACTCTCTGCACTATGTGTATTAAGTATGCAGTGTCTCTGTTTTACTGAACATGTGTATGCGTGAGAGAGTGAGTGAGATAGTTAGTGGAGAGATGCAGAGTGAGAGTGAAGGTTTGCTCAGTAGAGTGGTGTTCAGTGTGTCCCCGTGATCATTTAAGAGTTGGTGTTTGTACCCGAAAACTCTGGTGGGTGACTGCACGTCTCCCGCGGCATTACTTGGCTGGTTTGTCACCCGAGACTAATGTCTTGCCATTCTACTTAGAGGGAAATCAGCAAGAAACATACCTCTAGAGGAGACTTTACTCGATTGCTGCTCTCTTGTAAAATGCCTTCCATTGTTGCTTGCCCATCATATAAGCTTCACATGGTTCTTGTAATTTTGCAAATGAAGGTAAATGTTCCACCATTCCCATTTTCTACATCTCCTTCAACATAGCAAATCCGATATGACCAAATTGCTCATGCCAATTTTTACTTGTGCCCTTATCTCCAAACAGCTGTCAGCTCGTACAAATTGTTATTCCTCAGAGCTTTTCCAATTGTCTTCCCGTCAGCATCTAAAATCCTTGCTCCTATTTTCTTGAAGCATACTTCAAGGCCACAATCTATTATTGCAACAACTGAGAGAAAGTTTCTCTTTATTTGAGGCACACAAACTATTATTGCGACTCAGAGAAAGTTCCTCTTTATTTGAGGCACATAGAGCACATCGGACAACTTCTTTTCTTCTCCTGTAGTAGCTACCACAAATGAGATTGTTCCCCAGACCCTTTGACTAGACATTTAACATTATTCTCCACAATAACATTGATGGATTCCTGTAAAGGCTGCCAGGAACTATCTGAGTCCTTTTTGCTGGTCATATGTCAGGATGCCTGAAAGAATCCATGAACTATCCAAAATCCATGAACACTCAACCAACTGGAGCCTAAAAGAATGAGCATACCTCTTCTATAGCAACCTAGAGTTCCAGCTTAGCTTGGGCATTGTTGGCTCACTCCTTTCCCTTCTATGAAGCCAAAAAAATCATCTTCTTGGGCTTCTTCTTCTTCTTGTCTTCAAAAATCGCCCCGCCTTTACCTTTTGCATTGGCTACAAATGTTGTGTCACCACCATCACGAGTCTTCAACCGCATCTCCTCCTCAAATAGCATAGCACTAAATTCTTCAAAAGAAAAAGGTAGTACTCTAACCTAGGTGTTTAGTTCCGTAACCAAGCCATCATACTTCTGCAGTAGTACTCTAACCTAGGTGTTTAGTTCCGTAACCAAGCCATCATACTTCTGCAGTAGAATTCATATGCATCTCCGAGAGCCAACTCTTCACTGGTCTTCATGATTCCCACAACAGCCATTTGGTCTCACAAGTTTTTGATCCGAGAGATAAACGGTTCTGCAGCCTCTCCTTCAGTAAACGTTTCAGGCAAGCTGATTCTCTAGGTTTTGAATCTGTCTAATTCTAGGTCTCATACTAGTTTCTCGATATGGTCGAAGCCACTGTTATGTGTTGAATCAGAGTAAGAATAGAATCACTTACACTGGTAACAAAGTGCATCTGCATCGTGCCACTTCTATGCCCGAAAAAGAGCAGCATCTAGTGAAATCATTCTTATGTTATCACTAGGGTCAATGGTTTTCATCGGTTCTTGGTCCGTTCCTAGAACGGTATCTAGCAGCTCATAGAAATCAAGGATGGCATTGATTTTGAACTTCAAAAGAGTATAGTTTATCCCATCTAACTTGCCTTTAGTGAAGGTAGGTGAATAGATGCGCAGCACTGGAATAGTAGCAGCGTCGGAGCTTGGAGCGGGCATCACTCCAAAGTACTTCTATACAAAGAAAGACAAGACTTAGTGTACTATTGTTGCTAAGAGCACCTACCACTCTGATACCATGTAAGAATATAGAAAGAGATACAGTAAGAGAAAATACACTAAACAATGCAATAGAGAGAATGGAGAGAATTTTAAAATTCTAATTACACCAAACAAGAGATCTAGGTACAATATGATGGTGTTGTCCACCCGTGCACTCTAGTGTAGAGGTTAGATGGAAATCTAGACAGACTCTGGATGGAGGGCGTACTGAGAGTATAGGGAACATATGCTCACAAGGATTGGATGACTCATCTTGTGCCAACTATGTCCATTTATATTTTTGCAGCAGGTAGTGCGGTGGACACGTCTAAGACATTGGCGACTACATTGTATTGACACAATTCACCACCCGTGTATCCATAATACGTCCCAACTAACCATCGCCCTCTAATAATGAAATTAGTATCTGAGGGAGTATTTCAAGGAACTAATGATAAAATTAGTATCCAAGGGAACGTTCCAAGGAATATTCCTCAAACCCTAGCTAACACTTGTACCCCTCATCATCTCCTAACCATCAACCTTCACAACTACAACCCCTTGAAACATTTAAGCTGGGGTTCCCACTAAAGATATGTGCACCAATGGCTTCTCCTCGTAATGCAGACTATACAAATGTGCACCATACATCAATGTGAGTTACGTGCTGAGAGGAGGGCATTGAACATGTACTAACAATCATCACCTCCTCGAGTTGCTCTTTTGATTATCTTAGATTGAGCTATCCTCTTCTCTGTGGAGAAGTTATACCCTATAATGTGTTGTTAACTACATTACATGCTAATGTAGTTAACTACATTTTTGAGGCCTATTTGCATGCTTTGAGTTTCTATCAACATCCAAGGAAAGTGTTAGTAAGAACTGCCTTTGTTTAATTTTAGGTTTCCTACACTACTAGAAAATACATTTAGGGTCGTCATTCACCACTTCGATATTACATCTTTAAGCTCATCAAAATAGCTTTAACAACAACATCATCATTGTCATTAATTTTTTGTATCCTTGCTAGTAACATTTCCACACTCTACCATTTTCATGGGATAGGATACTTATTCTTGACAGTGACTTGATTTTGCCCTCGATAATCTATGCAAAGGCGACGAGTTCTATCCTTCTTTTGGAAAAGAACAGGTGCTCCCCAAGGAGAGCTACTGGGGCATACAAATCCTTGCTCAGTGAGTTGGGAAAGTTGCTCCTTAAGTTCAATGGCTTCAGGGAGGGACATTTTATAGGGCATTTTTGAGATGGGTTGAGCTCCACGGATCACCTCGATTTCATGATCGACTTCTCGAGGAGGAGGTAGCCTTGTAAGCTCGTCTCAGGAAAGATGTCAGGGATTTCTTGGAGTCAAGAGGGTTATGTCTCCTTACTAGGTTCAATGGTTTTGTTGAGCTTAACTAGGAAAACTTGATGTCCCTTACGTGTGTTTCCTTGAGAAGATGTTTTGCCTTGACTACCCTAGATTTAGGTTTACTTGTTTTCCCCTGAACAGATACTACTTGGCCATGCTCATTTTCAAAAGTGATACTCCCCTGGTTACAATGAATACTAGCTTTGTTTGCAATTAGCCAGTCCATTCCATCATAAATTCCTAATGGCAAGACTCTAAAGTGGCCATGAGTTTGCTCATTACCCAGCTCAAAATCAATGTTTCCTACTACAGAGTGGCGAGATACTACTTCTTTTCCACTAGATAACTCTACAATCATTCTTCAAGCTATTTTTTGACCCAAGTTTAATTTTTGCAAACACCTACTAGGAGAAAAAAATGAATGGGTATTGCCATAATCAATCAAAAGCTGGAATGGCTTACCGTGATGAGTGGTTTGGGTTTGGATTACACAAATTGTTGATTTGGACCTAGAAATTCTACCGCCTTGCATAGACGGTGGTGCGCTGTTCTTCAGTCATTCTTCCCAAGGTTGGTTCTTCACTTATAGCACAGGTAGTTCTAGCAACTACTCCTCCGCAGTCTCTGCCACGTCCACTGCCACTTGCACCTTGGTGGATAGGGGTTCCACAGCTTTGTTTGCTCTGCCACCTTGGGAAAAAGATGTTGCTAACTTGGGACAGTTGGCCCTAAAGTGTCCCGGCTCATTGCATTCAAAACACAGAGGGCTTTCTCTGGAAGAAGCAGCAGACAAGCGGGAAACAAAAGAGTTGGTTTGCTGCCCTCAGTTATAGTAGGGAAAATTCTGTTGGAGAGCTGATCTTTAGGGTTTACCTTAGGGTAATATCTCTTTTGAGGCTAGCTTTGTCGGTCCTCAGTTCTTTCACAGGAGGCTTTGCTCGTATGAGAGCATCCTGTAATGTGCTTGGCCTTATTACTTCGAGGCAGGAATCTAAGGGTTCATTTAAACCTTGGAAAAAACAAGCCACTTGCTAGGAAGTAGTCATAGCTGGGGCATACTTCCAGAGAGTGATAAATTTGGAATAGTAGTCTTCGTCGAGAGTTAAGCTGCACTACCTAAGACTAAAAAACTCATTCATCTTTATGGATTCTTGGGATGGGGGAATATATCTTTCCTTCACAGCTTGCTTGATGTCTTCCCATGTTTGAGAATACTCGGTGATTCCCTTATTACGGCACCATTGTTTCCACTAGAGTTTAGCATCTCTGGTGAGGCAAAACCGTGCAAGCATAGACTGGTTTCTACTCCAGTACCAACAGAGCTGAGAAATAATTGCCCATCGCTTCAATCCAGACTTTAGCATCCTACTCAATCTTTGAACCTTGCCCCTTAAAGGAGGGAGGTTGCATTTGCTTAAGCAGGAGCTTCTTCTCTTGGGCATCGATGTATAGCGCATTGGGAAGTGGAGGCTGATCGTCCTGGCCATCATTGTAAGATTAAAATTTTAAGATTACAAGATTCATACTTTGCACAATGTTTAAGCTTTTTTGAAAGTAAAACATTGAAATCATTTTATTTCTCAAATATTTACAAGGAAAAGTTTTATTACAAAGATTTGAGACTAATATAATTAGTCTTATTTGTCATGAAGGGAAATCCTAAGCTCAACTGTGACATAAGGCTAGAGCGATCCACATAGGTGAAATATGGGGTTCAGTTGTAGTTTCTAAGACTCGAAAAACTGATGTGGTAAGGGTGCTAAACTCTGGATTGGGCTATGTCCCATCATAGCTACTCTATCGGCAGGTAAGACCTTCATCACTCGGTCATACACCCAGCGGTCCTGTGGTATGCGATTCCCACTTAGTCGCCTGGGAGTACCCCACGAACCAAAATAAACGGTCCATCTTCAACTTTTCAATCCAACAAAACGCTTTAGATCGATAGTAAGGTTTCCAACTCGATCTGCTCGGATGAAGAAATATCTCGGCCCACGACTCTAGAAATCTCTACCCCATCCTCTTTCAATATGAGAGAAATGGGGTAGGGACATTTTCTCTAGTATCTGTATCATGGTGTCACGGAACTCAAAATTTGAGGAGTGACAAGCAGTCTCGAAGATGCACTGAAAAACTAGAAATCTTGAGTAGGCATCTCCATCTTCCTACAATCATTTAAACATCAATTCAATTTGTTCTTAGTAAACATCAATTTGTTCTTAGTAAGATGTTTTTATTAATTAGCATTATGTAAGGTAAAACATACATTGCAAAACAGTCCTTAAATGGCAAGTCCTAGGAGCTAAGATCGACTCTAATACCAATTGTAAGGTTCCCCCCTTCCAAAATAGGGGAAACACTTAAGATAGTCTACTAAGTCTTAACTTGGAGAAAATTTCCTACTCGTCGACAACTTGAACATACAAAGATTCAAGGATATGATTTGTAGGTAAGTAAGACCTAGTCCTATCCCCCCCATAGGGGGAGCATGGTCTTCTAAAAATTAAATCACCCATAGGGTAATTGATCATAATTTGGGCAACTACTAATCTTGATTCCTAGAGACAACGCTTTTTTTCTCATCCATGCAAGGCACAACCGCTGGCCTAGTCTTCTAGAATAGAGTTGCCCGAGAATCTATTTATCTAGCATAGGGCTTTTACTTAATCTGTTGGAAAGCTACCCGACTAATCCGGTCCACCCATCCATAGGATGGTACCGTTGGGGCATTCCATCCTCCCACTTTCCACCGTACTCACGCACCAATTTGTTTTCTAAGTAATCCTACCACACTGTTTAACATAAATAAACATGTTCCTTAATTTAGGGCCCTTTCACAAGGTTCGTTAAAACAGCCTCTTTCCACAGTATAATAATGCTAAAGACAAGATATATATTTTAAAAACGTTTATACAAGAATCAATTCCATATAAGCCCAAACCGGCTCTCTTATTCTTTTCTTTTATACTGCCGATGATCTAGAATTCAACCTTCCAGCCTCTACAGACTTGGCAAATCCTATGGGACCATACACCTTGTCATCGATATAGCTGACGAGGACTCAAACTGGCATGTCGTCCCCTCAAGCTCCATTGCTCAATCCTCCCACCCCTCAGAGGGATGTCTACGCGCTAGGGTGGACTTATTCACCACACTAGCCTAGGCCCTCTGTACTAGGCAGCATCACAATTACTCACCTCAATACGACGAACCTCATTCTCCCAATGGGCTGAACTATGAGCCTTACTAAACGACGCCGCCTGGCTACACAAGCACGAAAACAGAGTTAGTGCGTCGAAGCAAGGAGAAAACACGTGTACTCTTTTTCTTAAAAATAACAATTTCAATACGAACTATCGATTACAAAATACATCATTTCAAATATAATAGCTTCATAGAATTTCTAACATTTTTCAATGGAACAATTTGCATCTTCTTTCTTGATTTATTGATATTAATATTAAAGAATAATTTAAAACTCCTTTTAAATGATGACCAAGCTAACCTGGCCACCGTTCCCTTGTGGAGCTTGCAAAACGGAAGGGTTGGAGCCGCATTAGGAGCATTTTCTCTAGTCTCATCGTTGTGAGCGTCTCCTGAGGTGATTTTTGGCATTTTCAGGATGGGACCATCTTGATGACCACCTCGTAGTTCGTGACATTGCGATCGTAGTGCTTCAATCGGATCTCGATTCTGAGATCGTTTGCTCACTCTATGAGCCAAAAATCGCAGCGTGGGAACCTCCTCTAAGCTCAAAAACCTCTTATTAAAGTCTATGCAAATGGGGGGGGGGAGAATTCCTAGATGTTCTAAAGGGCAAAAACGTTTTGCTTCAAGGGGGTGAGGGCTGTAAGTCCCTTCACACCACCGGGGGGGGGGGGGAGAGAGAGAGAGAGAGAGAGAGAGAGAGAGAGAGAGAGAGAGAGAGAAGTGTTAAGGACACCCTCTCCACAAGGGTGAGGTGACTAAAAAAAGGGCTTATTTAAGAGATGGCTGATTAGGGGGTGTTGTGAGGAAGGCGGTGAGGGTTCCAAGGAATGGCTGTAGGTACAGTAAGTACGATCAGGCACACGGCTGCATGTACAGCAAGTACAGTTGGGCAACAGCTTCTACACAGTATGCAGGCTAATGCTAGGGTTGCAGCTACTGTATAGTCTCGCACACAGAGTGGCGGTATGGACTAGCGGTACGGCCTCATGATAGGTGTCGGGTACTCTACGCAATGTGCTGCTGGCCATGGAGCACACAAGGGTTTATATAGGTGTGCAGGGTACTTTGTGGGTACATAGCAAAGTACGGGTGAAGGGACGGTGTACCATCAAAGTGCACCAGTCACTAGTTTGCATGAGCCTAGGGAAAGGTACGGTGGCGGTGCACAGTCAAAGGTGTGGAACGCATGTACCCTTTTGGCCAAAGGCAGCATGGGCATCCACATGGCGGTATGTGTGGACCACATAATGGGTGGTCGGCCTTTGGTCCTTACGCGACTAATTGTACGGGTGCCCTAGTGAGTGTGTACAGTCTTTTTGGGTTGGGTCTCCAAATTTGGGACACCGACCTCGATTTGCATGTCGGAGCGCCAAAGGGGCCAATTTTTTTTTCAACGAAAATGTCCGGGATGTTTCCTGGTCATTGGCGCGTGCAGATCGTCCATCAATCAAATGCCCAATCATGCATTTATTTAAGGTTTAAAGGTCATCATTTTTAAAATAAAGTAACTAAAATTCGCATATATATAAGTTTGATTTGGTGTCCGTTTTGGATGCTATAAAAACCTATCCTATGGTGAAATCCCACACAGATTCCAAATTTGGACTCAGAATTTGAAGATTCTAAGTGAAAATGGCCCGTTTAATAAAATCACTAATTTTTATACCATAAAAACTCATAAATTCATTTATTTACAGAGATATTTTTTTAATTAATGAAGATACTACTACCAAAATGGAGTCATATCCTCCTTGTACAGTGGGGAGACTTGTCACAAAATCCATACTAATGCATTCCCACTTCATTTGGGGAATAGTCAAGGGTTGAAGTTTCCTAAGCATCTTGACCCTTTCAGCTTTGATCCTTTGGCATGACAGACATTGCTTTAAGTACCGAAGGACATCATTTTTCACGCCTACCCAATGAAAGCTCCTCCTTACACATTTAATGTTTTCGCATAGCCTGGGTTCCGTGCAAGGGGACTATCATGAGCTTCATGTAGGATTAGTTTCTTTAAAGCAAGATCCTTAGGGATACCTAGTCTGTGATTGAAGTAGAGGTTTCCTTCATGAGTGTAGTATCCCTTGATTAGATTCTTCTCCTTCTTTGAATTTTCCCCTTTTTCTACTAACTTCACCATCCTTTGATAATCTGGATCATGAGATAAGACTTCTTTCACCTTGACTAGTATGGGATCATTTGGCATCGAAATTGTACTTAAGAAAGATTTGTGGCTAAGTGCATCTACTATCACATTATCTTTCCTAGGGAGGAATTTCATGTCAAATTCATATTCTTGTAGAATTTCAAACCATCTCCTTTGCCGCATGTTGAGGTGGTTAGGCTTGGTGAAGATCTACTTCAGACTTTTGTGGTCAGTTTACAAGCTGAAATTTGCTCCCCAAGAGATAATGTCTCCATAATTTGAGGCAATGAACAACTGCTAAGAGCTCCAAATCATGGGTGGCATAATTTGCTTCATATTGCTTCAACTTGTGGTATAAGCGATTGGTCTTCCTTCTTGGCCTAAGACACCACCAAGTGCTAGACTACTGGCATTAGTAGAAACCACTTCAAATTCCTTGGTAAAATCAGGAAGTTTCAGGACTGGGACAGAAGTAATAATGGCCTTGAGCCGATCAAAATTGTTTTGATGGATTGGCAGCCACACTATTTTGCAATCCTTCTTAAGAAGATCTGTCAAGGGTCCAGCTACCGAGGCATACTCTTTGATGAAAATCATGTACCATCCTGTGATTTCCAAAAACCCACAAACTTCACGAACTGATTTAGGGTGTGGCCACTCCAAAAACCCACGAACTTCACAAACTGATTTAGGGTGTGGCCACTCTAGTATATCTTTGACCTTGGTGGGATCTACTGAGATACCATATTCAGAGATGATGAATCCAAGATACTCAATTTGATGAGTAAAGAATATACATTTGCTCTTTTGAGCATAGAGTTTATGTCTACGCAGCAATTGCAGAACCCTATGCACATGCTCCTCATGCTCTTCCACTAACTTAGAGTAGGCTAAGATATCATCAAAAAAGATAAGCATAAATTCATCCAAGTACAGACAGAATATATCTTGCATTAGGCAGTTTAAGGTTGCAGGAGCATTGGTTAACCCGAATGATATTACAATAAACTCATAGTGGCCATAACGGGTATTGAAAGCTATCTTGGGTATATCTGCTTCCTTGACTCTGATCTGATAGTTACCAGACCTCAAATCTATTTTTGAGAGAACTTTGGCCCCATGAAGCATGTCAAGAAGCTCGTCGATGCAAGGGATAGGATACTTATTCTTGACAGTGACTTGATTTAGCCCTCAATATTCTATGCAGAGGCGAAGAGTTTCGTCCTTCTTCTTTTGGAAAAGAACAAGTGCTTCCCAAGGAGAGCTACTAGGGCATACAAATCCTTGCTCAATGAGTTGGGAAAGTTGCTCCTTAAGTTCAATGGCTTCAAGGACGGACATTTTATAGGGCATTTTTGAGATGGGTTGAGCTCAGGGATCACCTCAATTTCATGATCGACTTCTTGACGAGAAGGTAGCCCTCTAAGCTCGTCACAAAAGATGTCAAAGAATTCTTGGAGCCAAGAGGGTTCTGTCTCCTTACTAGGTTCAATAGTTTTGTTGAGCAGCCCAACTAGGAAATCTCGATGTCCCTTACATGCTCCCTTGAGAAGATGTTTTGCCTTGACTACCCTAGATTTAGGTTTACCTATTTTCCCCTGAATGGATACTACTTGGCCATGCTCATTTTTAAAAGAGATACTCCCCTGGTTATAGTGAATACTAGCTTTATTTGCAATTAGCCAGTCCATCCCAAGGATTCCATCATAAATTCCTAATGGCAGGACTCTAAAGTGGCTATGAGTTTGCTCATTACCCAGCTCAAAATCAAGGTTTCTTACAGAGTGGCGAGATACTAATCCTTTTCCACTAGCTAACTCTACAATCATTCTTTAAGCTGTTTTTTGACCCAAGTTTAATTTTTGCAAACACCTAGGAGAAAGAAATGAATGGGTACTGCCACAATCAATTAAAAGCTGGAATGGCTTACCGCGATGAGTGGCTGGGGTTTGGATTATGCCAAATTGTTGATTTGGACCTTGATACTCTACCACTGCATAGAGAGTGGCGCGCTCTTCTTCAGTCTTATTCCCAAGGATGGTTCTTCACTTATAGCACATGCGGTTCTAGCAACTGCTCCTCCGCGGCCTCTTCCACGTCCACCGCCTCTTGCACCTTGGTGGATAGGGGTTCCATGGCTTTGATTTGCTCTGTCACCTTGGGGAAAAGATGTTGCTAACTTGGGACAGTTGGCCCTAAAGTGTCCCGGCTCATTGCATTCAAAACACAAAGGGCCTTCTCTGGAAGAAGCAGCATATGAGCAGGGAACGAAAGAGTTGATTTGCCGCTCAACTGTAGTAGGAAAAATTCTGTTGGGTTTCTTATAGAGCTGATCTTTAGGGTTTACCTTAGAGTAAGATCTCTTTTGAGGCTTAGCTTTGTCGATCCTTAGTTCTTTCACAAGAGGCTTTTCTCGTATATGAGAGCATCCTGTAATGTGCTTGGCCTCATTGCTTCGAGGCAGGAATCTAAGGGTTCATTTAAACCTTGGCAGAAACAAGTCACTTTTGCTGGGAAGTAGTCATAGCTAGGACATACTTCCGGAGAGTGATAAATTTGGAATAGTAGTCTTCAAGAGTTAAGCTGCACTGCCTGAGAGACTAAAAAACTCATTCATCTTTATGGATTCATGGGATGGGAGAAGATATCTTTGCTTCATAGCTTGCTTAACGTCTTCCCATGTTTGAGAATGCTCGGTGATTCCCTTGTCCCACGACACCATTGTTTCCACCAGAGTTTAGCATCTCCGATGAGGCGAAACCGTGCAAGCATGAAATTGTTGATGAGGTTGGAAACCTGGATGCTTATGATAGCCTTGGAGGCCTGTGCTTGGTGTGGGTAGATTTTTCAGCAAATCTTTCTTTCTCCAAGACAAAGCATGTGGTTCCCGCCGATGGAATGTATTTAGGGAGGTGCTTCACTGTAGAGTTTCTACATGCCAATGGCACTATGGTTTCTACTCTATGTACAGAGCACTTGGATGTGGACGGGAATCCCATTCGATACGTTGTTGAACGTAGTAAGTCTTTTGTAAGGTAAGACTAGAGCTTCGTCTATGGCACTCACTTAATTGCAATTCATGTCAAGTAGTAGTGAACTCATTCTATATTCATTATCTTTTTTATTGTTGTTCATTCATATATATAAGTAAACGAAAGAAGCGTGTATGGCAAGTGGTTACTTGGGATGTTCATCGATCGAGGGGATACAGTTCTAGATTGCTTTGCCGAATCTGAGACTAGAGCATGCAAGGGACTACATTGGCATTACATTAGCATGGAGTGGGATGAGGTGTGCTTTAGTTCTTATATACGACCTCTTTTGCACGTTCCTAAAGATTTAGGGCTACAGTATTTCAAGGGTGAAATTAGTGATTATGCTCGACAGGACCAGTAGAGGGATATGGAGACCTCATCTCTAGATGTTCCTCACCACCCTCCTCCACCCGCCCCATTATCCATAAGCCCAGCAAGGTCAAACGCCTTGTCATGGCCACCCGCCGATGTTTCATTAAAGACCCCATTTTGACCTATTATGGCCAAATATATCCCCCTTGGCTCCTTTTACAATGCTCTCATCATGGACACAATGTCCCAAACTTGCAAGGCCGCTATTTCCACCTACACCATTTGTTAGAGCTCTCGACATGCAGCTACCTTCTTCCATCAACAGCCCACACACCCTTTTTGATGTAACCCATATCTTGTAATGACAATATGTATATATATATATATATATATATATATATATATATATATATATATATATATTGATTTTCACATTATTGTGATGCACTTTTGTACACTTAAATTGGTGCTATGACATTGTTTTTTGGTATTGTTGTAACATTTTAAATAATTGAATAGAGAGATGGATCGAGATGGTGAACAGAGTTTCTTACAAACCTAAAGTAGAGTGAAAACTAATTGTGGCAAATGCACAAGCCCATGAAAGTCTATCAAGTTTGTAACCATGAATGTTCGGTCTTGTCCTACACAAGAAAACAAAGCTTTGATCAAAACAAAAGAAAACTAAAAACTTTGGGTAATGAAAACTTACAATTGAGTTGAACAATGAGCTGATACACCATTGTTTAGCACTACTACAAGACTTCTACATAGCCAATAATGGCCATCCTATAATTTTGAACCAATTTGGTCGATGTCATCGAAAATGTCAGTTTTCACTTGAAAGAATCTTGTAATGTTTTATTTTTTGTGTGCGATCGCCTCTTATCTCTATAAAGACACACCAAGGATCCTAGGTTGAGAGTGCTAGCTTTAGAATAGGTGTTTACACTAGTTAGAGTGGCCAAATGAGCCCAAGGACCACACTTTTAACTTTGGCCACCCAAGAGTATCACCTACAAAACCTAAAATGTAACTCACCACTCATTCTCTTATGCATTACATAGTCTGCTCTTCTCTACTCACTTACATCATTGCCTCTTGTGCTTGAGATTTTGTGTGCCTGCATATCATTTTATGGGTGAGAATCGAGCTACGAGGAGAGTGTGGAAGTGAGGATGATGGATCAAGCTCCTAAGTTCTCTTCATGACCGAGCGTCTTTCGAGAATCTCGCATATAAGCAATCCGAGGTGAGTGACGGACACAACACAACCCGTTTATGTGAGCTAGCTATAGCATAATAGTTGTTCATTCGAGTATGTGGTGTGTCTCAAACAAACATTGTGAGTGTAACCTATGCCTTGTGGTGCAAGAAACCTCCATAAGTGGCACTGCTACACTACTGGGAAAAAATTCCTACTGTTTAGCCCCATAGCAAGTTGAATGCTTGCATTCGGTTCAAGTTGAGCTTAAGAAATCACCAATTTTGTTGTTTATTTCTTCAATTCTTTTTTCCCCTCTTGCTACCTCTTAAAACCCCTTGATTTTTGCTTCTTTCAACACCCTAAATCTTAAATTTCATGTGATTTTCAAAGCTTTTCTATTATCCATTGTTATTATGCTTGTTTTTTCAATTTCGTAAATAAAAAATAGTAAATTGGACTTAAATTTAAGAAATAAAGTAAAATAAGCCTTAAAATTGGTTTTGAGACAACAAGGTTTACCCTAATTTAGACTCATTACATGAAAAAATTGGATTAGAAACAACAATTTGAGATAAGAATTACAAACCAAAATTATGTGTTTTGTAGTTTTTTAGATTTTGCATTAATACAAATTATATAGATTAACCTAGCTTAATCTACCTGTAATTTGAACCCCAAGTTGTAAGTCTTTTGACTAGCTGCATTTAATGCATACAAGCTTTAGGTCCCAAGTCAAAAAAGAAATCTTAAAAAACTCAAAAACCCAGACTATAAAGAAACCAAGATCTATGTTACCATTAGATGAGCCAGAGATGAAGTGGCAATGTATATCAATGGACTTTGTTGCTAGGCTACCAAGAAGTAGAGGAGGTTATGATAGCATTTTGTGGTGGTAGATAGGCTTACAAAATTCGCTCATTTCTTACCTATCAAGAGTACATATACCACTATGAATGTGGCAAATGTGTTTGTGAAGAATATCTTCAAGTTACTTGATGTGCCTGAAAGTATAGTATCAGATCGAAATGCTCGATTCACTTCAAATTTTTGATAGGCATTCTTTAAAGTTGTTGGGACATCACTTGATATGAGTACAATATATCATCCTCAAAGTGATGGGATAACAAAAAGAGTGAATTAGATCTTGGAGGACAATGTATTGCACGGACAAACCTAGAAAGTGGGATGAATACTTGTATATGGTGAAATATGTATACAATATTAGTCCACAATCTACTATTGGAATGTCGCCTCCATTCTATGAGTGAGAGAGAGAGAGAGAGAGAGAGAGAGAGAGCACAAACTAGTAAATTCAAAAGAGCTCTCTACTTCACAAGTCGAGAAAGCAAGTGTGTGATGGCCATAGAATACTTACTCGAGGCCTCCCTATACTATCTCGACGGTTTTGCCTATCCCAAACAGCTCTCTGAGGATGTGGTGGCTGTTGCTGAAGTTACTAGTAATGACATAGTGATAGTAGACGAGGTAGTACGGTGGACCAGCATGAAAAAAAATCGAGGCCAACGTTTCTGCATGTGTACAGAGAGAGAGAGAGCGCACAAGGTGTAACGAGTTCAGAGGGCGAGGTATACAGAGAGAGAGAAAACTGAGGGGACAGGCCGGAGGGGGTTAGCCTTGCATAAAGCGTAAGGTAGTATACAAAAATGTGCAGAGAAATCTGCAGGCTGAAAGCGGGGAGGGGCGTTTTAGGGCCTCTTGGTTTTGAGATCGACCACTACAACAGAGATGTTGTCGCCGCTGCCTTTCTCATGGGCTGCATGGGCCAAGGCGGATGCTGCTGACTGGGCCTCCCGGGTGGCCGAGAGGCACCTCCTTGCGATTGTGCAAGCGTCCTGGTTGGTCACCACGTCCCACAGCCCATCGCTTGCCAGGATGAGGCAGTCGTCGTCGTCCGATCTCGGCGTTATAGTCACATCCGGGTCTGCTATCACGTATGGTTTCAAGAAATGGTCGCCTGTGACATGAGTACACGGAACTCATTGTATTAGCCGTCTCCTATGTAGACGCAACCATCATGTAAGCAGTATTTATCACGGGCTTTTAATTAATCCTGGAACCTTAAAAAGAGTACAGAAAGGTGCTGAAGGGGATTGCCTACCTATAGCTCTGGACATGGCAAGCACGCCCAAAACTCTGTAGCCGTTCCAGCAGATCACTCTGCCACCAGCTGCTTCGATCCGAGCCATCTCATCTTCTCTCTCAGGCTTAGATGGAGCGAGGTCAGGCAGCAGTCATGAAACACAGCAAGACTTGTCAGTGAGATAGAGAAAGAGAGAGAAGGAGGGGGGGGGTATGGGTTGTGTTTTTTAGATATAACCCTTCTCACGCTGTGCGCGCTGGCTGCGTCTTCTCAATTTTGGGAAGTGTGTTTCTGTGCATGAGAGAGGGGCCTTCACTTGTGTGTGTGTGTGTGTGTGTGTGTGTGTGTGAGTGAGAGAGTGAGAGAGGAGAGAGAGAGAAGTGAGACGGTTACTTTACTTTGTGATCGTGATTGCGTGTGAGTGTGTGAAGGAGGGAGGGCTCGCTTCTCACTGTGCGCTGGCTCTCTCCTCTCTCTTGTTAGGTGTGAAACTGTGTGTGAGAGAGTGTGTGTGTGTGAGCGAGAGAGAGAAGGGGGGCTCACTTTGTGATCTTGAGAGAGAGCAATGGCCTGACCCCTCCGGCACAATACAGCGCGAGAGTCGCCGCAGTTGGCGACGATGATGTGACGACAGCTAAGCACTGCCACGACGGCTGTGGATCCGACGGTATCCGAAGAGGTATTGCTAGCGGCCTGCTCAACGTTTGTACCTGCGCGTGACCCCACCTCTCCGTCCATCCTCAAGAAGCTGGCCTTCATCGCTTTCTCCCACACCTCCCCCTCAGAGAGACTTCCCTCCACGTCATCCTCCACCAACACCCTTGCTCTCATCTCCTCCGCCAATGCCATGTGCAGACGCTCCCGGCAGAGGTTAGCCGCCTGCGGGGCCAAAAAAAAACCCCCCAAAAAAAGCCAGAAACAAGAAAAAAAAACCATGGCTGTAACCATTTTTCGAAATTGACCAAAATTAAGGAATTCGTAAACGATCTTGCAACATAATGATAAGATTATTTACAAATTATTGAGCACATGTACAGACATTGGGGTTCGTTTCTTCCACCTACCTGAGCACCCCCATGGCCATCATAGACTCCGAAGAAATGCAGATCAGAGCCCCCGGATCCATTTTCAAGCTCATGAGCGAGCGGAAGCGAGAGAAATCTGTGCACTACAGCCACAGCATCCTCCATCTCTTTTCTTCTGCCACAGACAGACCTCACTCCTGTGCTCGGGGGCTCATCTCTTTCACCCCTCGCATCCGAGGGCACATCATCGTTCACACTGTAGCTGCTGCTCGCTTCTGCAAATGAAGACCTCACCACCACATCTCCGCCTGCACTAACCGCCTCCTCTCTAGAGCCCTCATGGCCGTTAACCTCCGGTCCCGATCCACGTGTCACTTCTTGATCACCTCCACCTACACAATCTACACTTCTTGAAGATGAAGAAGAAGAGGAAGGCCCTTCATCCATTTCTCCAACAAGACAAGTACCACCTTATGTATGTGCAGCATTTGAAAGCCCTCCAGCACGAGTTTAGGGGACCACAAAAACATTAATCAAAGGCTAATCAGACAGGCATATGGCCATAGCAGCGACAAATTTGTGGTCTCTCCACCTTGGCAACACCCTAAAGGCCTTCAGACCTTCTTCACCCCTGGATAAAACCAGAGCAGGAGTACATCTTTCACCGAAATGACCTCCAATCCATGGCTGGTTTTGGCAAATATTAACCTTTGTAGTTCCCTAGGCATGGGCACTGCGGCCTCTGGGTACTTCCAGCTGGCACCGGTAGGCCACAACATTGAACTGATGTGTGTGTGTGTTTTCAGATTGAACGACCCAAGACGCACCCCTTGGTGTACTTGCGGTAGGTAGTGGGTGGCACTAACCTCACAGAGCGCATGAGCTTACACTCACGGGCGACTTTTCTCTACTTTGAAAAGATCCGATGCAAACGAGGCTTACTAGTAGCAAATTGTGTGCCACCCATCAAGGGAAACTGTGAGCCACGCATGGACTTGCACTATCTGCTGTGATTAACCTTGGCAATTAAATTGCTGATCCGTGTCATTGAAAAAAAGCAAAGGAAAAGGATGGGGGGAGAGAGACACACACACAGAGAGAGAGAGAGAGAGAAAGGCGCTTTAGAGACTAGATTACCTTGGCGGAAGGGGGAGGGGAGAGAGAGAGAGAGAGAGAGAGGGGGGGTTCTAGAGTACCCAGGTGTAGAGAGAGAGAGAGAGAGAGAGAAGAGATGGTGATAAGAAAGGTAAAGCTTTTCCTGTGCGGAAGGGCGTTTGCAAAGCAACCCTAACAACAGTGCAGCTGGTGATATGGCGTGTAGTTTCGTGTCTTTTGGGCTTGCAGGGTTGGGGGGTTCTTTTCATTCCAGCCTACCCACTTACTTCTCTGCGACGCGTGGCATGCAATAATTGTCTTGCCCTCAGCCAATAGGATCCCAACACCTCGCCCATTCAGTACCTGGTCTGTTTATGTCGGACAGTGATGAGGTGATGTGTTGCAGCAGTACCCCTCTCTCTCTCTCTCTCTCTCTCTCTCTCTTCAAAGTTCAAACCACCTCTCTCTCTCTCTCTCTCTCTCTCTCTCTCTCTCTCCTCTCAACATACACACCCTCGTTCCCCTTGGCATATAATAATGTACCTTTCCACCATTATACTTTTCCCTTGAAATGAAGTGTGCTTCAGCTCATAGGCCTAGTCTAGAAAAGAGTGTCCTAGCTGTGCATGGTTGCCACATGTCGCCTTGCCACTCTCCCCTTCTCTCTAGTCTCTTTCACATGTCTCACGTTCATCTCTTTTCTATGGCCTTTCCATTTCTCAATTTCTGAGCTCCTTAGGAACTTGGAAGTCCCCATGTGAAGAAAGTAGACTCCAAGGCTTCTCAACTACCATGTGTAGCCGACATGTAGCAATCCAAAAGGCAAGATGTATATGTATAAGTTAACAATTTGTATATAGAGTGTCGTCACTCAAATAATGTTATAGATTCTCTATTTGTGTTCTATAGTTTTTGCATATCTTTTGTGGACCTTAGATGCCCCACCTTAGAGTTATACATGCCTTTAATAATATTTGGGCCTTGAAATCTTCATATGTAGACAGGCTATACCTATTCATCTTCTATGAAGGGCAATTCTCACCTTTCCAAATGGCAATCCTTGCCTCCTCGTGTCCGCATGGGGTAGAACGGCTCCCTTCCCCCTCCCTCACAAAATTTCTGCTTTATCGAAAGGCATTTCTCCTTTCTCTTTCAATACATGAGAATTTTAAACACGTGGAGCATATCTCCTCTTTCCTTGTTCGTGTAAATAGGCATTTCATCATTTATTTATTTTTGCTTCAACACTCTACTATCCTTTACTTTTTTGCAAGTATAATACTAAAAACCTCTCTCTCTCTCTCTCTCTCTCTCTCTCTCTCTCTCTCTCTCTCTCTCTCTCTCTCTCTCTCTCTCTCTCTCTCTCTCTGCGTGCATGTATAAAGAGGAAGCATGCAAACACACTACAAAGAGGTAGCTAAGTGAGAAAATTGATAGTGGGGGCCAAGAGAGTGGCAATGACGAATTGCCATGGGGTGGGTTGAGCAATCGAGTTGGGTAGGCAATAGCATTGGATATGGTCAAGCAATAATGAGTGTGGTCAAGCCACTACAGCATGTAAGGGTCAGAGGTGGAAGGATTGCACATTTGTAAACACCTATTACACATGTGACATATCAATTTATTACTATGCCTTGAGATTTTAGATCCAGCACCTATGTATATAGCACTATTAGTTTTATTGAAGGCAATCCTTCAAATTTTAAGTTTTATGGAAGGAAATCCTCTAAATTTTAGAATCATGTTTTAGTCTTTGAAGTCTATAGGCACATAATAATGCAATCTTGTATGAAAGTGCTTGAAGATAGTGAACTCTTACAAAAGGGGCTTATTGGATAGGTTTAATGTATGCATGTTGACCACATATGAGGTGGAAAACTCAAAAATTATTTTGAAATTCCCATTTATACTTGCAAAGTACATGCATTTTGACTTATGTACATAAAGAATATTTACATGCATTTTGACTTATATATATAAAGAATAGTTACATTCTAAAAAATGGTGCGATAATGATACCTCTAATTATTGCTCTCTCCTCTCTCTCTCTCTCTCTCTCTCTCTCTCTCTCTCTCTCTCTCTCTCTCTCTCTCTCTCTCTCTCAGAAAACTAAATAGTGGAAGCAAGATCTTCACAATACAAAGCACTGGATTACAGAAAGAAATGGAGAGTAAACAATATTACTGCTTGCAAACTTTGATTATAAATTGATGGATATCTACCCACCCATGTGATTCGAGTAAGGAGCTTTAATAGCAATCTACTTAGACTCTGGATAAAGGATGTCTTGCATACAAGAGTGCTTGAATACAATTAACTCGATGATGACCAAAGGCTACCAAACTAGTCTATATATAGTGCCCAAGGTCGACATGGATGTAGTTCGGCCGCGTCTACCAAACCCACAACTTGGTCCAAAATAACCAACTGACCGTCCATCTAATGTGTGTGTGTGTGTGTGTGTTCGCATGTGCGTGTACGTGTGAGTTCATGCATGTGAGTGTACATGTGTGCATTAGGTGGGTCTGTATGTGTGTGTGTGTGTGCGCGCGCGCGTACATGTACATGTACATATGTGCATGTGTGTGTGTGTGCATGCGTGTGTGTGAACATATGTACTACTAATCGTCATCTTACTCATAAGGTGATAGAACACTAGTATTATAAGATTATAGAATATGCTTCATTGGGAATTAAGATTAAATTTTAAGATAATAATACAAAAAAATACACATTAAATAGCTAAATGTTATGCTTGCAAAAAAATAAGAGTTGTAGACCATCATCCAAGGGTAGCACCTCGCTTGTATCCATCCGATGAGAATATATGATTAGAACCAAGATATATTACAAGCTATGTAAGGTTCTAAACTATAACTTGGTTATTATCCCTATTATTAAGGTATATCTACATAGTTTCAAAATAGTTCCCTTCTTGTATTTATAGGGCAAAGTATTAAGATATGAAGTACGCTAACCACTACTATAATAGGCTTGGGGTAAACCATAGGTTTTTAACATGATGTGTGTGTGTGTGTGTAATATTTGCCTCTTGTCAATATTCTTTATTACATTTCAATAGCAAGGATGTAGTTTTTTCTTCCAATTGTGTATCACTTCAATTTAAAGGAGTGCAAAATTTAATCTCTCATAAGAGTCAAAGATGCAGCCAGTCTTCATTTAAGAGAATCACATATTCTAGCTCACTCTTTAGGGGAATTTCAAAAATAATTCCTTAACAATGTGTTTCCTAGCTATGATAATTTTAATAATTTTTCTCAACAATGATAAATAGCATTTAAATTATCCTTTTAATGATATAACTAAGGGTTTTATGGTGTTTTGGATATTTAAAAGTGATCTAATCATTATCGTAATATTTCACACTCCACAAATCCTCTGCATCATGTGTGTGCAAGGGACAATTAAAAATACATTGGTTTCATGTTTTTTTAAATTATTTGCATCTGGTTTGATTAGTATAAACATTATGAATAAACTTTGTGAGAAAACTAATATTATGTTATTACCACATGGTCTATGACTTTTGTTTGAGTAAATCTATTAAATTAATAAGCTAAATGCTTTATTAAAAATAAAAGGTAGAGTTGCCAAATGTTGGGAAAAATCTCATCTCTTTTTACACATGTCTAGTTCAACAGTAAGTGTGCCTTCGCTTTGAGAATCTATGTTGTCAAAAAAAATCAAAGTAGCTTCAATTACCAAAAAGAAAATGTATGCTAAACTAGCATGTAAAAATAAAGAGGTAAGAATACAAGTCCATTTTTGCACAAAATAATTTCATGTTTTCTTGACAATACATAAATTTAGGAATAAATCAAAAGAAGAAAGTTATTTCATATAGGTTGTCTCAATGAGACAGACCCTTCCTAAACCTAACTTATGTATATCATGTTTAAAAAAGGATCTTCACCTCATCTTTAAGGAGAGATTTGGCAAAAATGACAGCATTCTTATTTCAAGAATTAAAAGGTGACACAAATCTATGCTTTTTTATACTTTCCTCATTTTAATGTATTCACTACATGAACATGCAGAGTAGTCATCTTGTTAAATACACAATATAGGAATCGGCTTTTTGTAAATTTAGAGAGGTAGCTATCATGTCTGTAATAGTTCTTTATACATTTACAGCTCTTTTAGAGTAGGAAAGTCAAGTCAATTACACTTTTTGCAAGATCTCTCATTCTTATATCTTTCACATGTCTCCATTAACTATTCCTTTCACATATTCTAACTAGCCACTCCCTTGTTTATTATATGAATAAATGAAGACCTATAGTTAAATCACCAAAGTAGGGGAGTGAAGTAGTTAATGTTGAAAGTGATAAAAACACTATAATATTAAGTTGTGTGAACATCATGAAGTACATTATTATACATGGATCTCTCTCCCATATATTCTATTTTAGGAAAATTTAGAACTTAGGACTACATTTTTCTTTCATTTAAATTGCCTTTTGATGGGGATCTTTCTAATATTATCATATCGCTTAGTTAAATGGTTAATAAACTGACATTTAAACACTTTAGAAAATAAACCATAGTTTGAGAAACAAAGAACCCTTTTGATACAAAATCATTTTAAAGTGGTCTTGATTAAGTAAAAGTTTATAGCAACACTTATTCTTATAGCATGGGTCCATTCTAGTGACCAAATGGTTTTATTTTATCCTTGTTTTATCTCCCACAAATTAATCTTGAACTCATTAGAAATAAATGCTCTACCCTCGTCTCACTGTGTAAGGTTCCCCCCTTCTAAAATAGGAGAAACACTTAAGATAGTCCACTAAGTCTTACTTGGAGAAAATTTCCTATTTATCGACACCTTGACCATGTAGAGATTCAAGGATACGATTCATAGGTAAGACCACAGGGGAGCCGTGATCTTCTAAAAGTCAAATCACCCATTGGTAATTTATCATAAATTGGGCAGCTACTAAACTTGATTTCTAGAGGCAACGCTTTTTTCCTCATCCATGCAAGGCACAGCCGCCGCTGACCTAGTCTTCTAGAATAGAGTTGCCCAAGAACCTAATTATCTAGCATAGGGCTTTCACTTAATCTGTTGGAAAGCTACTCGACTAATCGGGTCCACCCGTCCGTAGGATGGTGCCATTGGGGCATTCCATCCTCCCACTTTCCACCCTACTTACGCGTCAATTTGTTTTTTAATTAATCCTACCACACTGTTTGACATAAATAAACATGTTCCTTAATTACAGCCCTTTTCACAAGGTTTGTTAAAACAACCTTTTTACACAATACAATCATGCCAAAGACAAGATATATATATAAAAAGTTGATACATGAATCAATTCCATACAAGCCAAACCGGCTCTCTTATTCTTTTCCTTTATTCTGTCAATGATCTAGAATTCGGCCTTCCAGCCTCTACATGCTGTGGGCAAAACCCTACGGGTACACCTCATCGTCGGCCCCGCTGGCGCGAGGACTCAAGCCGGCCTATCGCCCTCTCAGGCTCCATCGCGCTCGATCCTCCCGCCCCTCAGAGGGATGTCTGCACACTAGGGGGGGCTTATTCACCGCACTAGCCTCGGCCCTCAGAACTAGGCAGCATCATAATCTCTCGCCTCCATCGGCGAACCTTATTCACCCAATGGTATGAGGGATACCTTGGGTCAATCCCGGGCGTTGCTAACGACCCCGCCCAGCTACACAAGCACGGAACGGAGTTAGCGTTGAAGCCAGGAAAAACTTGCACTCTTTAAAGATAACACTTTCAATGCAATTTATTGAATACAGCATCACACAATTCATAACTTCATACAATTTTATGTCATTATTTTTAAAAGAAAAAGATACGAATTTATTAGCACTAATATAGAAAAAAAAACTCTTCTTTAAAATATAACCGAGCTAACCTGGCCACCATTTCCTTGAGGAGCTTGTAAAGGGAGGGTTGGAGCCGCATCGGGAGCATCTTCCCTAGTCTCGTTGCACGCTCCTCTTGGGGTAATATTCTGATGTTTTTGGGAAGGGGCCATTCTGGATGGCGTCTTGTAGGGCTCGCTGTCGCAGTCCAAATGCTTCAGTCAGATCTCAAGTTCTGAGATCGTTTGCTCACTGTATGAGCAAAAGACTATAGTGCACGAACCCTTTCTTAAGGCAAAAAACCCTTATTAAAGTCTACGCAAATGGGGGGGGGAATTGTGAGATGTCCTTAAGACCAAAAACATGGAGGAGGGCTGTGAGGGCTGCTGTAAGTCTATTCACACCAGGGGGGAAGGGAGGAGAAGAGTTAAGGACACTGTCTCCTAGCAAGAGGGGGGATGGAGAAAAATTGGCTTATCTGAAAAGAGGCAAATGAGGGCGGCTGCAAGGGGCGACTGTACTGCAGCGAGTACACTACGCAAGGACGGACGACGGTACAACGGGGCATACGCTGCGCAGAAATGTGTATAGCCTGTGGAGCACCCGGGGAGCACCCCGGGGGTTTATATAGCTGAGGGGTGCGGGTACGGGCGCTGTGCAAACCAAGGATGAAAGGACGGTGTACCATCAAAGGCTATGGATCAGTGGCCTGCATGGGTCTAGGGGAAAGGTACGGTGTCGGTTGCCAAGGAAAGGAGTGGTACGCATGTACCTTATCTGGTCTGGGGCAGCTTGGGTGTCCACGTAGGGGTATGTGTGGAACACACAGTGGGCGACCGTCCTTTGGTTCTTGGGCGACCATCGTATGGGCACCCTAGTAAGTGTGCACGATCCAAATTTTGGGACGGGTATCCAAATTTGGGGTGCGACCTTGATTGCGTGCCGGATCGCCCCGAGGGGTGAAATTTTTTTTTGTCCTGAAGGTTCTCTTGGTCATTAGGGTTCAGACCGTTCGTCAATCGGACGCCCAGTCATGCATTTATTAAGGTTTAAAGGTCGTCGCTTTTTAACTAAAATGATTAAAATTTACATATAAGCTTGATCCGGTGTCCGTTTTGGATGCTATAAAATCCCACACAGATTCTAAATTTGGGCTCAGAATTTTAAGATTCTAAGTAGAAATGACTCAAATAATAAAATCATTGATTTTTATAGCATAAAAACTCATAAATTTATCTATTACATGAACATTTCTTTATTAGTGAAGATGGGTATGTTACATCCTTCCCCCCTTAAAGAAATCGAGATGTCGTCATCTCGTCATGAATTGGGGATAATCCTTTAAGAGTGTAGCTTCATCTTCCCAAGTTGCATCCTCTTCAGGGTAATCTTTCCAATGTACTAGATGTTCTACAAGAGTTCTATTTCGGAGTTGCCTTTCCCTAGAATCTATGATGCTACTGGGCTGTAATTCAAGGACTCCTTGAGTAGGGATTACAACTTGTTCATCATCAAGAATATGATGGAGACTGGGTACATATGGTTTTAACAAACTTACATGAAATACATTGTGGACTTTGATATGGGCTGGGAACTGGAGTTTATAGGCACTTTTACCTAGACACTTGATAACTGTATAGGGACCACAATACCTAGGGCTGAGTTTCTTATATTTCCCAAGTGATAGAGAACTTCGTTTGGGTCGCACTCGTAGAAGAACTCTATCTCCTTCCTTGAAGATCTTTTCAGACCTCTTGGTGTCAGCATAATGCTTTTGTCGATCTTGGGCAACTTTAATATCTTGTTGGATTACCTTGGTTTGTTCCTCCATCTCTTCGAGCATTTTCCTGGATGCCTCAACTCTTATGGTCGGATCAGAGAAATTTAGAGGAGACAAGCATTCTTGCCCATAGAGTGCTTTGAATGGTGACATTCCTATGCTCTGATGATAAGATGCATTTTAGGCGAATTCTACCAGAGGAAGGTATTGAATCCACCTTCTTGGTTCCCGTCCACAATATGCTCTGAGAATGTCTTCAATTACTTGATTGACTCTCTCAGTCTTCTGGCCATCGATCTCTGGATGATAAGCTGTGCTAACGCAAAGTTGAGTTCCCAGGGCTTGAAATAAGGACTGCCATAACTTTGAAGTGAAGTCAGAATCCCGATCACTTACTATCCTTTTTGGGAGACCATGAAGTTTGAGGACTTCTTTAATGAATATTCGAGCAACATTAGAAGCTTTGAAGGTTTTCTTCGCTGGTATAAGGTGAGCTACTTTGGTAAGTAAGTCCACTACTACCAGGATGGAGTCATATCCTCCTTGAATAGTGGGGAGACTTGTGACAAAATCCATACTAATGCACTCCCACTTCATTTGGGGAATATCTAAGGGTTGAAGTTTTCCAGGCATCTTGACCCTTTCAGCTTTGATCCTTTGGCATGAGAGACATTGCTTCAAGTACCGAAGGACATCATTTTTCAAGCGTGCCCAATGAAAGCTCCTTCTTATGGCATTTAATGTTTTTGCATAGCCTGGGTGTCCTGCAGAAGCAGGACTATCATGAGCTTCATGGAGGATTAGTTTCTTTAAAGCAAGATCCTTAGGGATACATAGCCTGTGATTGAAGTAGAGGCTTCCTTCATCAGTGGAGTATCCCTTGATTAGATTCTTCTCTTTCTCTGAATTTTTCCCTTCTTCTGCTAACTTCATCATCCTGTGATAATCTAGATCATGAGATGAGACTTTTTCCACCTTGACCAGTATGGGATTATTTTGGCATTGAAATTGCACTCAAGAAAGATTTGCGGCTAAGTGCATCTGCTACCACATTATCTTTCCCAGGGTGAAATTTGATGTCGAAGTCATATATTGTTGTAGAATTTCAATCCATCTCCTTTGCCGCATGTTGAGGTTAGGTTGGGTGAAGATCCACTTTAGACTTTTGTGGTCAGTTATTACAAGCTGGAATTTGCCCCCCAAGAGATAACGTCTCCATAATTTGAGGCAATGAACAACTGCTAAGAGCTCCAAATCATGGGTGGCATAATTTACTTCAGCTTGCTTCAGCTTGCGGGAAGTATAAGCGACTGGTCTTCCTTCTTGGCCTAAGACACCACCAAGTGCTAGACTACTAGCATCAGTAACCATTTCAAATTCCTTGGCAAAATCAGGAAGTTTCAGGACTGGGGCAGAAGTAATAATGACCTTGAGTTGATCAAAACTGTTTTGATGGATTGGAAGCCACACTATTTTGCAATCCTTCTTAAGAAGATCCGTCAAAGGTGCAGCTACCAAGGCATAATCTTTGATAAAAATCCTATACCATCCCGTGATTCCCAAAAACCCATGAACTTCACGAACTGATTTAGGGGGTGGCCACTCCAGAATATCCTTGACCTTGGCGGGGTCTACTGAAATGCCATCTTTGGAGACGATGAATCCAAGATACTCAATTTGATGAGTAAAGAAGGTACATTTTCTCTTCTTGGCATAGAGTTTGTGTTTGCGCAAAAATTACAGAACTCTACGCACATACTCCTCATGCTCTTCCATTGATTTGGAGTAGATTAAGATGTCATCAAAGAAAACAAGCACAAAATCATCCAAGTAAGGATGGAATATATCTTGCATTAGGCGGTTGAATGTTGTAGGAGCATTGGTTAACCCGAATGACATTACAGTAAACTCATAGTGGCCATAACGGGTATTGAAGGCTGTCTTGGGTATATCTACTTCCTTGACTTTGATCTGATAGTAACCAGACCTCAAATCTATTTTTGAGAAGACTTTGGCCCCATGAAGCCTGTCAAGAAGTTCGTCGATGCGAGGGATAGGATACTTATTCTTGATAGTGACTTGATTTAGTCCTCGATAATCTATGCAGAGGGCGGAGAGTTCTGTCCTTCTTTTTTTGGAAAAGAACAGGTGTCCCCCAAGGAGAGCTACTGGGGCGTACGAATCCTTGCTCAATGAGTTGGGAAAGTTATTCCTTAAGTTCGATGGCTTCAGGAAGGGACATTTTATAGGGAGTTTTTGAGACGGGTTGAGCTCCAAGGGTCACCTCGATTTCATGATCAACTTCTCAAGGAGACATAGCCCTGTAAGCTCATCAGGGAAGATGTCAAAGAATTCTTGGAGCCAAGAGGATTCTGTCTCCATACTAGGTTCAATGGCTTTGTTGCGCTTGACTAAGAAAACTTGTTGACCCTTACGTGTTCCCTTGAGAAGATGTTTTGCTTTGACTACCCTAGATCTAGGTTTTCCTGTTATCCCCTGAACAGATATTACTTGGCCATGCTCATTTTCAAAAGTGATACTCCCCTGGTTATAATGAATGCTAGCTTTGTTTGCAATTAACCAATCCATCCCAAGGATTCCATCATAAATTCCTAATGGCAAGACTCTAAAGTGGCCATGAGTTTGCTCATTACCGAGCTCAAAATCAAGCTTTCCTATAGAGTGGCGAGATACTACTTCTTTCCCACTGGCTAACTCTACAATCATTCTTCTAGCTGTTTTTTGACCGAAGTTTAATTTTTGCAAAGACCTAGGAGAAAGGAATGAATGGGTACTACCACAATCAATCAAAAGCTGAAATAGCTTACCGTGATGAGTGGCTGGGGTTTGGATTACACTAAATTGTTTATTCGGACCTTGGTGTTTGATTGCCGCATGGACGGTGGCGCGCTCTTCTTCAGCCATTTCTAAGGTCGGTTCTTCACTTATAATACAGGCGATTCTAGCAACTGCTCCTCCGCGGCCTCTGCCACGCCCACCGCCTCTTGCACCTTGGTGGATAGGGGTTCCACGGCCTTAATTTCCTCTGCTACCTTGGGGAAATGATGTTGCCATCTTGGGATAGTTGGCTCTAAAGTGTCCAAGCTCATTGCACTCAAAACACAGAGGGCCTTCTCTGGAAGAAGCAGCATACGAGAGGGGGACCCCCAATAGTGGAACCCCAACAGAATTTTAAGATTACAAGATTCATATTTGCACAACGCTTATTTTTGGAGAGTAAAACATTGAAATCATTTTATTTCCAAATATTTACAAGGACGAGTTTTATTACAAAGATTTGAGACCAATATAATTAGTCTTATTTGCATCAAGGGAAATTCCTAAGCTTGACTATGACATAAGGATAGAGCGGTCCACATAGGTGAAATATGGGGGTTCCACTGTAGTTTCTAAGACTCTAAAAACTGATTGGTAAGGGTGGTAGACTCTAGATTGGGGTAGATCCCAACACAGCTACTCTATCAGTAGGTAAAATCTGCATCACTTGGTCATACACCCAGCAATCCTGAGGTATGCGAATCCCATCTACAGTCACAGACATGTCGGCCCTGGGGGTACCGACAAACCAAAATAACCGGATCATCTTCAACTTTTCAATCCAACGAATCCGTCGGTGGTGAGGTTCCCAATTCGATCTGCTTGGATGAAGAAATATCTCGGCCCACGACTCCAGAAATCTCTACCCCATCCTCTTTCAATATGAGAGAAATGAGGGAGAGACATCTTCTCTAGTATCTGCAACATGGTGTCACGAAACTCAAAATTTGAGGAGTGACTAGCAGTCTCGAAGATGCATTGGAAAACTAGAAACTTCGAGTAGGCATCTTCCTCTTCCTACAATCATTCAAACATCAATTCAACTTGTTTGTTTTAGTAAGATGTTTTTATTAATTAGCATTATGTTAGGTAAAACATTCATTACAAAACAGTCCTTAAATGGCAAATCTTAGGAGCTAAGATCGGCTCTGATACCAATTGTAAGGTTCCCCCCTTCTAAAATAGGAGAAACACTTAAGATAGTCCACTAAGTCTTAACTTGGAGAAAATTTCCTATTTATCGACACCTTGACCATGTAGAGATTCAAGGATACGATTCATAGGTAAGACCTAGTCCTATCCCGCAGGAAAAGCGTGATCTTGTAAAAGTCAAATCACCCATAGGGTAATTTATCATAAATTGGGCAACTACTAGACTTGATTTCTAGAGGCAACGCTTTTTTCCTCATCCATGCAAGGCACAGCCGCTAACCTAGTCTTCTAGAATAGAGTTGCCCAAGAACCTAATTATCTAGTGTAGGGCTTTCACTTAATCTGTTGGAAAGCTACCCGACTAATCAGGTCCACCCGTCCGTAGGATGGTGCCATCGGGGCATTCCGTCCTCCCACTTTCCACCCTACTCACGCGTCAATTTGTTTTCTAATTAATATACCACACTGTTTGACATAAATAAACATGTTTCTTAATTACAACCCTTTTCACAATGTTTGTTAAAACAACCTTTTTACACAATACAATCATGCCAAAGACAAGATATATATATAAAAAGTTGATACATGAATCAATTCCATACAAGCCAAACCGGCTCTCTTATTCTTTTCCTTTATTCTGCCGATGATCTAGAATTCGGCCTTCCAGCCTCTACATGTTGGGCAAAACCCTATGGGACCATACACCTCATCGTCGGCTCTGCTGGCGAGGACTCAAGCCGGCCTATCGCCCTCTCAGGCTCCATCGCGCTCGATCCTCCCGCCCCTCAGAGGGATGTCTACACACTAGGGTGGGCTTATTCACCGCACTAGCCTGGGCCCTCAGAACTAGGCAGCCTCATAATCTCTCGCCTCAATCGGCGAATCTTATTCTCCCAATGGTATAAGGGATACCTTGGGCCAATCTCGGGCTTTGCTAACGATGCCGCCCGGCTACACAAGCACGGAACGGAGTTAGCGTTGAAGCCAGGAAAAACTTGCACTCTTTAAAGATAACACTTTCAATGCAATTTATTGAATACAGCATCACACAATTCATAACTTCATACAATTTTATGTCATTATTTTTAAAAGGAAAAGATACGCATTTATTAGCACTAATATAGAAAAAAAACTCTTCTTTAAAATATAACCGAGCTAACCTGGCCACCATTTCCTTGAGGAGCTTGTAAAGGGAGGGTTGGAGCCGCATTGGGAGCATCTTCCCTAATCTCGTTGTTGCGCGCTCCTCTCGGGACAATATTTTGACGTTTCTAGGAAGGGGCCATTCTGGATGGCGTCTTGTAGGGCTCGCTACCGCGGTCAAAACGCTTCAGTCGGATCTCAATTCTGAGATCGTTTGCTCACCGTATGAGCAAAAGACTATAGCGCACGAATCCTTTCTTAAGGCAAAAAACCCTTATTAAAGTCTACACAAATGGGGGCGGGGAATTGTGAGATGTCCTTAAGACCAAAAACATGGAGGAGGACTGTGAGGGCTGCTGTACGTCTATTCACACGGGGGGGAGGGGGGTGGTGGAAGAAGAGTTAAGGACCTCCTAGCAAGAGAGGGATGGAGAAAAATTGGCTTATTTTGAAAAGAGGCAAATGAGGGGGTGTGAGAGGGGCGGCTGCAAAGGGCGGCTGTACTGCAGCGAGTACACTACGCAGGGACGGACGGCAGTACAACAGGGCATACGCTACGCAGAAATGCGTATAGCCTATGGAGCACCCCGGGGGTTTATATAGTTGAGGGGTGCGGGTACGGGCGCTGCGCAAAGCAAGGACGAAAGGACGGTGTACCATCAAAGGCTATGGATCAGTGGCCTGCATGGGTTTAGGAAAAAGGTACGGTGTCGGTTGCCAGGGAAAGGAGTGGTACGCATGTACCTTATCTGGTCTGGGGCAGCATGGGTGTCCACGTAGGGGTACGTGTAGACCACATAGTGGGCGACTGTCCTTTGGTTCTTGGGTGGCCATCGTACGGGCACCCTAGTAAGTATGTACGATCTAAATTTTGGGGCGAGGTACCCAAATTTGGGACGTCCGCCTCGATTTGCGTGTCGGACCGCCCCGGGGAGCAAAAAAATTTTTTGTCCGAAAGGTTCTCCTGGTCGTTGGGGTTTAGACCGTTCGTCGATCGGACGCCCGGTCGTGCATTTATTAAGGTTTAAAGGTCGTCGCTTTTTAACTAAAATGACTAAAATTTACGTATAAGCTTGATCCAGTGTCCGTTTTGGATGCTGTAAAATCTTATATTAGGGTAAAATCGCACGCAGATTCTAAATTTGGGCTCAAAATTTGAAGATTCTAAGTAGAAATGACTCAAATAATAAAATCATTGATTTTTATACCATAAAAACTCATAAACTTATCTATTACATGAACATTTCTTTATTAGTGAAGATGGGTATGTTACACACTGTCACTTTTTTCGGTGAGAAGTAGCCCCAGAGCACGCTTGATGGTTCCTAGTTTAGATAGTGGATATTAGTTAATACTAAATAGTTATCAGATTTCCTCTATATATAAGATAACAAGCAGAATATACTCTTCATTTTGTGGCTGCTATCACATGATATGTGACCTAAGGGTTCACTTTGATTTGGTCAATGTTGTAGCCATCTTGGATGTCAATAGTAATTTCATTGGGAGAGATACCAGGCTAACAATATGTATGAATCACCAACCTTTTCTACCCAAGACAATGTGGACACTAGAAGGTTGTGACATGAGAGATACGAGCACCTCAATTATGTTGTCTAGAAAGAGATGTAGAATTCTAGGATTGTAATTTATCTACTAGCATTTTTAGAGAAATCACATGCATGTGAAGCTTGTACAATGGGCAAGTAGTATCGATAACCCTTTTTACAAGAGTAGTAGAAGTTTAGGATTCTGATGTATCTACCACCAACATTTTTAGAGATGTTTCATGCATGTGAAGATATTGTATGATGGGCAAGAAGTATTGATAAAACTTTTTGCAAGAGAGTAATGGCAATGAGGTAAGTCTCCTCTAGAGCTACATGATGCTGATCTTTGTGTTAAGATGGCCACCTGGTTTTTCCACTTTTTGCTACTAATTAATGACTTTACTAGGAAGATGTGGGTAGCATAAGTTAGATATAGAAGTTTTAGATAGACTAGGGTAGAGAGTTTGCATTATAGAGGTGAATTTAATACCTACTTAGAGGTGGAGAGTTTTAGATAGACCGGGGTGGAGAGTTTACATCAAAGGTAAATTCAATACCTACTCAAATGTGGACAGTTTAGATAGACAAGCTAGTAGATGGTTCATCATAGATGGATCATCACTTTGACACATGCGATTAAGGTAAATTTTAGAACTCTGAAGATAACATTTATCTATTGATTCTCAAGACAAGGCCCTAGGTGGAGTTTTGCAACATAACACTATGTGATAAAGGAGAGGCCTGGAAACTAGACAGGATTACATCTTACGCATGAAATCCCTGAACTCACAATGTGAGAGTTGGATTAAAGAAAAACACTTTATACAATTTCATCATAATTTCAAATCCATATTCTTTTGATCAGTGTTACAAATGAGCAATCCACTTAAAGAATAACATGATAGAAGATACCATTGAGATGAACTCTTCCTTCATCTTTTGATTGGCAATTTAACTTCTTCGATTGATCGATTCGACTTCTTCAATCACCCTATTATGCTCTTGCAGTTCGATCACTCTCAATTCTACTTCAATAATCATCCGATCTAGAGCTTTAATCATCCAATTTTATTGTAATTTGATTGCTCGATTCTACTTTAACGCTCGTCTAATCTCCAAGAATTTAATCATCCAATTTAATTGTAGATTTTCAACAAACTGAGAGATTGGTCTCATCAGCATCTGGTGACTTTTATCTCTCTTTCTCAAATTCAATAGTAGTTAGGTATGGCCATACTCTCATCCAATGATTTGTTTGGCATTATTTTAAAAGAAGACAAGTAGATGGGCCAAAGTACTCCCTCTATAGTTTTATGGTCAGAAATGTTCTTATTGCCAAGGGTTTATAAGGTCTCTTAATGGTGATGAGCCTCGCTCTTGCATAATTTCTCATGCTACTTCTCAACAAGGTGAGGGCCGATAGACCCAGTCTCAAGTAATCTAATGAAGCAGCATAAGCTTTGGAATTAATTACTTTGTCTATCAAAAGGTCAATTGTTCCACATATTTGTTCTTGGCAAAACATCTAAACTTGCTTGGGACACTTTAGAGACTATGTATTAGGCTAAAAATGATGCATGAGTTGCTTTTCTCAAAAGGCAACTTGACAATGAGAAAATGCAGGAGAAGGGATTCATGAGTGAACACTTAACCAAGTTGCAAGACTTAAGAGAATAACTTCTCAACATTGATAAGAGATCATTCATGATTGACAAGGAAATGGTTAACATCACCCTTAACTTGTTGCATACTTTCCTCTAACTTTATTTTGAGAGGAAATACAATCCCTCTTACCTACAATAGGATCTTGCTAGCTTATTGTTACAAGAGGAGCAGTCCAAAAAGAATGTATCTAAGAGTTCTAGTAGAGATGAGGCTCTTGTCACTAAAGGACAAAGGCAAGAAGCTCCTTATGAAGGAAGAAGAATTCAAACACATCTTCCGAGGCTAAGGATGATTCCAAGAAGCCAAAATCTTTGTCTTCAAAATGTACTTTTTATTCAACGTATTAAGAAGAATCTGCTTTCTATGCCCACTCTAGCAAGGGGAGATCTTAATGTTGAATTTGTAAATTATAAATGTATTGTCCGTGATAGAGTGTTGGATATGCAAATTGTGCTTACTGGAACTTTCAACGATAATTTATATAAATTGGACATGTATGATAAGTGTGATGATGCTTATCTAGCACACACTTTAAATGTAATGAAATATACATAGTTTTGGCATACTAAGTTTGTTCATACATCGATTGGTGGATTGGTGGATTACTGCTTTTATAAAAAAATGGGATGTTAGAGGACCTACCTCAACTTGATCCCCCACCTAGATATGTTTGTGAAGGATGTATCCTTGGTAAGCTCTCCTGCCAATATTTTCCAAAAAATGTAGAGCAAACCACAAATTGTAGCTCATACACAATGATGTGTGTGGTCCAATGTAGACTCTGTCTTTGGGAAAAATATTTACTTTGTGACCTTAATTAATTATAGCGAATTCGGCTAATCTTACCCTATGAAAGAAAAATCAGAGGTGTTTTCTCATTTTTTAACACTTTCTTGCTTTGGTTGAGAATGAGACTAGCTTAAAAGTCGAAACCCTCCATATAGATAGAGGGAGGAATATTTGTCTAATTCTTTCAAAAAAAATTTGGCACAAAAAGGAATATACCAAGGATATTCTCTCAATTATTACTGACCCTCATCATCCTAAAATATGCCAAGCTGTTGTCAGCAATGTGGTGAGCAAGATGCTTCTGATGCGGCTGGAATCAGCATGAAAGGGTACCAAGCAATCCGTCAGGTTGTAAAAGATGCATTTCTAAGATAAGGAATTACTGGCACTTTATTTCCTACAGTCAAGGTGATTCACAATGTCAAGCGTATCAATAATAATGATGTACAGTGAGCTATAGGATAGTTTTATCACATTGAGGGCACACTAACATTAGACACAGGGTCGAGCAGAAAGAAAATCAAGATAACAAGTACAGAATTTCACTATGATGTTTACAATAACATCTTTGTTCATATTGAGAGACTACAACAAGCTATGGTGAATTCTATGGTCTTTCACGAGAAGGTGAGAACTTGCAATTGTTACTATTTATGTTTTTCAGTAGAAAATAAAGATGATTATTTTGTTTTGAATATTGTAAATCACTGTTTATTTGCAGTTTTAGGGAGCACACTTTCATTTGTGCCCATGGTTAGATGAGTACCAAATTGTGAAAGGTCGAAAGCTGAAACGTATAAGCATTATGCTCATGAATGAGGCCATGATATGTGCATGGGAAAAGACTACCAAACCAAGTTTTAGTGTGCAATCTGAGAAAGAGGTCTAGTGGCTTGGTGCATTCAAGAGGTCTTTCATTTGTGCCCATGCTAGATGAGTACCAAATTGTGAAAGGTCGGAAGCTGAAACGTATGAGCATTACGCTCATGAATGAGGCCATGATATGTGCATGGGAAAAGACTACCAAACCAAGTTTTAGTGTGCAATCTGAGAAAGAGGTCTAGTGGCTTGGTGCGTTCAAGGTACCGAAGGAGACACATGAAGTATTGACATGGATGTTTAAAAAGGACTCCCTGAATAATAGATGTAATAAAAAAGCAAATTGATGGTCAACTTTTAGGTGTAGAAAACATAGGAAAGTTCAAGGTGGATTGGCATCTTGGGGGAGATTTGAAGACAATTAAATGCATGGTGGGTTGTGCTCAAGGCACGACATCAAGATGGCCTTGTCCATACTGCAATGCTCAGATTGATATTCCTAGGCAGAAAAAGACAAATGGAAATGGTATACAGAAGGTTGGTTCTATTGGGAAGGATACCTCGAAAGGTCCCAAGAAAGGGAGGAGGAAACAGGAAGATGCAGTAGATCCAACCGAGTCAACTGATGATGAAGATGAGGAACAATGCAAGATGGATGGAGGTGTCTTGTCTCCTGATATGCTAGGAGAACCAAACAGGAATTCAAATTGGAGCCCTATCATTAATTTTGCACTAAAGAATATTCACTTTTGCACACTTCATATATTCTTGAGAATCTTTTATCGATTGCTTAAGTGCCATATCGATTATGCATTCACAATGCCTACACAAGAGAGGCAAGTTTAGTTAGGTTTCTTTTTTGGCCCTTAAAAAAAACTATTAATAGTTCCTTCTCTCACTTCATTTTCATTTCACTTTTTTAGAGAGCTTGAGCTCAAGATCTAGTAGGCACCCACATAAGGACACCAGTACATCACAACGTTAGCATAGTCATACATGGATATGGCACGCACCAAGAACACCGCACATGTTACCATGCCTTCACAAAACACAGTGCAAGGCACCCAATGACCATATACTGGTGGGGGGCGACACCACGCAAGAGAGTGACCCCTTGGATTCTAGGACACACCCAATGGAATCACCAGAGTCCAACCCTCCTTCCACAACAACACCAATGCCGCACACACATGCAGGCCCTTCTAGTGGGAGCAAGCGTGTGAAGAAGACCCCACAATGCAGCCACCCTAGAGATCAAGACAGAGAGGCCGATGATGAGCAGTTTGACTGAAAACATTCCTACATTGCGTAGTAACACCATAGGCGGCAAGACCCTACTACCAAGACAGGGTCCCCTACCTACCCGGGAGGAACTTGATACACAGGTACCACAGCAAGACAGGAGGAGGAGGATTCAGACTATGAGAGAGACCAAGAGGAGGTTCCTGCAAGTGCGCGCAAGCGTAGAAAGATCAAGCTCTTCAAGCCAAGGAATTCCCAACCTCGCTAACGCACCAACACAACACAGAGAGCTCCAAGGAGAAGGATGTGCCAAGGGCATAGGGCTCTTCAAGAAATCAAGTTTTATTAGAGGAACACTGAGTTGCAGATAAGAAGAGCCCCTTTCGCTCGCACAGTGAAGGAGATTCTCCAACGATATAGAACAGAGTTCCGTGTGCAGGGGATTGCCCTTGAAGCATTGCAAGAAGCCTCCGAGGCTTACCTTGTTGGGCTTTTTGAAGACACCAACCTCCTTGCAATACATGCAAAGAGGATTACCATATCTGCCAAGGACATGCAACTAGCTAGCGAGACACGATCTAGAGATCTTAGATGTTAACCTTCTTTTTGAAGCAACTCTTTTGTTTCAAACCCCCCTTTGTAACAAGCTTATTTGGCTTTCATTTGTAACCTTCTGATAATTAAAATTTTAAGTTTCTCTTACAATGTCTCGGTGTCATCATGTTTGTTTAACATGGAGTGTTTATCATGTGCCAGTTTGTCACCCAAGGCATCAGAAATGCTCCTGGAGGACTGAGGAACCTGTGCCAGAATAGTGCCAATTTGGCCTCTGCAAACGGCGATGTAGGCTCAAAATTCGCACTGTTCTGGCACTTCTCCCCTAGCCACTCAGGATCATTTCTGATGTATTTATAATGAAGTTGAGCACACTAATTGTGAGAAATAGTAGTTTACAAGATAAAAACACCTTTAATCATGTGTAAAAATACAGTGTTTATCATCTAATGCATCAAAATTATTCCTGGAGGACTGGGGAAGCTATGCGAGAAGAACAGTGCGAATTTAGGCTCTACAGCTACGATATAGGCTCAAAATTCGCACTGTTCTGGCACTGCTCCCCTAGCCACTCAGGATCATTTCTGATGCATTAATGAAGTTGAGTACACTAATTATGAGAAACAATAGTTTAGAAGATAAAAACAACTTTAATCATGTGTAAAATTACATTGTTTGCCATCCCATGAGATTTGCTCTTGGAGGACTGGGGAAGCTATGCCAGAACACTGCCAATTTAGGCTCTGCAACACAGCAGTGGAGGCTCAAAATTCACACTATTCTGGCACTGCTCCCCCAACCACTCAGGATCATTTCTGATGCATTTATAATGAAGTTGAGTACATTAATTATAAAAAACAGTAATTTACAAGATAAAAATACCTTTAATCATGTGTAAAAATACATTATTTGTCATCCAATGCATCAGAATTGCTCCTGGAGGGCTGCGGAAGCTATGCCCCAGAACAGTGCGAATTTGGGCTGCAAATTTGGGCTCTATAGCAACGATGCAGGCTCAAAATTCACACTGTTCTGGCACTACTTTCCCAGCCACTCAGAATCATTTTTGATGCATTTATAATGAAGTTGAGTACATTAATTATGAAAAATAGTAATTTACAAGATAAAAATATCTTTGATCATGTGTAAAAATACATTATTTGTTATCCGATGCATCAGAATTTCTCTTGAAGGGCTGGGAAAGCTGTGTCAAAACAGTGCGAATTTGGACTCTACAGCAGCGGTGCAAGCTCAAAATTCGCACTGTTCTGGCACTACTCCCCCAGACTCCCAGGGTCATTTCTGATGCATTCACAAAAACATTGATGGTACAAACTAGAAAAAACAATGATATACTTGATGAAAATAAGTTTATAAAAATTGTATTGTATTCATAATAAGAAGTGATACATCATCTTTACAAAAGCTTTCTTACAATATTGAGCTTCCTTCTCTTGTTATTGGGCAGAGTGTGCTCAAAGAGTGATTGGGCTATTTCTTGAGGATCCTCTATGCCTATGCTTTTGGCTATACCTATACGAGCAAGAAGCTTACCCCTAAATCCAGAACCAAAAACATCGAAGGCAAGGGATTTTTTTATAGTTAAAATTTAAAGTTTGGCCTTTTCACACTAGACCACTAGACAAAAAAATTACAATTTGCAAAAATATTAAGATTTCAATTAAATAAAGATTGGTTAAAAAAGAGCCTACTACAAAATTACAAGCATGTCATCTAATCTAAAATTGTTATAATGTCTTTATTTTTTGCCTCTCTTGTGACATTTACTTCATGTTGTTCTCCATCTCCTTGTTGACTTGAAAGCTTGTCATTGCCTTCACCTCGATCCTGAAACTCTTGCCCCTCATGTGCATCAAAACAGAGGCTATTTTCCCATATACCCAGTTCATCTTCAAGCTCTTCCACATGCCTACTATGTGTTAGTAGGGCTATGCACCTTGCTCTGCTAAAAATTCAAGGTCCCCCATTTGCCATGATTCTGAGACCATGGTTGTTCCCTCCTTACACTTCCCAATCTGTAAAAATATAGAAAGTGGCACAATAACCTGAAAGTGTAAGGGTTAATTCTAGACATGTAGTGGAATCAGATATACCTTTCTTCTCATCATCAACTTGAAACTTGACTCTTCCACATTGTCAAAGCCCATGATGCTAAAGTGTTGACGCAGGTCTGCTAGGCTCCAACGCTTGCTTGCTGCCACTCGCTCAATCCATCCATTTTGCATCATCACAGCTACCTCAGTAGGCATAATTTCTTCTTCTGAGACTTGAAGTGGGATCCATGTCCCGTGCTTTTGCATCCATCTTTGGTAGTGTTTGGTAGTGCAGACGCATGTACAAAATAGAGCGTGCCTTCAAGAACCTGAAAGACGTAGAATCTACTACATTGCACTTGTACACATCACCTTGATGTGACCCCTCATTAACCTCCCAACCCTCTCCTAGTAATCCTTGAATGAGGTCAGATCGTACCTCCTTACAAATATACATTGTTTTTGTTTAGTGCATTGGCATGGAATTGAACATGTGCACAAAAACATGTAAAGGACAAAACCAATTTATCCCTACTGACCTAGATGCCTTTGAAAACTTGAGTGATGTCTTGATATCACTTACCATCTTAAACTTTAAGCATAAGATGGTCCAAGCATCAAGTTTGGGCCATTCGGGATTGTTAAGAGGGGGGTTGGGAATCTCTTCTAGCTTGCCAAATAAACTTAGTTTTTTATCTATAAAATATGAGTGAGAAAAGAAAAAGATATTGTCCTGTACAAGATCTCTTGGGCTTTGAGATACAAACAGTGCCTCTCCAATGGATGCATGCATAGCATAGAAAACTCCAGTGAGGCTTTGGAGTGGCTATTCCTCAACATAATTAGAGGGAAAAATATCTACAGAGAGAAGAAAATGGAGGATCATAAGAAAATTTGAAACAAAAAATCCAATATTAGCATGTTGTTAAAGCTGTGTTTATGTTACACTGACAATTTGAAGGAAACCTTGGTCGTTGGCCTTGAATGTACAGGTCTCCAAGGGTATACACATGTTGCACTATGGCAACCAGTCCTTCCTTCTTAGTATGCTTGAAGCCTTGTAGCTGCCCCTTCCAATGATGTAGCATATTCCCCAGTTGACGCACTCGATGTGGTCCCTTAGAGCTTGGCTGCATGTAGACCCAAGCCCCAACCCTGAATCTTGTTGGAGCCCAAACTCCATTCTCATCTCTTGTGTTATGCAACACAAGCTCTTCCACCTTCTCCTCCCTAGGTCTGTTCACATTACTGGAAGAGGCCATGGTGGTAAGAAAAGAGAAGAAGGGAAAAGAAAATCTTGTTTTACAACAACAGAGGAGTGGAGAGGAGAGAAAGTTTAGGGTTTTCAGTGCAGCAATGGAAAGCTTAAAAGAGGGTTAGAGTTTGAGAATAGGCTTCCTGAACCTAGAGTAAACTAAAGAGGCATATAGTTTCTATAGCAATGGAGAGGGAGGGAGCTTGAGAGAGAAAGAAAGAAAGAAAGAAAGAAAGATATATTAACGTCTACGAGAGGCCAAAGTTGGCCTATGAGATAAAAAATAATACAACTGTGTTCTTCCAGTCATCGGAAGAAAAGAAAGAAAAGAAAAAGTGTGCATGTGTCTGGATACAACTGTGAATCATCATGGATCGGTGGAGCCCATATACAAACAATATAAGGGGGGGTGGGGATGTGGATGGAGTGCTAAGGCAAGATGCATCTCTATATGTTGAAGGGGTAGTACAAGCATGCTATGCAGATCTATGTCTAATTCCATCCAGTGCCATAAGAGAGAGAGGGAGATTGAGAGGGAGGGAGAGCTTGAGAGGGATGGAGTTTCTGCACAGCAATGGAGAGCTTAGAAAAGAAAGAAAGAGGGAGAGGGAGCTTGAGACTGAGGGAGCTTGACAAGGAGGGAGAGCTTGAGAGGTATGGAGTTTCTGTAGAGCTTAGAAGAGGAAGAAAGAGGTTCAAAATGAGCTTTCCAAACCTAGAGTATGTTGGGGAGAAGTTTGAGAGGGAAAACACACTTTTGGGAAAAAAAAAATTTAGGGTTTTTAATCTGCGCGATTCTAGGTGGGGGGACCTCTAACTTTGGGCCCAGGAGGTAGGGGGACAAGAGTAGTAACTTTGGGCCCAGGAGGTAGGGGGACAAGAGTAGCAAACCAAAGCCTAGGCCCCCTAGGGTCAAAGAAGTAAAAAATGTGCACCCAGCCCTCTTCCTATTGGTCCATTCCTAATCAAAAGTTAATCCAAGAGGCACTCTTTGGGTCCAAAAAATTCCTAATGTGCTGAACAAGTGCCCCACTAAAGCTTTGAAGGCAATCACTCTTTATGAAGCTTTGTTCAATAGAAAACCCAAGGTTAAACACATGCGAATCTTTGGTTATTTGGCATATACACATGTGCCATTTTAGATCCGAACTAACCTGGGGATGACAAGGCAATAAAATGCATTTGAATTTGCTAATACATTGCATGAAGCAAAGGTTACTCTCTCTCTACAATCCTCTCACCAAGAAGATTATTACTAGTAGGGACATCTTTTTGTAGAGGATTCCGTCTATCCAATGATGGAATTCAATAGACATGCCTATGTTGATTCCTTAGACATGTTTGATGGTTTATTACATGTGTCATTATATTGATTCTCATCATATTTTACCCATTAATCCAATTTTGTTGCAAGAGGAGAATGTTCAAGAAACTAATACACCAACTCCTTGATTAGCTGGAGATGCAATAACATGCTAAAACCATCTCTCTTTTACAGATATTACTAAGTTTTCCTTTCTTAGTTCTATACATGATGATGTAGATGAACTTGAATCTTTTGAAGAGGCTCAAGAAGATCCAAATTAGGTTAAAGCCATGTAGGATCAAATTAAAGCCATGTAAAAAAAATGGTACGTAGGATTTAGTGAATCTACCCCTTGTTAAGAAAGCAATTCGTACTAAGTGGGTTTACAAAGTGAAGGGAAAGGTTTATGGATCTGCGGGCAGGTTTGATAGCCTCCAAATTTGGCACCAAAAAGGCTAAGAAGATGCGACTCTACATTAGAAAAAAATTATTTTTATCAAACTTTATTGGCATTTATGCCTTTGTAAAAATCTGTCATATCTTTTTATATTTGCAAGTGATTGGCTATTTAGTAGGTCTGCAAATTTGTAAAACCTAATACACATTTAAACATTTGCTCCTTTCTTTGGTACTTGCATAGAAACTTTGGTCAACTAGGAAAATAAAGCCTCAAATGGAAAACTTAGGACAAGTGAAAGTTGTATGCTTTTTCAATTTAATAAAATATCAAGAAAAGGTGGTTTGATTGGTTGGAAAAGTACACAACTCATCAAAAAGATTGTGTCTTCTTCTTTCTTCCCTCTCTTCCACTTTCGTGTTTCTTGCACCTATCTCTCAAGCTTTCTTGTGTAGTAACCATATCTCCTTTTAGTGACATATATATATAGAGAGAGAGAGAGAGATCAAGAAAGCACCATAACTTAGTTGTGTGTGTGATTTTTGAGCATAATCTTGTGCTAATTACCTTCTTAATCTCCTTCCCAAAGCTTAAAGCTAATCTTTTAGCATATACTTTACTGGCTTTTTACCCACCATTTTGGACTACAAGGAGGACATTTCATTGGTTCGTCTGCTGGGAGAAAGCGGGCTCTAGAAGGTGTGCAAAGAAGAGGTAACTAGCATCTATAATTTTCAGGTTTTGAGAAGTGCAGAATTTTTAGGTTTGCTTTCAAGAAAATATTCAATGCTCAAATCCAAGGGAGAATGTGAAAAATTAGAGTGCTTGATTCATTAATTATGCCTAATAATCAATTTATAGGTGTCTACAGTTCCCTCAATCAAGCCACGAGGGGGGTGCATGCCTTCTATGCAATCAAGAAAGGAGAGAGACAGAGAGTTAATTTATCATTTGTTAAAAAAGAGAAGAGGACAAGCAAGAAGAGAAAGCAAAGAATTTTGGGCAAAGAATGAGCATTTCAACGCCACACTCACCTCCTTTTGGAGAGTTTGTAACGGCAAAGCACACCTTTCTTGAGGCTAACACAGCCACACGATCACCTGAGCCTGCCACTCGTCGTCAACAGCCACACGATTGCGATCGCTTTGCCACCTTCATCAAAGCCACGACACCTTCAATTGCCGGGCTTATGCAGATCGATTTGGCCACTTGATCGGAGCAAAAACGATAAGGTTTTAATCAAATATTAATTCCACAAAGGTTTAAAAATCATTTGGTGTAAATGGCCTTTTGTAAGGTGATGTTCACATGCGCTGTTTTGACGCTGCAATTCTGCTTCTTTTACATACTTCTTTTACATACTAGAGAGGGATGTTTTGGTCGAGGTCCATGTCCAAATAGCACAATGCACACTAAGCTAAATATGAGGCCTTCGTTTTTCTTTTATTTTTCTAAGAAAAATTCTAAAGAAGCAAATGGAGCATACATTCCTAGAAAATGTTTTGTTGTGAGGGTGTACTTCATGAATAATCTTTTGTTGTGATTTTTACCATGGTGTATCCATGGTTTCTAAGAGCTTAATGATGGTGGTAGCATGCTTTTCATGGCAAGTTGGGAAGTTTTTTGCTTGTATGTGGAGTTGTTCTTTTACCTTATCCTTTTGATGTGTATAAGGAGATAGTGTTGGTGTGGAACTAGAGAGGAAGAGTGATAGAAGAAGAGTGTTAGAGAAGTGTGAGAAGGGGATGTCTTAATGACATTGAAACTAAGAAGTGATGAGATGTGGTTTCACAATGGCAAAGGAGTTTCTCTTTTTGTTCGCGGCGGGGGCGCGTCTCAACTGTTCGTGGCATGAATAATAGACGCCAATTATGGCACCAAAAAGGCTAAGAAGATACGATTCTACATCGAAAAAAAGTATTTTTTTAAATATTTACTAGCATTTATGCCTTTGTAAAAATCTTATTGTCATATCTATTTACATTTGTAAGTGATTGGCTATTTAATGGGTCTATAAATTTGTAAAAGCCAATACACATTTAAACATTTGCTACTTGCATAGAAACCTTAGAAGAAAAGGTGGTTTGGGTGGTTGGAGAAGTGCACGACTCATCAAAAGGGTTGTGTCTTCTTCTTTATTCCCTCTCTTCCACTTTCTTGTTTTTTGCACCTATCTCTATCAAGCTTTCTTGTGTAACTATGTCTCCTTTTAGTGATGGAGAGAGAGAAGCACCATAGGTTAGTAGTGTGTGATTTCTTAGCATAATCTTGTGCTAATTACCTTCTTAATCTCCTTCCCAGAGCTTAAAGCTAAGCTTGCATCATATACTTTGTAGGCTTTTTACCCACCATTTTAAACTACAAGGAGGGCATTTTGGGTGTCTGCCAAGAGAAAGTGGGCTTTGGAAAGTGTACAAAGAAGAGGTAACTGGCATCCATAATTTTCAGGTTTTGAGAAGTGCAGAAGGTTTAGGTTTGCTTTCAAGAAAAGATTCAATGCTCAAATCCATGGGAGAAATTAGGGTGTTGAGCCTAACACAACTGCACGATCACCTGAGCTTGCCACTCATCAATCTTGATCTTTTTTCCTCCTTCATCAAAGATACGGCGGCTTCAATGCTGGGCCTATGCAGTTTGATGGCCACCTGATTGGAGCACAAAGATAAGGTTTTAATCAAACCTTAATTCAACAAAGGTTCAAAAATCATATAGTGTAAATGGCCTTTTATAAGCTAATGTCACACACAATGTTTTAAAGCTGAATTAATTCTACTTCTTTTACATACTAGAGAGGGGTGTTTTGGCCAAGGTCCATCAATACACACTAAGCTAAATAATTTCATTTGAGACCATAGGCTTCGATTTTATTTTTCTAAGAAAATTCCAAAGAAGCAAATGGAGCATACATGGGTGGAGTGCTTCATGGAAAATGTTTTGTAAGGGCGTACTTCATGAATAATCTTTTGTTGGGATTCTTACCATGGTGCATCCATGGGTCTAAGATCTTAATGATGGTGGTAGTATGCTTTTCATGGCAAGTTGGGAAGTTTATTACTTGTATGTGGAGTTGTTGTTTTGCCTTATTCTTTTGAGGTGTATAAGGAGATAGTGTTAGTGTCGAATTAGAGATGGCAAGTGATAGAAGAAGAGTGTTAGAGAAGTGTGAGAAGAGGATGTCTAAATGATATTGAAGTTGAGAAGTGATGAGATATGGTTTCACAATGGAAAAGGAATTTCTGTTTTTGTTCGCCAGGGACACTTTACAACTGTTCGTGGGAGGAATAATAGCCTCCAATTTCGGCACCAAAAAGGCTAAAAAGATGCGATTCTACATTGGAAAAAAAGTTTTTTATCAACCTTTGTTAGCATTTATGCCTTTGTGAAAATCTTATTGTCATAACTATTTACATTTGTAAGTGATTGGCTATTTAGCGAGTCCACGAATTTGTAACGACCAATACACATTTAAGCATTTGCTCCTTTCTTTGGTACTTGCATAGAAACCTTAGTCAACTAGGAAATAAAGCCTCAAATGGAAACCTTAGAACAAGTGAAAGTTATATACTTTTTTAATTTAATAAAATATTAAGAAAAGATGGTTTGGGTGGTTGGAGAAGTGCACAACTCATCAAAAGGGTTGCATCTTCTTCTTTCTTCCCTCTCTTCCACTTTCTTGTTTCTTGCACCTATCTCTATCAAGCTTTCATGTGTAATCATGTCTCCTTTTAGGAATGGAGAGAGAGAACAAGATAGCTTAGTTGTGTGTGTGATTTTTTATCATAATCTTGTGCTAATTGGAGGGCATTTCAAGGTTCAAGGCCAGACTTATTGTAAAAGGTCATGCCAAGCAAAAATGCATTGACTATGATGAAACATTTTCCCCCACATCTTGTATGACCAATATCACATTTGTTAATACTTTGGTAGTCCACATCTTGTATGACCAATATCACATTTGTTAATACTTTGGTAGTCCACTATGGATAGTGATTTGCAGGAAGAAGTTTATGTGAGTCAACTCACTAGATTTGCCTAACTTAGCCAAGAACAAAGTATGAAAGCTTACGAAAGCTCTTTATGGTCTAAAACAAGCTCCCAAAAATTCATGCCTATTTAACTGGACAAGGTTATCGAAATAGTCCTATAAAAATTACTTCACATGTCAAAAAGGACCATGAGCGAGGATTTGCTCATTTATTATCCTCTGTGTCGATCTCTATTAATGACATGGTGTTAACTGACACCAACAATGAGGATTTGATCATGGCCTTTAAGACTGGCCTTACCTCAAATTTTGAGATGTCAAATCTTAGTCTTTTGTACTACTATTTGGGTATACATTTTATATAGCAAGATGATGGTATAGTCATTAAGCAGTCAAAGAACATCAAGGCACTGCTTAAAAGGTTTTATATAGAAAGTTGCAAACCAATCTCTACACCAAGAAAACTTGGAGTAAAGCTCGATCTACAAGATCCCAGAGAATCATTCGACATTACCACTTATTCTCAAGCTATTGGATGCCTAATCTAATTGTGCAACTCATAGCCAAACAGCCAAACATCCAGTATGGTGACACATCAATATTGGCAAGTAACTAAACGTATCTTTCGATAATAAGGCACTGAAGACCTTGGATTGTTCTATGCCAAGGGGGGTGAATTACAACCGCATGCCTTTTAGTGATTTAGATTGGTGGGTAGGTGATTATGATGATACATGACAATCGACATCTAGAAACTATTTCTTCTTGGTAACTCATGCACATCTTGGCTAAGCAAGAAGCAGCCATGGCAACCTCATCCTGTGAAGCTGAATACAGAGCAACATCATTCACTATGATAATTGAATCTATATGGTTGAGAATATTGATAGAGGACCTTTGTGTCTCAATAGACACCCCCTACACCAATTCTCACTAGTAGTCAAAGTGCAACAACCAAGATTCATGTCTTTCATGTGAGAACCAAGCACATTAAATTACATAACCACTATGTTAGAGAGAGACTCCACGCAGGTGAGATCAATCTGATCTATTATAGTACACATGATAATGTGGTGGAAGATCTTTTTACTAATGCCTTATCATGTGAAAATTTTGAAGTCTTCCATAAAGATTTGGGCCTCATCCCTTTCATAGACTAATCCACAATATCTATAAACCTCACATTTGTACTACAAGAGGGTTTGCTAGATATTTATAGTAATACTCTATAGTGAGGCCATGTAGGGATGCCATGGGCACTTTGTCCCATTGGGTTTTCCCAATGGTCATCCAGGTGTGAATGGATGCCTTAGAGTTAGGTAGTATATAAGCAACCACATCCATTTTTTAGGGTTGTTTCTCATTTGTACTTTCTCCTTTATACTTGCAGAGAGCTTCATCTCTCTCCCCTTTGAGCTAGTCATTGTCTCTCACACTCTACACCCTCCTCTTCTTTTCTTTAAGCATTTTGTATATGAGAGTTGGGCTCTATTCTAAGCCAACAAAAAGCTTCCACCATGGCAAAGTAGTTGTGGCTTAGGGGTCCAGGGATGTATTGATGCTTGGGCCATTAAACTAACTAAGATCTATCTTGATGGAACATACATAAAGAAATAAATTTCTCATCATCCTCATAGAGAAACACTCCCCTATGCATTCATCATCTAGGATTTTATATCCCATAGCCTCATGCCAATGGGGTTAGCCCCATCTACTCATGACAATGGGGTTGCATAACAGTTTCACCCTCATGCCAATGGGATTTCATGTTAATAGGATTGCATAGAAGTGTCATCTTTAATTCTTCTCCTTATGCCAATGGGTTTTCATATAATAGTAGTGTCATCTCCTCATGCCAAGGATTGCATAGTAGAGCCATCTTCACCAAGGGGCTGCATAGCTATTAACCACTGCGTAGGTTAACATTTCACCCACCCAACCTACTATAAGGTGCTTTCCTATCTTACCTACTTGAATGGACACTTATCACACAGTGTTGGAATATATAAAGTGACCTTAGCTTGTGCTTAATTTCAAACACAAAAAGTGTAAGGACTTTGTATACATAATTGCTTAAGACTAGTAATAGAGGCTAGACCATTTTTAAGTTTGGTTGACCTGGTGTGAAAACTAGTCACTTGTATATAAGTCACATTTTGAGAGTAAGCAATATCTCTTGAAATTTACAATAGAATACTAGAGAGAACACCTCTTCCCTCTTCTTGCTTGCATGTATGCTATTGAATCTTGTATATTTGATGGATGCTTGATAGGAATGTTTGTAGGTTTTTGCTTACATTAGCTTCCTCTTCCTCCTCCCTCCCTCCCCCCCCCAATGGTCTTTTGTGAGGGAGAACCATTGCAAGGGAACCATCTCTTTTACCTCCATATTCCCTTGACAACAGAGTGAGGACACAATAGATGAGCCAATGCACCCACATTTGGAAGTCCCATTTGTGGCTCTAAGACCTAATGACACATGCTTCAGAAAGGCTAAGGTAAGCTTTTGACTTGAACATACTTAGCACCACTCTCAAGGACTAGCCTACGGCTGAGCTCTATTTGTCTATCCATTCCAAGCTATTGGGGTTACCCAATATTTCTAGATGTTGGTTAGGGGTAAACACTCTAAAAGACATATGATTTTGGAGTCACTCATTAATGTGCTCAGTTGATTTGAAGGTTTAACTTCAGTTGAACCTTCAGTTGATTTTGGAGTCACTCATTAATGTGCTCAGTTGATTTGAAGGTTTAACTTCAGTTGATTTGAAGGTTTAACTTCAAAAAGCATACGGTTTTAGAGTCATTGGGGATATGCTTAGTTTTCCTTCTTGATTTTGAATTGAAGTTTATTTCTAGTTTCATCTCTTGGAAGGGAAAAACTTTGGTTCATTGGCAATTTGCATGATTTTAGAGCCCAAGAGGCTTTGATTTCATTGTATTAAGCCAAGGAATAGCTTAGCATTTATGATTAAGAGTGGAATCCACACCAAAAACATGTGCATTGAGCTCCATTAGGGTGGATTAGGGTGGGATAATTATTTTTACAAATTCATGCATTTCGTAATTTTTCACTCGTTGTTTGAATTAGTAGCTTGGAAGCATGAAAATCCATTTAAAAAAACACTTAATTACATGTATAACAAGTATTAACTAGTATTATGATCCTTAATCACTCCCCATCAAGTCCAAAAACTCAAAATCCAGGCTAAACTAGCTCTTGGGTTGGGGACCTGAGACCACAGTCCCATGCAAAAAAATGTAAGTCTAGACACATGCGTTGTGAGCTAAACACATGAGACATAAGTCTAGACACCTGTGAGACATGATCCTAAAGATGTGAGCCATGAGGTTAGACATGTGAGCCTACATCTATAGATGTGAGTCTAGAGGTAGATATACCTAAAATTATTGTACCAACCAATTATTACTACCTTAAAGGCTCAACATGCCAACTCACTTCCTTTGAGGATTTTCTCGCTCTACTAGCTACAAATTCCAAGGAAATTTTTTGTACTTCATAATTATTAGGAAATTAAAGTATATTAATTATCTAATAAGTTCACACCAGCTTAGTCATAGGCCTCGTTCCTTAAAACTTATTCTATAAAAGAAAATTTAATGTGCCTAGTTTATAAAAAAAAAGACGTGAACCTAAAGATGTAAGCCCATAAACATGAACTAGAATATGTGAACTTGGATATGTGAGCCTATTGGGATTGGCTTATGGAATCCAAACTTGGAAATTTTCCCAAAAAGAAGGGGAGAATCTTAAGAAGACCTTGTCACGATATGTTATGGTGGCTAGAGGAATTCAACTTACTCAAAGTTTTGACTATAGGGATATGATGTCTCGTTAAACTTACTATGTTTTACACTACTTCAAGTGTGAAGATGGTGTACATTATTTGGAATCTCGCTTTTTTGTTTGGAATATTGTATTCATGTGATGCATATGTTTGTTTGCAGAAGCCTGTGAAGGTGCCACATAGGTTTATGGATTACCGTGTGGGTGTCATGCAGGGTGTAGCACACAAAAGTGGTCTTCCGAGACCTTGACCCCTCTGAGCCAAACATGGGTATGCGCTTGGCACAGTTTGTGAGATAACAAGGAAGTAGCTCTAGAATGACACAACCAGAGTAGTGCCTAGTGACTAAGTATGCATGCTGGTACTAGACATACATGGCTACTAACACTAGTACTTGGTGTGTTCATGCTTTTGGTATAGGTGATTACCAATATAAGTGACTCCTAGGATTATTTGGCACTTGTTGCGTTGAGGTGGATGGGAGAAATTACAAGGTTCCTCCGATCATCACAATGGTCTAGGAGTGTTTGAGCTCATTACTATGTATACCATCTTTGTCTAAGGATATGGTTGTGGTGCGAGGAGATTTATGATGATGATGTGACACTGGTGTGTCACTTAGGTATTTAATATGTGATATGTAACATAGACATATGTTATGTTCATGTTATGGAAAGGATTTTATGATGTGTGTATTCTTTTGAAAGAACTATTTCATCAAGAAATGAGTGTGAACTTATCATAAGTGGTGTGTGTGAGTAAAGTGGTAATTTTCCATAGACATATGCTATATGCATGTTATGGAAATGATTTTATCATAAGTTGTGTGTGTGAGTAAAGTGGTAATTTTACATAGACATATGTTATATACATGTTATGGAAAGGATTTTATGATGTATGTATTCTTTTGAAAGAACTATTTTATCAAGAAGTGAGTGTAAACTTATCATAAGTGGTGTGTGTGAGTAAAGTGGTAATTTTCAATTATGGGTTCGTGAGTTCACACCAGCTCCATAGGTCCAGTAGTAGGTGGAAAGCTAGACTCATGGGATTCGATGGGGCTAAAAGTAGACAAACAATTAAACACTAGAAAGTGGTTGGTCTCAAGTGTGGATTCTTGATAATTTGGGGGCTTAGAAAAAGAGGGGAAAAAACATGTTTAGTAGCCAATGTGATGTTAATGATGTTACTAACTCGGATTATTATAGGATGCATAGATGTTCAAGGGATGATGGTTGACTTTGATACCTAGTTGACTTTCATATCTAGAGAGGATGAGGGTGTAGAAGAGGATAAGCATTGGCATTTTGACATAATAAGAATGTATAGATGATCAAGGGACGATTGTTGACTTTGATACCAAGTTGATTTTTATACCTAGAAAGGATTAGCATGTGTAGAAAGGATTAGCATCAACAACTTGACATAATAAGAATGTAACAAAAAAAATGTTTTATTAGAATGATAAAGAACTAGGACGAGTATTTTAGTTTTGGAAAATCATAATACGGATAGAATAGTTACCTTTATAATCAAGGAGTCAGCACATCTTGTTGAGTCTAGGGGAGCCACTTGATGTGACATGTTTTTTTATGAGAATTATGAAGGGGAATCCATTGGTGGAATCATTTACCTTTCCTACATAAGGATTTTTCTTTTCAACACTCCCCCTCAAGTGATGAACTATTACCACCATAGATAGAATGGATCTACACTCTTAGTCATTTGCTAGAGTGGCCTATCAGGTGCTTCATAGGTTATAATGCTGGCTTAGGGCTTCACAGTTTACTCGAGGGAATTTTTTGCGAGATTTCTTTTGTGAGCTTTTTTGGCATTCTCACAAATTTGTGATATTTTTTCACACATTTACATACTTTTAAAAAAATATATAACAAAGGTCCACCATAAGACAAAAACTTTCATCCGCAAAATTATAATGTAGGGAGATCGGTTTAGTATTGTATAAATGATCCAATCCATATCTTAAGGTTGTTCATGTTTGATGTCTCCTTGACCTGTAAGTAGCATATATGGTTAAAAGTTTTTTTTTAAATGTCTTTATTTGTTACAAGTCCTTGACTACCATACATTGCTAGCTAGCATCCTATTAACATATTGCTAAAACTAGCATACTACTAAAATTAAACTAATGCTAAAATAAAGTTAACATACTACTAACTAGCATACTGTTAATATACTACTCTCACTAGCATACTATTAACATACTGCTACTAGCATACTATTAGAATACTGTTGCACACTTACATACATCTTAGAAACTACTAAAACTCGCATACTAGTATAATGAAACAAACTTTTTTTTAACATATTGCTACAATGAAGCTAGCATACTACTATTACCATACTGCTAACTAGCATACTGTTAACATACTACTCACTAGCATACTGATATCATACTTCTAGCTAGCATACTACTAAAATGAAACTAACATTCTGTTAGCATATTGCTAAAACGAATCTAGCATACTGTTAACATATTGTTAACATAATACTCACTAGCATACTGCTATCACACTACTAACTAGCACAATGTTAACTAACTAGCATACCCTTTTGCTAACTAGCATATTATTAACATACTAGTCACTAGCATACTATTAACATACTATTAACATACTAGTCACTAGCATACTATTAACATACTACTAACTACCATCTTGCTAACTAGCTAATTGACAAATAAGGCATCAATATAAAAAGTTTGAATACTAACAAATAAGGCATCAACATAAGTAGCTTGAATACTAACAAGCTACATATCAAATCCCAAAGGGCATGCTATTATAGATTGCTTCATAACTTTTTGGGGTGACTGTGTACATTTGCCTTCTTTTTGGCATGTGCACCATGGGTATCTAACAACGTACAAGATTTGAAAGTATGTGGACAAGGGGTTGCTTATTATCTAGTTTGAAGGAGTAGGAATTCACTTGCTTGTAATACAGTCCTTTCACATTCTTCCATTCACCCCTTTTCTACCTTCTCTTTTATTGCAACACACTTTATAAGGTAAAAATCTGCATCCTCATCATCTAGATTTATTGCAAAAGTGTCACCAACACACAAAGCACTGCTTCATGCATCATATTAGCCTTTATACGTGAGACTATCATATCCATTCACCTCATCTGCATGGACTTCAACATCATCAGGTAGTGGCACCATACAGTGATAATCACAAGGCTGCACATGGGCCTTGTTAGCACCAGTTCCAACATGAATGCATGCATGCATCACAAAAGCATGCCAATGATCTTGTTGCAAGGGGAGTTGGATCCCTTGGGTTGTGACCATGAAATACATGCAAAGAGCGAGAATTTAGAGGTACTAGCACAATTCCACTTCACCTCCGTGTTCACAAAACCCAATTTAATCTCCCAAAACACACGGGCACATTTCCTTTGTTTTGAAGGATATGCTGTGTTTGCTCCCTCTGACAAGTCATCTTGGTAAAAACTATCTTCATCCTAACTTGCTACCACACGCTCTTAAGCAAGAATTGCCATAAATACTCTATCACACCATTACGGGCGCCCATCCAAGTTGTAGCTTTGGACACTATTGTGCTTCATATCTTGAATGTATGACCCTTTGGTGTATCTACCATGACTCCTTGATGTAAGATAATGTTGGTAGCTCTTGTTAATCCTAGAATTGGGTTAACATCCTACCCTTCTTGATGGCAATCGCGTCCTCGTGGATCGCGTTGAAGACCTTTGTGTGGGGAGAATGAACAAGCTTTGTCGATGGCTTTGATGTTGATTGACGCTCAATGGTCTTTGTTCCTCCAAAAGGAATAAGAAAAGTTAGTTAATGAATGAAAAGATTAGTGGTGTATTGGGGATTCCTAATGGGGTGGGGTTTTTTACGAATGATTGCATTTTTATATTTGTATGAGTCCTTTTTTTTATTTTTATTTTTTGGCTCAATTTGTTTTTGGCAATCGTCGGCAAGGTTACGTGTGATTTTTGTTAGTGGGGACACTCTAAGAGATGTTAATAATGGGAGAGAAGAGAGGGAAGGATCCAGAGGAACGTAGAATTAATCATCAGAACGAGATGGTGGTTCTCAATTCCTCATTTGATTCATTGAAACGACATTCATCATTTGAAGTAATTGGCCTTTGATGATGTCCCTTTGTTTGGCAGGATTCTTGTCAAATGTTATTGAGAAGAAGGACCTATTCCTGTCTTCTTCTACCCATGTGCTTTTTATGTTTTTATGTATATTTAAGTGCTCTTATAAAGCAAATTTACATGAAGTACAAGAATTGAGTCATATAGACTCTTATTAAACTGCTCTATGTGGAAGTAGCCACTTGTTGGTGAGGATCAAAAGAATTACGTTGACTTGCGAGGCTAATATAGATATCTTCACAAGGATTCAAGATCATTGATTTGTGAAGATGGTAGCATTGTTTGGAGAGGTTCGTAATTTGAAGGGAAATTCTAGGTGATGGGTTGTACCATTGACCAGGCTTTCGCCCACCATGGCCCCCCAGGGATGTACCTAGAAGTTACCGATAGTTAGGCTTTAGTGCAAATGTTCTCCACTGCATGAGTATGGATATGTACTCATGCAGCAGTTGCTACATTAATTTAGCCAAAATAATAGTAAGCAATAAGCTTAACAATATAATGGGGCTATTGAAGATTGTTGGGGAAGTGTTAATGCATGATATGGCTTAATCCGTGTTGAGGCTTAAATCATGAAAGTGCAAGTTCTTAAGCCGTGAGACTGTAATTCGTGAGAAACCTAAACTCATGAGATTGTAGGTTTTTTAATCGTGAAGGGTTATTCCGTGAGATGGCCTAATTCGGTGAAGTTGTAGGTTTTAACCTCCCGATGGTTTTTTTTATTTTATTTTATGGGACAACCAGGTCCTGACTTGCGACTAACAGGTTCTTGTGCTCTTATTTCTCACATCCAGAGGGGTGACAAGAGCATTGTTATTTTATCCTTGATACGCTCATAAATCTCCGTTGTAGATGTGGGTATTGATTCTTGAATTTGTTGCTCAAATGTTGTCGAGGCAGTAGGAAAGACTGCTGATTGTTTACTTGAACACACAAGCTCTTGTGTTGGTGCTGAATGCACGAGAGTGGTTGAATGATTTGCTTGTTGTTGCTTGGGCCTCCATTCTTGTCGAACTTTAGGTAAAGCTGTTGGGGTTGAAGTTGGTGGTGAGGTTTTCTTTACATTGTTCGATTTTGGCAACCATATGATGAAATTACCATCATAGTATCCTTGTGTTGAAGCACATGCACAGGCACCCATCTTTGATGAACATTGTAAACTGGTGCCGATGTGCTTGGTGCTAAGGCTTTCTTCTTTATGCAAGCTTAGAAGACTTTGTGATGCGTTTGGGGACCCAAGCTTTGGTATTTCTTTGGTAGTACCCTTGTGCATGCAATAGTGTTTTTGGTACCCACACTTAATGACTTGGTGGAGTTTTTTGAGGAACTCACATAGGCTTTTGTGGACTATGTTGTGGAGTACTTTTCTTTTTCCTTGGCCTCCGAGTGCTACGTTGAGGTAGAGGCTTTGACTATCGAGGCACCCAAATTTGATTAGCACCTTCATAGTAGCCTTGAGCTACAAGTAGCTGCTTCTCCACCCACATTTTGATACTATTAAGATACCTTGATTGTGGTTGTCGTGGTGGAGTTTTCTTTTGGGTTGATTTGGAAAGTTTTGGGTCCTCCTTGACTTTGGTTGGCGCTGAGGCTGCAGGTTTGAGACTCATGGGCAGCATTATTGATGATGATGAGGCTAGAGTCTCTTGTGGAGTGGTTGTCGATGATGAGAACTTTGAGCATGTGGTTGTCTCCTTTTTGGTGAGGTTTGTCGATGAACATGCATAGGCTCCGGGGTCTTTCCTTTGAGTTCCTTGTTAGAGATAGATGGTTGGGCTATGGGAACTTCTTCAGGAATAGATGTTGATTGTTGCAAGGTTTTGGCATTGAACTTCGTAGGTGAGGATGGGGTTGAAGGAGTAGATGCTTTATCGGAGTTAGTCGTCGTTGACGTAGATGGTAGGTCATTATATAGAGGGGCTTTTGTGGAAGAGGCTTGTATCCTTTTGCGTTTAGCATCATAGTTATCCATTAAAGTTGGATCCTCTTCCTTGCAATATGATATTATCAACTTTTTGTCGTTGACCATCATGATGACTCTCTCGCTAGTAAAGCACAGTGGTGCTTGGAGGCAGCAATAGTCCATTTATGCCCCAAGATCAAATCTACTTCTTCCAACACATACTCAACCACAAAAAACTTGGAAGTAAGGGGGCTAGTTTCAATATACATTGTATGTTCAAAGTACCCCAAACATGGCATGTTCAAGCCTTGTGTAAAGTTTATTCTTTCTGGATGGGCTGTGAGTGTTGGTTGACCTAACAAATCACATAGCTTGAGGGTCATGAGATTGTATTCTCGTGTTGGATAAAGCTGTGCTTGAGCTGTGGTGTTTTTATTTGAAATTTCCAATCCAACCAAAATCCTAGGGATCTTTTTAGTAAGATATGTTGGAAGTTCCAACTCCTGCAAGGTTTCTTCCTCCCGTAGTAATAGCAATTGTACATTGCATGTAGGAGTGTTCAAGGTGACTTTTTGCATGGATTCATCTATTGAATACAACGATTTACCTATCCAAGTTCCACCAAGGATGACATCATACTCAAGGGAATCTAGGGTAACATGGAATGTGAATTCCATATCGCTATCGATTGTTTGAGTAGTGTAGTTAAAGTAACCTGGAACTTCAATGTTTTGTCCATTGGCTGCTCTTGCAAGACTATTGTCTGTTGGGATGAGTTTAGGTTGTCCCAATAACACCCAAGTGTCTATTGACATGATGATATGATTAGCGTGAGGGCTAATCAATGTGCGTTTGCGCTTAACATCATTGCCTGTAGGGAAATCCAACCATACCATGATAGAATCTTCCAAAGGAACCATGGATGTTTCAGTTTTTGTTTCGGCTTCAGATCGCGTTTTTGTTTCATATTCCCATTTACTTTCATCCTCTGTTTGAGTCTCAACTTTTTTAAGAGAGTACCCAATGCGTACACTGGCACACTTGGCCCTCTGACAATTCTTGATGAGGTTTATTTGGAAACTTGCGAATCCTCAAAGTCTTATTTTATGGAGTTCTTTATATCTTGGTATAACTCACGTTTAGCCCTTAAAGGTGCAAGTGCTAATGTGATACTGGCTTCATTATGAGAGAAGAGCATTCCTCCAAATGAGGTTTTGAGAGACTGTTTTAATCTTATAAGGGAATTATCGAATTCCTCACATGCTTTCTCAAGCGTATAGTTTGTACAATCTGTTTCAAATGACTCTTCTGTAGAGAGTATGTCTTCCTCTTGTTGAAAGGGGAAGCGGTACTCCTCTAGGCTTTATATTTTGGTTGCTGTTTTAGGATTGGCATTATGAGACTCAATCACAACCACCCAGTGACCTTGTAAGGCATTCAACCAATCTAAGCATGCTCTCCTGAGAGCTTGCTTTTTGCAATTCGCATATGTCATGTGATCATTATTATCCATTTGGGGTGGTTGGGTGGGTTCTAGTTTCTTGATTGGTCTATGTGGTGTACTGAGCGAAGAGTAAAAACTCGTTTCATCCTCACTTAGTGATGTACTAGAACTTGTTTCATTTTTTGACTTTCTTTGGTTTGTCAGTTTTTCATTATATTTACACATGCGCTAAGATTGAATTTTCTTTTGGGTTTTTGTATCCTGTGTCGCACATATGGGTGTTGTGGTTTGTGTGGTGGCTTTTGATGTGGATGCTTCTGCATCCTGTATAGCTTTTGGCTCTTTTGTGTTTATGTCTTCTTTTGGGTTTATGTCCTCTACATGCTCCTTTTCCCTGTCTTTGTAAGGTTCCTCCCTTCTAAAATGGGAGAAACACTTAAGATAGTCCGCTAAGTCTTATCTTGGGAAAAATTTCCTATTCATTGACACCTTCACCCTGTAGAGATTTAAGGATACGATTCATAGGTATGACCTAGCTCTATCCCGCAGGGGGAGCGTGATTTTCTAAACATCAAAGCACCCATAGGGTAATTGATCATAATTTGGGCAACTACTAGTCTTGATCCCTAGAGACAACGCTTTTTTCCTCATCCATGCAAGGCACAGCCGTTGGCCTAGTCTTCTAGAATAGAATTGCTCGAGAACCTATTTATCTAACGTAGGGCTTTCACTTAATATGTTGGAAAGCTACCCGACCAATCGGGTCCACCCGTCCATAGGATGGTGCCATCGGGGCATTCCATCCTCCCACTTTCCACCCTACTCACGCGTCAATTTGTTTTCTAATTAATCCTACCACACTGTTTGACATAAATAAATATGTTCCTTAATTAAGGCTCTTTTCACAAGGTTTATTAAAACAGCCTTTTTCCACAATACAATAATGCCAAAGACAAGATTTATAAAAACAAAGTTTAAACATAAATCAATTTCATACAAGCCAAACTGGCTCTCTTATTCTTTTCCTTTATACCGCCGATGATCTAGAATTCGGTCTTCCAGCCTCCACATGCTGAGCAAAACCCTACGGGACCATACACCTTATCGTCGGCTGCTGGCGAGGACTCAAGCCGGCCTGTCGCCCTCTCAGGCTCCATCGCTCGATCCTCCCGCCCCTCATAGGGATGTCTGCGCACTAGGGTGGGCTAATTCACCGCACTAGCCTGGGCCCTCAGAACTAGGCAGCATCACAATCACTCGCCTCAATCGGCGAACCTCATTCTCCCAATGGTATGAGGGATACCATGGGCCAACTGCGAGCCTTACTAACATCTCCGCCGTCCCACTATACAAGCACAAGAACGGGGCAGCGTCAAGGTAGGGAGAGTTGTACATGTACCTTAATTTAACCAAGATAACAATCCATTTACTCACTAAACCATAGGACTAGAATCCATGTTACCTTCTTAAGAAAACAATCCTTTTCTCACACAGATTTTAGCATTTCAACTTGAGATTGCGATAAGACATTCTTTATTAAGGCATATGCTGTTGTTTAAAAGAATACAAACTTTAAATGGTAAATCAATCAAATAGATCACTGTAATAATCAATAGAGAAGCCAGGGCCATACCTCAACCCCTAAGAATGATATATAATTGAAAAACAAAATATGTATATACCTTATAGAAATTTGTCGTTTATCGTTGTCTTTGCTCGTATTAACAAGAGCTTTAGAACTTGACATATGAGAATAGAGTCTTCGAATACCTTGTCTTTTGATTGAAATCATCCAATAATCTCCAAGCTTTATCTTCTCTTACTCATACTGTGACTCTTCTCTCTTTCTAAGGTCTATGGCAAAATAGCCTTCTCTTACAAGACTACGGTCTACTATTCTTTCTCTACAAGAAAAGCTATGGAGTTTTGGTCTCTTCCTTCGAAAGACCATAGCAATCTAAGCTTCTTTTCTAAGATATTAGATAAGAATGAAGGGACATATACATCTCAAACTCTAGGATTACCTTGAGGCTACTTGCTGCCTTCTCACAGTTTTCTCTGTGTAGAGACCCTGACAGAAACAGCAAATTGTTTCAACCATAACTCTCTGATAAAAACTCAGAATATAGTCATATAACCAGTCAAAAGAACGGGAAGGCATTTGGTCTACAAGCCAGTGCGAGCAGAATAGGCAAAAACGTGTGTATATAGCCACAAACGTGCCATCTTTGGAAACACGTTGTTTTTCCATATTTTTAGTATGCATGGACTCTAAATGTGTAAAAGTACTCTAAATATGACCTCTTATCACTTAAACTCGAAATTCTATTTTTGGAGATACTTATCTCTTAATAGAACTATTCTTATGTTCTTATTTCTTTTAGGATTTTTGGAGCTAATATTTTTATTCTAACACTTTCCTAATGTTTCTAGCCTTATTGTCTCACTCTTCTCTAATTACACTCTCTTTCCTTAATTGAAATCTATATTAAAAGAGACACATACATACATTGCTTGGGAGGGACCTTACAATCTCCCCCACTTAAAAGATTCGAGATGTCCTCATCTCGCGAGCTAGGGTAGTATCTAAGTAGATCATCCTGTCTCTTTCAAAGTGGTGTCCCCACTAGGTAAAAATCTTCTTTTATCTAAATATTATTCTTAAAGAGTCATTTATTTCATGTGCTTGGCTCGTTTTGTTGTGCCTCTAAAAGGTCTTTATTATTCTAAAGTTGATTGGCCTTATTATCCTAATTTCATGTATCCATATACCTCTCATATGGTATGAACCTTCGAATTCCTTATTCTATACCCCCATGTAATATGGAACTTAACAAATTATCATGAAAAAACGTAAGGGGATCAATCCTTTATGCAATCTAACTTATGATAGAAATTTCATAATCTTAGAATCGTCTTGTAGAATACCTCTATTCATCATGCACATTACTTCACATGAATCTTGCACCAATCCTCTTCTATTTACTCATAGAAATACTTGTTGAATTCGGTTATCTTTAACTCAGCTATCCCTATTTGTTGACCTAATTTTTGCTCTAGCTCATGATTCCTTGTAGTTAGGGGTGGGTCTACCATTCCTCTTGAATTAGGAGGCCTCTTCTTGATTAACATGGAAGGACCCATGTCCTTCTCGACACTTTCTATATAAAAAAAACTTTATCATAGTCTCTGGCTATAATTATGGCTTCTGAAATAGAGGATAGTTTTACATTCTTGATGAGTTTATTCAAAGGTAGATTAAGCTTCCAAATGAATCGATGAAGAAGAGTTACCTCATCTATCTCTACAACAAATCGGAGAAGTCTAACAAAAGTTTTGTGGTATTCTTTTAGGGTCTTTCTTTCTTGGGTTAGCTCCAAAAATTCATTCATTTTATCTTCTCGAAATCTTGGAGAACAAAACCTTTCACGAAAGTGTACTTTCATGGCATCTCATAACTGATTCTAGCTCCAGTGGTTAGATTGACAACAATGCTTCTAACTTTTTAGCTCCAATGGTTAGATTGACAACAATGTTTCCAACTAATTTGGCATTTCTTACAATGTTTAGACAAGCAAGGGTGAAGTTGCTTCTTTCATTGTATCCATGAAAAGCTCAAAACTATCAAATACTTATCATAGCACCACATCTAAAAGCACTCTGGATTAATATATGTGAGATCTTCATTTTTTTAGAATTACACATCTGGTGCCTTGGGATTGATACATCCAAAGATTATCAGGATTAACATGTTTGAGATGATTAGTTTTCTAAAAATTACACATCTAGTACCTTGGGATTAACACATCTAAGAGCATGATCCTCTAGGAATTACACATCCAAAGTTAGACCCATGTTTGTCTGAGATGGGTTCTAGATCTTGGATGATCGTCCTAGTGTAAAGTATCGAATGGATGGCATTCACACGTCAACTGTTCAAATCTTAATGGAGTTACAATCTTAATAATTTATAATATGCAAGTTAATGCGTGAAAATTTCTCTAAACAAGTTTCGGTCTATCCTTCTAGTCATTCAGTCTCTCACTAGTTTCTTTATTTGATCACCCTATGTTTTTTCTCACAAAAGGTTTTCTCCCCAATATTATTTCTCAAATTTATTGTACAAATATCTTGTGTGTGCACCCCCAAGATACAAGCACAATTTCATAGGATGATTGTCTCAACCTGTGAAGATATTCAAATCACTTCTATGGCCAGTAGAGATGATTGATTCGTCCTCATATGATAAACAATCACTTGTTTTAATCCCTTGATAGTTAACCTTTGAAAAACAAATCCTAGGAACTAAGATCGGCTCTGATACTACTTATAAGGTTCCCCCCCTTCCAAAAAATAGGGGAAACACTTAAGATAGTCCGCTAAGTCTTATCTTGGGAAAAATTTCCTATTCATCGACACCTTCACCCTGTAGAGATTCAAGGATACGATTCATAGGTATGACCTAGCTCTATCCCGCAGGGGGAGCGTGATTTTCTAAACATCAAATCACCCATAGGGTAATTGATCATAATTTGGGCAACTACTAGTCTTGATCCCTAGAGACAACGCTTTTTTCCTCATCCATGCAAGGCACAGCCGTTGGCCTAGTCTTCTAGAATAGAATTGCTCGAGAACCTATTTATCTAACGTAGGGCTTTCACTTAATATGTTGGAAAGCTACCCGACCAATCGGGTCCACCCGTCCGTAGGATGGTGCCATCGGGGCATTCCATCCTCCCACTTTCCACCCTACTCACGCGTCAATTTGTTTTCTAATTAATCCTACCACACTGTTTGACATAAATAAATATGTTCCTTAATTAAGGCTCTTTTCACAAGGTTTATTAAAACAGCCTTTTTCCACAATACAATAATGCCAAAGACAAGATTTATAAAAACAAAGTTTAAACATAAATCAATTTCATACAAGCCAAACTGGCTCTCTTATTCTTTTCCTTTATACCGCCGATGATCTAGAATTCGGCCTTCCAGCCTCCACATGCTGGGCAAAACCCTACGAGACCAGACACCTTATCGTCGGCTGCTGGGGCGAGGACTCAAGCCGGCCTGTCGCCCTCTCAGGCTCCATCGCTCGATCCTCCCGCCCCTCAAAGGGATGTCTACACACTAGGGTGGGCTAATTCACCGCACTAGCCTGGGCCCTCAGAACTAGGCAGCATCACAATCACTCGCCTCAATCGGCGAACCTCATTCTCCCAATGGTATGAGGGATACCATGGGCCAACTCCGAGCCTTACTAACATCTCCGTCATCCCGCTATACAAGCACAAGAACGGGGCAGCGTCAAGGCAGGGAGAGTTGTACATGTACCTTAATTTAACCAAGATAACAATCCATTTACTCACTAAACCATAGGACTAGAATCCATGTTACCTTCTTAAGAAAACAATCCTTTTCTCACACAGATTGCATTTCAACTTGAGATTGCGATAAGACATTCTTTATTAAGGCATATGCTGTTGTTTAAAAGAATACAAACTTTAAATGGTAAATCAATCAAATAGATCACTGTAACAATCAATAGAGAAGCCGGGGCCATACCTCAACCCCTAAGAATGATATATAATTGAAAAACAAAATATGTATATACCTTATAGAAATTTGTCGTTTATCGTTGTCTTTGCTCGTATTAACAAGAGCTTTAGAACTTGACATATGAGAATAGAGTCTTCGAATACCTTGTCTTTTGATTGAAATCATCCAATAATCTCCAAGCTTTATCTTCTCTTACTCATACTGTGACTCTTCTCTCTTTCTAAGGTCTATGGCAAAATAGCCTTCTCTTACAGGACTACGGTCTACTATTCTTTCTCTACAAGAAAAGCTATGGAGTTTTGGTCTCTTCCTTCGAAAGACCATAGCAATCTAAGCTTCTTTTCTAAGATATTAGATAAGAATGGACATATACATCTCAAACTCTAGGATTACCTTGAGGCTACTTGCTGCCTTCTCACAGTTTTCTCTGTGTAGAGACCCTGACAGAAACAGCAAACTGTTTCAACCATAACTCTCTGATAAAAACTCAGAATATAGTCATATAACCAGTCAAAAGAACGGGAAGGCATTTGGTCTACAAGCTAATGCAAGCAGAATAGGCAAAAACGTGTGTATATAGCCACAAACGCGCCATCTTTGGAAACACGTTGTTTTTCCATATTTTTAGTATGCATGGACTCTAAATGTGTAAAAGTACTCTAAATATGACCTCTTATCACTTAAATTCGAAATTCTATTTTTGGAGATACTTATCTCTTAATAGAACTATTCTTATGTTCTTATTTCTTTTAGGATTTTTGGAGCTAATATTTTTATTCTAACACTTTCCTAATGTTTCTAGCCTTATTGTCTCACTCTTCTCTAATTACACTCTCTTTCCTTAATTGAAATCTATATTAAAAGAGACACATACATACATTGCTTGGGAGGGACCTTACAATCTTTTAATTTGACCTTGGTTTCAATAGTTTATTGTCCTTTGTTTTTCTTGGTTTTAGAAGGTTTTGCTTTTTCTTTTGGATTCTGCTTTAAATCATATTCTTCTAACCATGTTGAGGTATTGTCTTTTACATTCTTTTTGACTGTTTCTCGTGCCTTGGCTTTAAATCATATTCTTCTAACCATGTTGAGGTATTGTCTTTTACATTCTTTTTGACTGTTTCTCGTGCCTTAGCTTGTAAGCATGTAAGCACATTCAAAGGTACCATGGCCAATTGCCCGTTTTGTACACTTAAGATGTTAAGAGTTGTATTTTGTGAGACGAGTTGCATTGATGCAACTTGTCTTGGGAAATCTTGGAACATGTGTTCAATGCCACATTGTTTACACATTGGTCACAAGGTGTCAGTAACTATGGACATGGAAGTATTGCAAATTGTGCAGTCTGCCACCTTATGAGGTCCATGACAATAAAAACACTGGAGTGTTCGATTAACTGCTTCTTGAACAGTTTCTACCCTTTGGGCTGTTTTTGTTTGGTGCACGGGTGATGCAGGTTTTGAGTCAATTGTGGATAAAGCGAGACACTTTTTAGTATCATGGTCAAAGGTTTTACAATATATGTAGTATAGAAGAACATGTGCCTTGTATGCACAATGAGGATTGGGATGGTCGTAGTGATTGCACGCAACACAAGGCATTTTGTTCCTCTTTTTTAGAGGCATTAAGGATGTCTGGTTTTGAAGGTTTTCATCCTCTCTTAGTAGAGATGTTGGCTCTAAGGATGTTATTCTTCAAGCCCATCATGAAACATCTCTTCAATTGAACATTGTTTAATTTTTCCCATGACTCACAACGTGAGTCCAAGAGTTTTATCTGAAGGATAAAACCTCTAATGGATTCATTTGGTTGACGCTCAATTGAATAGAGTTCTGTTGCTGCACTCCATCGATCACCTTGTCTGGAAAAGCCATGTATAAAGGCTAATTTCAAGGTTTTGAAGTTGGTCTCTTGACCGTAGGTATCAATGTGATGAACCATCGACTAGATTTTCCCTCTAAGCATATGTTGAATGCATGTACCTTGGTGGGACAGTTGGGATTTCCAAAGGCTTCACATCTCTGTTCAAACATTTGAATGAATTGAACATGGTCTGTTATTCCGTCGTATTTGCCCATAGTTTTGAAAATTTGTACAACCACATTTCTGTATGAGTCACTAAGGCCGTACGTAAGTGCTCTTGTTGGGAGAGACTCACTGATTCCTTGGGCTACCCCCTTCTTAGACTAGTTAGTATGTCCAGGGTGTGGGCATCCAGGAAAGGGTTGGTACTTATAGGATTTGCGGGAAGGTTAGGGCAAGGGACCAAAGCCCAATGGGATCGAAGTGATAAGGGGTGTAAAACCCGATGACATGCTTGTTATAGGCATGGCCAATGATATGGGGAGGTGAATTTGCAACATAGATCTCAATGGCTCGAAGATGTCAGCCATTGGGTTTAGTCCTTGTGTGATCCCTGGCACTCCCTCTATTGTGGCCATGTCGGAGTGCCTAAATGCTCCTTAATGAGCAACCACAGTTTTTTTTTTTTTGCTTTTTATATTCTCCCACATCCCGTTATTTCTTGGCTTGGCGTACTCTTCGTTGGATCAAACGGATGTCCGTTTGTCAAATAGCTTAGGCACTATACGCACGTCAACCTTAGAGATAATTTTCCCAAAAAAGCGTATGCTAGTAACTTGCTAGTTTTTCTGTCGAGACGGACCCCTTTCCACACAAACAAACTTCACGGGTTTTATAAATTTTGACTTTTTATATTTTTTAATTATTTTTTTTGCGTGAACTTAAGTTCCGTGTAGTTACAGAAAATGGTTCACACCGTGAACTCCGTGAAGTTGTAGAAAATGATTCACGCTGTGAACAAGACTTCACGGAATATTAAATTCGTTTTTTTTTTATGCGTGGTTCCCGAGGACGTGAACCTTTTGGACATGAACTCAAGTTCCGTGAAGTTACAGAAAATGGTTCACGCCATGAACCAGACTCACGGAACTATTAAATTTGATTATTTTTTTTAGAGTCTAGTGGAAAATACGAATTTTTCTTTTTGGGGGGATATTTTTTGACTTTAAAATGGAAGGGATATGGGCATTTTTCCAAAAAGGTAAGTGGGAATCAAAAAAGTCAATCTTTTAAAATGACACCCCTTACACCTTCATAAATGACCCCCAAAATTGATAAATTGACAACTCATGAGCATCTACTCATTGAATGCTCATTTAGCCTTAATGACCCTTTTCACGCCGACGGACTTCACATGTTTTATAATTTTTGCTTTTTTTTAAATTTTTTATGAACTCAAGTTCCGTGAAGTTGCAGAAAATGGTTCACATTGTGAACCGGACTTCACGGAATATTAAATTTGTTTTTTTTAAAGGTTCCGTGAACTCTAGCTCCGTGAAGTTGCAAAAAATGGTTCACGCCATGAACCGGACTTCACGGAATATTAAATTTGATTTTTTTAAAAGGTTCCGTGAAGTTGTAAAAAATGGTTCACACTGTGAACCAGACTTCACGGAATATTAAATTTGTTTTTTTTAAACACGTGGTTCTCGAGGACGTGAACCTTTTAGACATGAACTCAAGTTTCGTGAAGTTGCAGTAAAATGGTTCATGCCATGAACCGGACTCACGGAACTATTAAATTTGAAAAAAAAAATAGAGTCTAGTGGGAAATACGAATTTCCCTTTTTGGGGGGAATACTTTTTTACTTTAAAATGGAAGGGATATGGGCATTTTCCCAAAAAGGTAAGTGGGAATCAAAAAAGTCAATCTTTTAATGACACCCCTTACACCCTTCATAAATGACCCCCAAAATCGACAAATTGACAACTCATGAGCATCTACTCATTGAATGCTCATTTAGCCTTGATGAGTTATGTAAAATAAAATTAATTAAGAATTAACCTAAGATTAATTCTTTTACTAATCTTTTCTCTTTTTACACTAATCAAGGACTCTAATTAACCACTAATCCCTAACTAATTCACACAATTGAGCACATCATTGGATAGAGCAAGAGAATGCTAATCTTTGTGCATCAACAAATGTGTAAATTTATCTAAAATAAGGGATTAATTAGACTCCTAATTATGATCTCCCCTTTAAGGTAAAATTAAGCAAAGAGAGTCAAATTTCTCCAATTGATGAAAACATTGATGTGATTAGGTATTTTGATACATCTAGATACTCTTAAAACACTCAAAAACACCAATTTCGACTACTCATCAATTTAGACCCCAATTAACACATTTTCTAATTTTGTAACCTCTTGAGCAAGATTAATCTCCCTTAATGACAAAAACCAGTCCATTAAGAGAAATTAGTCAAATTCAATGATTTTTTATGGTTTTAATTTTTTTAAAAGAATATTAAGCTACTTCTAATTCTTGCTAACACTCTAATCCAAATAATTTCAACAATAAACACATAATTAAACTAAAATTAATGATCTTAGTTCTATGTTTAACACTATAAAGAGAGCTAACATTCACTAAAAATTGCATTCTATTACATTGTTTGATGCAATGGATGCAAACTAAGCCTAATAAAAACTATGTGCAAGCCCTAAGAACATGAAAAACCACAAAAACAACAACAAAAATAATAAATTAATCTAAAAATTAAGCAAAAAGTATTCTTTTCAAAAACAAAAAAAAGAGCTATTCTACACCAAATCTCACACAAATCACCATCCAATCCAAATCTTTTTCATGGGAAACCATAAATCAAGATAATGGGAAATGGGTTATACGTAGATTAGAGAAAAACGATGGAAAAAGCCAAGGGATGGCTCCCCAACAGACAGCGGCACCAAAAATGTTATGGCTCACCCTAACCCTCCTTGAAACACATCCAAAAGAGATTACCTGGTGAACTGCAACTGTCGTGAGGATCTTTCCAGTGGTCGAGCTCGTAACCCTTGAGGTCTCCAAGCCCTACAACTCCTTGAGAAGCAATTCCACTGTGCCTCCCGCGGCGAGCGTTGTCACACCGTCACATTGCACTATGAGTACTCGTCCCTCCTCTCACCTCACTTCACTCACACACATTCACTAATATGCATTAGGGAGAGAGATTAGCAAGAGCAAGACTCAATTGCACAATGGGAGAGTGTGTTGTATTATGAGAGATATTCACTTATATACATGGCCATAAGTGTTCACACTCACTTAAATTGTGGCCGACCGGGCACTTTAGGCTCATAAGAGACCTAATGCTATTACAATGACTACTCTCATAATCATGAACTACATCACTTAGAACTTTATCCTAACTTGCTACCACACGCTCTTAAAGCGAGAATTGCCATAAACTCTGTCACACCATTATGGGCGCCCGTCCAAGTTGTAGCTTTGGACATTATTGCTTCATATCTTGAATGTATGACCCTTTGGTGTATCTACCGTGACTCCTTGATGTAAGATAATGTTGGTAGCTCTTGTTAACCCTAGAATTGGGTTAACATGCACTCCCTTGCCATGTCTTATTCCAAAGCAGAGCCAGCTCATCTCCATCCCTGTTAGTCCAACATATCTTGCAACAAAATAGAAAGGCATGGCAGCCTTAAACTGTGAGGCTGCACCATCTAACCAAACACACTGTCCTTTCAAAGCAAAACTCTATTTTCGTAGCCCCATTACATCCACATATTCAAATACCTTTACAATAATGGTCTTATCTCTAGTTTTTGTCTCTAAGAAGAAAGTATCAACATCTTCATACCACAATTGTTGCACTCTCCCATTAGACACATTCTATTATGAAAACCTACATCAATCTCCTTAGGGCAAAGCATTGGCTCCCATAGATGTGTGATACCTTTGAAATTTTAAAGTGAAGACGAGCAACCAATGCTAGTGCCATCACCTGTGGCACAAACGCCACGTGTAATTGCATCTCGTTTGTTATGGCTCACCCAAACCCCCCTTGAAACACATCCAACAAGAGATTACCTGGTGAACTGCAACTGTCGTTGAGGATCTCTCCAATGGCCAAGCTCGTAACCCTTGAGGTCTCCAAGCTCTATAACTCCTTTAGATGAAATTCCACTGCACCTCCCATGAGCGTTGTCACACCACTGTGTTGCACTACGTGTGCTCGTCCCTCCTCTCACCTCACTTCACTCACACACACTCACTGGCATGAATTAGAGAGAGATTAGCAAAAGACTTAGCAAGAGTGAGACTCTATTGCACAATGGGAGAGTCCTTTGTATTATGGGAGATATTCACTTATATACATGGCTATAAGTGTTCACACTCACTTAAACTGTGGCCGACCGGGCACTTTAGGCTCATAAGAGGCCTAACACTATTATAATGACTACTCTCATAATATATCCATGAAGTACATCACTTGGGACTTCATCCTAACTTGCTACCACACGCTCGTGAAGCGGGAATTTTCATAAGTATTCCATCGGACCATTCCGGGCGCCCGTCCAAGTTGTAGATTTGGACATCTTTGCTTCATATCTTGAATGTATGACCTTTGGGTGTATCTACCTTGAATCCTTGATATAAATAATGGTAGTATATCTTGTTAACTCTCGATATGGGTTAACATTCCCCCCTTCCTGATGTCGATCGCGTCCTTATTCGCGTTGAAGACCTTTGTGTGGGGAGAATTGACAAGCTTTATTGATGGCTTTTAATGTTGAGTGACATTCAGTGTTCTTTGTTCCTCCGGAAGGAATAAGAAGGGATAGTTAGTTAATGAAAAGGTTACAGATTAGCGAGAATTCCTAATGGGGTGGGGGTGGTGGGATTTTCACGAGTGATTGCATTTTCATATTTTTGTGAGTATTTTTGTTTGTTTATATTTTTTGGTCACTTTGTTTTTGGCAATCAAAAGCAGAGTTACATGTGATTTGTGTTAGTTAGGAAAATAAGAGATGTTAATGATGGGGAGAATAGGAGGAAGGATCCGGAGGAATGTAGACATAATCACCAGAATGAGATTGTGATTCCAAGTTCCTCATTTGATTCATTGAATTGACATTCATCATTTGAAGAAATTGGCCTTCGATGATGTCCCTTTTTGTGGCATGATTATTGTCAAATGTTGTTGAGTAGGACCTATTTCTACATGCTTCTTCCCATGTGCTTTTTATGCTTTTATATATATTTAAGTACTTTATGAAGCAGATAATCATGAAGTATAGATATCTTGCAGAGTGACCGAGCCCCTTAAGAACCTAAAACTTGAGTATGTGGTGCAAGAGCTCTCCATCTCATCATTATAGTGAAGCTAATCAAATAGATGTAATAATATGAATATGGCACATCAGATCAACCAAGGCTAACCTATCAATTGGAAAATCACTTCTACCAAGAGACCAAAATAGCATGTAAAACTTTATCAAACTAAAGTAAAAAATCCATAAGTCCTAATAGAGGTGATTTATCATGCTTTGAAGAAGGAGTACCTCCACAAAGAGAGAGAGAGAGAGAGAGAGAGAGAGAGAGAGAGAGAGAGAGAGAGCACTTGCCATTCAATAGATAAGAGCACTTGCTAATACTTCACCCCAACATCTAGAGGTAAGAGAAATCTTCAAAAAGCCATAATAAAGATAAGAGGAAGAGGGAGAAAACTTCACAGGCTATAGTAGTAAAACCCTACACAACCCGTTGCCTACCAGTGATGATGGGCCTAGATGATATGGAAATTCTAGAGGTGCACAAAGAGACACAAGAAGTGTTGCTTCAACAATCGCTACCACAATAAAAGTCAGAGCCAGAGCCAACAAAAACGGCATATATAATATGGCAATTCTAGAGGTGCACAAAGGGACATAAGAAGTGTTGCTTCAACAATGGCTACCACAACAAGAGTTAGAGCCATAGCTAGAGCCCACAAAAATGGCATATTCTTATTAGAAAATTTAGTCTAGCTACTATCGCACCTCTCTCTAATCAAGACTCCCATGGTAACAAGTACTCGTGGTTAAGGAGAGTCTAGCAAAGCAAAGTCAACCATTGGTCAAGACTCCCATGGTAACAAGTACTCGTGGTTAAGGAGAGTCTAGCAAAGCAAAGTCAACCATTGGTGACAAGCTCAAGAATGCCTGTATTTATATCAAAGAGATAAAGGAAGGTCACATGACTCAAGAAGCATATGAAGTTGCAGATGACCATGGGTTTGGATCCTTTTGCAAAACAAGATGTTGGATGTGGTGACATATGCAATGCTCGCACAACGTAAGTCAACCATCAAGGCTATGAAGACACATGCAATGGATATGGTGACACATGCAATGCTTACACGACATAAGTCATGACCACCATCAAGGCTATGAAGACACAATTTAAAGCAATGCTATAGCTAAGAAGCAAAAGTAGGCAAGATCCCATGAAAGGAGTAGCAAAAGCGATCGAAAAGCAAAGAGGAAGCATTAAAGTTGCGACATCAAGACAAGGCTCACAAACAGTTAGAAGCCGTAAAGAAATAGGCAAACAAAGTGAATAAAGAGATAGCAATGAACAAAAATAGCTTGAAAGAACAAGTAAAGGCAATAGATGCTTTAATAGAGTCATTATACTAGACATTACTAGACAATAATCTCTAGAGAAGTAGTGGACCTCAAAGTAGCATTGAAATCTAGAGAAGATAGTAGTGATATCCAACTTGAGGACCTCAAAGTAGCATTGAAATTTAGAGAAGATAGTAGTGGATATCCAGCTCGAGATAAAGAAGGCTATTGGAAAGCATATTAAGGAATCATGAGGCACAACACCTTAAGAGAATATGCTACACCAAAGAGCCCTACAAATAGAGATGTAGAGATCTGACATCTTTGTATAGAGTTTTCAAAGGCTAGAGCTATAGCACTCGCCAAGGCAATATAAGGTGGCAAGGAGATCAAGACACAGCTACACCAAGTGCTAAGCTAAACTGCAAAGATAGGTGAGTTGCCATGCTCTCCGAGGTTGCCTTCTTAATCCTTTAACCTTTCTATTTCTACACTAACCCTATCTTTTCTCCAACATGATATTAACTGCTCATAATGACTACCACCTTATCACGTTAATGGAATCAACCACCTTATCACGTTAATGGAATCATTAATCATTCCACATCCCTTGGTTGCCATGCCCCCCTACATTTAGAGACTCTAAGAAACATCTTTAAGCTCCCTCTTCATGTGATGGTAATAAACTTTTAGTCTAGATGATGTATCCCCCAAGATGGCACATTACTAGATGAAGATGTGATAATACTAAACTTTCAGTCCTCCAAGATGTCACATTACTAGACGATGAGAAGCACGAATAGCAAATGCTAGAGTTGTAGCACACTGACACCTAAACCTTTATCAAAAAATCTACTCAAGGTAAGCTTATAGTAGTAACTAGCTAATGAAGGACAATTTGAAGTAAGAACTACCATAAGATACCTTGAAGCCAAAAACAATGTCATAACTAGGTAAATGAAAGACAGTTCAAAGTGAGAAATACCATAAGATACCTTGAAGCCAAAAACAATGTAGTCTATAATTGCAAGAAGGGTCTATTCTTTTAAAATGACTCTCATGCTGCTTACCCCAATGACAATATAAAGATAAAAATCTATTTGAAGATGTGGAATAATCCTTCGAGAATGTAAAGCCACCAACAACTAGAGATAAGGACAAAGAGCCACAAAATAAGGATGCCTTGACATTGACAAAGGACTTAGGCAACCAAGAGGACTCACATACCACACTTATGACACCAACAAGAGGGCTCACATAAAACACTTACTAATAAACAATTCGCTCTATAATCATGAAAACCACTACATTGCACTCTTTTTGTTTCTAGTTCATCTTGTTCTATTCCCATTAACCCTAAAGACACTTTAAAAAGTATTAAAACTTATCTTGATATAGATGTTGAAGAATGTGTTTTCATAGCAATAGTTAAAGAAACAATCCATTAGTATGAGTAGCCTCAACCTTCTTAGTAATTGGTACTGCTAGTATTAATTAAAAGCTCACCAGGTAGGCTTTCGAGGATGGAACCTCCTTTAGGAAGGGAGGCATGCTAATGCCATTTTGTAGCTTAAGTTTTGTAATGGTCCATCATATTATTATTTCAATGAAATAAGCCACAGGTAATTATCAAAGTCATTATAACTAGTCCATGAAGACCATGCAATGCTAATGTTATCATTATTTTGATGAAATAAGCTACGAGTAATTATCAAAGAGTTATTGTAACTAGTCCATAAAGTGCAAGGCTAATGTTATAAAGCCAAGTCTTTTATAAGGATGTCCTACCTGGTGTGAACTTATGGCTAGGGTGTATATGTAACTTTGAGGCATGTATTAGATATCAATTTCATATTTACATCACAATATGTATATTGTGTGATATCAATTTCATGTTTACATCACAACAAGTCCTTTTGCTCAGCCTACTCCAAGAGAGCTTTGATTTTTGATACTACCCAAAAAGGTTGTGTGCCCTAGGTCCTTGACAACCCATCGAGTCCTAGGTCAATGCCAATTGCAAACTTCTTAAGGATCCTTGAAACAACACTTTCTCCAAATTCAATGTGTGCTATATCCTCTAGTATATACGAAGGTTACGTGATCAATGATGATAAGGTTCTATAGGAAATCTTTAAAGTCTGACAATGGCATTTTGTAAAACTAGATGCATGTAGAGTGTTAAGGATGTATATTTTATAGGCAATCTTCAAAAGCTCTTTAGTCCCACCATCATGCCAAGGATGTATATTTTATAGGCAATCTTCAAAAGCTCTCTAGTCCCACCAAGGAACATCTGGCATGAAAGATGACAATGGCATTGTGTAAAACTAGATGCATGTAGCATGCCGAGGATGTATATTTTTTAAATGCCTCCTTCTTGGCTAGATAAGGAATCATTTCTTTCTGACATCTTCTCTATAGATTCTTATCCTCATTGTATAGGTGGAGAATCACCTAAACCTTTCCCCCCATAATGATAATTTATGCTTTTGGCTTAAGGTTATGGAACACCTCTAAGTTTGTGTTTAGATTTTAATTCCGAATACAATAGCTTGTGCCATCAAGTTGGATGGAATAGAAGCATAGCACTTGAGCTTCAAGATTGGCAATTTCTTCAAGCAATCTTATACAAATCGTCAACTCACACTTAGAGCACAAGGATACCTCACAGTAAGATTTAATGTATATATAAGAAGAACAAAATTCAAGTATTGCTCTATAACTTAAAAGAAGCGACACCTTCCTTCAATCGTTTTCCTTGGGTATACACTCATAAGATGAGAGCTTAGATGGCATACAAAAGATATGATGGAGAAAGAGGAGACCTTTGAATGACTCAAGGGAAAATGAAGCATACAAGTCCTTATATATAGATCCCCAAGAGGTTTGATCTACATTCTTGGCCAACTAACTGAAAAAAACTCAACATAAACAACTAGCTTTCAATCTACATTCAACTAGCTTCCACAGAAATACTCCTCATACCATGCAAACGGTGTCATTGGATATTTGCTACTTGTATGTGGCCCTAACTTGAATAAGATACACCCCTCTAGTTTTATATGTGTCTCTATTGTGTAAAGAGGACCATGCATATAACCACTTATATGACGGCAAGCAAGGACTTCAGAAAGTTGTCCTAACCTTCTTGGTTGCAAATGACTGTGTTTGAGTGCTTTGCTTCTTAATCATGGCTTTTCTATATGAGGAGAACCTTATAGATATGAACAAGTTAAAACATGGAAAAATGATTATGAGGGTGGAGCATTGAATTATAAAAGTTTCTTGTTGTGTTCTTTATTATATTTTGTGAAGATCTTGTGTTTTTTATTTTAACTTATGTTTCTTATGCAAATTGTCTTGTTAAGACTTTAAGATATTGCTTTGAATCCTTTACATTTTTGTCTTCAAGAGAACAAAGTTTCTATAGCTTATTCTTCCCTAAATACCACATGGGTGAATGACGTCAGAAAATCTCTTTAACTTAATCTTCCCTAAATATCACATGGGCCACATGGGTCAATGGTGTCAAAAAATAATAGTTCACTTTTCTATATTAAGGTAACAAAGACGTATTTTTTTGTAAATTTTTTAAGTACATTATCCAAAGTGTAGGTGTATATAAGAGTGTAAAACATTCACTTTCATGTACATACACTGGCTTGGGTAGGTCTATTATATCTTCAATCAATTGAAAAAATGCACAAGACCTATTTTTCTTAGAGTAAAATTTTTAGGTACATCATCCAAAGTGTAGGTGTATATAAGAGTGTAAAACATTCGCTTTCACGTACATACACTAGCTTGGGTAGGTCTATTATATTGTCAATCAATTGAAAAAATGCATAATACCTAAAAGCATAATTTCTCATCCTCATCTTTTTAGTTCCTATTGTAGCCATTTTCTTCACAAAGAGGCATGATATATGTGTGCCAAATAGAGATTTATGTGCTTTTTAAGGGCACTCTACACCCATTGTTGTTGAGATATCGAGCTCAACTAGTGCTATGGTGAACATTGATGACCCGCCTACATGACAGCTTCCACACTTATGCCACTAGCATGGTTGGTGTGATTGTGGTCGATATGCCGCCAGTGGTGGATGACAGGTTGTGTGTGACAGCTACTATAGTGTGACAGCTTCCACACTTATGCCATTAGCATGGTTGGTGTGATTGTGGTCGATATGCCGCCAGTGGATGACAGGTTGTGTGTGACAGCTACTTTGGAGTACTATAGTTATAGCATAATTATAGCGCATATAGTCGGGTTCACACTATATACCAACCACTTTGTATGTTGTTGTAGGAGAGTACTTTCCCTTTATGTATGTACTCTTATCTTTTAGTTATATGGTTGTAGAGAAGAGAAGAAGATAGAAGAAAATTCAGGCATCCATCTCTCTTGTGTCTTGCACTCTTGTGTGTGTGTGTTTGCTTACAAAGAACTCAAGCTTTCTCTCTCCCCCACACTCTTTATGGTATCAGAGTTCCGGTTTGTGTGAGAGCTAAGGAGGCAAGCAAGAGTCGAGAACAAGCAAGCAAGGAAGCAGTACACGAGTAAGAGCATCATCATCTCTTTCCCTTCTTAGTTTAGGTATAACACCCATCGGTAGCTGCGAGAGCTACACATCGCTGATTGGGGAGTTGTCTTCGTAGACTTGGAAGTGCCTATGTGGTGCGTAATACTTTGTGTTGAAGTTTTGCGGCCAGATTCGCATTTCGGACGCGTCTCGATCTCCGTTCTCACTGCAAGATATTTTTGATAATTTTGGGAAGTTCTAGTTGAAATCTGGTTATTGTTGCAGTGCATTTTGGGAGTACAGACAGTGTTTGCACATGTATTGTTGACATTGGGTGTATGTATATGTACTCTGGTTAGATCTGGTGACCTACATGTTATGCTAAATTACCACTGCAGTAGTCACAGAAGATATTGTTGTGTTACAGATTGCATACATAAATTGTATGTTGCAGTTTGTTGTAGGAAAACATGTCTAATGGAATCAATCAGATTGTCAGTGAGAAGTTGGATAAGAAAAACTTACATACATGGAAGTTCAGAATGACCAATGTCCTTATGGGTTGGATTTTAGAACCATGTCAAAGGAGACAATGAGGAGCCCCCTGAGTTGTCTGAAGAAGAGAATGCCACTTCAGCAGACATAAAGGCATTCAAGGATTGGAACCAGGGTGCAAGGAAAGTCATGTATTATAATGCTTTCAATTAGTGTCACAGACATGATGATAGGACACATACAGGATGCCAACACTCCAACATCGGCAACTACATGGTAGAACCTGGTGCAGATGTTCCAAACCAACACAAAGGCAAGAAAATTGCAGCTAAAGCAAGAACTGCATACTGTGGAAAAGAAAAGCATGTTTATTAATGAGTATGCTTTAAAGATCAAAGTCATTGTTGAATCCCTTGGGTCCATCAATGTATCGGTGGAAGATGATGATTTGGCGAGTGTCTGTTTGAATAGGCTTGGCAAAGAATACAAGCCATTCAAGATCTCCATTGCAGTTAGGGATAATATTCCCAACTTTCAGGACTTGGTGTCTATGTTGATAAGAGAAGAAAAGTCACTAGGTGACGGCTCTTCTTTACAAAGCATGAACACATCGGAACAGCCCTTTTACTCTACTTTAGGTAGAGGCAGAGGTAGAGATCGTGGTCAAGGCCAAGGTGGTGGTTGACAAGGAAATCAGAATTCTGGAAAACAACAGTCCCATGATTCGCATTAGCACCAATCATACACAGGTGGAAGAGACTAGTCTAGAGGCACAGGGAGACAAAGAGACCGAGGAGGTTGGCAAAGAAATCAAAATGCAAACAGCATAAAGTGCTGTTATTGTGGCAAACCAGGACACATGGCAAAGGACTGCTATAAAAAGCAAAATGATATTAAAAGTGGAAAGTTGCAGCAAGGCAACTATGCATCATCTAGTAGTAGGGAGGTGATGAGATAAGTGAGCAGCTGTTTGTGATGCAGCACAAGCTCGGTTCCATAATAGGAGATGTGTCAAGATCTCAAGATACATGGTATGAGGATTTTGGCGCCTCTAACGACATGACCAGTCATGCTGAGTGGTTTAGAGACATGCAAAAAATAGAAAAACCAAGTTATGTAGAAACAGGTAATGATACTGCGCATCCCATTGCGCATGTTGGTAAAGTACCATTGTCTATGCACGATGGCAAAATGAAGTACTTGGCAGATGTACTTCATGTTCCAAATTACAAAGAACCTGGTTTCTATTGGACATATGGTTGAGTAGGGTCTGTAAGTGAGGTTTAATCCTTAAGGATGTTTTGTGCGAGACTTTAAAAATCAGTGTCGCTTGGTTGCAAAGGGTAACAAAAATGGCAGGATGTTTACTTTGGATGTGAAAAGGCTTGAAGTAAAGGCAACTATGTTTGCACATGGAATATGTGACATTATAGATATTGACATATGGCACAAGCGCATTGGCCATGTGAATCTACAACGACTAAAGTCTATGCAGGCCCAAAATATTGTTGTAGGTTTCCTAAAGTGGTATGCACAAAGTATGTGAAGTATGCCAGCTTGGTAAGCAGTCCAAACATGCTTTTCCATATGAAAAGCATGTCAGTGCAAGGCCATTAGATGTCATACATTTAGATGTATGGGGACTGGTCAAGACTGCAACAATTGCAGGTTGCGTGCATTATGTTACATTCATTGATGACCACACTAGGAAAGTGTGGGTTTACTTCATAAAGGAGAAAAGTGAGGTGTTTGCTCACTTTAAGAGATTTAAAGCCTTGGTTGAGAAGGAAAAAAGGCATGCAAATAAAATGACTGAGATTAGATAGTGGGGGATAATATTTCTCCAATGAGTTCAGCGATTTCCTGAGGAAGTAGGGAATCAAGAGACAATTTACATGCAGGTATACTCTGCAGAATGGTGTTGCAGAAAGTGAAAACAGGCACATTGCAGAAGTGGCACGTGCCTTGATGGCTCAAAAGAATATGCCACATTATTTTTGGGCAGAAGCAGTAGCAACTGCTGTGTACATTATAAACAGGACACCCACTGCAGCTATTCATGGTATGACACCTAAACAAAAAGTTTACAGGGATAAGACCGCATGTGTCTCACTTGAAAGTGTTTGGGTGTATTGCATATGTGCATGTTCCTGATGAAATGAGAACAAAATTAGATCCAAAGTTAGAGAAATGCATCTTTATTGGTTATGCTATGGAGTAGAAAGGTTATAGATGTTATAACCCTACCACTCATGAGATGCGAGTAAGCAGAGATATTATCTTTGATGAGATGAGTAGTTGGTATGCACCAGCAGTGAAGCCAACAGAAGATGAAGATGTAAGAAATGTTGATGCTGCACCACATGTAGAGCAACAATCATAGGTGCTTAGTGGACTTGGAGAGTCCTTTATTAGCAGTGGATCCAATACTAGCCTATGGTCAGGTAGGTTGAGGAGGACATATATAGATACACATGTATCACTCAAAGGGAAGGAAAAGGTAGATCAACCTTTTGTGCTTGATATGTCAGCAAGTCACTCATATGTGGATGGTGACTCTAAAAGCTCTTAACAGAGCCTTGATGAGGAGCTTGGTATTCCATCTGTAGTTGCTCCTAGTGTAAGGAGAACAAGGGTTATTTTGAGGACACCTGGTAGTGATCCAGGTGTACGTAGGTCTACGAGGGTTAGGTACCTTGTTGGACCGGTTGAGATATGATGGATATACAACCCATCATTATGCTTACATGGTTAAAACAATACATGAATTAGAGCACACATGTTTTGAGTAGGCAGTTGGAAATAAGAAATGGAAAGATGCCATGAATAAGGAGATGGCAACATTGGATACAATGCAACATGGGAGTTAGTGCCTTTGCATAAGAAAAAGAAGGTAATCGGATGTAAGTGGGTGTATAAAGTCAAGCATAACACCGATGGTTCAGTGAGCACGTGTAAGGTAAGATTGGTGGCCAAAGTCTATGCGCATACTTATGGCACTGACTATGAAGATACATTTAACCCGATTGCAAGAATGGCAACCGTGAGAGTTGTCATTACTATGGCTGCAACTAAGGGTTGGTCTTTACATCAAATGGATGTAAAGAATGCCTTCTTGCATAGTGATTTGTAAGAAGTTTACATGATGTAGCCACCATGCTATGAGAGTGATGCACACCTAGATTTTGTGTGCAGGCTATGCAAACCCTTGTATGGCTTGAAGCAAGCACCCAGAGCATGGTTAAACAAGATCAGGGAGTATCTTGCTACCATTGGATTTCAAATATCCAATATAGATATTTCACTTTATGTGAAAAAGGCAGATAAAGGGATCATGTTATTAGTCATCTATGTGGATGACTTGATTATCACTGGTGATAGTGATGTTGACATACATGATGTCAAGAGGCTTTTGAAGCAAAAGTTTGAGATTAAGGATTTGGGTGAGCTGTGGTATTTCTTGGGCATAGAGGTGGTGAGATCACCTCATGCCATTTTGTTATCGCACAGATGCAATATGGCTTGGACATGTTGTCCAAATATGGTATGACAGGTTGTAAACCTATTTCAGTGTCATTGGAGCAGAGCACAGTGCTTTTTGCAGATACAGGTGAGCTTTTGGAGGACCCCACTACATATATACACATAGTGGATAGCTTGATCTACATGACCATTACTAGGCCATACTTGAGTCATGCTGTTGGACTTGTGAGTCAGTTTATGTAGGCTCCTAGGAAGCCACACTTGGATGCGGCTAGATGGATTCTTAGGTACATGAAGTCCACAATTGATTATGGACTTTTCTATGAGGCTGGTATAGAGATACAGCTACATGGTTACACATATGCTGATTGGGCTGCATATAAGAGATCTAACAATGGTTTTATGTTCTCATTTGGGACTGCTATTGTGAGTTAGAGCAGTAAGAAGTAGGTAACAATTGCCTTGTCGAGTAGTACAGAGACAGAGTACAGGGGTGTTGCTATGGCAGCTTGTGAGGTAGCTTGGTTTCAAATGCTACTTAGTGATATGGGTGAGCCCGTGGATAGGGCAATTGTCATTTATTGTGATAACATGAGTAGCATACAGTTGTCATTTATTATGATAACATGAGTAGCATACAGTTGGCCAGTAACCCAGTATACCATGCTAGAATGAAGCACATTAAGGTGCACTATCACTTTGTGAGGGAGAAGGTTCTAGCAGGTGATGTAAATATGGTATATGTCAGCACAGAGGATCAGGTGGCTGACATCTTCACTTGAAGCTCCATAGGTTTATGGGCTTACTTGAAGTGTAGTGTGTGGAGTGTTGAGATATTGAGCTTAACTAATGCTACGGCGGACATTGATGACCCGTCTGGGTGACAGCTTTCGTACTTATGCCATTGGCATGGTTGGTGAGATTATGGTTGATATACTGCCAGTGGATGACTGGTTGTGTGACAGTCACTTTGGAGTACTAGAGTTATGGCATAGTTATAGCGCCAACTCATATAGTCGGGTTCACACTATAGACTGACCACTTTGTATGTTGTTGTAGGAGAGTACTTTCCCTTTATGTATGTACTCTTATCTTTTAGTTATATGGTTATAGAGAAGAGAAGAAGATAGAAGAAAATTCAGCCATCCATCTCTGTCTTGTGTCTTGCACTCTCGTGTGTGTGTGTGTGTGTGTTTCTTGCAACAAGAAACTCAAGCTCTCTCTCTCCCCCACATTCTCTTTAATTGTCAAAGAGGCCAACTTGGTCCTATGTGGACAACTCTTAAATCTATCTGTTTTTTTTTCTGAATAAAATATATGAAAAATCATTCCTTAAAATAAAATAAAAGGTTACAACAAATAATTCACTAGCTTCACATGTCTTTGTACATTTGTTCTCGCGCTAACGGTCCCTTAGTAAACAGTGGGGGCAGCTGGTTTTAGCTAACTGGCCTGCCTTCTTCCTCGTTATCATCTACTCTTTCTTTCGCTGTTTCTGCGTAAGGTACCCCTCGTCTGTGTGTTGCAGGAAGAAATTCTAACTCTCCTGACCCTACACCCTTCCTGCTTTATTTTCTCATGGCATCTGCGGCAGCCAGAGCTCGAGATCACGACTACCTCATCAAGCTTTTGCTGATCGGGGATAGTGGTAACCCTTCATCGCCATCTTCACCTTTCCATCACAATAGCTAGTGGTTTTCTTCTGTTCTGTGACGATGCTCGACAAATCTTCGGCAATGGCGGCTCCCTGATTTGTCCGTCTCGCCGATGCAGGTGTGGGGAAAAGTTGCTTGCTTTTGCGATTCTCGGACGACACCTTCACGACGAGTTTTATCACGACGATAGGGTATGTTTATCGCCTTCGCTCGGTCGGCACTGTCGGTCATTTTTAGGGTTTTCTTGCAATATCAGGCTTTGCGCTTCGTTTTCAAGATTTTCGGCTATGGTGTTTTCCTTTTGGGGAGATGTCAGGGCGATGCTAGGGTTTTCTGTTAATGTTATGGTTTTCTGTAAATGCCAGGAGTTTTGTTGATAATGTTTGTTTTTTGTCTGCCCCAATTTTCGTGGGCTCTGCAATGCCACCGTGTTTCTTTAAAGGATCGATTTCAAGATCAGAACCATAGATCTTGATGGCAAGCGCGTCAAGCTGCAGATTTGGGATACCGCGGGTCAAGAGAGATTTCGAACAATCACCACAGGTCAAGCTTCGGATCCAGCCTTTTCCAAGGTCTTTTTAGGTGCAATGACAGTTTTTTAGAATGATCTGCCTGCCCCTTTTTACAGCTTACTACAGAGGGGCAATGGGGATCATCCTTGTGTATGATGTTACCGATGAGTCCTCTTTCAATAGTATCCTTCTGAAGTCCAGATCTACATGGGCATGGCATTGTTGAGGCTTTTGTTGTTTATTTTCTTTATATCTAGGGCTATGAGTCTTGAAGCTTTTTTGGGAGGTTATCTTTCCTTGCTCCAGCTTCATGTGAAGGCGTGCTTATTGCTTTGTGCTCCTAATGGGCATTGCTAGACATCCGAAACTGGATAAAGAACATTGAGCAACATGCATCTGACAATGTCAACAAGATCCTGGTGGGTAACAAAGCTGACATGGATGAAAGCAAGAGGGTAAGATGTGCTCTTGGAATGTCTTGCATTTTGAAGGACTTCGCTGCTATACAGGATTTGAACGCTCTTACTGTCTCCTCATTGATCTGGCAGGCTGTTTCAACTGCCCGTGGTCAAGCTTTGGCTAGTGAATACGGACTGAATTTTTATGAGACTGTGAGTGGTACATTATTGTCTCAAGCATGTGGTAATTGTTAGTTGATGCCTTGTTGCAAGTGAGAGTGTGTAGTGTACTGTTATTGTTGACATGTTGGTGAGTTGGAGGATAAATGATGTAGGGTAGTATATGAGTGAATTGATGGGCTTCAATCACCATTCGTGAATGTTTTGATAGGGTTGGAGAGTGGTAACCTTTTGTGTGAGTGGTGATGAGTTAATCTAGTTGGGTAGATTTCGTAAACCGCCCAAGAAGTTTTTACAAATGCCCAAGTGCTTTTCTACGTCTTTTGGGGGCAAATCCATTCCTTACATCTAAAGTCTTCCTAGTTGTTAGGAGGCCCTTCTTTTGATTTAATGGAGCTTTCCTTGTTGCAACGATGCAAAAATCAATCAATCGTTTTGAAAAATTTCAAGTATAACCAAAGACAATTGCCCGTCTTCTTTGCCTGTCTTATTTCCTTGTCTCGATCTCCTCTCTTCCATGACGTGGACAAGAAAGCTTGCAACTGAAAAGAACTCTTGAACCCTTATGAATCAAGACCAAAATATGAAATTTCCTCCTTTCTACCTTTTAGTCTTGGGCTCGTAGAAGAGGATTTCCAGTCGAAGCAATTGTTCGTGAAGAATTAATATTCTCTCAAGTCACACTCAAAGTCCTGGCCTAAATGGCATGACTCCTTGAGTCACGTTGCATTTCAAGAGCAATCCATAACGAAAGCGATAGCACTTTAGGATTTTGCTTGTTCTCCAAATGCAAATCATAAGTAGCTAAGTTGGGTTCTCTAGTTGGAATGAATTGTCACATGAAACTAGCTGTCACTCACATGCACCATGCGTTGAGGTGTAGTGTGACACACTGGCTTATTAACAGTGCTACACTGGATCATTGAGTCGGTAAAGGAGCGCCTAATGAAAGCACATGAAGCATACACAAGGCAAGCCAACAAGTCTTGTAGAGATGTCAACTACAAGGAGGGAGATTGTGTATTTCAGCATGAAGCAACGGTTAAAGCAAGTGGGCAAGCATTGTCGCAAGCTCTCTTTCCGAAGTTTTAGCCCGTTCCTTATTGTAAAGAAGCACAGTCATGTCTCCATGAAGTTAAAGTTGCTAGAAAGATCGACTATGCTTGATGTCTTCCGCGGCTCATGGTTAAAGCCGTATGTTGGACCATCCGTATAAGAGGTTCCAAATGAGCAGCAACATGAAGTGGTCAAGGAATTAGAAGTCATTAAACCCGAGCAGATTCTCCTCCATACGTGGACATGGTTCCAGTTGAAGAATTAGATAGCTCTACTCAAAGTTCAAGGATCGAGGCACTCATGATGCCATTTGGTTGGACGAGGATTTCTTCAAGGAGTATCCCTAGTTATTGGCGGACTACTTGGAGGCCATGCAACTATCGCCAAGCCAAGGAGAAGGGAATGTCACATGCACCATGCATTGAGGTGCGGTGTGATACTGGCTTATCAAATGTGCTACTTTTTTTTAAATTGGTTGGTCGCTCTAAGAGCAGATGGCTATCTCATACAATGGGGACAGAAACAACCATAGGTGGTCTATAGTGCCAAGTGAGCTCACCACCATTGTCAGTGAGAAAGGGACCATGATGCCAAATCCTCAGGAAGGTCTCATGGTGCTTTCGCATGTGATAAGAGCCACCCGGAAGCTCCCCCTCCCACTACCCACGAAGGGTATGAATGATATCAAGCTAGATGCTCTGGATGGACTTTACTGCGGGTTGAGGGTACCCTCGATGGCCTTGCTGCATCAAGCTCTCCATATGTGCCACGTAGCAGTATCTCCCATCTCTGGCTAGAGCCTCGAGAGCTCGATGGCCTCGTTGCTTCGAGCTCTCCAGATGTGCCACGCAGCAATACTGTTGCCATCTGTGGCTAGAGTTTAGAGTCCAATGACTAGTGGATAGAGCTAGGATTGGCATTGCAGAAATACGAAGTGTGAGAGACTTGAAGGGTAAGTCCCCCACCATCCTCCTCATATGCCATGATGGTCTCGGGCTTGGTGGCCCAAGCAACTATGCCCCACCTAACTGGGATGGGAGGGGGCTCGGTCCATAGTGAAGACGCGGAGAATCCGTTGCCAAGCTTGTTGAGCGTTCGGGCAATCCCAAAGACAATGACGCTGGGACTCCTGGGGATGGCCACACCTTGAACATATTGTTGGCCTACCATCTCTCATGGCTAGCCAAGTGCTAACTGCTAGGCCCTGATGTGCCAGAAGCCTCACAAAGGGAGTGATCTTTCGCGATCGAAAACTGTCTCAGAGCCTCTCCCTGAAATCTGATAGAAACTGACGGGGGGCCTTGAGACTGCGAGTATCCTGTTGCTGTTGGAGTGTCCTCAATCTCTAGCATCTAAGTCTTGCGGCCGAACCATGTGGTGTTGGCAAAGAAGGGGGTATCGAGAGTCTCCTCATTGTCATCTGGATCTTGCTATGTCCACTCCCCCGTAGTCCCACTATGATAGAATGTGCAGCGGAAGAAGGGAAAGTGGAAACACGAGAGAGAGAGAGAGAGAGAGAGAGAGAGAGAGAGAGAGAGAGAGAGAGAGAGAGAGCTTGCTCTCAATATCATCACCAAAAGGAATACATGTCCCGAGCAAGAGTGGAGAACCTCGTAAGTGAGGGACTGCAGCTAGACAAGCTAGGCAAGCAATGAAATATGAGACATGAAGGCAGCCGAATGGTGATAAATATCTCCACGACCTTGGAAAAATACCCAGTACCATAAATGGGGAATAAATATGGGTAAAATACATGTGAGGGGTGACCAGTCCCTCAGACTAACATGGTCAACCCTAGAGGCTAAAATAGGACACCAAATAGGAAGCCAACAAGTAGGGGATGATGTCTAACACCCCCTCTCAGCACCGGATGCGGAGCAAACTCCAAGAAGCCAGAGACGCCGTCCTCGATCAAAGATGAAAGACTGCAGAAATAGGTACCAAGAAATCTCCACAAGCAATCTTCTCAGTAACTCAACTACAAAAGCAGCAGAACAAGTTGCCAGGTACACCGCTCCTGTGGAAGAAAACAACCATATATGCTGTGACGTGCTGCTCCAAATAATGGTTCCAAACCCAAGTGTAAGAACACTCCCCGAAGTCGAATGTCGTGTATCTAGCCTGGAGAAGGTATGTAAAAAAACCTCATAACCAACCAAGATCAGATCCTGTAGATAATCAATCTTGGGAGAAGCAAATTGCTCCTCATTGGGACCCTCAAAAGAAATAGAGTCAATCTGCTCCAACTCTGTGCCAAGAGTAGCCAAATGCTGAACAAAAGCATCCTCTGAAAAGGTCGGCATCGCAAGATGTAAAGACTCTGTAGAAAAGATGGGCTCCATCTACTCAAACTCCATAACATGAGTTGCCCAATGCTGAATGTCATGGCCCTGTGAAAATGGAGCAGGACAAGTGTGGGCATGGTGGTTGCAGGGTCAGAATATTTTATGATTCACATGGGGGGTGCCCGGACAGTGTTTAAAGATGTGTGGACAACCCTAGGTGTGAAGGGGGAACATTAAAACATTAACTTTTAATGTTTATAAAAGTTGCCCCTAGGCCTTAGTGGCCCTAGGGAACTTATTAAGTTGGGGCCCTAGGGATTAACTTGGGAAGGAGGTTTTCTCTCTCTTCACTCTCTCTCCTCTTTTTTTGGGGAGTCGTGTAGCAAAAGAGGAGCCTCTCTTCATGCGCTGGAGTACAATCGTGGGAAAGCTGAGAAAGCACAAGGCGGCTGCAAAAGACTGGTTTTAGCTGCTGAACTGTGTGAAAAAGAAGCTGTACAACAGCCGTACAGTGCTGTACGACTGTACGGACTGCTGTGGACAGATTGGCGCAGGTCTGTGGGGCTGGTACAGGCGCCTGCAACTGCAGGGTACAGGCTGTACAGCGCTGTACGACTGCAAGTACAGCCCTGTACTTGCTGCAGGTACACTGTACGGCCAGTTCTAGGCCAAGTACAGGTGCTGGACAGTGCTGTAGCAGGAAGGCGCAGGCAACCAGCAGCAGAATCCAGCAGGCGGCCACTTCTGATTTTCTGCAGAAAGACCGTACCGTCGAGTACAGGCAAGTACAGTCAGGTACAATCAAGTACAGTGCTGATTTTCAGATCTGTACTTTCAAGGACAGCATAGGAGTGAGCATCAGGAGGAAGATACAGGCAAGTGCAAGCACATGTGTGAAGCAGGATTGTGGGTTCAAGTGCCTGCAGGCACAGATTAGTGCTGTTGCTTCTTCCAGAGTTGTCTCACGAGCTGAACTTGGTAAGCCTTGACTCTGTTCATCCATCTCTCTTTCTATTGCTTGATGTCTGCTACAGGTATGTGTTATCTGGCTCCTTGTGAGAGGAGGAGTATAGCAGATTGACAAGAGATTAAGACAGGGATTGAACAGCACATGTATGTTGAGCTGAGAATATGTATCATGCTTATGAGTTATGCCAGATGTATGCCCATGGCTGGCCTGCTTTGTGAACTTGGCTGATCAGAGGGAGGCACAGTGTGTTGTTTGAAGACACAGATCTGTGTGCATAGATCCTCTGTGCTGAGAAGGATTTGTGGGCAGTCAGATTGGACTACAGGTGTAAACTCTTGGCTGGTTTTTATGTTGTACTCAGCCATACATATTATTTTAATGGAATAAAGAAATACCGCAAGGGGCGCCAAGCTTTGGGGCCAACAGGTGTCGTTGTGTATTCAGATTTGGGCACTCTAGCTCCAATCTGTGTTTGGTTTTTCATCTAGACTACAAGTGGACGTGTGTTAGCTCTTACCGCACTCTGGTTTTCTATCAGAGGCCGGTTTCAAGGTTCCGTCCCCGGGACCAATCATCAACTTTCTGAAGGGGGTGAGCTCGTGGTTGTTTTGGAGAAAGCCATCGCTGAAAATTCAGCAACCATGTCTGATACAGAGGAAGAGTACTTCTATCAAGAAGAAGAAGAGCAAGAGACTTCTCCTGAAAGAGATGTATCGGAGGATATTTTTGCAGGAGAACAGGCTGCAGATGTTGAGCCTTATGAGGATGTAACACAGCCAGAAGATGTGCATAGTAAAGAGGATGATGATGCTCGGTTCAAAGATCGCTTGGCTAGTGTTATGGATACTTTTATGCAGCTCACACAGAGTGAGAGATTTGCTGAATTTATGAGATCTCGCTCAGAGCCCCGCACAGAGCCCCAGAAAAAGAAGAAGAAGGTTCGTTCGAAGAATCTTTCTCATGGTCATAGTGGTACCACTCCACAGGATCCATCTCCTGCACAGTTTCCGAACATGCAGCATGCTTTTGGTGCAAACCCACAGAGTTCCTTCTATGGACAGCCACCTATTCCTCAGCAGAACATGCATCCAGGGTACTTTGGTGGTGGCTCAGTGTTTCAATCCATGACTGGGGGTTATCCTCAGGGAGGCATGGGTATGTATGGGCCTTTTGGAGCCAATTTTCAGCCTGGCATGCAAGGGAATATGTATGGTGGTATGCAGTCCGGTATGCAAGGAAATGTGTTTGGAAGCATGCAACCTGGGATGCAAGGCAATATGTTTGGTGGCATGCAGCCAGGTATGCAGCATGGCATGTATGGAAACATGGCTGGGATGTATGGTATGCCTGGTGTTGGAATGGGAAATGTTGACCCAATGATGGGTATGAATGTTGGGGGCAGCAATCTTACGAAACCACTTCCATATGATAATCTAACGCCTATGGGCAAGGCGAAGGATTACAAGGAAGGGGGAGCTGCAGTGAAGTTTGACACTTTCAGTGGGGCCAAGGATAAATTGAAGGCACTTACCTTTTTACAGCAGTTTGATGCTGCTTTTTCTGGTGGGAATTACACAGAGTCCTCGAAGGTGAGGAAAGCTGCCACTTTTCTCAAGGGCAATGCTTTGCAGTGGTGGTCTACTCTTCTTTTGCAGGGCATAGCACCCACCACATGGGTCCAATTCAAACAGGTTTTCTCTTCCGTATGGCTCACATCTACATTTGAGGTGGATGTTATGACAGCATGGCACAAGCTGGATGCTTCAAAGTGTGATAGTTTGGAGGATTATAACAAGAAGTTTTGGGAAGCTCTACTCCCAGTGACTTCTTATCGTGCCGTGCCATTATCTGAGCAGGTAGAGAAGTATTGTTGTGGGCTGCCCAAGGAGGTACGAGATTACTGTATAAAGACAAGAGTAACGAACATGTCACAGATGATTGAAAATGCTATGACAGCTAATGCGTTACTCACAGGTGGTTCATCTGGATTTAAAGGCAGTAAGAAATTGGGCAAGAAAGCTGAAAAATTTGGGCATGCTTCTCGTGATGCTAAAGGGTCTACAGAGACAAAGTATAAGAAGTTGCCAATGCCCAAAAGGACTTCTGAGGAAAGACAGGCTTTGAGAGATGCTCAAAAGTGCTTTTACTGTACTGAAGAGGGGCATATGTCATTCAATTGTCCCAAAAGAACGTCCAAGAAGGACCCTGACAATAAAGGAGAGCCCAAGCCAAAGAAACAAAAGCCTTCTGCAGGTTTAGTTCCTGATCTTGTGGGTGAGCAGCTAAGTGGTGAAGCTACAGAGTTGTGCAGGGCATGGGGCAAAGTGAGAGATCAGAATGCTTTGATCTTCTTTGACACAGGTGCTAGAGCCAACTTCATTTCACCAGATTTGGCTGGCCGATTGGGGATTCGCGCAGAGGAGATGGGGCCGTTACATGAGGCAAATATGGCTTGTCCAGGGTATGCAGAACCTGTTACTCCTATCATTGGGAAGCTTCGGCTTCATTTGCAGGGTTATGTGGACAGCGAAGAGTTCTTCATCATGCCTTTGGATGGCTGTGATGTTTTGTTGGGGATGCCATGGTGCCACAGGGTACATGCGGTGGTGGATACTTACAATAGGAAAATTACTCTGACTCATAGAGGGAAAGAGCATGTATTGGATGTAAAACTCAAAGGGGAATCTGTTCCTATTGTATCCGCTTCGGCGATTTCATCAGTAATGAAAAAGCATCTTTCCGCGTACTTGATTTATGTAAAGGATGCACAGGATGATGAGTCTAAGTCTAATTTGTCAATGTTAGATAAAGACAGGGCTGATTTCTTAAGTGAGTTTCAAGACTGTTTTTCCGAGTCATTGCCAGGAGAATTACCTCCTGAGAGGCCAGAAGATCATGCCATAGATCTGATTCCTGGTAGTACTCCACCGAATAGACCGCCGTATCGTGTTAGTGCAGCCCAACAGGAAGAGATTATGAGTCAGGTACAGGAGCTATTGAATAAGGGGTTGATACAGCCTAGCTCATCACCCTTTTGCTCACCTGTGCTCTTAGTGCAGAAGAAGGATGGTTCTTGGCGCATGTGTATAGATTACAGGGCGTTGAATAAGAATACCATCAAGAATCGATTCCCCATACCGAGGATCGATGACATCTTGGACCGCTTACAGGGCTCCACAGTTTTTAGTCGTATTGACTTGAAAAGCGGGTATCATCAGATACGCATTAGACCCGAGGATGTGCATAAGACAGCATTCCGAACCACGTTTGGGTTGTATGAGTTCTTGGTTATGCCCTTTGGTTTGACGAATGCGCCTGCCACATTTAACCGAATGATGGACAGGATTTTCCGACCTCATAGAGAGTTTGTGGGCACATTCTTTGATGATATGATTGTGCATTCACAAACTGAGGAAGAGCATAGAAGGCATTTGGCCATTGTGTTTGCAGAACTCAGAAACCATAGGTTGGTGGTTAATGGCAAGAAGAGTGAGTTTTTCTTGCAGGACATACATTTCTTGGGGCATATTGTGTCTGGTCATGGAGTCCGTATGGATCCAGCAAAGGTGGAAGCAATACTTAATTGGCCAGCTTTGAGGACCGTGCATGATGTACGCAGCTTTCTAGGATTGTGTTCCTATTACAGGCGTTACATACGGCACTTTGCTGAAATTGCTTCGCCTCTTCATGCTTTGACGAAGAAAGCAACTCCGTTTAGATGGGCTGATCGGGAAATTACAGCATTCAAAAAGCTCAAAGAAAAGCTTACTTCGGACCCAGTATTGGTGTTACCGGACCTCCGAAAGGCTTTTGTTGTCCAGTGTGATGCATGTGGAAGTAGCATTGGTGCAGTTCTCATGCAAGAAGGACACGTGATAGCCTATGAGAGTAGAGTTTTGCAAGATGCCGAGAAGCATTTACAGGTGTATGAGAAAGAGATGTTGGCTGTAATTCACGCTCTTTCTACATGGAAACACTATTTGCTTGGGGCTGATTTCACTGTGCAGACAGATCATCAGACTTTGCGATATTTCCTCACGCAGACTAAGCTTTCAGAGAAGCATATGCGTTGGGCAAACTTTTTGTCAATGTTTCACTTCCAGATTGTGCATGTGGAAGGCAAAAAGAATGTAGTGGCAGATGCTTTGTCACGCAAGCCACAGGTCTCTGCAGTTTCACTTGCTTATCACCATGAGCTTGATGAAATGAAAGAGCAGTATGCCCATGACGAGGATTTTGAAAGGTTGTATGATCAGATGTCTGAGGGTCAGCGGCATGAGCATTACACTCTTAGAGATGGGTTTTTATTGATGCATGGCAGACTGTGTGTTACCAGGCCATTGCGACTCAAGGTTATGATTGAAAGTCATGCTCCACCGTATGCAGGTCATAGAGGTATTGACGCCACGGTCAAAGCAGTGGAGACTTTCTTTTATTGGCCAACCTTGAGGAGAGATGTTGATGCCTTTGTGAGGCAATGCATCGTATGTCAGAAGGTAAAGTTTGACCGTCAGAAGACACCAGGGTTATTACAGCCTTTACCTATTCCGGATAGACCTTGGGAGAGCATTGCCATGGATTTTGTATTTGATCTTCCACGGACACAAACGGGAAATGATGGTATCTGGACAATCATATGCAGGTTCAGTAAGCAGGCTCATTTCATTCCCGTGAGGAAGACAATTAAAGTGGATCATATGGTGAAGTTGTTCATGGCGAACATCTTCAAGTATCATGGCTTGCCTACGTCTATCATTAGTGACCGTGATCCACGGATGACGAGTTTGTTTTGGAGAGGGTTGTTTGACAACATGGGTACAACTCTCAAGTTTTCATCGTCATTTCATCCACAGACAGATGGTCAGTCAGAAGAGGCTAACTCTACAGTGTTGGATCTTCTAAAGTGTTATGTGTCAGAGCACAAGCAACAATGGGAAAAGTATCTTCCTTTGGTGGAGTTTGCATATAACAACACTGTACATAGCTCGACAGGCAAGGCGCCTTTTGAGATTGTAGAAGGAGGGAAGAAAGTACCACCCATTTTGCATACAAAGGATAAGATCTTTGAGGCTGATCAGTATGTGGAGAGCTTGGATGAAGCTTATCGGAGAGTTAAGTTGGCCCTCCAGAAAACTCAGCAGAAGCAAAAGAAAGCCGCAGACCGTCACAGACGTGATTTACAGTTTGCATTGGGTGATTGGGTTCTTTTGCGCTTTGAAAAGGCTAGACTCAAGAAGATGAAGGGTAAAGAGCGCTTATTCCCTAAGTTGAGTATGCGATATTATGGGCCTTTTCAGGTTTTGGAAAAGATTGGTGAGGTAACCTATCGTTTGAAGTTACCAGATCACTGGCGGATTCACAATGCTTTTCACGTGAGTCTTCTTAGACCTTTCCGTGGGGATGTGCCTGAGGATGTATCAGATGAGGCTCAGCCGGAAGTTGAGGAACTTGATGAGGTTCTGATTCCAGAGCAGATACTGGCACATAAAGAAAGGAAGGTACGAGGTAAAGTTTCCCGTCGCTATCTTGTGAAGTTCAAGAACTATTCACCGATGGATGCGAAGTGGATGGAGGAAGGTGACTTAACAGATTCACCTCAGGTTTTGCAGCTTTATCTCGATGCCTTTGAGTTAGAGCCGACTCTTATTGTGGCTCACTCAGGTTCAGCAGAGCATGGGTCTGGAGCATTACCTGATGCTCAAGAGGGGGGTAGCACCTCCACTCCCTTGATACAGACAGGCTCAGATGACATCTAGAGGTCGCTTGGTGCAGATTTTATCTCATCCGAAGGTACTGAGGCTGACAGTACATCTGTTTATGGGACTTCTATGATATATGTGTACTAGTCACATGGAAATTTTTGTGGATATGTATGGTTCACAGTGGTATACAACTTGGACTATTACTATGCCATTGCTTTGCAGTGAATGATGATACATGTGTATGGCTCAGAGAGATTGGGACGCTGATCTTGCCATATTGTATATTTCACTTTGGATATTTTGATGCATCACCAGAATGCAATCGAGGACGCTTGCCATCTTTCAAGAGGGGGGTATGTCATGGCCCTGTGAAAATGGAGCAGGACAAGTGTGGGCATGGTGGTTGCAGGGTCAGAATATTTTATGATTCACATGGGGGGTGCCCGGACAGTGTTTAAAGATGTGTGGACAACCCTAGGTGTGAAGGGGGAACATTAAAACATTAACTTTTAATGTTTATAAAAGTTGCCCCTAGGCCTTAGTGGCCCTAGGGAACTTATTAAGTTGGGGCCCTAGGGATTAACTTGGGAAGGAGGTTTTCTCTCTCTTCACTCTCTCTCCTCTTTTTTTGGGGAGTCGTGTAGCAAAAGAGGAGCCTCTCTTCATGCGCTGGAGTACAATCGTGGGAAAGCTGAGAAAGCACAAGGCGGCTGCAAAAGACTGGTTTTAGCTGCTGAACTGTGTGAAAAAGAAGCTGTACAACAGCCGTACAGTGCTGTACGACTGTACGGACTGCTGTGGACAGATTGGCGCAGGTCTGTGGGGCTGGTACAGGCGCCTGCAACTGCAGGGTACAGGCTGTACAGCGCTGTACGACTGCAAGTACAGCCCTGTACTTGCTGCAGGTACACTGTACGGCCAGTTCTAGGCCAAGTACAGGTGCTGGACAGTGCTGTAGCAGGAAGGCGCAGGCAACCAGCAGCAGAATCCAGCAGGCGGCCACTTCTGATTTTCTGCAGAAAGACCGTACCGTCGAGTACAGGCAAGTACAGTCAGGTACAATCAAGTACAGTGCTGATTTTCAGATCTGTACTTTCAAGGACAGCATAGGAGTGAGCATCAGGAGGAAGATACAGGCAAGTGCAAGCACATGTGTGAAGCAGGATTGTGGGTTCAAGTGCCTGCAGGCACAGATTAGTGCTGTTGCTTCTTCCAGAGTTGTCTCACGAGCTGAACTTGGTAAGCCTTGACTCTGTTCATCCATCTCTCTTTCTATTGCTTGATGTCTGCTACAGGTATGTGTTATCTGGCTCCTTGTGAGAGGAGGAGTATAGCAGATTGACAAGAGATTAAGACAGGGATTGAACAGCACATGTATGTTGAGCTGAGAATATGTATCATGCTTATGAGTTATGCCAGATGTATGCCCATGGCTGGCCTGCTTTGTGAACTTGGCTGATCAGAGGGAGGCACAGTGTGTTGTTTGAAGACACAGATCTGTGTGCATAGATCCTCTGTGCTGAGAAGGATTTGTGGGCAGTCAGATTGGACTACAGGTGTAAACTCTTGGCTGGTTTTTATGTTGTACTCAGCCATACATATTATTTTAATGGAATAAAGAAATACCGCAAGGGGCGCCAAGCTTTGGGGCCAACAGGTGTCGTTGTGTATTCAGATTTGGGCACTCTAGCTCCAATCTGTGTTTGGTTTTTCATCTAGACTACAAGTGGACGTGTGTTAGCTCTTACCGCACTCTGGTTTTCTATCAGAGGCCGGTTTCACTGAACATAAGTACACACCATTGAGGTGGGTATCGCAAGCTGAAAGGACTCCACATCCCTCTCTGAAAAAAGATATCGTCGGACTGATATAAGTCCAACCTGATTCTGATCCAAATCCAAAAAACTCTGGAAGTACCACTGTGCCCGAGGCACGGTTAGCAACCATAGATCCAAAGCATCCCACCGGAGTCCAAAAAAGCATCCTCCAAAACAAGCAACGTGCAAAGCTGGTAGGGGGAGGGGCATCCTCAGAAGCATCACAAAGAGATGCAGAGATGGACTCCTCACAATGAGGAAGGGAAGCAGGAATATAAACTGCAGTGGTAACAATGAGGAAGGGAAGCAGGAATATAAACTGCAGTGGTAACAAAGTCCTCAATAGCATCACAGATAGCAGAAGATTGTTCCAGAAGTAGAACCAGATCTCAAGAATCAGCAACAGATAAAAGATCCATGTGAAAGGATCACACCGCAAAAGGGCAAAACACCCTCCTTGTACTGCAAATACTGCAAAGAACACAAGCTCGGGCAAAATAAACTTTGCTCAGGATCTCTAAAAGGATCATTGCTCTCCTCCAAATAACTGTAAACTCCTGTCATAGAAGAAAGTCTCCATAGATACAAAACAGCTCCCGAAACTGATCCTCAAGTGAAGTAGCTGGAGAAAGGCCCCCTTTGAGTGTAAAACTCCTCTGGGAAGCAAAACGCAGCCAAAACACTGCTATCCAGCAAAAAATAGCACTCCACCGCCAACAGAAGGCAAGGAACATGTAGAAACCGGGAAACCGTGTAGGCCAGGAACAAAACACAGGTATGGATGCTCCAAAATCAGCAAAATGCTGACTGAAATCTGAAATTCAGAATCCTCCTCAAGTACCAAACTGCCTCCACAGCCACAATCCAAACAAGAAACCCTCTCTGCAAGTGATCTGTGTCCATTGGAGAAGAAAACGCAGCCAAACAAGGGCTACAAACCTGAAAATTCAGGCCAACCACCTCCTATGAGGAAAAACGCTGAAGAGAAGCTACCTTCGGGTCCAACAGATGAAGCCCAAGTGAAGGTAGAGCTACTAGCAAAATCGGTTTAGAAAAACGCAGCAACCATGGCTGCAAATCTGAAAACGCAGAGGTAAAAGGAGCTGAATATGGAAATGCTGAAGCCTCGGATCAAGAACTGCTGCAGAGAACAATCAGGGGGTGGGAGGGATGGCACAAGATAACCAGAAAGGATAGGCAAAAGGGAGCCCAAAGAGCTCCAAGATCAGGGCTAGGAAAGCAAGCCCAAACAGGCCAAAAAACGCAGCCTGTTTGGGACAGCTATGTTGCTGTCCAGACTTGAAAAAAATGCTTGAGAACCCTTGGAAGGTGCCGCCAAGATGGGCAGGTATGCTGTCCAGAAAAACTCCCGTCAGGCTGCCTACAGGCTGCAAACTGATGCCCTGAAGAGAAGAAACTGCAGCCCACTGAAGGGTTATGAATCAGCCCTTGAAAATCTGAAACGCAAGCTTCAACTGGAGAAAAAACGCAGATCTGTCCATGGGCGGAAAAACGTAGATATGAAGAGGTAGAGGAGGGAGCATCCAACGCTGAAAATCACCGGTGCTCTGATACCATGATAGAATGTGCAGCGGAAGAAGGGAAAGTGGAAACACAGGGGAGAGAGAGAGAGAGAGAGAGAGAGAGAGAGAGAGAGAGAGAGAACACAGGTGAGAACATGCTCTCAATATCATCACCAAAAGGAATACATGTCCCGAGCAAGAGGGGAGAACCTCGTAAGTGAGGGACTGCAGCTAGACAAGCTAGGCAAGCAATGAATATGAGGGAGGCATGCCGGCTATATATACCTCTACATGAAGGCAGTCGACTGGTGATAAATATCTCCACGACTGGGAAAAATACCTAGGACCATAAATGGGGAATAAATATGGGTAAAATACATGTGAGGGGTGACCAGTCCCTCAGACTAACCTGGTCAGCCCTAGAGGCTAAAATAGGATACCAAATAGGAAGCGAGCAAGTAGGGGATGTCTAACACACTGGAGTCGCTTGAGAGGCCGACCCTCCCAAAGGCATGAACGCCAGAATCTCTCCCTTGCCACCTTGGCCGGCGGAGGGTCTATGTGCCACTCATGCGCATGGAAATCAATCAACCTCATCCTCTAGGACTTCCATGGAAGTTCTCCAGAGTTTGTTTTGCTCTCTCAAGTTTGCCATGAGGTCCGATAGAGAAGGTGGGTAAGGCGGAGCTCTCATTAGCTCCATGGACAGCCAAAGGTATGTCGTGCTTGGTGAACGCTCCCAACCACTGCGCGCCGGGATGGGGGGGGTGCTAGCCACCTCGGGAGGAATGGAAGAGTCGATTTCGAGGCTACGTCTGCCCCTACTCTGTATCCTAGTGAGGCTCCTCTCTTGGGCCTCCGTAGGTAGCTGGCTGAAAATAAGCGGATCTCCAAGTGATTGAGCGGGACCCATACTTAGCTCCCTTGGGTAAGTGGACCAATGTGTTCTAGATCAAAGGCTGTTGGAGATGCTCCTCGGATGCAACTAGAGCAGATTGTTGAAGGGCCGGTCTGAGATGATCCCAAGCATGCAAGAGGCTGGTTGCAAATATGTCCTCAAATGTAGGGCTTAAGTTGTGAGCTTGCATCTATGTGAAGTTCCATCTTGTACTCTGGGGCCAAGGGTCTCCCAAAATCGGGATGCGGGTAGAGATCCTAGCTAGGAGGAAGTCCTTCTAGGACTCCCCACCTAGAAGAAGGCCGTGAACTTTCAAGTTGCCTAGAAGGGTGTGGCTCTGAGTGGAGGGGTCGATGATGCCCAGGCCCCCCATGTGTTGCGCCGAATGATCACTCTCTAGGTTGGCCTCGTATTGCTACCAGCCCAAAGAAAGTTGTGGATCAACCGTTGAATCCGACCAATGTAAGTTGGGAAAAGGCCCAGCAGGAGGTGATGTACCACATGGTGGCGAGAAGAACTAGGTTCGCCATGACGACCCGGCCACTGAGGAGATATTGATGCCCACCTGGCATCCAAGGTAACAAATTGGAGTGCCACTCGAGATCCATTGAAAAGCCTCATCTGGACTCCAAGTCGAGGTGGGCGATGAGCCAACCTAGAATCCACACAACTTGCGCCAGCTGATCTGTGCTCCAGATGCACGACATAAGATCTCTATCGCCTCAGCGAATCTTTGGAGGTTTCCCTCATCTACGGAAAAGTATGTTGTTGTGTCATCGACAAACATTCGTCATTTGAGATGTCAGATTTGGGCCAGTTGCATTTATATTTGGGCATTCAGTTCTTACAGCGTGTAGATGGCATAGTCATGATGCAATCAAAATACATGCAGAGATTGCTTAATCTTGAGGATTGTAAGTTTATGTCTACACCAGTTGAGATAGGTGCGAGGCTTAGCATTCAGGATTTTGGAGAGCCTTTTGATGAGACATTATATCAACAGGTTGTTTGTTGCTTGATTTATTATTGGTGGTGGGGGGGGGGTTTGCATGCCTTTATAGATTTGGATTGGGTTGGACATTACGACACACAAGTGTCGACTACTAGCTTCTGCTTTTGTCTTGGTGATTCATGTATATCATGGCTTATTAAGAAGCAACCAACAGTGGCCACTTCCACCTGTGAAGCTAAGTACAAGGCAGATTTTACAGCTACAGTTGACTGTGTCTGGCTTAGATGCCTTGTGGTTGATTTGGGTGTTGGACAATCGTCCTCCACTACCATTTTCACTGATAGCTAGAATGCATTGGCAATTGTGAAAAACCCAGTGTTTCATGCTCGCACTAAGCACATTGAGGTGCATTATCGCTATGTCAGCAGGGAAAGACTCTTAGTAGGGGAGATTAGCTTGGTATATGTACCTACACATGATAACATGGGAGATTTATTCACGAAGGCTCTTTCTTGTGAAAAGGTAGAAGTTTTTTGGAAAGTTTTGGGTTTATTTGGTCTATCCCTGTACGTGTTCACATCATTGCTCAAGGGGGGTTTGTTGATATCTATTTCATAGGCAGTGGTGTGTGAACACCATAGGATAATTGGGGCACCTTTTACTCTCCTTAGAAGGGGTTTTCTCCATAGTGCTTAGGAACACACCCTAGCCATTTAGTGTGTTACCTTATCATGTTATTCTACTTTCATTTTGGTACAACTAACATTATTGAGTTACATGCTTTTTCCTCTCACAAGCTAACACGATTGTGCACTTCCTTGTGTGTGTGTGTGACGCTTATTTTAGAGCGTTGTTTGTACCTCCATCGCCTCTTTTGGATGATGCTTTGGCAGCTCGTACCTTGTTACTGCATGAGGTCACGCTGATCGTCTCTCATGATGAGAGGCACAGACAAACCTTGGAAGGCCTTTTTACTGAAGAGGAATTGTAGTTTGCTCTTACATGCTTAGGCAAATGGAAATCCCCAGGCTGGGATGGCTTGACAACAGAATTTTTCCATGCTTTTTGTCCCGCCCTCAAGATCCCTTTGTTGTGTATGATCAATCACAGCTGGCAGACTGGCATGTCACCAGCTTCTTGGAAAGTAGGCTTGCTGAAATTACTGCCCAAAATGCAACTCAGTGAAACTCTCCAAGACTGGAGACTCATCTCGCTTATGCCTGTTGTGTACAAACTGCTCACCAAAATGATTGTCAATCACATTAAGGGCATACTTCACTTTGGCTTGTATCCAACGCAATATGGCTGTCTTCCTAGAAGACAAATTATGGACAACATAGCAAATGCTTATATGGGCATTGAATATGCCAAGTATACTGCGCAGGATGTCATGATCCTACAGGTTGACATTGCAAAAGCATTTGACACTGTCCATTGGGACTTCATCGCTACGGTCATGGACCGGATGGGCTTTGGTCCCAAAATGAGGAATGTGATTTATTGGTTATATCAAGATGGCATTGCCCAATATTTGAGACCGATCCCGTCAAGTGGGAGTAGACTCCATTGGACACCCACAAACCCACATGCGTAATAGCACAACTTAAATATCACAATATGAATGGACAACTCAATAACAACTGAAAAAAAAAACTGAAATGAAATAAAGATCAATGGACACCAGCACTGGGGCCGGAACGGGCCGACCCCCCCTCAATATATATAATATATTATTGGGAGTATTTAAGGGGTACAATGTTCCATGGGTTCATTGAACCAGATGATGTCCATGTACAACTGAAATGAATATAGTTACCAAACAATAGTTTTGAAGTAGACGTTCGAAGTAGAGCGAACCACTTGAAGAAGTCTAGTCTCTACGGTCCCGTGCCTTCACTGGAATCCGCAGATAGCGCCCCACTAGTGTTCCAGGACCACGCACAAACAGGCACTCCCGTACTAACGCCTGGCTCTCCCGATCTTGGCACCCACGGACCGTGGTTCTCCAAAAGCTTGGACTACCCGGCACCGAACGGGTGTTAGCAGCAGTGAATATCCCTCGAAAGATTTACACCAAGGACCTTTGCTTGAATCCCTTTCAATAAGCTTTGCAAAAACCTTTGGTATCAACAGAGTATAAGCTGGCCAATATGTGTGAGTTCGTGGTACTATTCCCGGGCTACAGCATCAAGTATTGAGAGACCTGAATATGGGACTGTTTTGGGTCCGAATCGGGCTGCCACACACACCCGACTGGAGCTCACGCTTGATGGAGAGATGGGCTGCTGCAGACTGCTGTTGACCGGCTGTGCATGCACGGGAGAAAGCCCTGAACTGGCTGCTGTTGCTGCCCAATAGCCAACAAGAGAGAACCGCCTGGTTGCTGCCCGCCAGCCAGCAAGAGAGGGAGTTGCCTGCAGCTGCTGCCCACCTGGTCGCCAAGCGATGGAAAAAGGGAGAGAGTCACCTGTTGCAGCCCGCTTGTGGGGTAGAGAGCAAGAGTGAGAGAGGTGCCAAGCGATGGTGGGGGCCCCTCGTATAGCTGGCCGACCCACCCTTTGCATGGGGGCGGCCAGTTCGAAGGCTCCCAAGGGGGGGTGGGTCGGTGGCCATGCACCCACCCCCACACACACGATTAAGGGAGGGCTTTTCTCCCCACCATAGCCCATGTGTGGGTGCCCATAAAGGGTGCCCACCCTACCAAAGGGCACCATAAAATATTGAGGCCGCCGCCCACTCATTAATGAGTGTGAACCTGCAACCTTAAAAAAAAAACAAAGGTTAGAAATAATGCTATAAAATAAACAAATGAAATACACTTACTACCTGTTCACACGCAGCAAAACTCATCAGAAGTTAGAGCAAACTTCACAACTCAATGGCAGGCGTCCCCGCTCAGTAAGTGGCACGTCAGGCAGGCAAACACAAGAATACAAGTCACGCGAAAACAGTTCCCAACATGCAAACATGAATGCATGTGGAAACAGTATCATGGACATATCTCCCGTTTATGGAACAAGTACTAGACATTCCTGTCGGGCACAGTGATGGCACGACAGAAAGTATAAATCCCGGTCTTCCTATGGAGTGACAGTCCCATAGGTAAGACACAGATCATCCAGGCACGAGCCTCCCTATGGAGTGATAGTCCCATAGGCAAGACACGACACAAATATTGGCACGACAGAAAGTATAAATCCCGGTCTTCCTATGGAGTGACAGTCCCATAGGTAAGACACAGATCCAGGCATGAGCCTCCCTATGGAGTGACAGTCCCATAGGCAAGACACGACACAAATATTGGCACGACAGAAAGTATAAATTCCGGTCTTCCTATGGAGTGACAGTCCCATAGGTAAGACACAGATCCAGGCATGAGCCTCCCTATGGAGTGACAGTCCCATAGGCAAGACACGGCACAGATACTGGCTCTTCCATGGCGTGACAATCCCATGGATAGAACTCAGTCGAGGTCATACACGGGTGGCACTAGTTTGGCTCCCGTCCATACAACACCATCCTGCTAACACACGGGTGGCACCAGTTTGGCTCCCGTCCATGTTATGCAAAATACTGGCCCCTTCACATGAGACACCAGCCTGGCCTCAAGTGAACAAGACAAAAATCTGGAGAGGGACCAAATGGTCGGCCAATTGGTGACAGTATCCTTGGTGGTGAGCTTTCGGCCCCATGGTCGTTGGGTAGATCTGTGAGGCAAGGCTGTCCGCTTAGTTCACTATATGCTATTGCTACGCATCCTATGTTGTTATATATGGACAAACTTACACAGCAAGGCAGCTTGCATGGTATTAGGATGCCCAAAAGCTCTACTTTTTTTCATCAGCTCTACTTTTGTGGCTCAGGCCTATGTTGATGACTCGTTCTTCCTCCAAAATACACCTATAGATCTACAAGCCATCATGCAGGCCATTTTGCTCTATGGGCTGGCTGCTGGATTGAATGTGAATTTCTCAAAATCCAAACTTTTGCCACTCAAACAATATCTTTGGCATTCTCTCTTGTGGCTAGGGTAGATTGTTCCTAAAGGCCAATTGGTAAGGCACTTGGGTTATCCGATTGGATGGGATGTTTCCTTAAAAGATGAGGTTGCATGGGTCATGACTCGTTTGGAATGCAAAATTAACTATTGTAAGCTGTCTACTTGGCCTTTACATGTTCGTCTGCGAATCGTTCAGTCTATTATCATGGCATATATTCAGTTCTACCTTCCTTTGTTGCCTTGGACCCGCAGACAGATTGACTCCTTTATGTCTCATGCTATGGAGTGCCTTTGGAAGACTTAGTCAGATCGTAAGGGTCTTCATTTGTTGAAAGCTGCTTGGATATGTTTGCCAAAGATGCATGGGGGATTGAATATTCTTGATATACAATACCATGTCTTTGCCTGGAAAGCCATGCTGCTTATCGACTTTGCATGTCGAAAACGGCCTTGGACCTAAATGTTGGCAGCCCTATGTGTCAATATGAGAGTTGATGCTTATGGTCACTGGGTTTTTGATTACTCTGATGTCATTTTTGGGCATATCACTGGTCGCATTTCGGGTTGTCCTTATGCCACTTCTTTGATTACAGCTTGGTAGCATATCCTTTGTTATCTACATTGGTCTGGTAGGCCTCCAAACAGAGGGAACTCCTTCCGCACTCAGAGCATTCATTGGAGTTGGGCTTTTCCTCGACCACTTGCTTTGGATCATCCTCGACGAGCCTATCATTTATCAGTATTGGGTATCCGTTCTGTGCATGATGTTGTGGATGAGCATGGCATGGTTTTGTCTTTTCCTAGAGCACTCCGGACTTTTCATTTAGGAATGCACCACCGTCCGATTTGGCATGAGATTATTCAGCTATTGGAGCCCTTTCAGCCAGTGCCTCCTCTTGAGACGGTTGATGCATTGCAGGATTGTTCTTTTGATTGTCAGCAGCTGGGTTATCCAGTTGTTCCATTTTATCTCCTCACTGTCTCAAAGGCACATCGCTTGCTTATTCCTCCACCTTTGATTGTGGATCATGGGACCAGTCTTTGGCATATTGACAAGCGGTTGTCTTGGTGGCGACTTACATTAAAAAAGGTATGGAAATCCAAGATGCGACTCAAACAACGGGTTTTCCTTTGGAGATGCATTATTGGCGTGCTTCCCATAGGAGCCTTGCTTGCACGTTGGCATATTGCTCCAGCTCTTTGTCGTCGATGCTTCCGCACTGCTGAGATTGTGCCTCATATGTTATGCACATGTCAGCATTCTCGCGACTGTACTCACCGCCTCTCTAGCTCCTTACAGCTTCGTTTCCCTCGCCATTGATTTGGGCGCCTTTTTTGGATCTTTGGTAGATTACCTTTGGACCTTTCAGAGTTTGTGCTTTTCTTTGATTGGACGCGATTCTGGGCGTTGTGGGCCATCTACTTCACCCGGAATCAGCTCCACTTTTGTGGTGACCCTGTTCCACCTTTTCCCCATTTCCGTATTGCCCTTTTCAGGCCTCTCCGTGATTGCTTCGACCCTGTATAACCCAAATCAACCACTAACCGAGATAGCCATAATGCCTCCTTGCAAGCCTCTGTGGCTGCAATATACTCGGCCTCTGTAGTAGATAAGGCAGTGCACTTCTGCATCCTGGATATCCATGACACAGCACCTTTTGTGAATGTAAACACATAACGGGTAGTAGACTTCCAGTTATCTGGATGATCGGCATAATCCGAATCCGTGTAACCATGCACTAATGCATCCTGTTTGCCAAAGCAGATGCACATATCCTGTGTGCCCTTCAGGTATCTCATGACACCTTTCACTGCTTCCCAATGCTTCTTGCCAGGGTTGGCCATGTATCTAGTAACCACTCCCATTGCAAATGCAATGTCCGGCCTGGTAGCAACCATGGCATACATGAGACTGCCACAAGCTGAAGCATACGGAATCTTGGCCATATCAGCCCTGTCACTATCCGACTGTGGGCTGTCCATAGCACTGAGTTTCACATATGGAGGCAAAGGAGTACTAGTCTTCTTCCCCCCCTCCATATTGAACCTCTGCAAAACTTTGCCAATGTATTCCTTCTGAGACAAATACAACACATGTTGATTTTTGTCCCGAAGTATCCGCATACCCAAAATGTGATTTGCATCACCCAAATCCTTCATATCAAATGTCGGATGCAGCCTCTTCTTCAAGGCATCCATCTTTTTACGAGATTTCCCGGCAATCAACATATCATCAACATACAAGATGAGGATCAATAGACTGCCATCCAAAGCTTTCTTGGTGTATAAGCAGTGATCTATGTCACTCCTCCTGAAATCTTGGGATTTCATGAATGTATCAAATTTATGATACCATTCCCTTGGTGCCTGTTTGAGCCCATAAAGACTCTTTTTCAGCTTGCATACAAGCTTCTCCTTTCCATTCACTGCATAACCCTCTGGCTGTTGCATATATATCTCTTCATGGAGATCACTGTGAAGAAAAGCAGTCTTCACATCCATCTGAATCAAATCCAGATCATCATGAGCAACCAAAGCTAATACAGCTCTAAGTGTGGTCATTTTGACCAGTGGAGAGAAGATCTCATCAAAGTCCACACCATATTCCTGCTTGAAGCCCTTAGCCACTAACCTGGCTTTGTATCTTGGCTTTGCATCAGGTGCAACTTTGAGCCTGTAAACCCACTTGCATGGCAAAACCTTCTTGCCTGTAGGCAAATGCACCAACTTCCATGTTCCATTTTTGTGCAGAGAATCCATCTCTGACTTCATAGCACGCTCCCAAAGAGCCTTGTCTGTCCTCTGTAAAGCCTCCTTATAACATGAGGGCTCCCCATAGTCAGTGAGCATCAAGTAGTCAATCCCTGGAACAAACTTGTCAGGGGGTCTGGAGGGTCTTGTGGACCTCCGTACCCAATGATCATCATTTGCAGGTTGCTGTTCAGCCTGCATATCACCTATTGGTGGCTCCTGTTCCATGCCATAAGGTTGAAAGATTATGCCCGGTATCTCCTCTAACTGTGGGATATCCATAGGGATATCTTCTGCCAACTCTGGCTGTCCATTTGGGCCATTTTCAGCACCATTTAAGGGCTGGTTTTGTTGCTGTAATGGCTGATTTACAGCCCTTGGTTGTTGTCCATGATGTCCATCATCATCAAAGATGACTCTGCCAGGCTCCTGTTGCCTTGCAGGCTCCTTATACATGCATGTTTCATAAAAAATGACATCATTGTTGCGTATAATCTTTCTATTCACTGGATCCCAAAGTCTATACCCCATTTCACCTCTGTCACCATATCCTAGGAATATGCATTTGTGAGACTTAGGATCAAGTTTGGTGCGTATTTCCCTGCGTATGTGCACGTACGCAACGCAACCAAACACTCTCAAGTGCTTGTAGGACGGAGGCTTCCCTGTCCATACTTCCTCTGGCACTTTCCCACCAAGCCTCGTGTTAGGTGACCTGTTTATAAGATGAACGGCTGTCATAACAGCTTCAGTCCAAAAACCATGAGGTAACCTAGCATGTGACAACATAGAACGGACCATCTCTTGAATGGTCCTGTTCATCCTCTCTGCTGTCCCGTTTTGTGGAGGATCATAAGGAGCAGAGAGCTCCCTCTTGATGCCTTTAGCATCACAAAAGTCCTGAAACTGTTTGGACATATACTCTCCACCATTGTCGGAACGCAAAGCCTTCAGTGTTTTGCCAGTTTGATTCTCAACATGAGCAACAAACTTCTCAAACACTGAGAATGTATCACTCTTCAAACGAAGAGGATAAACCCACACCTTGCATGTGGCATCATCAATAAAAGACACAAAATATTTTGCCCCTCCCAAAGAAAGCTGAGGCATCTCACATACATCTGTATGCACAAGCTCTAACTGAGCATCTTTCTGTCCAAGAGCTTTCTTGTGGGGGCACTGGAGTTGCCTGCCATATATACAATGCTCACAAAACTGAAATCTTGAGAACTTTAGAGAAGACAAGTAACCAAAACGAGACAATTGCTCCATTCCTTTGACACTCTTGTGTCCCAACCGGCTATGCCACACAGAGATTTCCGGCAGCTCGGTTGCATTTACATTAGCATGGTGACAAACATTAGCATGCATCAAGTAAAGAGTGTCCACCTTAGAGCCTCTGGCAACAACCAGTGAGCCCTTACTAATCTTCCACTTTCCACTACCAAATGTAGTAACATAACCAGCATCATCAAGCTGTCCAGTAGAAAACAGGTTCTTCTTGATCTCAGGCACATGCCTGACATCATGGAGCATAAGCTGTGAGCCATCTGAAAACACAAGCCTCACATCACCTTTGCCAAGAATCTGGCATGCATGGTTGTCACCTAAATAAACTACTATATTGCCAGCAGTATACCTGACAAACAAGTCTCTGCAACCTGTGACATGAAAGGAGGCACCTGAATCAATGATCCATGAGTGCATACCATGACCATCTCCTGCATGGAGTGAATGGGCATCAAGTGAAGACATAAGAGAAAGGTGGCTTTGAACTCATCGTCCATTGCCAACTTTTGATTGATGACCTGGCTGACAACACCATTAAACTCATTTAGATGGGCTGTCATAGATGCCCCTTCCTTCATTTGAAGACCTATGAGTTTCTTCAACCAATACACTTTGCTTGAGGCACTTTGCTGGGCATACAAGTCCTGCAATCTTTGCCACATTCCCCAAGCTGTCTTCTCTTCACGTATGCTGAAAAGTAAAGAGTCTGACACAGACAATATGATGGTGGATCTTGCCAGTTCATCCATATCTTCCCATTCTTTAGCAATAAGAGAAGCGGGCATTACACCCCTTTCTTTGATGGGCTTGTGTTGCTTCTTCTGGAGCAACACATTATAGCACTGGGTTTGCCAAATGTCATAATTATGTGAGCCTTCAAGCTTCTTGATGTGAAGCAACGAAGAGCTCTCACCTGTGGTTGCCATAGCAATATGCAACCTTTGACACAGTCAATGCCTGACTCCCTGCAAGATGTGCAAACACTGCACTAAAGCACACAAAGTACTGCGGAAGCACGAATGCAACTCTCCTCCCACTGAATGTGATAAAATCACCAAAATCTGGTTGCTGCAGATTTATGACAGCACCTTAGATGTGCTCTGTTCCCCTTCCAAAATACTGTACAACAGTACTAAGTGCTCACCAAAAATGTACCAAATCTGTACCGGCAAGTACAGGAGCTGAAAATGAGCCTTTTCCTCACTCAAATCAATGTACAGCCATGCCAAAACTTGTACAAAGTTGTACCAAATCTGTACCAGCAAGTACAGTAGCAATAAATGCTCTCCTGGCTGTCCAAATGAGTGAAAATCAGACCTTGACAGTCCTCACCACTGCATACAACAGTCCCGGACAGAAATTGGGCAAAAGCCCCTTGACTGCAAGTGGATTTCTGAGGGTTCAAGGCATAAAAGTCTTCCCTGCTGCTTTGCCAAGCTCAACAAGCACAGAATCTTGAAAAGCCCCTTGATTCAAGATCAATTTTTGATCATGAATGGTACATTAATGCACATGAAAGGCATCCAGAGTCTTCACAATGCTTCCCCCTGGCCACATATACATCCAATACATAAAAGCCCCTTGATTTAATGGCACATTGAGTGCTTGACAGGCATCAACACATTGCCCAAAGCATCAAATGCCAGTGCTTGCATGCAAATCAACCCAATTGGCACAAAAGCCCTTTGATTTGCACTCCAATTTCCTGCAATTTAGCCCCGAATGTGAGATTGCTTCCATCATACAACATGTATGAATGCCCAATGGCACAATTACATCAAAAGCCCCAAATGTTAACACCCAATTTCCTGCCAATTGACCCGGAATGTGACCAATGTCACCCAATGTTGCCAATTGTGCTCAAATTTGAGCCATGAGGACCTGTACCTGCTCAATTGATGATAATGGACATGCAAGCAAATACCTCTGAAATTTTTGAGTTTTGTTGCAGAAAAGAGGGGGGCGTCGTATTTCAAGTTCTACGGGCAGGCGGTTTCTGTAACGGGGAGCTGGTGATGACGATAGACGGAACTGCAGGCTGGTTGCGGCGAGACGGGGATGGAACTACAGGTTGGCAGTGTCGGGGATGGAACTGCAAGCTGGCGGCGTCGAGGACGGAACTGTAGGCTGGCGGAGCTTCGCTATAGGCGCCTCTCCTGCTGCGAGCGCTGCCCCAGCGAGTCGGGCGGCAATGGTTGTCTCCCCACTAACTCCGTTGATGTTGGAGGCCGGACCGGGCGAATGGTGGATGAGGAGGAGCTGAGCTTGCATGAGGCGAGTTGCGCTATCAAGGTCGGCGATGATGGAACGGAGCCTCTCTCGCACGGCGCCCGACTCCTGCAGCTGCGCGCGAAACTCCTCAAAACTGCCGGTCCATAGACACTACAGACGAAGCCATATGACCTTGTTTGCCAGCGTACACAGTAGTACAATGTGCCCTTCTTCCCCCGACAGAGGAGTAGTAGAAACACCCACACAGCCGATGTCGCTTTGAGTAGTTGGAGAGAAATGCCCACCTTGCCTTCGTGCTAGCTCTGATACCAGCTGAAGGGAGCTAAAGAAGCTCAGCTGAAACAATTAGGGTTTCATGTGGGAGACACACACAGAGAAGAAGGGAGAGAGAGAGAGAGAGACATGTGGGGATAAGTCAACTCACAAAGTATGAGTGTGTGACTCCCCTATCACACATGTATATTTGCTCTAGTGCACATAGTGCACTTAGTGCATTAAAAGTACTAAGTGTACTATGTACTATAAAACTTATGGGCTTGTACACACTGTAAGGGTGGGCATAATGCCTTTACCCCAACAGTCTGGGCTGTCTGGATGTAAATCATCGCACATTGTGCGCCTTTCTTGACCGCTCGCTTAGCCTGCAAGTGGCTTATGAGCGGAAAGTTCGGAATACCTGGCTCACACTTAATGGTCACGGGGTGTTTGACACATTCCAATTGATCTGGAACGTGTGCTTGTCTCACTTGACATCAGGAAGAAACTTGTGAAACCACTGGATACCCAAAATTATGTCTGCTCCTACAAGAGGCGCAACCATAAAGTCATGCACAAACTCTCTGCCCTGAATCACTAACTTAGCACCTAGAGCTTCATACTTGACGCTCGTTGTCATACCTGTGCTAAAACCCTCAACCTGTTTGTCCACCAAAGTCAGCTCGAAACGGGCATGCCTAGCGGCCTGTTCTGTGACCACATCCTCCGTGCTACCGCTGTCAAACAAGACGACGACTCTCTGGCCACCTATGTAGCCAAAGGACTTGAGCAATTCGTTGCGCTCATACTCCTGGTCATGGACACCCTTCTGCTTATCTTCGAGCTCCCGGCTAATAATTGCTCCAACTGAAGCACCGGGGTTTGAAGAACTAGGGTTAGCCGCTGGGGTCTGTGTGGGAGCTGAGCTCACCACGGAAGCTGTGGAGGCGGCGGCGGCCTTTGGAGGCTTCTTCGGACAATCCCGAGAAGTATGTCCTTTTGTATGACAAAAGAAACATCTACCCTCCTCCTTGTACTGAGAAAGCTCCTCAGCACTCAACTTGCCACTTGTCTTGCCTGCCTCCGCTTTCTGGTCCGGAGTAAGCTTAGACGCATTGTTCGAGTTCTTGGAGCCAAAGGCTCTTGGGCTCTGTCCTAGGGAAGACCCCGTCTGGTTCTGGCATTTGCCCCCCGAGGCGTTAGCCCTGGGAGAAGCCGGCTGGGAAGTCTTGGGCTTGCGCCATTGTGTTTCATTTCTGCACTCTGCGCAAGCGAGAGTGCGTCCTCAAAGGTGACTGGCCTCAACATACGCACCTCCCATTGGATTTGCGTGTCCAGGCCATACAAAAACTGCCCTTTCTTGTCCGTATCATATAAGCCTAATTGCAGACATAAGGTCGAAATTTTATTGGCAAACTGAAGGATTGGTTGCGCGTTCTGACACGCTCCCCGGAACTCGTCTTCGAGTTGCTCAAGGTAGTGGGGCGGTAGAAACCGATGCTTAAGGTCGCGGACGAACTCGTCCCACACCTACTCTGGTGTGGGCATGAGCACACTGAGTCCACCAAGGAATGGCCTCACCTTCCAAGTACCAACTGGCTAAGATCACTTTGTCAGTATCTGTTTTTCTCACTGCGGCAAAGTAAGCTTCAAATTGATGTAACCATGAATAAAGAGTTGTGGGATCGAGTTTACCATTATACTTACTGAAATTCATTTTCTCAGGAAAATGATTTGAGGGCGCCGTCGGTGTCAATCTGGCGTCCAAAGCTCTGAGGTAACGCTCGTGTTCCATGCATCGCATGGCGTTGTCTTCTTGTTGTCGGATCTCCAATGCACGCATCTGCAACTCAAGCAAGGAGCTTGGCTGTAGCTGTGACCCCGCGACGAGAGGGTCCCTGTGACGAGGATCTGGTATCTGGGATACGGAAGGAGAGGGAGGAGGAGATGGAAAACGCGACGCTGGAGAGCGGGTACGCTCCTCCAGAGCCAAGATCTGCGCCTTCTGCTCATCCAACTTGGCGGTTTGTTCTGCGATTGCTCGCATCATCTGCTGGAACATGTCTGTGACACTCAAGCCTGGTGCCCTAGCTGGGCTGCCTGGTGCACTCTGGTCCCATGGTTCTTGGTCTCTCTCGTCGTCGAAGCTCGCCATAGCGGGAAAATGCAATTCCTTTCCGGAACGCAATTTGACCATCCACTATTTGTGTGGGAGACTTCCGGCGGCTAAAAACCAACTGTCCTTTGAGGGACAGGAGTCACTCCGAAAGGGGTAGTCCACCGGTGTCTAAAAACCAACCACACGAGCGAGAAAAAAATCTGGTTTCTTTGCTGAATCTTTGTACTTGAAGTAGGCTCTGATACCACTGTAATATGCGGAAGCTTCGGAGAAGAATCGGTAAGTTCAAAACTCAGAATTCAGTACTCTTATCGCGACGGAAATTAACGCACAAACTGAAAGGAGATGTGCAGAAAATAGAGAGAGAGAGGGAGAGATGGAGAGAACACAGTATTGGGTCCCAATTACCCTTTGTTGGGCCCCCACCACGGATGGTGTATTTGCTTTATTAGAATGATGAGAAAATCTGAAAGAAAATACAGCAACCTTGGACCTTTTCTTGGCTGGAAAATCCTGCCCTTGACCTTCAGTTCTCCACCCCTTTGCTTAGCAATTCCCTTGGCGTGAGCTCTTGGTGAATAATGAGATGAATGAATGGGATTATGGACACTTCTATTTATACTACCCCATCAGGAGCAGTCGGCCAGCATAAAGGCAGTCGGCCAGCCCAGAAATGTCCCACGACTGGAAATTCAGCATTAAATGCTGGAAAAAATCCCATAAAATCTGCGCATCTCTTCCTGGCTGGCTGGACATCAGGCGCCTGCTTCTGATTGGTTGGACACAACTTTTGCCCATAGTCGAAGGGCTGGGCAGCCTGTATGGGCTGCCCCATACTTGCCCTACAGCCATATAAAGGTTGTAAACTCCTGGAAATAGCCTTATCTTTGCCCTAGGGCTGTCCTACAGCCCCTCCATGGCTGGTGGGTTCAGCCTGGGCCTTCCTGGCGCTCATGGGGGTGGTTCTACACCATTCCCATGCCCACACTAAGATCCGGGGTATAGCCCTATGGGCTGGCCCCTTGTCCTAACCACTATCTACTCAGTGATCTGACATCCGGTACCATACCAGATACACAGAACCACTGACATCATTCTAGAGGGAGACTCACAGCGCGGACTGGCATTGTTTCATGTGCAGAACAGTGCACATGTGACCTTTGACTCATGTGCAGGACAATGCACACTTGACCTCGGACGACTGAGATGGATCCCTGGCTGACTCGTCTTGGACTGGGCTCACATGGGACCAGTTCACCATCCCAGGTCCTGCACCTTCTATACAGAAATGTGTACGTGGCATCCAAGTGCGGGATGCACGTGACACATCTGGTGTTGTCTCGACTACATCTTTCAGATTCATGTATGCTGTTTAAAGGATTGCTAAAGACTCACTAAAGGTTTAAAGAAGGCCTCGTTGTTTCATACGGTCCTAGGTTGGTATATGCTTCATTGGTACGAGAGCTTGGGACGTGACTCAATCCGGCAACCTAGGGTGAGAGCATCCTGTGGATGGTAAAGGTGAGATTGGGAAACCCACTCACCCATCCACCATGGCATCAAGCTGCATATCCGGGGAGAGATGATCTACTTGGCCTTATATAGGGCTTGGAATACTAAATGACCTGTCTGACTAGCCTTTGGACAAATAAATACTGAAAAGTTGTTGACCACCAGGATAAGACTCTTCACACTTGGCCGACGTGATACATGTCCACTTGGATCGTTCCAATGCTTGACAAGATTCTAATCATGTCCTAAATCTGTGTTTATTTGTTGCCCAAATCAAGGATTAGCTTGGATCAGCCTATGTTTAGCAAAGACAGAAGAGAAGGAGAGAGAGACCTAACCTATTATATATTGCCAAAACATGCTATATATACAATGATCTTGGTGATTCACAGCTTCGGCCCTGAAGCCAGATGAGCAATGCGTAAAAGAACTTTGGAAAGATGGTCAAAAGTTGAGCAATATTTTATTATTAAAAGAATAAAGAGGAAAGCAAAGTGAAAAAGTAAAAGCAAAGCATGGTAGGTTTTTGCAAAAAGCAAGACCTCTCGAGTCCCATGTAAGCCCAACGGAGCGTGCAGTGATAGATGCAACCATGTGTACGAGAGATAAAGATAGAGAGAGAAGGGGGGGAGAGAGATGGGAATAGGGGACCGGGGTTTCACACAGTACACGCTGAGCGGGGAACATGCTCCACTTCCTCTTTAGGAATTTATTTCAAGAATAATCCACGGGCTTTTCCAAGCCAGGACCAATACAACAAATGAATACAATATTAAACAAAGTGTTGATGTCAAGGTCGGACTGAGGTCGATGTTGAGGCACAAGATAACTGACGCTAAGAGCTGACCACGAGGATGACCCACAAGAGTCTTACACCGGTCTAGTACCGAAATCCGATGAATCAAACTGATGTTCCCAAATATCCACAAAGCTCTCTATACTCAATGTGGATAAAGGCAATCCTTGGCTCACACCCAAAATAATGAGTAAGTATCTCCACAAGGTAATTCCTCTTCTCCTTACGGGTTTAGAAAGGCTGACAATACTCAGGTGGTACACAGGGTGGAGATGGGCGCTACAGACAGAGGTGGCGCAGAGCGGCAACGTTCTTGGCAGAAGTGGAGGCGATGGTCACACAGGGTAGAGACGGCGTTGTAGGCAGAGGCAGCGACTAGAAGCAGTAGCAAAGGTAGCTGCAATAGGCAGGGTGGCGGTGCAGCCAGGTTCGACAGGGCACAAGCGACACTTAGACGGAGGCGACAGGGTGAGGCAGAGCTCTCGGGGTGGCGCAAGCTACAGCGGCGTGTCTTCACAAGGTGGCGTTGCTATAGTGCAGGCGGTGGCACAAATGGCAGAAGTGGTGCAGGCAAAGGTGGCGCACAGAGGGCGGAGCAACGGTAGAAGTTGGCGCTGGAAGGGCGGTTGCCACTAGCAGAGGTGGAGGAGACGGTGGCGTGAAGAAGTAGAGGGAAGATGACGACGATGTCAAAGTCACGCAGCACGCACGCACGCACGCTACCCTAGGGCACTGAGCAATGTCGGTGGTTGGGCTCCCATCTCCTAGTTGTTGCCTCCCCCCCCCCCCCCCAAAAAAAAAAAAAAACTGATCGGAGGAGATATCTATGACAAGGTGCCACCACACTCGATATATGGTTCTTTGACTTCCCATGCTCGTCCACCACAACTTCTAGTCATGCGATAACCCGAGAGTAGCTACGAGAATTCCACCTCCAACACCCTCCTTCAATTTGAGCACCTCGATCAAATAGAGGTTAGGACCGCCCAAGACCACATAGGCCGAGCTCTGATACCATGTCAAAATCACGCAGCAACAACACACACACCACCCTAGGGCACTGAGCAATGTGGGTGGTTGGGCTCCCATCTCCTAGCCGTTGCTTCCTCCCTTTCACCCGGCTGGAGGAGATATCTATGACACTACAAGCCGGGCTTTGTACTTGTCCAAGGTACCATCAGCCTTAAATTTGGTGTGGAACAAGCAAGGAGTACTTCTTCACAATGCTATCAAAAATGTCTTGAGGGATCATCTTGCAAGGTGCGATTTGCTCCCCCCATCTTGGAGAGATGTGCAAGAAGCCTAGTGGCACTACTAGTGTAAGCCTTGCCACAATACTTGCAAGTCCACTTCCATGCCCCCGACTTCGCCTCGTTCTTCTAATGGGTAATGGCATGCAAAGTAAAGGCTTCATGCTTTTCTCTCATGGTGAAAGAGGAGAGAAGGATCCCGGGAGAAGGAAAGGGAGAGCTAGGGAGAGGCTTCAGGAAGAGGGAGAGAGGGAGAGCGAGGGAGAGGCTTGAGGAAGAGGGGGAGGAGGAAGACTCAAGACTCAAGAGGGAGAGCGCAGAGGCTAGAAAGTTGAGGAAGAGGGAGAGGCTTCAGCCTTGAGGGGGAGGCTTGAGGCCTTGGCCCTTGAGGAAGAGGGAGAGAGCCTAGAGGGGACTCAAGGGAGGGGATAGATGATAGGCTTGAGGCCTTGGCCCTTGAGGAAGAGGGAGAGAGCCTAGAGGGGACTCAAGGGAGGGGATAGATGATAGACTTGAGCTCTTGTGAGGGGAGGGTTGAGCAATGAGAACTTGTGAGGATGGGGTTGGGGAGGGCCTCTTATATAGAATTTAGATAATAGGGAGAGCCTAGAGCTAAGAGACGCCAGCCTCAAGCAAAGGCAATGGCAACCAAAGGGCTTGGCAAGCAAGAGCCCCAAAAAACACCCATTAAACGGCTCTCCAAAGGGCCATCAAACGGCAGAAAAAATGGACGAAAACAACGAAAAAAAAGGTCAGAAAAAAAAACGATAATCTCTGATCGACCAGATGGAACCGAATCGTTCAAATCGAACTTTTGTGGCGGTTCGCGAACTAGGGGCAACTATGCTTGCAAGTATTGTAGCAAGTCCTACACTAGTAGTGTCACTAGGCTTCTTGCACATCTCTCCAAGATGGGGGGGCAAATTGCACCTTACAAGATGATCCCTCAAGACATTTCCGATAGCATTGTGAAGAAGTACTCCTTGCTTGGAAAAGCAAGTAATAGTGGAAGAGCCCCCTCCGCCGTTGCCGCCACTCAACACGAAGTCATCGCGCCGGCAAGGGATACATCCTCTTCATTCTCCGCATCCTTCTCCCCCTTCACCAACTCCAGCCCCTCATCAGAGAGGCTAAGTGAGTTTGAGGTTCCACACGAGGCAAGCCACTCTTGGAGGCTCCATTGGAGCAAATGTGGCCTCTCTCTCTTGGGTCCGAGCAAAGCAACAAGACGCAAATGTGGAGATTGCACGCACGATCATTGAGTGCTATCTCGCATTTCTTGTCCTCAAAACTCCTCAATGGCAAAGAATGGTGAGAGCCATTGCCGAAGTAGGACCATGCCATGGCCCTTGGCATGGCATCACCTACAACGACATGCGCACGAAGGCACTTGATGAAGAAAGGAGAGAATCAACAAGACCCTCGAGCCCGTCCGAGCGGGATGGGTGAAGTATGGGTGTTCCATCCTCTCCGACGGATGGACCATAAAAGAGGAGCATCCTCAACATTCTAGTATCTTGCCCTCATGGCACATACTTCTTGCGGGCCGTGGATACCGGAAAGGCGGGGAAGAAAACCTCAGGCAAGGTCATCTATCGCCACATTCGACAAGCCATAATCGAGATAAGATACAATTTTAATTTTTGAGTTTGAAGCTTCAAAGTTTAGCCTTTGCCTTTTACTCAACTTTCAACTTTTCAAGTCTTATTTCTTTTCCTTTTTCATGCATCATGCATGATTGCATCCATGATCCATGATCCATCATTCTTGTAGGTTGGCCCCGAAAATGTAGTTCAAGTGGTTACGGACAATGCGTCCAATTGCCGCAAGATGGGCCGCTTGTTTGAGGAGGAGTTTAAGTCCATAGTATGGACTCCTTGTGCCTCTCATTGCCTTGACATAGGCAAGTTAGAGTGGGTAAAGAGTGTGGTGACACAAGCCACTCAAATTGTCACTTTTTTCAGTCAAAGAGCCCTTGCTATCTTTTGCCATCACAGCGACTTGGAGATGAAGAAGCCATCCTCGACGCGCTTTGCCTACATGTGGCTTCTTCTAGAGCGCCTTTATGATTACTCTAGATTTGCTTAAGTATACCCTTTGAAAGCAAATCGGAGGTCTTTGTGTGTTTTCAGCATTATGTTGCAAGGGCTGAAAATGAAACATATTGCAAAGTGCAAACCCTAGGTACATGACTTTCTGGAAGAGTGCTCCCACTACCATCAAGGCTGCAGCAAACTCTGCCTAAATAATCTAGTGTGGGACTGATGGTTTGTTTTGTGGATCATATGGGAGAACATCTTTGTTGGGGTAAAGGCGTATGTGCCTTGCCCGGCCGCCCGAGTCACGGGCGCCCGCCCACTGTACCCTATACATATAGTGATTATACTGTATAGGGGGAGCTACCACTTGGGAGTCTCCCCACCTACGTGCTGTGTGTTCTTCCTTCTCTCTCCCTCTCTCCTTGCTTGTGCATGCTCCCCGATCCTTTCAATCTTGACATGGGGCACATCAATCTTGATTCTTCTCAACCATACACACTCAACTGTAGTAGTGAAAGCCGTCTTGTACTGAGCTTGTGTCTTGCTATTGAGAGGAGCTGAGAGTTTGCTCTCTTGAAAATTCAGACCAACCATCTAGGGACTGATCTGGCCTCCTGTAGCACTATCCGCTCTTCTCACCTCTTCTACATCATCATGCATAACAAGCTGTTCATTTTTCTGAATTTCAGCATCCACATGATGTCTACTTGGCTGCAACACATGTTCCACTGCGGGTTGTACTGCTGTACCATCAATTGCAAGTGGAAGCAGCCATTCAACCATGTTTTGTTGACCCCTGTACAGCTGTCTACCCATATGCTGATTTACATTTTCAACAAACACCACATCTCTACTCTCAAAAATCCTCTGGCTGAGTGGATTATAGAGATGGTAACCTTTGCTACCATTGTTGTATCCCATTTTGTTGCCTTGTCATCAAGCTTGCTTCTCATCTGTTGAGGCACATGGGCATATGAAAGACAACCAAAAACCTGAAGTAATCAAGTTTAGGCTTTTTATCATGGCAAGCCTCATATGGAGTGATGGTTTTCAATGCTTTTGTAGGGCATCTTTTCAAAACATCCATAGCACACATGATTGCCTCGATTCAGAATTTAATGCAAACCCTTGTCCTTGACCATATATCTGGCCATCTCCATCAAGGACATGTTCTTTCTTTCTGCGACACCATTCGGTTGTGGTCACTGGTGTGTATGGCATAGTACATTGGTGCTTAATGCCTTTTCCAGCCAAGTATGCTTTGAAAGCATTAGACATATACTCTCCCGCCTTGCTGCCTCGGTCTTACCCTGATAGGAGAGGCTACCATGGCACGAGAGGTGCAGATGGTGAGTCTAGCTCTAAAGCAAGGTGGATGGTGGTAGTAACTTTTTTACGTGAGGGTCTCACCACCTTCGCTCCGAAGGGGGGATTTGTTGGGTATTTCGGAATCTTGTGTATTTGTGTATCCATGTGTGTAGTGCCCCCAAAGGGTTATGTGTTCGTATGTATGTGTGTGCAGCCTTATTCGTGTATATGTGTGCATGAACACCTGCTTAGGTGTGAACACTCTCTTATAACTGGATAAGATGTATGTGATTTATGTGAGTCAAAAGATAAGGTTTGAAACCTATAAAACCATGTACTTGGTGTACTTCAACATATTTATCAATCTATCATTAGATCATGCAATCATCTTGCTCTACAGCCATAGTTGCCAGGCGTTTCATGAAACGTGTTTCATAAACGTTTCATTCATTTTCCAGAAGTTTCAAAAACGTTTCATACAAAAAGGGGGGTACAGGCCTCAAAATTTATATACAGGTTTATAATATGTTAAAAATATGTTGCCTTCCCTGCAAAACAATATTAAACATGCATCATTTACACATTAAAACATATTTACAAGCTAAAACTAAAGAATCTGGGTGACCCAGTAACAGTGGGCACCCAACTGTGTCATTGACCAATTGGCATAAATAAACTAGCAACATCAAGAATCAAGATCTGGATTTCATCATCAATAATGGCAACTACTCAATAATGGCACTCAAAGTGATCACAAAAAGTTTGAATCCTGAGATGATACAAAAAAAGTAAACTGAAGTCTAAAATACACAAAGTAAAGCATGTTGAAGCCTGATAGATGCAATCATGCATGAATGATGACAAATAGTAAACTAGAGGAGCTGATTTGTGCAAGGCAGGAGCTCCTTCAATCAGTTTCTCAGTCGCCTGGAGACGTTTTTTTTTGAAAAACGTGCTCTCTGGATAGAAAACGTTGAAAAACGTAGGTTTTCCTAGGCAACATGAAAGAAACGCATTTCATTCCAATGAAACGTTTTGTTTCATTGAGATGGAATGAAACGCGTTTCATTGCAACTATGTCTACAGCATTGAGTTTCTCTCTCTCTCTCTCTCTCTCTCTCTCTCTCTCTCTCTCTCTCTCACTGCATGTACACTTCCACCATGAAGCCCTTCAAGCCACCATAATTGCTTGCACTCCTAGGAACCCTAACCCTAGAGCCTCATCCTCCACTACTATGTGTTCTTGCTATTTTCTATGTATTTCTATTGAACATTAAGGTCTCGCAAAACCCAACAATGAGGATCCTCCTCCTCATTTCTGGCACATCCAATACACAAACCTTTCCATTTCGGAACAGTAATCCATTGGGGCCTCTCAGTCTAGTATCTTGCCTAGTCTATCTTTTGCTCCCTCACTTATGAGACTGCTTGTGTCTCTTGCTTGGGACTATACCACTTCAGTATATTCAACATAGTTACTCCATATCTCTCTCTCTCTCTCTCTCTCTCTCTCTCTCTCTCTTGCACTCTCTATTTAGCACACTCTAGTGCTCTTTTTCTTCCGCTCTGTGCACTCTTTCATGGTATCATTGCTCCCGGTTCAGCGATTCCATCTACTGCCCGAGATTTAGTCCTATTTACAGCCCCTTAACCACTGCGTTTTTCTCATATTTGCAGCCTTCTTCTTGCTGCGTTTTCTGGACAGCTTCTGCTGATTGTTTTCCCTTCAATTTGGCTTCATCACTTGCAGCCAAAAGGTAATATTCTCATCAGCGTTTTACTTCTACTTGGAGTTTGGATCCAGGCGGCCTGTTTTTTCAGGACAGCAGCCCCTCTTTGGCTGCATTTTCCTCTCCGGTGGACATTCCCTTTTGCAGAGGGGTTTTGTGGTGGTTCGGGCTTTGGTGGCAACCTTGGTACCTGTGGTGGACACTTCTTCTTCTGAGATTGTGCGTTTTTTTTCTTGAGGAGAGCCCAAGCTACAGTCCTAGTTGATGCCTTTCCCTCTTACAGCATATTCCCAGGCCCTTTTGTGGCTACCTTTCCTCTCCATATCAAATCTGTATTTTTTGCTTCCCTCTTCTGGTGGCCTCAAGGTTGCAAGTACAGTCGACAGAAGCTTCTGCATTTTTTGCTACAGGAGGACTTTTGCGTGCTGTCCAGTCTCTTAGGGCTGTGTTTTGGTGGGAGGAAGGGATCTAGATCAGTGTTTTCTGATTTGGACAGTTTTACCTTATGAGGTTTGGTCCTATTGGTTGGATCAATGATGATAGCTTCAGATTTGGCTCCCGTACCACTTTCTTGTTATTTCCTAGATGAGGCAGACAAGTTTGCCTTTGCGGAGGATGTGTGTCACTGGAGGAAGACTGACGGACAGATCTATGGCTTTCTCCTCCTGAATTGTTAGGATTCGGTTCTCCGACACTTCATCTATGCTCGTGATGATGCTTCTACTTTCTATGTGTGGCAGTTGCTTTGTGACTTGTATGGTGATGCCAATGATCGACAGATGGTTTCTACTTCTGGGTGCCATGCAGCCAGTGATCTTGTGGATACTTCTTTTGGAGATGTTCTTGCAGCAAAGGATAGTGGGCTAGTTTTGCTCACTGCATCTGAGGAGTTTGTTTCTCCTGCTACCATGCCTTCAGTTTCTGTGCATACTTCTCCTTGCCAGGATGATATCTCTGGTAATGTTTTTGAGGAAGCTAGTGGGCTATCCTTGCTCACAGCTTCTGAGGGGGATTTGTCTCCTATTGCTTCGCCTCCGACACTTTCTTCAACAACGAGTGACCAGGATGTGTTGCTGGTCCCTTTGCCTTCTATGGAGGAGCCTACTTCTACGCTGTGTGATGGTATTGAGGAGGCTACTACTACTTCAATTACCACTACTATGAATGTTCCTATTTCCCTTCCTCTGTGTGAGGATTTTGAATTGTGGTCAGGTGTGTCCGTGACCGTGCTTGGGGCACAATGGTACTTCTAGGACTTGAAAGATTGGGATTTGAATTTGGTTGGGCTTGTGGAGTCCCGACATCAGTTTTCAGAGAGGGCAGTTGAGTTCTTACATCTGGCAATGCTGACCTTCAAAGAGGATGCTATTGTATAGCATTTGGCTACTCTTGGTACAGAGTTGGAGCAGATGGACTCTATTTCTTTTGAGGGTATTATCTTCTTGGAGCTACAAGCTTCTAGGGATTTCTGTGGCACTGTGTTTACATTTAGGTTTAGCACCAATATTTGGAGCACCACGACGCAACCTACATGGTTGTTTTCTTCTAGAGGAGCAGTGTATCTGGCAGCTTGTTTTGTTGCTTTTGTAGCTGAGTTGTTGTGGAGCGTTCCTGGTACTTGTTGTTGCTGCATTCTTTTGTCTTTGGCTTTTTGGAGTATGTTCAGCATCTTGTGCTGAGAGGGGGTGTTAGCACATGCATCCCCAATTTCTGCCCATGTCTGGTGTCCTTTTGGCCCCTTTTGCATGGCCCTTGATTGTGGGCTGGCCACCCGTATTTTATATATTTTTCTGCGATTTTTCCCAGCCGGTATGGTTTTTTCCCAATCGACACCAATTCAATCCTCCAGTCGGTCAGCTTCAATGTCTCTAGTCGGCCAGCACTACCCACCTATAAATAGGTGGGCTGGCCTCTCAGTCTAGTATCTTTGCCTAGTCTATCTTTTGCTCCCTCACTTATGAGACTGCTTGTGTCTTTTGCTTGGGATTGTACCACTTCAGTATATTTAGCATAGTTGCTCCATATCTCACTCTCTCTCTTGCACTCTCTACTCGGGTCCTCCAAGCTCTTTTCACATGATAGAACTCATGCCCGAACACATGTCTAGAATTATGGACACATGGAAATAGGGTTCCTAATGTTGGCCTTGGAAAAAGCATCAATCTTGGTCAAAAAGCAAGAAAAAGCAAAAGTCAAACTTTGTTGACCAAAAAGCTAAGGGAACCATTGGAAAGAGGACATCGAACTGGATCAAAAAGCTGAAAGCCACTTTTTCAAAAAGCAACTCCAGGGCCAAAAAGCAAGGCCCTGAAGATTGTAAAAGCACAAATCAACGCAATGGATATTTTCCACCCACCTTAGCTGCAGCTTAGAAGGCTTGTAAACCCTAATTGTACGGATTTGTGCCTATTATATTTTTAGGCAATTGGGCCGCCTTTTGAGCAAGCTGGCCAGCACTACAGCCTCTCGACGATTGGAGAAAATGGGGATATATGTGTAAAAATAGGAAAATCAGCATTATCTGCACGACCTGTTCAACGGACTGCATGGCAATTGGCTTCGCAGCTTACCCGAAACCTGCCCGTATCTGTCCATTCTGTTCTGGATGTTTCTGACCAGTCTGGAACTTGCTGGTTCAGCTCATGGAATGCTTTGTGGATCCTAGACTTGTTTACACCTGTGTCAAGTGCCGGGCTCTTGGCTTATAATATTAAGCTGCTTGTGCACTTGTACAAAAGTAAATCTGAGTGGGTTGTATCTTTTTTCTGGACAATGCACTGGCTTGGTCCCAGCCGACTTGTGCCTGGACTAGCGCTCACAACATGCTTTGTATATGTATATTGTCACATGCGGGTGCCACATGGAGTTCAACCCTTGTCCCTTGGATACCGGTGATACGTCCATTCCCAAATGTGCTCGTGCCACGGCCAACAAATTTGCAAACCAATGTGGTGCTTTCCAAGAGGCCACAGCGAGATAGATGAGCTGGAAGTTGACTTCTGAAAAAGGATAATTGACGGTTGCTTTGGTTGGGGAAGTTGGAGAGGCTGCCATGTTAGCTTCCCCTTCAGTAGCAAGGAGCCTCTATTTGTGAAACAGTGGGTGCTACTACAGTGCTGGATTTCTTGATTGTAAGTGGTGAGGTCGTGGATTAGGATGGAAGTTTACAGGTTAACAAAGGTTACCATTTGATTGTGCTGAAGAATGTTGGGTTGTTTATACTCAAGGGAAATGGACTAGCAGGTTCCGGTCCTCAGGTGCGCCTCAATGGTTAACCTTTTGTAGATGTAACAATCCTCTGCTTGTATTCAGGGACAACCTTAACTGGAGCTTTTAAATATAAGCAGCTAATGGGTTCTTACATTGTGTGGTGTTACCTTTTGCAGAGTGCAAAAACAAATATGAATGTTGAGCAGGTTTTCTTTACTATTGCAAGGGACATCAAGCAAAGGCTGTCCGAAGCTGCCACAAAAGCAGAGGTAAGTAAAAGGAACTCATGGATAGTGCTATAGTGCTTGTGTTGTGTAGTGCCACTGATTCAGGTGTGAAGATTCGGTTCTCTGGTGTTGCTCATGGCAGGCACCAACAATCACCATATCCAGACCAAATGCAGCCAAAGACTCACCTGAAAGCAAGCAGAAGTCTGCATGTTGCTCATGACATCTCAAGTGGCTGTATTGGATGCGAAAGTATTTGTGGCCATCAGAGATTGAATGGGCTGCATCTAAACTATTGCCGGGCGAATTTCTTACTGGAAGTGTAGAAAGCAGCGCCTTGATCTTTGCTGATAACCTGATTTGAGTAGTTGGAAAGAGGCTGGCTTCAGTTACTTCCATCTGTTTTTCTGATGCGTCATAGATGCTTGCTTATGGTTTGAAGTTCCTTGTAGCCAGATTTTTTGTAGGTGTAAGTGTACCCTGACTGTTGTACATGAAATAATATTTAAGCACACACGTATGATCATGAGTATAACAATTTTTTGGGGGAATACACCATAAAAGTTTTGGCGTTATGTGATAGAAATCAAGATGTAGCCCAGTTGGTTAAAGGACCAGAGTCCCAGGTGTGATGTCACGAGTTCCAATCCTGCTGGTTGCAATGGGTGGACGTGCTGGATTGTGCAGTAGAGTAGTATTATTGGAAGTTAAATATCTAGCTACAGGTCCGCATTCTAGATATGTTATCAGTGTAATTGTAAGAGTATTTTTGCTAGGTCTGTGGCATCCCTTAAGCCAGTGCTGACAATAAATGCTCCTAGATATAAGGTCTGCAAAAAATGGTCTCCATGTTCTATCCCTTTCAAACGAGAAATCCTTTTGCAATTTGGAGACTCTTTGTTTTGAATTGGATTCCACGGCCCAAAAAGAACGGTGCTCTCTCTGATTATGGGTCTGTTTCGATCAAATTGCAAGTTTGCGTCGCGCTCCTTTTTGTCTTTTGATTGTTCGTCCCCCAATATATTTGGACACTGCAATGCCTACTTTCAGACACCAAGTACCCAAATAACTATGGTGGATGAGATGATGTCATCTTAATTTTCTTTGTAGATGAGGACTACCTCAAAGGAGTGGAAATTCTTATCTCGCCTAGGTGGGGGGGAAGAAGAGCAGCCAAAAAGTTCGGTTCATGTAACATGTGTAGAGAGTGTTAGCATTATTATTGCAAGGAATTTTTTTTAAAATTTTTTCCAAGGCATGCATATCTTTATATTGGTTACTTCTTTGACATCAGTTAATGAGGGCTTACTTCATTGCTGCTACTGCTGATGCATAAGGCAATGTTACTCTTCTTGTTGCACATGATCATGTTTCTAGCATGCTCCTTGTGGTTATGCTTCACCTCTTTAGGCAAGAAGAGTTCCTCCAGCCAATGAAACGCAGAATATTTCGGTGTAGTTGTTGTGATTCTATCTTGGTTTAGGTTTCAATACAATAATCACCTGCCTTTAAAATGGCTACATCTTCTGCGATCCATCATCTCACATCGATTATTTGATTTGTCATGTTTATGGTTGTCGTCACATTTTTACACTTAATATCAAGGTCTTAATATTGAGAACCGGAATACTAAAAATGTTTAAGACGAATAATTACATATGAATTTACGAAGAGAGAAATACATATTTCTTTTCGCATTGGCACTAGATATTTGTAATGTCCTTTAGAATGCAATGGATCTCTTATGATGGAATAAATAGCATCGTATCCCTTTTTACTTGTCTGAGCTCGCTCTGGCACAAGCGAAAACTTATATTTGTACCAATCACTTTTGAGTATATTATTCACAAGTTTTTGTACTCCTTTCCTCCTCTTTCCTCCTAGAAAACTGTTAGAATTTGTGGCAGTATACAATTGTGATGGAAGATGATTCGTCTTCACAATCTTAGACTCTCCATCTCTGTCGTGCAAAAGGATAAACAAGAGCAATGTCACCATGTAGAAATAACATATTACTAAAAAAGATACAGAAAACTTACTTTATTTTGCTCCTTTATTTTGCTCACATTGTTTTCTTTCTAGTTCCTACTTGGGAAGTCCTTATGTGTGCTTTGATTCCCTAGTGGGGTTTGCTTAACTCTTTAGGGTTTCTTTTTTAGACGTTATAATTCTCTTTATGAAGAACGTTTGTTTGGCTTTGTCGCTATTTTGTCTTCTTTTACCCTCTCACTATTGGCCTTTACTACCTTTGGAGTCTCTAACTCCTGTTGCACACTTCATAGGTTCTCTTGGTGCTTGCCACAACTGCCTTCATTTTGCACGTCATTAGGGTCTGCAAATGATGGGTAGGGTATTGTGGAGCGACCAAGGCCTACTCCCTTCTTCTTGGATAGCTCACAAGGTGTTTGATGAGGGGTGTGGCTTTCGTAGCCTTTGTTGTGGTGGTAGGGATGCCATCAGATGGTACAAACTACTCATCACCCAAGTCCTCAAACAACTCCTCTTTTGGTGCTGGTAAGTCCTCATTACGCATCCTCCACTTCTTGACATGGCTGTCATAGCACCTCTTTCCTTGTAGGCCTTGCAAATATCGCACAACAAACTCTGTTGAGTTGGAAGACATGACCAACCCTGCAGGGATGAACTCCTTCACATATCCCTTTGCAAATGTTGCAGTGATCTCCATGTTTGTGGGAGGGCACTTCTGGTAGACTTTGTGATGAAACATCATTAGGTGCTTATAGACAGTCGGAGTCAGTCAACTACTCCCCACCTCAACAGTTTGGGAACCTTCCATGGCAAGGATATATTCTCTATTGAACTTCGCCATGGTATGATTGAATTTTCTATGCCTCCGATAAACCACCTTGGAGATTTCCACTGGCTTGCATACATGCAACATGAGAAATTAGTAAAAGAGACAAAGAGAATGAAGAGGGGAGCATACATAGAGAGAGATGGACATGGAGTGAGAGAGAGAGAGAGAGAGAGACAAAGAAAGAGAGAGATCTTACTAGAGTCTGTCGAAGAGCTCCCTCCCTTCCTTCTTCAAGGAGACCTCATGAGACTGACTCCAATGGAGAGCTCTTGTTGTGTATCAACTTCACCCTTTTTCGCCGTGGTGGAGAGCTAGAGCCAGCTCTTTGAGGCTCTGAGTGGGAGCTTCTTTGCCTGAGCCCCCACACCTGTTTCTCTCTCTAGTGTCGTGGTGGCAGAGAGGCTGACTCCGAACCCATGTCCTCCTTCGGTGAGTACTTTGAGGCAGTATCCTCCGCATTCTTTCCCCTAACAGAACCTGCACGCTGACGTTGCTTGGGCTTCGGCTTGGCCCCCCCCACCATTGTCTCCCCCACTCCCCTCTTCTTGCTTGTGGCCCCCACTATCTTCATGACTTTACAATTGTTTTGAAACACTGTTGAAAAGCTACTTTAGACCAATCTCAAATTCGAATACAAATGCATGTCAAATCCTAAATTTTAGCACACCTTTGCGTGATTACTAAACTTGTGTTGAATGCATGATTACCATTTGTAATATCAAAGCAAATAATATATATTTACATTACAATGTGCAGACGTCATATATTCATTTTCATATACTAGCAAGATATGCTATTTGGTACATGCTAACAACCATAAAAAGCATAGCACGTTAACGTGCTTACACCCTTTATCATGACAAGAGAGCACTAATCTAATGCTCCCTAGTATTTTAGTTGTGTATGCCATGGAGGCTTCCACAACTTCATTTGATTAGACTTTACCTAATGCCTTTGTCTCCATCTCCTTAACAAGCTCTATCTTGGACTTTAGATACCTATGGCTCTCACCACAATCTTCATGCATGCATTGTTATTACCTTGTTTGGACTGCCTTGTTTGAAAATTCCACAACTCGGTAATTTCCACTGCATCCAAAGCACTCCATTGGCTTTCGTGTTGCAAATTGAGCTACTTTATACATAGGGATGCAACCGACTCTTTCATTCACCACATACTACAACAACTATTGATTTCCACAGCATCTGAAGCACTCCATTACTTGATCCTCATAGCAACCACCTCCCATTTTTCTTGCCATGTTGGCAACACGAGTTGTATTTGGTTGTTGGCAGGCAGACATGGGGTGGGACGGGTGCCCCATATGGGTTTGCAAACATGCCCCTAGAAAAAGCTTCATTGGCACAAGAAATGGTTTACATGAGGATTATGTGGCCTTTGAAATTGTTGTGTTCCTGGGTACTGCAAGACATTAAGATAACAGACAATTAAGGCAATTGAGTACTTCATATTCAATCTCATTGTTACAAAACATTCATACTCAATGGAGCATAAGAAGATTGGCCAAGGTCAACGAGATACTCGAAACGGTGTTTGGAGCACAGAAATCTCGATTAGCAGAGGTGTTTTATCACAGTGTGTTGTGAGCAGGTGTTTTATCATAGGAGTGTTTTCAGAGTAAACCTGTGTTCTTCAAAGGGATGAGCAAATTTTGGTGTCTAAACCCAGGATTTGGGCATGGAAACACTCTAATAGTGGCTGAAAAAAGATACAAGTTGTTTCAAAACCCAAAAGGTACTTGGTTGATTGCTCCAAAGTTGGAGCGGCAAATTGCATAGCAATGAGAGCACTTCTTGGAAGAAACACTAGTGCCATGGCTGTGTTTGTGGCTACAAGACACAAATCGTCTAGAGTACACTTGTGCAAACCCATTCGAAGTAGGAGAAGAACAAATGTCAAATGTAGTGCTCGTTCGTTTGGAGAATGGAAGAAAGAATCAGAGTGGAGAGCAGCTAACCATCCGACAACAAATGGAAGTTATGCAAAAGTGGAAAAGGCGGATAGGAAAAGAAGAGATTGGGAGGCCGAGCAAAGGTAAATGCAAGAAGTGAAGTTATAAGAGAGCGACAATGATCAGATAAACAGAGAGGAAAGGAAATCTTTTGTCAAGTATAAGTGTCCTGTGATGAAATCCAGGCCACTAATGTAGGACCCTTGCAAATCAACAACTTTTTTGTAATGGGACAACTTCTTATAATTCAAAACCTTGTTTGAATTGGGCCAACTTTTGGCTTGAATAGAAGTAAGTTGTTTGGTAGTGGTCCGTGGAGGATGAGTGCAAGATAGAGAGGTCACTTCTGACGTTAAGAGAGAGATGATCCTTCACAAACCCTGAGTCATCCTCAACAACAATTACCCCACCATGTTCATGCCCTATATATGTCTCTATCCATATACTCTATGCTTCCACACCATTTTCATCCTCTATGTATGTCTCTATCCACACTCTATGCTTCCTCACCTTTATGTCTCTATGCTACCAATGCATAGAAATGTTCTAGCATGGACAACACCCTATGCTTCTTTGCCTTCTTGCCAATATGCATTCACATACAACAATGGCTCCATGACCTTTACCATAATGACCCTTTTAGTAATGCATTCATGCATCCATAGCCTCAATGCCTCCATCCCAATGAGTGTTAAGAAACAAAAGGGGACTCCCGATGCTCATAGAGAAGAAGAGGGACTCTACGTGCTCAAAATCCCATCACAATGTTACCAACTTTTTTAAGGTGCAAAAGTTTATATTTTTTACATAAAAAATGAGTTCACAAGGCCTGAAAATGACAGAAACAACTGTAGATATGCCTATGTTTGGATGAATTTTTGAAACCTCTTTTTTTTTTTTAAAAAAAAGAGGGATTTTGATAGCACCTGGGTAATCGGTGCTCGGTTACCTAGGCGCTCCTAGAACCTCTCTAAAAAAAAAAGATCCAAAAAGTCATTCCAAACATAAGCATATTTACAATTATTTTTACCATTTTCAGGCCTTCTGAGCTCATTTCGGATGTCAAAAGTGTAAAATTATGCACCTAGAAAAAGTTGGTAACATTATGATGGAATTTGGAGCACCTAAAGTCCATTTTCTTCTCTCATGAGTATAGGGAGTCCCCTTTCTTTTCTTAACATTGGTTGGCATGAAGGTATTGAGGCCTATGGATGCATAAGGGCATTACTAAGGGTCAAGGCCGCATTGTGGCACTTGGATTCATGCATGCTAGCATGAAGGAAAAGAAGAATAGGGTGTTTTCACTACTAGAGTTCACTTATGCATTGGTAACATAGAGGGATGGAGGCTAAGGTGCAAATGGGTATGGCATGTATAATAGGAGAGGCATTATTAAACTATATATAAAGAAGCATGGAGGCATGGGAGAATGGTAATGGAGACAAAGAGGCATGAGTGAAGAAGGAATACACACAAAGGACATAACTAATGTAATTGGCGATGGCATATATAGGGGATGGGCATGTTGAAAATAGGGTGTCATAGTGGGCACAAAGATCAAATGCGTTAAGATAATGGTCATGGTGTTTTGGTATTTTATGTAGGGAAAATTCTATGTCAATGTATAGCAGTGTTGGTTTTTGTGCATAACAAACTATAACTTATCAATCCGAAATGTCCCTTTTCAAATGATATTTTAGATTTTCTTATCTTGTGATACCTGAGTAATGTTACAACTATTGTATATATGAGTATGGTTCTGTTTACTTCTACTAGAAGGTCAAAAAAGCTTGCAAGAGAAAGCTCACAGAAAAATCATACTCGCTTTACCCAAGGGTAGGAATACAATGAGTGGGTTTAAATACAAGGTGGGAGAGGTGCCCTCTTCCATCAATTAGAGGAGATGATCCATGATTGGTCTCCTTCTTTGCAAAGCCCCTTCATTTGGTTTTTCTTTGATCATTATGTTTTCTCTTAATGGTGTTCTTTTTGTTCCAAATAATCTCTCTCCATGTGATCTATTTTGCCATAAAAGTTACACTTTACTCAGACCCTTGGTCCTTTGGTGAAGAATGATTCTCTTCATAATGTGATGAAGCTCCAGTCGCTGTGACTTTAAGTTTTTTCTCCTCTTTAATCAAGGCTAATTCAATGCCATCAAAAGTCAGGTCATGTAGATTTTTTAAGGTATCCACGAATGGGCTAAATGCTTCCAAGGTCATGCTCTTCAGAAGAATTGTTATGGCATCCTCCTCATCCACCACTAGAGCTCATCCACCACTAGAGCTCCAACACTTGCAAGTTGTTGTTTGACACTTTTCATTTTATTTAAGTGAGCTTGAAGTGACTCATTTTCTTTGATGTCTAATTCCAAAAAATTAATTTTGTTTAAGTGAGCTTGAAGTGACTCACTTTGTTTCATGTCCAATCCAAAAAATTGAATTTTCAAACTAGTTTCAGGCTTCTTTTATTTGGCATCAAATAACTTTTCTGTTTATCCGATGCTCCTTTTGAATTTTCTTCCAATGTAATACCAAACAAATTTTCTAGTTTATCCCATGCTCCTTTTGAATTTTCTTCCAAGGCAATATCCCATAATGCTTGAAACTATCTCCTAGTCCTAATGCAATGATGGCTTTTCTCTTCTCGTTCCAATCCAAGACGATTCTCCCTTCCACTCAGAATTCCTATCCATCCTTCATGATTACAAATTTAAGATTTACTTGCCATGTATGGAAACCATCACCATTAAAAATTATCGACTATATAAGTGGAGTTGACATGATTTCTTTCTGAGGATAGGAAGGTCTTAGAAATGGAGTGACCCGATGCCAATGTCTAGTCCCTTACAAAGAAAGAGATATGAATTCTTTATATGATTAACTCTTTTTAATTTTAGAAATTGTAAACCCATAGAATAACCTATTTTGGAAGAAAAAAAGTTAGACAAACCAAGGGGGAAAATGAATTTGATGATGCACAAGAATTTATGCCCCAATGGTAGACTAGCACCACTTTCAAAATACCAGACATGTACATCTATAACAGCCATGCATACATCCTTATGCAAAGAGTCAAAACTACACTGCACAATGAAAGCCCAATCATCATGTGCATAGTTTGTAGATTCCTTGTTTTTTGCACATTAGATGCTGACACAATTGTTCTACAGCCATACCCGAGTCTTTCTTTTTCTCCTTCTATAGTCATTTCTTGCACCCATTAATGTAGTGACCTGGTTTCCTGCAATAGTTGCATTTGAACTTTTTCTTTGGCTTGCCACCTTCCTTGTCTACAGGCTTGCCCAATGACTCTAATTTCGGCTTGTAACTACCCTAAGGAAAGGATTTACCTTTGCCTCTTTGTTGACTAGTAGCAAAAGCCTGAGCTCCTATATGCATGATAGATTTGTTTTGCCTGGATTGCTATTCTTCTCTCGTGTGCTATGCTATGCTATGGAGTCTCCCTCATCCATATGCTCTAACTCTAATTGTGTTGCGTATATACGCAACACATGTTTCATTACGTACCCAGCACAATCACACAAGTGCATCCCAAGAATGTTTAGTAGTCTTGCATGATCGAATGTAAGGAATGATACTCCTCTTGACTGACAAAGCAAGCAAAGCATGTGCCAGCACATCTCTTCCATCCCACTTTGTTTGTTCCTACGTAGGAGGTATGCTATGCTATGGTAATATGGCTTCAAGGAGGTGGGGGTTGTCAGCTGGAGGTGGAGAGGAAGGAGGAGGCAAGGGTTGTGAGCTGGAGGCGGCGAGAGGAGGGGGTGGGGTTTTTGGGTGACAAAGTTTCTTGATAGGCTTCGTGGAGCTTCTTGATAGGCTTCGTGGGGCCAAAGTTTTCTCAAAAATAGATGTAAGGTCTAGTTACTATTAGATCAGAGTCAAGGAAGCAGATATACCCAAGACAGCCTTCAATACTTGTTATGGCCACCACCATGAGTTTACTGTAATGTCATTCGGGTTAACCAGTGCTCCTGCAACCTTCAACCACCTAATGCAAGATATATTCGGTCCTTACTTGGATGAATTTGTGCTTGTCTTTTTTGATGACATCTTAGTCTACTCTAAGTTAGTGGAAGAAAATGAGGAGCATGTGCGTAGGGTTCTGCAATTGCTACGTAGACATAAACTCTATGCTAAGAAGAGCAAATGTACCTTCTTTACTTATCAAATTGAGTATCTTAGATTCATCATCTCTGAATATGGTATCTCAATAGATCCCGCCAAGGTCAAATATATACTGGAGTGGCCACACCTAAATCAGTTCGTGAAGTTCATGGGTTTTTGGAAATCACAGGATGGCACAGGATTTTCATCAAAGATTATGCCCTGGTAGCTGCACCCTTGATGGATCTTCTTAAGAAGGATTGCAAAATAGTGTGGTTGTGCCAATTGATCTGAATAATTTTTTTCGGCTCAAGGCCATTATTACTTCTGCCCCAGTCCTAAAACTTCATGATTTCCACAAGGAATTTGAAGTGGTTATGCCAGTAGTCTAGCACTTGATGGTGTCTTAGGCCAAGAAGGAAGACCAGTTGCTTATACTTCCCCGCAAGTTGAAGCAAATTATGCCACCCATGATTTGGAGCTCTTAGCAGTTGTTCATTGCCTGAAATTATGGAGACATTATCTCTTGGCGGGCAAATTCCAGCTTGTAATTGACCACAAAAATCTGAAGTGGATTTTCACCCAGCCTAACGTTAACATGCAGCAAAGGAGACAGTTTAAAATCCTACAAGAATATGACTTTGACATCAAATTCCTCCCTAGGAAAGATAATGTGGTAGCAGATACATAAATCTTTCTTAAGTACAATTTCGATGCCAAATGATCCCATATTGGTCAAGGTGAAAGAAGTCTCATCTCATGATCCAGATTATCAAAGGATGGTGAAGTTAGGGGGAAAATTTAGAGAAGGAGAATAATCTAATCAAGGGATACTGCAATCATGACAGAAACCTCTACTTCAATCACATGCTATGTATCCCTAAGGATCCTGCTTTAAAGAAACTAATCCTCCATGAATCTCATGATAGTCCCACTGCAAGGCCACCCAAGCTATGCGAAAACATTAAATACGTAGAGGAGCTTTCATTGGGCAGGCCTGAAAAATGATGTCCTTCGGTACTTGAAGCAATGTCTTTCATGCCAAAGGATCAAAGCTGAAAGGGTCAAGATGCCTGGGAAACTTCAACCCTTGAATATTCCCCAAATGAAGTGGGAATGCATTAGTATGGATTTTGTGACAAGTCTCCCCACTTTACAAGGAGGATATGACTAAAATTTTGGTAGCGAACTTGCTTACCAAAGTAGCTTATCTTTATACCAGCAAAGAAGACCTTCAAAGCTTCTGATGTTGCTTGATTATTCATCAAGGAAGTCTTCAAACTTCATGGTCTCCCAAAGAGGATAGTAAGTGACCGAGATTCTGACTTCACTTTAAAGTTCTGGCATTCCTTATTTCAAGCCTTGGGCACTCAACTTTGCTTTAGCACAGCTTATCATCCAGAGACCGATGGCCCAGTCTAAAGAGAGTTAATCAGGTAATTGAAGACATTCTTAGAGCATATTGTGGACGAGAACCAAGAAGATGGATTCAATACCTTCTTAGAGCATATTGTGGACGAGAACCAAGAAGATGGATTTAATACCTTCTTCTGGTAGAATTTGCCTACAATACACCTTATCATCAGAGCATAGGAATGTCACCATTCAAAGCACTCTATGGGCAAGAATGCTTATCTCCTCTAAATTTCTCAGATCTGACCAAGAGTTGAGGCATCCAGGAAAATGCTCGAAGAGATGGAGGAACAGACCAAGGTAATCCAAAAGGATATTAAAGCTGCTTAAGATCGGTAAAAGAATTATGCTGACACCAAGAGGTCTGAAAGGATCTTCAAGGAAGGAGACAAAGTTCTTCTACGAGTATGACCCAAACGTAGTTCTCTATCACTTGGTAAATATAAGAAGCTCAGTCCAAGGTATTGTGGTACCTATACAGTTATCAAGTGTCTAAGTAAAAGTGCCTATAAACTCCAGCTCTCGGCCCATATCAAAGTCCACAATGTATTTCATGTAAGTTTGTTAAAGCCTTATGTACCTAGTCTCGATCATATTCTTAATGATGACCAAGTTGTAATCCCTACTCAAGGAGTCCTTGAATTACAGCCTAGTAGGATCACAGATTCTAGAGAAAGGTAACTCTGTAACTCTTGTAGAACATCTAGTACAGTGGAAAGACTACCCTGATGCAACTTGGGAAGACGAAGCTACACTCTTAAAGGATTACCCCAATTCATGAGATGAGGACATCTCGATTTCTTTAAGGGGGGAAGGATGTAACATGCCCATCTTCATTAATTAAAAAAATGTCCTTGTAATAGATGAATTTATGAGTTTTTATGGTGTAAAAATCGGTGATTTTATTAAACGAGCCATTTTTACTTAGAATCTTCAAATTTTGAGTCCAAATTTGGAATTTGCGTGCGATTTTACCCTAGCATAGGATTTTATAGCATCCAAAACGGATATCAAATCAAACTTATACTACGCAAATATTAGTTACTTTTAGTTTAAAAAACAATGACCTTTAAACCTTAATAAATGCATGACTTGACATCCGATTGACGGACGGTCTACACCCCAACGACTAGGGGAACATCCCCAACATTTTCACTGAAAAAAAAATTCACCCCCTTAGACGCTCCATTATGCAAATCGAGGCCAGTGCCCCAAATTTGGGAACCCCACCCAAAAAGATCGTACACACTCACTAGGGTGCCCGTACAAATAGCCGCGTAAGGACCAAAGGCCAACCACCCATTATATGGTCCTCACATACTGCCATGTGGACACCCATGCTGGCTTTGGCCAAAAGGGTACATGCGTACCACACCTTTGACAATGCACCGCCCACCGTACCTTTCCCTAGGCTCATGTAGACCAGTGATGACCGGTGCACTTTGATGGTACATCGTCCCTTCACCCATACTTTGCTATGTACCCGCAAAGTACCTTGCACACCTATATAAACCCCCGTGTACTCCATGGCCAGTAGCACATTGAGTAGAGTACACCTATAGGCTGCACCCGCCCGACACCCAGCATGGGGCCGTACCGCTAGTCTGTGCAAGACTATGTAGTAGCTGCAACCCTAGCATTAGCCTGTATACCGTAACTATGCCCGATGTACTTACTGTACCTGCAAGCCGTGCCTTGGAACCCTCACCGGCTTCCTCACAACACCCCCTAATCAGCCATCTCTCAGACAAGCCCTTTTTTCAGTCACCCCACCCTTGTGAGGAGAGGGTGTCCTTAACTCTTCTCTCCCCCCGGTGTGAAGGGACTTACAGCCATTGTGAGAATTAGACTCGACAAGAATACTAGAGAAAATGCTCGTATGGCTCCAACCCTTTTGTTGTAAGCTCCACAAGGGAATGGTAGCTAGGTTAGCTTGGTCATCATTTAAAATGGGTTTTAAATTATTCTTTAATATTAATATCAATAAATCAAGAAAGAAGATGTGAATTTTTTCATTGAAAAATGTTAGAAATTCTATGAAGCTATTATATTTGAAATGATGTTGTATTTTGTAATCGATAGTTAGTATTGCTATTTTTAAGAAAAAGAGTACATGTATTTTCTCCTTGCTTCGACGCTAACTCCATTTCCGTGCTTGTGTAGCTGGGCGGTGTTGTTAGCAAGGCTTGCATGGTATCCCTCATACCATTGAGAGAATGAGGTTTGTTGATTGAGGTAAGTAATTGTGTTGCTGCCTAGTTCTGAGGGCCCATGCTAGTGCGGTGGTGAATAAGCCCACCTTCGTGCGTAGACATCCCTCTAAAGGGAAGGAGGATCGAGCAATGGAGCCTGAGGGGACAACATGCCGGTTTGAGTCCTCACCAGCTACCGCGACGATGAGATGTATGGTCCCGTAAGGTTTGCCCAATCTGTAGAGGCTGGAAGGCCGAATTCTAGATCAGCATAAAGGAAAAGAATAAGAGAGTCGGTTTGGCTTGTATGGAATTGATTCTTGTATAAACTTATATATATATATATATATATATATATATATATACCTTAGGAGGATAAACTTTTCTAGAAAAAGTGCATGCCAATAGCATCCGAGATGGAAGAGGTCTCAAAACCTAATTTTCATCATCACTGTCTCAAGATGATTTTTTTTTCGAAAGATTTCGCATTTCGTTTTTGAATGTGTTCCAAAAGGAATTTGAAAAAAAAAATGTATGAGAGAGTTGTAGTATTTTTGGAGTTCATCATAGGGAGTAGCACCTAAACATGGAAGGACTACCATGAATCAGCCTTACTCTAGGCAAGAAGATAACCAAAATGGTAATACGTAAAAAAGCTACAATATCTTAGGGCTAGTGCCTTTTATAGTCCCAAGGCCCCCATATGCCCTTTATAACACATGTGAAAATGCCTCTAAGCCCCATGTGCCTAGAGCCATCACCCATATATATGTGCTCACTAAAATACCTTCATTACAAACCATCCTCTCCTATAATGATTTTGTCCTCAAAATTGAAGGTTGGTCGTGCACACATATACAAAGGCTATATAAAAAAGCTAAAAATCATGACATAAGTCACTGTCATGGAAGACCCAAATACCATAACATGAGTAGTATGACCCCCAGGGTTAAATGGAAAGGCTCCGTTGGATGAAACTAAGAATCTCTCAACTAGATCAAAGGGAAAATGTAAGAGACCACTATCGATGATGAAGGTAGCCGAATATCCGCTTGGGTCAAATCGGAGATGCTAGAAGCCAATGTTGATGATGGGCCTAGCTATGAGTCCTCTTGGGTCAAATGGATAAATATAGTATGCATCACGGATCCTCCTAGGTCAAAGAGAAGATCAAGTCCAAGAGATAGCTCATAAGCCCATCCTTGTGACTAAAACATGGAACTTACATCTAGGGTATCCACCAAATGGAAGCAAAACTCCTATCTGGAACTTACATCTAGGGTATCCACCAAATGGAAGCAAAACTCCTATCTGGAATGTTGACTGGTCCCTATAGATCAAGACCAAAAGATGTCACAAGTGCATCTAAATGGTATGCCATATAATCATCTACCATACATCCCAAGTGGCATATGATGCACCTAAAGATAAATGTACTGGCTCCAAATAAACTAGGGTCGTGTAGACAATCATGGAAGCCAAAGAAACACATCTCAAATTCGGCATCGTGTAAGAACTCATGTGAACCAATGCCATCATCCACTATAACATAGCTCAAATCATCTAGGGCATGATCCATTGCATCAACATGTATATAGGCTCGATCTAAAATATGAAACATGCCCTTATGTGTGAAACCCTCTGCATATGTGTGGTCCTCCAAAGAAAACACATGATCAATAGGATCACCATAAGCATCATCATCACTAAATACTGATATTGTATCCACACATGAGATGAAAGTGGCATCATCCATCAAATCACTAACCATGTCATCCTCACAATCTCTAAAGTCATCATCATGATCATGGTTTGTGTCCATCAATGATATCCATGTATAATCTATATCCCAAGATAGGTCAACCTCTCCTAAGCTGCATTATACATTAAACGAGATTCATTTTATATGCAAATAATATCCATTTTATATGTGTATTATACAATGACACATCACGTACTTTGGGTTGTAAGTTAAGGCCCTTACATTTTGATCAATAACTTTATCATCGATAACTTTATCGATCGATAAAGTTATCGATCAAAATAACTCACTACAAAAATAGTACATCATTCCCAATTAACACCATATTAGATAATTTGGGAAAAATCCCATTCCCATTTGAAAAATGGAATCATGGTGAACTTGTGCAAAATTTTGTCAGAACCCCCTTATGTGACATATCATTGGAAAGACCTTGAGTGAAGAGTAAAATCTAGATCTACAATCTCCAACGAATTTGGAGTTAGCATGTTTAAGATATCTGAAAAATTAAATGGAGTGATTAATTTCCAAAATATTAGATTTTTTTCAAATTATGTAATATTTACTTAATGTACTATGTGCACAACTTTCAATATCTAAAGGCCGTAAGCTAAAAAAAAATAGGCATTTCCTTCCAACGTAGTGCTTCTAAACTTGGAAAATTAAAAATATTTCTAATATATTAAGTAAAAGAACCTTCGATATAGGTTTAGATATATGTGTACATGTGTTTTAAGTTTACTTCACATTTGTACACATATTTTAGAAAACAAAAATTAGTTGTCTTTCATTGTTGTAAGGTTCCCCCCTTCCAAAATAGGGGAAACACTTAAGATAGCTACTAAGTCTTAACTTGGAGAAAATTTCCTACTCGTCCGACAACTTGACCATGCAAAGATTCAAGGATATGATTTGTAGGTAAGACCTAGTCCTATCCCACAGGGGGAGCGTGGTCTTTTAAAAATCAAATCACCCATAGGGTAATTGATCATAATTTACAACCCATCGCTTGGAATTTTCCTTCAAATTGCAAACCTCTCCAAATGAAAACTTAAATTTTCACAACACATTGATCTCTCATCCTTAGTGAAGATAACTTAATTATCCTCGCAAGTCAACTTTCATGTCTCGCCAACAAGTGGCTACTTCAATAAGAAGCAGCTCAATAAGAGTCCATTTGACTCAGTTCATGTACTTCATGTATATCTACTTCATAGAACACTTAAATATACATAAAATTATAAAAAGCACATGAGAAGGAGCATGCAAGAAAGGTTCTAATCAACAACATTTGACAAGAATCCTACAACAAAAAGGCACATCATTAAAGGCCAAATTCTTCAAGTGAAGAATGTCGCTTCAATGAATCAGATGAGGAACTGAGAATCACAATCTCATTATGATGATTTTGTCTACGTTCCTCCAGATCCTTCTCTTCTCCCCCATTATTAACATCTCTTAGTTTCCCAACTAACACAAATCACATGTAACTCTATTGATGTGATTGCCAAAAACAAAGTGAGCAAAAAATATATCCACAAAAGAATTACTAATTCTCTTGCTAATCTCTCTCTAATCCATGCTAGTGAGGGTGTGTGAGTGAAGTGAGGTGAGAGGAGGGATGAGTACATGTAGTGTAACGGATGGTGTGACAACGCTCACAGGAGGTGCTGTGGAATTGCTTCTCAAGGAGTTGTGGAACTTGAAGACCTGAAGGGTTACAAGCTCAGCCATCGAAAAGATCCCTACGATAGTTGTGGTTTTCCAAGTAATCTTCTTGTTGTGTTTCAAGCGACGATGAGGGTTTGAGTGAGCCATAACACCCACCACATATCCAAGCATCCTACCCCCGTAAATCCTAAGTCACTATAAGATGGAAGGTGAGCACACTTACCCCGTATACCTAAGAGTCGTAACACCATAGGTGAAAAGAGAGCTTGAGCTCTTGCAAGCACACACACACTCACAAAACCCTAAAAGAGAACACACAAGGTGAGAGGCTGAAAATCTTCTTCTTCATCACACAACACTCAACACACCATATACAAAGATAAGAGTACACACAATATGAAAAGTTACTCAACCAAATGCATACTAGGGTTCTCTATAGTGTGAACCCAACTAAATGAGCTGACGCTATAACTATGCCAGTCTCTAGAATGGCTGTCACACACCCTGTCATCCCACTGGCCGCATATCACCCATGATCTCACCAACCATGCCAATGATGTAAGCGTGGGGCCTATCCCCCAGGCGGGTCATCAATGTCCACCGCCTCACTAGATGAGCTCGATATCTCAACACTCCCCCTCGAGCTCAACTCCATCTCATGTACACCAAGCGAAGCCCTGAATCTACGGAGCTTTTCTGTACCCAATGCTTTGGTGAAGATGTCAACGACTTGATCCTGTGTGCTAACATAAACAAGGTCAACGTCTCCTACCAAAACCTTCTCTCTGACAAAACGGTAGTGGACCTCTATATGCTTTGTGCGAGCATAAAAAATTGGGTTCCTGGCCAATTGTATACTGCTAATGTTGTCACAGAAAATGACAACTTGTCTATCCACTGAGAGACCCAAATTTGCAACAAGTAGCTTTCTCAACCAAGCTACCTCACATGTTGCCATAGCAGCACCTTTGTACTCAGCCTCTGTACTGGATAGAGCAACCGTAGGCTGCTTCTTGCTGCTCCAAGTCATAGTAGCACTCCCCAAAGAAAACATGAAGCCACTAGTAGATCTTCTATCTGAGATACTACCAACCCAATCAACATCTGTGTACCCATGTACACAGATGCTGATGCTGATTGGGTAGAGCAACCGTAGGCTGCTTCTTGCTGCTCCAAGTCATAGTAGCACTCCCCAAAGAAAACATGAAGCCACTAGTAGATCTTCTATCTAAGATACTACCAGCCCAATCAGCATCTGTGTACCCATGTACACATATCTTTGTCCTCCCAGTTTCATAAAATAGTCCACAATGCAAAGTAGACCTCACATACCTCACATACCTCAGTAATGCGTCTCAATGCATCCAAATACGGCTTCCAAGGAACCTGCATAAACTGACTCACAAACCCAACAGCATAGCTCAAATCTGGCTTGGTGATTGTCATGTAGATCAAGCTTCCTACTATGCGCCTACACATAGTAGGATCCTCCAAAATCTCTCCTGAATCTACACTCAACTTGCCCTTCTGATCCAATGGCACTGAGATAGGCTTATAGCCTGTCATACCATACTTGGAAAACATGTCCAAGCCATACTGTCTCTGCAGTAATCCAATACCATGTGGTGACCTAATCACCTCAATGTCCAAGAAATATTTGAGCTCCCCCAGATCCTTCATCTCAAACTTCTGTCTAAGCAAGATCTTTACATCAAAGATCTCTGCATCATAGTCCCCCGTAATGATCAGGTCATCTACATAGATGACAACAAGCACAACCCCTCTATCACTGTGTCTCACATACAGCAAGAAATTTGCATTGGCTACATGAAAGCCAATAGTGACAAGATATTCAAAAATCTTGTCAGACCATGCTCTTGGTGCTTGTTTTAAGCCATACAAGGCTTTCTTCAACCTGCAAACATGCTCAGGGTGACTCACAGCCTCATAACCAGGTGGCTGCAACATATACACCTCTTCTTGCAAATCCCCATGCAAGAATGCATTCTTTACATCCATCTGATGTAAAGACCATTGCTTTGATGCAGCCACTGCTATCACAACTCTCATTATTACCATCTTGGCGATTGGGCTGAAAGTTTCCTCATAATCAATGCCATCATATGTCTGCGTATATCCTTTGGCTACCAATCTAGCCTTATACCTGCTTATGCTTCCATCACTGTTATGTTTTACTTTGTACACCCACTTGCATCCAATGGCTTTCTTGCCTTTAGGCAATTGCACTAAATCCCAAGTCTCATTTCCATATAGTGCATCCATCTCCTCATCTATAGCTTTCTCCCAACACACATTTCCAACAGCCTCATCAATGCATGTGGACTCTACAACCTGTACAACTTTTACCATGTATGCATAATGATGTGCCACATAACCATCATAGGTAAACCTCTGCACAGGATTCTTCACTCTCCTAGATCTTCGCAGCTTTGCATTCATGGCTTCCATAGCCTTCTTTACATTAGGTGTTCTCATTGCTGGTATCCCAAGATCCTTATCAAGGCTCATCTCTGAGCCACTAGACTCTCCATCAACATGAGAATGCCCTGCAGAAATGTCAGGCATACTAAGGGGCTCAATCACTTTCTCTTTGCCTTTATATGATGTACTAATCACATTTGCAGGACTGGTATTATGACACAGCCTACCACTCCATGGTCTATCACTGAACCACTAGATGAGGAGTCTCCTGGTCCACTCCTCAAAGACTGTGATTGCTGACTTGCATTCTGTGCAACCACATTTCCACTCACATCAGCCCCAACAACTTCTTTTTTAGCAGCATACCAGCTGCTCATCTCATAAAAAACAACATCCCTGCTTACCCTCAACTCACGTGTAGCAAGGTTATAACACCTGTATCCCTTTTGCTCAAGGGAATACCCAATAAACACACATTTTTCAGCTTTTGGATCCAACTTAGTTCTTAGCTCATCTGGCACATGCACATATGCAATGCATCCAAAGACTTTCACATGAGACAAATCAGGTTTTTTGCCAGTAAACCTCTCCTCTGGAGTTACATCATGTATGGCTGTAGTTGGAGTCGTGTTCATGATGTAAACGGCTGTAGAAACAGCCTCAGCCTAATAGCTATGTGGCATATTCTTCTCTCCCATCAATGCTCGTACAATCTCAGTAATGTGCCTATTTTTCTGCTCACAGCAGCTCCATTTTGCTGCGGAGTGTATTTGCATGTAAACTGTCTTTGAATACCATTCTTCTTCAAAAATCAGAGAACTCATTGGAGAAGTACAACATCGCAGAGCAGTCACTTCAGGCATGTTTACATTCAATGTAAACATTCTGCCCACTCTGTTGCCTTTTGCAACCAACCTACACTTGTCTTTAAAGTCTTCAACATAACAACCATCAAGATTAAACCAAACTTGCAAACCCTACTCAATCATCTGGCCAACTGAAACCAGATTCTTTGTTATGTTCAGAACATGAAGTACATCTGCGAGGTACTTCACTTTGCCATCTTGCATAGACAATGGCACATCTCCAACATGGGCAATTGGATGAGCAGTGTCATCCCCTATTTCCACAAAACCTAGTCTTTCAAGGTTTTTCATCTGCTTGAACCACTCCCCATGACTTGTCATGTGGTTCAAAGCACCTGGATCAACGTACCATACATCATCTTTATGTGCTGCTTCAACATTTTCAGACATGGCATTAACGACATGCTGCATAACAAACAACCTTTCATTATCCTCATTGTTTCTGCTCGAGGATGCATAGTTGTTTTGCTGCAATTTCCCATTTTGCATGTCAGCCTTCTTCTTATAACAATCTGCCTGCACATGTCCAGGCTTACCATAATAAAAGCATCCACGTGTATCATTATACTGCCTTTGCTAATTTCCATGACCTCTTTGACTCCCCCTGCCTCTGAATTGGCCTCTTCCACCTGCGTGTTATTGTTGTTGTGAATTCTGGGACTGTTGTTGTTGCTGCTACTGTGGCCATAATTCTGATTACCTGTTCGGTCACGTCCTTGGCCACGTCCACTGCCTCCTCTACCTCATCCTCTTCCTGAACTTGTGTAGAAGGCATGTGGCTCTGAACTATTTTTGTTTTGTGAAGACTATTGGTCTTCACCCAAGCTCTTCTCTTCTATAATCAACATAGACACCAAATTTGTGAAATTGGGAATGTTTTCTCGAGTCTGAATAGACGTTTTGAACGCCTTGTATTGTGGCCCGAGACCACATAGCAGACTTCCACCTTATCATCATCATCTACTGAAACGCCAATAGATGCAAGGTATTCCACAATACCCTTGATCTTCAATGCATAGTCATTCACAGACATACTCTTTTTCTCCAGAGTATGAAGTTCATTCTTTAACTGTATCTTTCGTGCCTTGGTATTCGTTTCATTTGCTACAAAAAATGGGGAAAACCTCCTATGGATGACACCACAAAACTAGCTGATGGAGCCACTACAAAGCCCATACATCTTCTATAGGATTTGAAGGTTAAGGTTCTCAAAACTATTTTTTGACACACCTTCATTGATGAACTTCTGCCAACAGTCGGTTTCCTATGATTGCATCTTAGGACAACCCTTTATGAGAGAAACCAAAATGATCCATGACTGGGATATGGATCACATTTGCATCCAAGAAAAGGACGTAATTCTAAGGTCAGCCTATGCACTTAGAAGATCCATCCTATGAGTCGAGGACCCTTAGCAAAGGATTCAGTGACTACTACTAGATGTATGATAGTACACTTATGCCAAACATCCTATAAAACGCTAGATGATGAATGGGATAACATGGAATTCGCACCTCTCCTAGAGCCAGAAGACTCTAAGAATTGGATGCACATCCTTGCCACCATGAACATACTTCCAAAACACACGGGTATAAGATTCGCCATGACATCCCTCTACATGCTCAGTGCCGCATGTATGCCTGCCGATGACTGCAAGACATGAACCTGTAAGTGTCAAAGAAGAAAGACTATTATGGGAAAAACACTCCCACAAAACCCATAAATCAAATGGCTGCATAGGAAATGAGGCTTACATCTTCCCACCAATAAAATCAAAAGAACATTGGTTAAGATATGTGGAAGTTGTTAATTCACATTCCTACTTCTGCCATGTTTGGCAAAAGGAGCTTGATGACTTCCCCATTGCAATTAACACCATTACCACCACAAAAAAGGAAGAGTCAGTTGATTCCCAGTCCGAACTCCAAAAGTTTTGTTGCTCTGTGTGCAAGGCACGAAACAAAAAGTCGGCACTAGCCAAGCGCAAAGACAAAAAAATAATGGATGACGAAAGCGCTAAAGGTGGGGAGACCAAACAAGTCCCCGAACACTTTAGGACCTACGCTGACTTTAAAATATGTCAATAGAGTATGCAAAGTTATCCCCCTTAGCTTTTATTGACCTTTAGCTCAATTATAGGTGAGAAAGTAAATATTTTTTTAAAAAGAGAATTAAAAAAATAAATAATAATAAAAAACACAAAAAAGACCAAGAAGATAACTATTTCCATATAGGATCCTGGTAAGACTCTTGGTTACTAGTGATAATACCTTGAGAGACTGATGCCTTGTTTCTTATGGGGTAGGACATTGTGTCGTGAATAAACTAATAAAAGAGAGGCTAAGCCATTGCCATATTAGGAGAATCTTGGTGATCCTTAGATACTCTTAGCATAGGTCTCTTAACCATTGCCTTGGTCTTTGCGAGACGGTGCCTTATCCCTTATATTATATTTACTAAACCCCAAAAAAAACACCTTCACACTTAGCACTAAGTCCACTAAAGTTTGTGTATCTTGAGACTGAACCATAACTATAGGCATATGACTAAGACTAGTTTAGGTATAGATAGGCTTATTACTAACCTCTAAGTTAAATTAGCCTTAGCTTTCATCTTCATAGCATGACTTTCCTCTTCATATTACTAACCTCTAAGTTAAATTAGACTTACCTTTCCTCTTCGTAGCACAACTTGAAATTTACCCAGTCATCACCTTATAACAAAAAAAGGGAGAAAAAAATGTATGCCTAACCATGTTTCATTTTATTATTACAAGAAACTCTACTAGTTGATTTTTTTTCACACAGGTATCACAACACTTGGCCTTCAACTATCATCACCTTCCTATTTGAATGGCATCGACTCATCTTCACTAATATATTTCAAGGATGGAATTTGCAGCATGAAGAAAGGGGGCATGTTAACCCCTCTCTAGCATCGATGCCATCCATTGGCAAAAACTATCACTTCATTTGGCCATTGGCATTAGGAATGCCAATATTATATATTTTACGTATGTGATTGCCACTTGTATATGAAAGGCATGCCATGAGATTAATTATTAAGATTGTATGCTTAGATTAAGTGTTTGCACAAGCCTAGGAGGCAGTGTTGGATAGCCAGGGACGTATAATTTAAGTATGGCCAACCAAGGTGTGAATGCTTGGGGGGGCCAAGATAAGGGTTAATTTGTAATTCTCACCATTCATTCTCTTATGTAGCTAATAGAGTGCTCTTCTTCTCCATTCTCTTGCTTCTTGCCTAATCTCTTACTTAATACAATTAGAGATATTATATGCTCATTGTGTATGTGTGAGTGTATGTGTGAGATAGATAGTGAGTGAGAGAAGGGTCAAGCTTCCATTAGAGTGCGGCGGTGGCAACAAAGTGGAGCTCTAGGGTGCTCCTGCAACACGACAGCACGATGGCAACACAAGAATCCTAGCAAGTAGCATTCAACACGGCAGTGAGTGACACAACCCCATTTGGCTTTGTGCATTAGGCCATGGTAAATTGGCTTCTCGGTTGAGCTATTTGTGCTCCCGAGTGGGATTGGGCAAAGCCCCATGATATTTGATCGTTCCCTGCACCTTTCCCGTGGGCATAAGGGCCCTCCACATCCCCGTACTCTATCTTTGTACTCGAGAAAGCAACTGTTGATTGTTTTCTTAATGCTCTAACTCATAAAAACACATTAGAGTGTAGTGGTGGCAGCGGAGTGGAGCTCTGGGGCTCTCCTGTAGTGTGACGGCGGTAGCAATGGCAACACAAGAATCCTATTCAACACGGTGAGTGACACACCCCCATTTTCATTTGTGCATTAGGCCATGGTAAATTGGCTTCTCGGTTGAGCCATTTGTGCTCCCGAGTGAAATTGGGCAAAGCCCCATGACATTTGGTTGTTCCCTGCACCTTTCCCGTGGCGTAAGGGCCCTCCACATCCTTGTACTCTATCTCTATACTTGACAAAGCAATTGTTGATTGTTTCTTACTGCTCTAACTCACAGAAACACTCCCAAATGAAAACATAAAGCCATTGTTAGGCCTCTTATCTATGACACTACTAGCCTAATCAGCATCTATGTACCCATGTAGCTATATCTCTGTACCAGCCCATAATCAATTGTGGACTTTATGTACCTGAGAATTTCTCTAGCCACATCCAAGTGTGGCTTTCTAGGGCCCTACATAAACTAGCTCACACGTCCAACAACATAGATCAAGTCTGGCCTAATAATTGTGAGACTCCCGTCCCCTTCGGGGCATCGGTGGGGCGGAAGCAACATCGGCCGCCTCTGGCACGGGGCAGGGATTCACACTCGGGGCCTCGCCCCACGGATGTCTGGACAAGAGACTAGCCCGGCAGTTCCTCCAAAACTGAGCCCGGAAAAACTTCCCTCGCTCGAAAGGCATGGGCGATTCACTAGGAAAATCATCTATCTTCGCCGAGAATTAATCTAACGAGTCAAGGTCTTAACTAACCAAACTTATCTGACCAAACTCATAAGTCACATGGTCAGATCAAGGAAGAGACTTGCACTTGGTCCATAGAATCACCTCTTTTTTCCCCCTTTAGCGAGGCATAGCCTGATTCCCTCCCACAGAACAAGGGTCTTCCCAGGATTTAATCTAAGTAACGGAACTTAATCCTAGCTATTTGTATCGCAGAGGAGTCCCCCGATCCAGCCTAACTGGCCCATGGGTTAGCCAACCACCCAACCACTGTATTGGTGGGATTCCTTTATAAAATTTTGGTTATGTCTTGCCCAGGTACCGAGGAAAATAGTCCCTAGGCCCCCTAGCCAACGCTTTAAGAAAAATTCAAGGTAGACACACCACTTACACACCCAATATGAAATCGCCTTTTTAACAGATTCGGTTGTCTTTAAAACAATCTTTCAATGAAACCATAATATTACTGATCATAATCCTCCAAAATATCCAGTCCATTGTTTTACAAAAATTATCATCCGGACTCTCTGTCGTTGAAGATGAGCTGGTCAACCAACAAGATCCAATATCAAAATCCAGTTCATAAAAATAATTCCCTTCCAATTCATTCGAATCTTCCTCGACATACGCATGGGTGTCCTAGCAACTGCGAGCCCATGCATCACCTGGTCAAAACCCTCTAGGATCCTACTTAGGTGTCCTAGCACTTCACTCAGGGATCGCTTCGTCAATTCCTTGCCTATCGTACCGGAAGTGCACCATTTTAACCGTACTACCAAGGCTAGTCCAGACCTCGCCAAGCTTTGCCTGGGCGAGCGACATCCTTTGATGACTTCCCACTAGTTGTTGCAACGAAACTCTCCTTAGTTTTAAATCACAAGCCAAATGCTTCCTCCAGCATTCTGGCATTTTAACCGTACTACCAAGGCTAGTCCAGACCTCGGCAAGCTTTGCCCGGGCAAGCGACATCCTTTGATGACTTCCCACTAGTTGTTGCAACGAAACTCTCCTTAGTTTTAAATCACAAGCCAAATGCTTCCTCCAGCATTCTGGCATAAAACAGTCCTTTAAAAATAGAGGTTCTATGCAAGTAGAATTCTCGGTTTGAGTTTGATTCTACAAAACCCTTTTTCCCACAATCCAGATTTTCTTAATAGAATCATTGATATCACATCAGGGTAATCTACCCATCATTGATCTCATATCAGGGTAATCTACTCATCATTTGATTGAATCTCCAACTTGATTCTTGATGATTTCAGTTAAAGGAAAACTTCTCTAATTCAACAGTAGTCTATTCTTTGTGTCAAGATTTGTGGGATCCCTCTGCCCCCTCCGCGCACCGGACTCCCGGTATAGCTGGAAGCGGAAGCAGCCCCCTCATGCGCGGGGCAGGGTTTCTCACTCGAGGCCTCGCTCACGAATGTCTGAGCATGAGACTAGGCTAGTGGTCACTCCGAAAACCGAAACCGGGAAAATTTCCCATGCCCAGAAAGCGGGGACAATTCCACCTTTTTGAATTTTCTTAACGAATTTTTCTAATGAGATCAATTCTAAACTATCCTTCACCTGAATAAACCAGATAGAAGGAAACTATCATTGATAAAATTTGATCATCTGAGTAAATTCAACGCTTTTTTCCTAATCAAGATCAGGCACAGCCGTTGATTCACTCAATTGAGAAATTTATCAAAGAATTAACTAACTATTTGAATCCTAACGTAATCCTAAGATTTTTCAGTTTGATTATTAAAACTCCACTTCTGATTCCAACTTAACTCCATCCGGCCCATGGGTTAGCCACCACCCTGCCACTGGAATCGGTAGATCCAAACAAGTACTCACCCACCCATAATTGAAATGCCTTTCTTAACTTTAGCTTTAGAAAACAGATACGCACACACTCCTCTTTAAAACTTTAATTATAAAAAAAATCCATTGACAAACAATTTATTGGTTACACATGTCACTTCAAAATTTCCATAGAGTCTTTGTTTCTCACAAAATAGTATCACTCTGGACTCTCCGTTGAGACCAGCGAGTCAACAACGAGATCCAGTGATAGACTACAATAACATTGGTCTGTCATACAATATCTTCCTCGACATACGCATGGGTATCCTCGGCACCGCGAGCCCGTGCATCGCCTGGTCAGAACCCTCCAGGATCCTCCTTAGGTGTCCTTGCACTTCACTCAGGGACCGCTTCGTCGGCCCTCGCCCATCGTACCGAAAGCGTACCATTTTAACCATACCGAGGCTGTTCAAGACCTCGGCAGGCTTTGCCACGTGAGCTGTCCCTCGAACACTCCCCGCCAGCTGTCGCAACCGAACTTCCCTTAGATAAACATATATGCCAAATGCTCCCTCCAGCATTCTGGCGAACAGGGTTTCTATGCAAGTTTTCAGTTTTGATTTTGTTTAAAAACCATGAATAATCTTAAATCTGTATCTCAATACTTCTAGATCCAGGTCTGAATTCCAAACAGAATTCCTCGAATTCTATTAACTTGATCCTCAGATCAAAATCAAAAGTCTTAACTTAGTTTCAGATTCAGTGGGTGTTTTGAGTGCATTTTTCTTGAACTGAGCACATCGTCATTGACGAAGGAATTAGGTCTTGGTCAATAGTCTAAATCAGAGTTTGGGTCTGGAAAGGTTCTTCCTAAACTATCTTTCTCGAAAGGTACTATTTCAATTTCTCTTTTTTTAAATTTCGTTCGACGAATATTTGCTTACAGATTTCTAAAACATGAATTTCTTATGAGGAATAAAATAATCATTTATCTCAATCTCCGACTTTGATAGTTTAAATGAATTTTCTCATTACCATCTTAGTGAATATGAAACGGTAGAATTTTCTCTCACATATTATCTACTTATTCATTTTTTTAATTTTTATGAAAATTAACAGAGGATTAAAGAGAACCCTTATTTAATTATAAAGATTCTATATGCATCTAATTATGCATAAAATCCAATTCTGATGAAAGTCACACTTTTATCATCATAAAAATCATTTATGATGAAAATCACTCTTTTAACATGAAAGAATTTCTTTTATACATATATTTATGCATACAAATCATTTATGATGAAAATCACTCTTTTAATAAAAAAAATTCTTTTATGCACCCATTTATGCATAAAAATCATTTATGATGAAAATCACACTTTTAATTAAAAAAATATCTTTTATGCATATGTTTATGCATAAAAATCATTTATGATGAAAATCACACTTTTAATATAAAAAAATATCTTTTATGCATAAAAATCTTTTATGATGAAAATCACACTTTTAGTATAAAAAAAATCTTCTATGCATAAAAATCATTTATGATGAAAATCACACTTTTAATTAAAAAAATATCTTCTATGATTATGTTTATGCATAAAAATCATTTATGATAAAAATCACACTTTTAATATTAAAAAATATCTTTTATGCATAAAAAACATTTATGGATAAAAATCACACTTTTAATATAAAAAAATATCTTCTATGCATATTTTTTTGCATAAAAATCATTTATGATGAAAATCACACTTTTAATATAAAAAAATATCTTTTATGCATAGGTTTATGCATAAAAATCATTTATGATGAAAATCACACTTTTAATATAAAAAAATATCTTTTATGCATAGGTTTATGCATAAAAATCATTTATGATGAAAATCACACTTTAATATATAAAAAATCTTTTATGCATATGTTTATGCATAAAAATCATTTATGATGAAAATCACACTTTTAATATAAAAAATATCTTTTATGCATAGGTTTATGCATAAAATCAATAATGATAAAAGTAACACTTTCATAATAATAAAAAAATTTTTATGCATACTTTTATGCATAGAAATCAATATGATGAAAGTAATACTTTTATAATAAAAAAATATTCTTTTATACATACTTTTATGCATAGAAATTAATAATGATAAAAGTAACACTTTTAAAATAAAAATAAATTTCTTTTATACAAATAATCAAAATACATCTTCTATGCAGGAAAATGACACTTTTAGAATATAGAAATCATAAGGATTACTCTTTTAGAATAATAAAAGATAATACTTATTTCCAAATTTTTAAAAAATTTCACCATAACCTCCTTTGTATGGCTGATCATTTTTCAATTTTTAAGTCTCTAAAATTAATTAGAAATGCACCAAGAGTATTTAAATCATTCTAAAGTAACTATTTTTCTACTTATTTAAGAGAAACATTATGAAAAACTTGATTTTATTCATTAATCATTCATCTAGGATAAAGAATGGTTGGATTTACTAGAGAAGAGAGGGGAATGACTTTTTGTAATGAGGCATAACATCATTTTTAATTTAGAGAAGACAAAAATCATAAAAAACCATAAAAAGAATAAAAAAGAGAAGAATCTCCAACTTACATAGATAGTTTGAGAGCTTTCCTTTGGCTTGATGGTTTGAGGGTTCAACTCTTGTTTGAAACAAGAGTGGCCACCAATCTTTTGGAAGAGGGAAGGTCAAAAACTAATGAATTATGAGTAAAATTCACTGTTTTTGGCACTTGGGAGAGGTAGGGTAATAGTGCAAAACACTATTGAGTTTCAACAAATGGGAGGGCTTCTATTTATAGGAAAAAGTGAGCTTCTAACCAAGCCAACTGGTTCTAAAATTTTCCAAATCAGTTTGGTCAATTTTTGACCATTTTTAGGTCAGTTTTGTTCACTTTTTGGATCTAGTTGAAACAGGAGAGAGGAGAGATAAAAATATCTCATTATTTGGGAGTTTAAAACTCATTCAAGCATGTGAAATAGGCACCTCATTCATGAGGGAAATTCCCCCATGCAGAGGTGTCAAAAATGCATCATTACTTCTAAATATCCCCCCTTTTTAACTATTAACCTTGTTCTTAGTCAACTCTTCATCTTATGTGAGTATTTACTCATTTTTGGGGGATTTTTCTTTTATTTCTTCATTTATCTCCTCCCTACATTTGGATGAATCTTATTGGTCCATAGGAACCTTAATTTAAAATTTTAAAAAAATCTTCATCCCCAGGATAATGCCTCTTGTGAACAGATTATACTTAATTTCTAATGCACCTTCTGGAAATCTTTTTGAACTTCTATTTCAGGGGAACTTATTTTAATAAGATGAGAATTTTTTCCATCGAAAAATATTTAAAATCTGAATATTATCTCTCTAGAATATTTTCTCTCTCTAGGCCAAAACTGGTAGAAACAAGATCTTTTATATTTCTGAAGAGGGATTTGATTTGCAGGGGAAGATGCTGGACATCTTGAGAGGCTGGGAAGGAATCATACATTCTCTCCCACTTGAAAAACGCGAGATATCCTCATCTCGCAAACTGGGGCTAATCCCGCAAAACAGATCGGCTTCATTCTCCCAGGTGGCATCTTCAAAAGGATAAAACTTCCATTTTACTAATAATTCTCTGAGAATTCTGTTCTTGAGAATCTTTTCTCGAACATCAAGAATTTCTTCAGGTTGGAGTTCCATCTGCCCTTGGGTTGAAGAGGTTAGAATTTCATCATCAAGCACACTGGGTCTTACAAACCCTTGTTCTAACAGCTGCCTAAGCTGTTCCTTGAGTTTGATGGCTTCAAGAACTGGCATTTTGTACGTGCGTAGGGCTACTGGCTGAGCTCTGAGGGTCAATTTAATCACATGATCTACTTCCCAAATTGGAGGCATTTTAGATAGTTTTGCATAGATCATCAAATTCACTTAACCATTCTGGTTCTTTAGCCTTAAGCTTTGAGTCTACTGGGTTCATTTTGATAACGTAAATTTGCTGCTTCTTCCTAAGTCCTTTCAGCAACCTGGAAGCTTTTACTAATTGAAGGTCTGGGGATCCGGAAACTCCAGTTCCTTGAACTTTGTTCCCGTGAAGGTCATGGAAGGAAATGGTTCCATTGTGACAGTGTATGTCAGCTTAATTTTTGTGAAGCCAATCCATTCCAAGGATCCCGTCAAAAACTCCCAGAGGTAAGACTTTGAACTGACAGTCGGCTACATTACCATCTAGATTGAACTGGATAAGATATGTCTCATGGTGAGTGAAAAGAATCTTCCCACTAGCCAATTCAACTTGTATAGGTTTCCCTGATTTCTGTTCTAAGACTAGCTTACGCAAGCATCCAGGGCAAATGAATGAATGAGAACTACCAGAATCAATCAAAAGCTTAAAAGGCTTACCCTGATACTCTTTTGGAGTATGGATGACTGAGAACTGATGGTTAGGCCCTTGGTTTTCAATTGCAGCATAGATCTGCCCTCTTTCCTCTTCTACTACATCTGAAATTGTGACTGCTCTGGCTACTGCAGTCTGAGGTGGAACTCTTTCTCTTTGGTTACCCCAGTTCTGGGAAGGAGCTTTGAGGTTACTCTGGACAGAGATAGATGGCTGAGCTGGAGTTCTTCTGGGGTTAACCTAGCTTGGGCGAGACGGACCCTGATTAAACTGGTATGAATGGGTTGGTCTCTGAACTAGGGGTCCTTGACTACCCTGTCACCTTGACATAGCAGGAGTCGGGCAGTCTTTTAACTGGTGACCAAAACCCTGGCATCCAAAACATCGATTTTCAGTTCTGAGCTCATCCCTTTGATTTCTTGAAAGAGGTGGAGCTCCTGAGAAAGTATGCTGGGGGAAGGGTCTTCCTTCACTTCGGAATCTTCCTGTATCCTGATTCTGATTCGGGCCTTGCTGCCTCTTTGGGGGTGGAAAGTTTGAAGTACTTCCCTGGGCTTGGAATCTTTTAAAGTTAGAGGGTGCAGGCTTTGGCGGGACCTTTACTACAAAGGCTTTGGCAAAATCCTTTGCCATTCTTACTGCTTTAGCCATGGACACGGGCTTGGCATTTTTGACCAGTGTGTCCAAGGGTTCGTTCATGGCCATGAGTTGTTCTTCATCTAGAGGTGGTGAATATTTGAGTAGAAGAGCAAAGGCCTGGTGATATTCCTTGATGGTTTTGCTCTCTTGCTTTAGCTCTAAGAATTCGTTCATTTTGATTTCCCAAAATCCAGGGGGACAAAATCTCTTTCTTAGATAGGTTTTTAGGTCGTTCCAGGACTGAGTATTTCTGTCCAGACAGTTGGTATCACAGTGGTTCCTCCATGCTACCCTGGCTGTTTCCACTATTTTCAGCAGCTGGGCAAGAGCCATTTTGCTCCACTCATTGTAGCCTGTGACGTCAAAATATTCTTCCATGGCTTCCACCCATTTCTCCACAGCACAGCCTCGCCCAAGTTCTCCCCTTCTCCTTTGAAGGGTCCTGGCTGAGTCCTATGAAGAGCCTTGCGAACATCAGGGACAAGCTCGTCATCTTCAGAGAGAGGGTCTAGCTAACGGCCACGGTTTCCTCGTCTCATGATTCTGTCAAAAATTTATATATTATTAAATTTTTTTATTTTGATATCATCCACGAGATCCTAAGACTTAAGAGGTTCGAAAAACAATTTCTTAAACAAGACAATGATCTTATTGGAGTTCTATTACATATGTCCGATAAAACAGATTTTTCTTTATCAGATCGTCCATAAACAATCACTTATACAACAGGGAATTTTTCTCCGAAAAACATTTCTTTATTTATATAAAAGTTGCAATATGTACATAGAACAGCTCGGCTCAAAAATTCAAAATCTCCTTGGGAGTTGCATAAGACGACGATACTGGGCCATAGGCATGCCCCGATACAAATGTTCACTTACTGACAAGGGAGCTATTATTTTCTCCTTTTAGGAATAAAACAACTAAGGAGTCTGTAGACTTGGCATGAAAGTCTGAAATTCTGAGGCGTTGAATGATATAGAATGATGCCACGCACCATTTTTAGCTTTAACAGAATCATAACCAATGAGAGGTTCTGCCACCACAGCATTGCACGGTGGTCGCAAGAGGCGTGGACATACTTTCCTGCAAACCACTTATGTTGTAGGCTCTCCACTAGGTTTTAGGAAAATATAAATCCTCGAAATGGCGTGCGAGTCTTGCTCGGCTTGTTCGAGTTGAAGCGGAAGAAATGAGATGCTCAAAGGCAAACGCAGTCATATCTTGAGACTGGGTGAGGTCGGAAATACCAGATAAATAGGGAATTTCCATCTATAAAAATAATTTCTTTGATTAAAAATTCTTCATTAAAGAAGCTTACGGAATGAAAATACATTATGAAAAATGCTTTTTCTGAGTTTTTATTATCAATTTCTGATAAGAATTTGTTTATCCTTATTAGCTTTCAACTTTGCTCTGATACCAACTGTGGGATCCCGACTCCTGGTAGCTTGAAGCGGAAGCAGTCTCCTCATGCGCGGGGCAGGGTTTCTCACTCGAGGCCTCGCCCACGAATGTTCGAGCACGAGACTAGGCTGGTGGTCTCACTCCGAAAACCGAAACCGGGAAAATTTCCCATGCCCGAAAAGCGAGGACGATTCCACCTTTTTTTAATGAATTTTTCTAACGAGATCAATTCTAAACTATCCTTCACCTGAATAAACCAGATAAAAGGAAACTATCATTGATAAAATTTGATCGTCTGAGTAAATTCAACGCTTTTTTCCTAATCAAGATGGCATAGCCGTTGATTCACTCAATTGAGAAATTTATCAAGGAATTAACTAATTATTCGAATCCTAACGTAATCCTAATATTTTTCAGTTTGATTATTAAAACTCCACTGATTCCAGCCTAACCCCATCCGGCCCATAGCCACCACCCTGCCACTAGAATCGGTAGATCCAAACAAGTTCTCACCCACCCATAATTGAAATGCCTTTCTTAACTTTAGCTTTAGAAAACAGATATGCACACACTCCTCTTTAAAACTTTAATATAAAAAAAACAATCCATTACTGGTTACACATGTCATACTTCAAAATTTCCATTGAGTCTTTGTTTCTCACAAAACAGTATCACTCTGGACTCTCCATTGAGACCAGCGAGTCAACAACGAGATCCAGTGATAGATTACAATAACATTGGTCTGTCATACAATATCTTCCTCGACATACGCATGGGTGTCCTCGGCACCGCGAGCCCGTGCATCGCCTGGTCAGAACCCTCCAGGATCCTCCTTAGGTGTCTTGGCACTTCACTCAGGGATCGCTTCATCGCGGCCCTCGCCCATCGTACCGGAAGCGCACCATTTTAACCATACCGAGGCTAGTCAAGACCTCGGTAGGCTTTGTTGCGTGAGCTGTCCCTCGAACACTCCCCGCCAGCTGTTGCAACCGAACTTCCCTTAGATAAACATATATGCCAAATGCTCCCTCCAACCAGCATTCTGGCGTAAGACAGTTCTTTAAGAAAACATGGTTTCTATGCAAGTTTTCAGTTTTGATTTTATTTAAAAACCATGAATAATCTTAAATCCGTATCTCAATACTTCTAGATCCAGGTCAGAATTCCAAACAGAATTCCTCGAATTCTGTTAACTTGATCCTCAGATCAAAATCAAAAGTCTTAACTTAGTTTCAGATTCGGTGGGTGTTTTGAGTGCATTTTTCCTGAACTGAGCACATCGTCATTGACGAAGGAATTAGGTCTTGGTCAATAGTCTAAATCGGAGTTTAGGTCTGGAAAGGTTCTTCCTAAACTATCTTTCTTGAAAGGTACTATTTCAATTTCTCTTTTTCTAAATTTCGTTCGACGAATATTTGCTTTATAAATTTCTAAAACATAAATTTCTTATGAGGAATAAAATAATCATTTATCTCGATCTCCGACTTCGATAATTTAAATGAATTTTCTCATTACCATCTTAGTGAATATGAAACGGTAGAATTTCATCTCACATATTATCTACTTATTCATTTTTCTAATTTTTACGAAAATTAACAGAGGATTAAAGAAAACCCTTATTTAATTATAAAGATTCTATATGCATCTAATCATGCATAAAATCCAATTCTGATGAAAGTCACACTTTTATCATCCTAAAAATCATTTATGATGAAAATCACTCTTTTAACATGAAAGAATTTCTTTTATGCATATATTTATGCATACAAATCATTTATGATGAAAATCACTCTTTTAATAAAAAAAATCTTTTATGCACCCATTTATGCATTAAAATCATTTATGATGAAAATCACACTTTTAATTAAAAAAATATCTTTTATGCATATGTTTATGCATAAAAATCATTTATGATGCAAATCACACTTTTAATATAAAAAAATATCTTTTATGCATATGTTTATGCATAAAAATCTTTTATGATGAAAATCACACTTTTAGTATTAAAAAATATCTTCTATGCATATGTTTATGCATAAAAATCATTTATGATGAAAATCACACTTTTAGTATAAAAAATTATCTTCTATGCATATGTTTATGCATGAAAATCATTTATGATGAAAATCATTTATGATGAAAATCATACTTTTAATATAAAAAATATCTTATATGTATATGTTTATGCATAAAAATCATTTATGATGAAAATCACACTTTTAATATAAAAAAAATATCTTTTATGCATAGGTTTATGCATAAAAATCATTTATGATGAAAATCACACTTTTAATATAAAAAATTATCTTCTATGCATATGTTTATGCATAAAAATCATTTATGATAAAAATCACACTTTTAATATAAAAAATATCTTTTATGCATACGTTTATGGATAAAAATCATTTATGATAAAAATCACACTTTTAATATAAAAAATATATCTTTTATGCACAGGTTTATGCATAAAAATCATTTATGATGAAAATCACACTTTTAATATAAAAAAATATCTTTTATGCATAGGTTTATGCATAAAAATCATTTATGATGAAAATCACACTTTTAATATCAAAAAAAATCTTTTATGCATATGTTTATGCATAAAAATTATTTATGATAAAAATCACACTTTTAATATAAAAAATATCTTTTATGCATAGGTTTATGCATAAAATCAATAATGATAAAAGTAACACTTTTATAATAAAAAAATTCTTTTATGCATACTTTTATGCATAGAAATCAATATGATGAAAGTAACACTTTTATAATAAAAAAATATTCTTTTATGCATAGAAATTAATAATTATAAAAGTAACACTTTTATAATAAAAAAATATTCTTTTATGCATAGAATTCAATAAGATGAAAGTAACTCTTATAAAATAAAAAATAATAATCTTTTATGCATTATTTTATGCATAAAAATCAATATGATAAAAGTAACACTTTTAAAATAAAAATAAATTTCTTTTATACAAATAATCAAAATACATCTTCTATGCAGGAAAATGACAATTTTAGAATATAAAAATCATAAGGATTACTCTTTTAGAATAATAAAAGATAATACTTATTTTCAAGTTTTTTAAAAAATTCACCATAACCTCCTTTGTATGGCTGATCATTTTTCAATTTTTAAGTCTCTATATTAATAAAAAATGCACCAAGAGTATTTAAATCATTCTAAAGTAACTATTTTTCTACTTATTTAAGAGAAACATTATGAAAAACTTAATTTTATTCATTAATCATTCATCTAGGATAAAGAATGGTTGGATTTACTAGAGAAGAGAGGGGAATGACTTTTTGTAATGAGGCATAATATCATTTTTAATTTAGAGAAGACAAAAATCATAAAAAACCATAAAAAGAATAAAAAAGAGAAGAATCTCCAACTTACATAGATAGTTTGAGAGCTTTCCTTTGGCTTGATGGTTTGAGGGTTCAACTCTTGTTTGAAACAAGAGTGGCCACCAATCTTTTGGAAGAGGGAAGGTAAAAAACTAATGAATTATGAGTAAAATTCACTGTTTTTGGCACTTGGGAGAGGTAGGGTAATAGTGCAAAACACTATTGAGTTTCAACAAATGGGAGGGCTTCTATTTATAGGAAAAAGCGATCTTCTAACCAAGCCAACTGGTTCTAAAATTTTCCAAATCAGTTTGGTCAATTTTTGACCATTTGTAGGTCAGTTTTGCTCACTTTTTGGATCTAGTTGAAACAGGAGAGAGGAGAGATAAAAATATCTCATTATTTGGGAGTTTAAAACTCATTCAAGCATGTGAAATAGGCACCTCATTCATGAGGGAAATTCCCCCATGCAGAGGTGTCAAAAATGCATCATTACTTCTAAATATCCCCCCTTTTTAACTATTAACCTTGTTCTTAGTCAACTCTTCATCTTATGTGAGTATTTACTCATTTTTGGGGATTTTTCTTTTATTTCTTCATTTATCTCCTCCCTAAATTTGGATGAATCTTATTGGTCCATAGGAACCTTAATTTAAAATTTTAAAAAAATCTTCACTCCCAGGATAATGCTTCTTGAACAGATTATACTTAATTTCTAATGCACCTTCTGGAAATCTTTTTGAACTTCTGTTTCAGGGGAACTTATTTTAATAAGATGAGAATTTTTTCCATCCAAAAATATTTAAAATTTGAATATTATCTCTCTAGAATATTTTCTCTCTCTAGGCCAAAACTGGTAGAAACAAGATCTTTTATATTTCTGAAGAGGGATTTGATTATAGGAGAAGATACTGGATATCTTGAGAGGCTGGGAAGGAATCTTACAATATTAGAAATTGGTCACTCACGAGGTTTTTGCTTGATTCAGATTCGATAGATGGCCAAGTAATTTACTGGCCACCATTCTCACGGTCGTGGCCTAACAAAAAATTATTCGGTTTACTTCTAACTTTGATTCCTAAGGATCTTCTTTTTAGATAATTTAGCGAAACTTCTAAGTGTAAGGAAAATTCTAACTTTATGAGTTTCTTTCCTTTCTAAACCACAAAAGAATTTAGAATACGAGAATATCGGTATTTTAAAAAAATACTCTTCTTCCACTAATCCAATTTTTGGGTATATATCAATTTATTGATTTATCCACATATAAATATCTTAAAATATTATTTTCACCAATTTAATCATCAACATTAGTATACCCTAAATTCCTATGTGGAATTATGGTGAAAACTCCTCTTTTATCACATCAAAATTAATTTAGACCTTTTTCTACGTAAATACCATGAAAATTTCTCTTTTTAATTAAATACAATTATCCATATTTTGGAATATGTTAAAAATTCCTCTTTTAACATTTAAATGATTGAATCCCGAATATCATGGAAATTTCTCTTTTAACGTTTAGATTCTTATGCATAAAAATATAAATTTATCAAAATTTTCTCTTTTTAATTAAATACAAATATCCATATTTTGGAATATGTCAAAAAATCCTCTTTTAATATTTAAATGATTGAATCCCAAATGTCATGGGAATTCCTCTTTTAACATTTAAATTCTTATGCATAAAAAATAAATTTATAAAAAATTTCTCTTTTCTCTTAATTAAATAATTATGCATAAATACAGAAAGTATTCTTCCATGAATATGATAAAAATAATTCTTTTTGCTTAAAATTTCTAAACCTAGAACATGGTAGGAATTTCTCTTTTAGTATTGTGCATAAAAATAAGATATGTATTTTTTTTTCTAAAAATTTTGCCATAGCTTCGCTTCTATTACTGATAATTCTCAATTTTTCTACTCGAATAAAAACTTGTAATTAAAATATGACAGAAGTTCTTCTTTTAAGCTTAAAATTAAACTATGTATACATATCATAATTTTAACCATAATTATGATTATTCTCCTTGATTAAGCTAAACTAAATATTCTTCATTTTCCAATTTGTTAGGATAATCCTTTTCTCATTTAGAATGAGTTAAAGTAAATTTTATCTACTCCTAAACAATCTAAAAAGAAATAACCATTATTTTTACTAACACAAAATCATGAAAATATCAATTCTTAATCCCTATAGCTTATCAAGCCTAGAGTTTAGTTTTGAAAAAAGAGATTATCATTGAGAAATATTCTTTTGCTAAAGAGTTAGCCATAAAGATGACTACTCTTTTTAAGAGAGAGATTTACTTAAGGAAAGCATTATAATTAAGCATAAAGATTAACTTAATTCTAATTAGACATTAAGAATCTTAGGGAAAGATTGATTTAAATAAAAACCATCTTTTTGAAAGCTTCTCAAGCTTGAGAGGGGTTGAGAAGAAGAAAGTCATTGAGATAATTGAAAAAAGCATAAAAAATAGTCTTACCTCTAAGTTTGCCTTAATTCTTTTCTTTTAGCAATGAAGGACTTTTAGTCGTATGATGAATAGAATCTTTCTTGAATATCAAAACTTTGTGGTTGTCTTTTTCGATGATATCTTAGTTTTTAGTAAATTTGAAGAATAGCACGAAAAACACTTGAAAATTGTATTTAATTTACTCAAGGAAAATGAACTTTACATTAATCCCGAAAGGAGTAGTTTCTTTTAGAGTGAGATTGAGTATTTGGGACATATAGTTTCTGCTAAAGGTATCCATGTTGATCCTAAGAAAATAGAAACTATTGCGACATGGCTACGTCCCAAGAACCTTCATGAATTACGATCTTTTCTAGGGTTGTGTAGTTATTATCGCAAATTTGTCTGTAATTTTGCATATAAGGCACACTATCTCACTGAACTTCTCAAGAAAACCAAACCTTATGAATGGACTAAACTTCAAGAGAAATCTTTTCTTGCATTAAAATATGCATTTACTCATACACCTGTGTTACAATTACCTGATTTTTTAGGTCATTTCTTTGTGGTTGTAACTGATGCTAGTGATAAGGGCATTGGTGCCGTATTAATGCAAGATGGTCATCCTATGCTTTTGAGAGTCTTGTCTTTCTCAAAAAATTTCTCTCCCGAAAAATAGTCATCGAATTGGCTAAGCCAAGCCAAAAGAGTGCGTGCGTCCTTCTTTCCATCAAAACTTTAAAAAGAAAAAGCTTTGTGACTAATGCGAGATTCTTTTTGAGCCGTTTGAGTATCTATAGTTGCTTTCACGGTTCAAAGAATAGAATCTTCATCACTATCACCTTCAGTGTCATGCTTATGCCTCTTACATGATTTCAATTTATTTTCTAATGCAAGTCTATGAGTTTGTTCATTGACTAATTGTGCTTGTAAAGCTGCGAGTTGCTCTTGAATAGACGAAAGTGTAGGTAGATCAGTTCCCCATGAATAGACGAAAGTTGCTTGTAAAGCTGTGAGTTGCTCTTGAATAGACGAAAGTGTAGGTAGATCAGCCCCCCATGAATGCTAAAAAGAAATAAAGATAGAAAAAAGTTAGAAATACTTATATATCTTTTCGCTCGTGGTAAAATGATTTTGAAGATCTTGAATCCCGTGTCAATTAGAAGAGCGGTGTGGCCATCCAACGCAATCACCGAAGTGCTTGAAGTAGTCTCGCGAAGCGTTGGAAGGTCGTCCGGTAGAAAAAATATTGAGAATCGAGAGTGAATTTAAGCTTCGGGAAGGTGTAAAATAACCAAATTAACCAAATTTGAATTTTTTGCAACTTTGAATTGCTGTAATTTTCTAAGCCAAACTAGAATAAGAAACTGAAAATTTCCAGTTCGAGCGAAGCTGGGCCAAATTCAGACGAATTCGGGCTGATTTTGTGATGAAGTTTTGGCTTGAATAAGATTTGCGTATGAATCTCCTCTTATCTTTTTAGACCTTTTTGAGTAAAGCAAATATGTAATTTTTATCCACCCTTGATTTCTACAGAGCTTTCTCCACCATTGCAAATTCACGTGGAAGGTGCACTTTGCACTCCCGAGTACTTCATTAGCTATAGGGAATGTTCTAGAAGCTGGGCCACCAGACTTGACATGCTCTTTAGGGGCTTGGCTGCCACTTGCCCCATGAAAATATGGGGGGAGGAGAGAGATATTGACCTCTTATAAGCACCTGCACACTCACAACAATGGATAAGACACACATAGAGATGGAAGGCTGAAATATTCTTTTTCTTGTTGCTCTTAAAAGAGGTCTATAAAAGATAAGTGAAAACTAACATAAGTACTAGAGTACTATGTACAAGTGGTCCATAATGTGAACACGCTAAGTAGGTGAGCTGGCAAGATAAGTATGCCATAACTTGTTTGGACACTAGGTAGGTGTAGTCCAACTATAGAATCACCCGAAAAAGATCCGTCATACCAGCTACCGAATGTGCCAGTGGTGTAAAGGTGGAATAGTCACCCAGGCATGCCATGAGTGTGCTCGTGTTGAGCATGACATCTTTAACATTCCCCCTCGAGCTCAACCCAATCTCCAAGAATCTAAGCATAGGGCAAAATTTGTGAAGCTTCTCTACTCCCAAGGCCTTGGTGATAATGTCAGCTAGCTACTCCTCTATGATGATGTGCACGAGATCAACATCTCCTACCAAAATCTGCAAAGCTTCTCTACTCCCAAGGCCTTGGTAAAAATGTTAACTACCTGCTCCTCTATGTTACGTACATGAGATCAATATCTCCTATCAAGACCTTCTCTTTGATGAAATGATAATGAACCTCTATGTGTTTGGTCCACGCATGAAACAATAGTTCCTAGCCAACTATATTCTACTAAGGCTTTATTGCAATAAATGACAACTTGGCCAACTGTATGCTACTAAGGTTCTTGGACAATTGTATACTATTGTATTCTACTAAGCTTTTATTGTAATAGATGGCAACCTGTCTATCCACATGTAACCCCAAATCTCTAGGAAGCTTATATAACCAAGCTACCTCACACATGATGCCATTGTAGCACCCATGTACTATGCCTCTATACTCGACAAGGCCATTGTCAGTGGGCTGCTTCCTGCTACTCCATGTAACAGCACCACTCCCAAAGAAAAAAAAACTACTATAGATCTTATGTCCAAGATGCTACTAGCCTAATCTACATTAGTGTATCCATACACCTGCAACAACTGTATATCATCCTGAAGAAGAGGCCATACATCTGCAGCTGTATACCAGCCTTATAGAAGAGGCCATTATCCATTGTGGACCTCATGTAGTGTAGTGTACGCCTCACACTATCCAAATGCAGCTTTCAAGAAACTTGCATAAACTGGCTCTCTAACCCAACTGTGTAGTTTATGTCTAGCATGGTGATTGTCATGTAGATCAAGCTGCCTACTATCTTTTTATACATAGTGGCATTCTCCAAAATCTCACTTACGTTTGCACTTAGCTTGCCATTTTGATCTAATGGTATAGAAATAGACTTATAGCTCTAGCCATACCATATTTGGACATATCCAATGCACACTGTCTCTATAATAGAGCCATATGCCCTCAAGTGCCCTATGATGACCTCAATGGTAAGAAAGTATCTCAGCTCACCCAAATCCTTCATGTTAAACTTCTTCTTGAAGAGACCCTTTACATTCTTAAATTCCTCTTCATTTTGTAACTCTCAACAATCAAGTTATCCACATAGATGGTGATGACCAGAATCCTCTTATCACTTTCGCACATAGAGTGAATGATCTCATCATCTACCATATGAAAGCCAATGGTGATAATGTACTATGAAATCTTATCAGGACATGCTCTTGGTGCCTGCTTCAAGCCATATAAGGCTTTACGTAGCCTACATATTAATGTGGGTGACTCAAATCCTCATAACTAGGTGGTTGGTCCAAATTTATTTCTTCTTACAACTCACCATGCAAGAACACATTTTTAACATACATTTGATGCAAAACCCAACCTTTTGATGTAGCCAACACTACAATAACAACTCTCACGTTTGCCATCTTGGCAATGGGGTTGAATGTCTCCTTATAAAAATCAATGCCATAGATTTGCGCATAACCTTTGGTACCAATCTCACCTTGTAGCTACTAATGCTTTCATTTGAGTTGTGCTTCACTTTATAGACCCACTTACATCTAATAGCCCTTTTACCCTCAAGAAAAGGCACCAATTCCCATGTATTATTTGCATCCAATGCCATCTCTTCATCCATGGGTTTCTCCCAATTTACATGCCCAATAGCATCCTCAAAACATGTGGGTTCAACCTCTCCTGGACAACCTTCGCCATGCATGCATAATGACAAAGGTGAGCTATATAACCATTATACATCAATCTTTGAATATGGTTTTTGACCCTACCTGCCAACCTGCATGTCTTAGCCTTAGTGTTGGCTTAGCCTTCCTCGCACACCAAGTGTCCTGATACAGCTAAAATCCTAATCTCCTCATCAAGACTCTTCTATGACCATTAGACTCTCCATCAATATATGAATGCCCTGTTGAATTACCAGGCTTATGTTGCAAGAGACTCTTCAATATTCTCTTTACCTTTTATGTGATGCACTTGCATGTGCTATATAACAAACAAATGCTCACATCTATCTTCAGCTTGCTTGCTTAAAGATGCATAATTATTTTGCTACAACTTTCCACTTTTTATGTCACTCTACTTCTTGTGACATCCTACTGAAAGAGACTTGGTTGGCCACAATAAAAGCAATCCTTTGAACCCAATCCCAGTTGCTATCTTTGCCAATTACCTCGGCCTCTTTAGCTCCCCCTGCTTTGAGACTGGCCTCTTCCATCTGTGTGTGTTTACTACTGTTGCAAATCATTGGACTGTTGTTGTCCATGATTCTTATTTTTAAAATGGCCAACCACCTTGGCCGCTGCAACCATGACCTCTATCACTACAAATACTTGAATTTGTGAGTAGAAGGCCTATTCTAAAATGTTCTTGCTTTGAGAGAAAGAGTCTTTACCTAAAGACTTCTCTTCTAACATAGACACTAAATTTTGAAAGTTGTAAACATTCTCTCTTACAATAATAGAGGTGTTGAGAAAGAGTCTTTACCTAAAGACTTCTCTTCTAACATAGACACTAAATTTTGCAACCCTGAGCCTCTTCCTCCCACTTAGGTTTTTTCATGTCAGGGTAAATTATTTCATGGGGGTCACCCTAGGAATGGGTCGTTGTTGTGGTAATACGAGAGGTAGCAGAGGGGTAACTCTAGAACTCTTAGAACTTCTCTTTGAAGCACATACTACCCTGAGTGAGGTGCATTGGCAAGCATGGGTCTTGCTGGTAGAGTCGGTAAAGCCACGTGTTGGGTGGGTGAAGCTAGTGTGACTAGTGGTTGTGTTGCCTCTAAGGTTCTCTTATAGCAATGGGTAGTATCAAGGTTTCTCTTCCTCATGCAGTATATGCACACCAGATTCCTCCTTGTCTTGGTCTTAGGTGGGGGAATTCCATTCTAATGTGGTTAGCATGCCATATTGAACACCAGACCAACTCACATCTCGGGTATAGATGCGATTGACCTATGTTATTTTGTTTTACCCTAACCTTATTATGTATGAGCACAGCCACTAGGTCTTGTATGGGGGTGGTACGGCATGTGTCTCTTTCCCAATATCGTTGAGCTTTGAAGGCACAGTGCCAAAGGATTCTTCTAATTGGTTTTCCTTGAAGAAGTTCCCCTGAAGTTATCATCAAAGTCTATGGCACTTCTATAGCATGGCTCAAAGTTTTTATTCTTTTTTGAGTACAAGGTGGTTATGCAAGTTTAAATCAAAGATTTCTTCCATGAATCTCCCAGTTAGCTATTTGTCAAAGAAATTTTCATTGTTAGAGCATCGATAGGAGGTATATTGTGTAATCTCTGATTGATTCTTTCTCTTGTTGTTTCACATGGTAAAGTTGATCAATTGGGTTTCATTAGGTTCCCAATTATGAAAGTAGTCTTTAGGGTGTCAAAGTCATCCTTGTCTTTTGGTTTCAAAAACAATCAAAACCATTCACCCGCCTTCCCCTCCATGGTAAGGCCAAAGGTACTCACTCTTACTAGGCCATCAGGCCAACCACATGTTGCATGTATCAGGTAAGGCCAAAAGTACTCACCCTTACTAGGTCAGCGTGCGACCACATGTATCACAAGTCTAATTAAACACTTCCAAGTGTACAATGGGATCTCTAGTCTCATTAAACTTATCACACGTATGATCAAACACTTCCAAGTGTACAATGGGATCTCCAGTCCCATTAAACTTGGGCATCGTGATAAGAGTACTATGACGTCTAAGGTTTGGTCTTCTACAGATGTTGGTGTGTTGCTGCTAGCCCATTGGTTACTATCCCCCTTCTAATTTATGTTGGGATATTGAACTCAACTAGTGCCGCGGACATTGATGACACACCTCGTTGATAGCTTCTGCACTTATACCACTGGCATGGTTAGTGAGATTATGGTAAATATGTCGCCCAATGGATGACAAGTACTAGGGTTATGGCATAGTTATAGCGCCAGCTCATATAGTCGAGTTCACACTATAGACTGACCATTGTATGTTATTGTAGGAGAGTACTTTCCCTTATAGTATATACTCTTATCTTTTTAGTTGTATGGTTGTAGATAAGAGAAAAAGATATAAGAAAACTCAGCCATCCATCTCTCTTGTGTGTGTGTATGTTTTGCTTACAAGGAAGTGTAGCCCTCTCTCTCTCTCTCTCTCTCTCTCTCTCTCTCTCTCTCTCTCTCTCTCCCTTGCATTTTCTTTATGGTATTAGAGATCCAATTCATGTGAGAGCTAAGGAGGCAAGAACAAAGCAAGCAAGGAAGCGGTACACATGTAAGAGTGTCATCATCTCTTCTCCTTCTTGTTTAGGTATGCCACCCACTGGGTAGCTTCAAGAACTATACATCACCGATTGAGGAGTTGTCTTCGTATGCTTGGATGTGCCTGCAAAGTGTGCAGTACTTTGTACTAAATTTTTATGTGACTAGAATTACATTTGAGCATGTTTTGGTCTCCATTTGGTCATTGGGTAAGGAGACAAGCAAGGAAGCGGTACACATGTAAGACCATCATCATCTCTTCCTCTTCTTGTTGTTTAGGTACGACACCCCTTGGGTAGCTCTGAGAGTATACATCTCGAATTGAGGAGCTATCTTTGTGGGTTTGGAGGTGCCTCCAAGGTGCGCAATACTTTATATTACAAGTTTTGCGGCCAGAATCACTTTTCTGACATGTTTTTGTCTCCGTTCAGTCATTGCAAGGTGTTTTTGATAGTTTTGGGAAGTTTTACTTGAGAACTGTCTTTGGTCAAAATCTAGTAAATGTAGTGTAACAATACATTTTAGGAGTGCATACAATGTTAGCACATGTGTTGCTGATCTTGGGTATGTACATGTACTCTGGTCACATTTGACATATAGGTTGTGCTGAAGTATTATTGCTATAGCAAGAGATACTATTGTGTTATAGGTTGCATACAAAAATTATATGTTTGCACGTTTCTGGTTGTTTAGCAGGAAACATGTATGTTAATCCCATTTTGGATTAACAAGTATGCTCGTCCATTTGAGGACATTAATAAGTGTCATGCAAAGGCACTATAAAAGTTGTACATTATAAGATATTGGCCTTGTGTGTAAGTGAAGTGAGGTGAGAGGAGGGACGAGGACCCGTAGTGCAATGTGGCGGTGTGACAACGCTCGTGGGCGGAGACGCATTGGAATTGCTTCTCAAGGAGTTGTAGAGCTTGGAGACCTCAAGGGTTACTAGCTCGGCCATTTGAAAGATCCTCACGACAGTTATGGTTCACCAGGTAATCTCTTTTTGGATGTGTTTCAAGGAAGGTTAGGGTGAGCCATAATATTTTTGGTGCCGCTGTCAGGGAGCCATCCCTTGGCTTTGCCATTGTTTTGTCTCTAATCTATGCATAACCCATTGCCCATTATCTTAATTAGTGGTTTCCCATGAAAAAGATGTGGATTTGATAGTGATTTGTGTGAGATTTGGGTAGAATAGCTCTCTTTTTTATTTTTGAAAAGAATGTTTTTTTGCTTAATTTATTGATTTTGTTATTGTTTTTATGGTTTTTCATGATCTTAGGGCTTGCAAATAGTTTGTATTAGGATAAGTTTGCATCCATTGCATCAAACAATGCAATAGAATGCAATTTTTAGTGAATGTTAGCTCTCTTTAGTTTAAACATAGATCTAAGATCATTAATTCTAGTTTAATTGTGTGTTTTTTGTTGAAATTGTTTGGATTAGAGTGTTAGCAAGTATTAGGAGTAGCTTAATCTTTCAAAAAATTTCTTAAAACCATAAAAAAACCCTTGAATTTGACTAATTTCTCTTAATGGATTGGTTTTTATCATTAAGGGTGATTAATCTTATTCAAGAGGCTAAAAAATTAGAAAATGTATTAATTGGGGTCTAAATTGATCATATGAGTAGTCGAAATTGAAGTTTTGAGTGTTTTGAGAGCATCTAGATGCCTTAAACATTGATCAATTGGAGAAATTTGACTCTCTTTGCTAATTTTACCTTAAAGAGGAGATTATAATTAAGAGTCTAATTAATCTCTTAATTTAGATTAATTTACACAATGGTTAATGCATAAAGATTAGTTTTTCCTTGCTCTATCCAATGATGTGCTCAATTGTGTGAATTAATTAGGGATTAGTGGTTAATTTGAGTCCTTGATTGGTATAAAAGAGAGAAAGATTAGTGAAAGGATTAATCCTTAATCACTTTTTTACATAACTCATTAAGGATAATGAGCATTCAATGAGAAGATGATCATGAGTTGTCAAAATTGTCCATTTTGGGGGTCATTTATGAAGGGTGTAAGGGGTGTCATTAAAAGGTTGACTTTTTTTATTCCACTTACCTTTTTTGATTCCACTTACCTTTTTTGAGAAAATGCCCATATCCCTTTCATTTTAAATTCAAAAAATATTTCCCCTAAAAAAGAAATTCATATTTTCCACTAGACTAAAAAAATAAAAAATAAAAATTTAATTTCCATGTGAAGCCCGGTTCACGCATGAAAATCGTTTCACGGCGTGAAACACTAGTTCACGCGGTAAAAAAAGAAAAAAAAGATCGAAATTTAATTTCCATGTGAAGTCCGGTTCATGCATGAAAACCATTTGACGGCGTGAAATACTAGTTCATGTGGCAAAAATAATAATAATAATAAAATTTAATTTCCACGTGAAGTCAAGTTCACGGCGTGAAACACTAGTTCACGCGGTAAAATAAAATAAAAATAAATTAATTAATTTTCACGTGAAGTTTGATTCACGTGTGAAAACCGTTTCACGACGTGAAACACTAGTTTATGCGGCTTAAAAAATAAAAAAATAAAAAAATAAAAAAGAGACTCTAGAAAACACCCTTGTTTGGAGGCCCGTATCTCCTAAAGTGTATATCCGATGAAGGTGCCCTAGGGCTCATCGAAAAGTTGACATCGAGCTCTTCAACTTTAAACTTGGTCGTTCGAAGTCAAATCGACCATTTTGGCCTCCGACCAATAGTCTTAAAGTTTGACCTGGAAATTGAGGCAAAAAACAGCCCAAAAACCACGAAAAATCGTAAAAAAAAACAGCGCGAAAACGAAAATGAGTAATATTCGGGCTACTATTTGAGGGTCTAGATGACAAAATCACGGATGACTCAGGAAAACAAAGTTGTAGTACTCCAAAAATACTACAACCCCCTCATACAGAGTTTTTCAAAATTCCTTTTGGAACACCCCAAAAAACGTGCTACGAAATAGAGAAAAATTTCTTGAAATTTTTTTCGTCGTGAGACAGTGATGGAAAATAGGTTTTAGGACCTCCTCTTCCGTCTGGGAAGTTCCTAGCATTCGCTTTTTTCTAGAAAAATATCTCAGGTTATTCACGTGTATAGCACCTAAGCTAATTAGGGCAAACGGACACCCATTTGATCCAACGAAGAGTACGCCAAGCCTCTTGAGGCTATAACGGGCTGTGGGAAAGTATCTTCTATGGGTCTCCCCTTGACCAGTACTAGATTCAGGCATCTTCGTGTGCGTTGGAGGAGGTGAGCTCATTGAGCCAATTTTGTTCTCCAACACAAGCGCTTCTTCCTCTCATGAACAAGAGAATTATGCGCTTCTGTTTCCTCTCTAACAGGAGATACATGTGAGGACATAGGTGTCCGTGATTGGGCTTCCTCGCTACTATGAGTCAAACAAACATGCCCAGATCTAAGTGAGTATCCCCTGTTGTCTGTAGGACACACACACCAAGCCTAAGTAAGCATATCTAAAAACATTAAAACACAATCTCAGTAGAATCTTGGCAATTCACATCATATACCTTTCTTAGTCTTTGCCTGTTGTTTTCTTGCTTTTCTTGGAGCCATCTGTCTCTCTTTTGCCCTGAATATGAGTAGCAAATAGTTTGAGCTGAATGACAGATAGAAATGATCAACCTCACACATAAACCCTACTTCATGTCTATAGGAAAACATCAACCTCACAAACAAACCTTACTACATGTCTAAGAAAACATTCAGGATGGTGAAAGCTCTAGAGGCTAGCACACAACTTCAAAGAGTAGATCAGTAAGCTCACAAGGCCGGATACCAAAACCAAGATCGAGTCGTAGCTGTAGGCCCTATTCAAAGAAACCTCTAGGAAAGAAACATTCACCCATCATCAACTAATGGGCCCCACTGTGCTGGATCCACCATGCCCAAACCAGCCCCAATAGAATTTCTATTGATGCTTATTTTAAACTATAAAAAATAGCATTAAACTCACGAAATTTTCCCGCAATGTCAATTCATCCATTGAGTAGTAGTAGCATGCGTTCCAATCGCCATATTGATAATCCACGTGCAAAATCACCAAAACAAAGCAATAAAATAATACTTTTATTTAGTAAATATAAAAATTTGCTTTAAAAAAAAGCTAAAAATTAGAATAAGAAAGAAAAAACAACAACAATTAACTAGAGATTGCTCTGATACCATTGTTAAAACCCTAAGGTCTCTCTAGATAATCAACATGCATAAACATGCATAAATCAGGCATAAACTCTACCACCCACAACCACCCCCGAGCCCAAGGGTTGCGCACATGAAATATAATGGAGTACCACATACCTTAACCTTGGTGTCCCATACCACCAAGAGGTATGACTCTAATACAACAGCACTCAACTCTATAGTGAAATGGCAAGAATGTAGATACAATCCTCTACACAAGAGAACATCCCTTGAGTGTGCCCCATGCCCCTATTATATAGGAGGATCCTTAAGTGACTCTTAACTCTCCATTTTCCATGTGTGACCCTTGGTGCCTGACCCTAACCTTAACCCTTAAGGTTAGTCCTAACCCATGCTCCACTAGAGCTTGTTTCCATGCTCCCATGCTCACAAGCCTAATGTGGGTTAGCCTCCTAGTATATGCACATATAATGTGCACATAACATACTTCCCCTTTCTCAAAACATATAATGTGCACATAACATACTTCCCCTCTCTCAAAACATTGCACTCTTGCAATGAAAAGAAGGAAATTAGCGCTGAACATTCTCAACCGACTCCCAAGTCGAATCCTCTATTTCCCTACCTTTCCACAAAATTTTAACCTCAGGGATTAGTCGACTACGAAGTTTCCTTTCCCTGAATTCAAGTACCTTTTCAGGTTCGTGTGGAACATAAGATAAATCTTCGACTTCAACGAGTTCTTGAGGAGTAACTGTGTTATCCTCACCTCCCAGTTTCTCTTTCAATCTACTGACATGAAAGACTGGATGAACTCTAACATGTGGAGGTAGTTTTAGTTCTTACGCAACCGTGCCAATTCGACGTATAACTCAAAATGGACCACAATATCTAGGAGATAATTTCGAGCATTTTCCAGTTGATAAAGTTTTTGAGTCTTTAGGAACTTTTAAATAAACCAATGCTCCTGGTTCAAAAGACCGAGATGAGCATCCTCTATCAACATAAAACCGTGCTCTATCCTGAGCACTCCTCTTAATAGAATCCCGAGCTTCGATCAGCATTTCCTGCATATCACGCAAGAAATCCCTCGATGCATCAAGCTCAATGTCCTTAAGACCGACATCAATAGGTGCCCTGGGTTGATACCCATACATAAGCATGAACGGACTAAAACCTATAGCCGTATGTTTAGAACTGTTATAGGCAAATTCCATGAGTGGAAGATACTTTTCCCAATTTGATGGTTTTCCATAGACATATCCACAAAGCATATCCTCTACAACCTGATTCACGCGCTCTGTTTGCCCATCAGACTGCATATGATCAGAGGAACTCATACTTAAAGTTGTTTCCAATTTCTTGAAAACTTCTTGCCAAAAATTAGCCGCCGTGAACTTAGAGTCCCGATCGCTCACAATATTAGAAGGTAGACCATATAGTCTAAAGGGTTGCTCGACAAATTGGTAAGCCAATTTCGAAGCTTTAACTATTGTTTTTGTGGGGGTAAAAACCTAGCCATCTTTGTCAATCTATCCATGACTACCCAAATGGCATCGTGACCCCTGCTGGTATGTGGAAGTCCCATAATGAAATCCATGGAAATACTTTCCCACTTTCTAGAGGGAATATCCAAAGGATGTAATAACCCAGCAGATTTAAGGCGTTCAGCCTTGTTTATCTGACATTGATGACATTGAACCACATAACTCTAAATAAAATCTTTCATTTTTGGCCAATAAAATATCCTTCTAACTAAAGCCAAGGTACGTTGTATGACAGGATGTCCTACTGATGGTGCGTCATGGCACTCAAATAGGATCCTTAACTTAATTTTCGGCACATCCGACACGTAAACCTTATCATTTCGAAATAAAAGACCATTCCGAAGAAAAAATTGGTTGGCTTTTCCTTTCACCAGGTTTTGATCTAATTCAGAGTTGGATCCTGATTTTGCCAAATTCTAATATTTTTCAAAGAAAATATATGTGCTGCATTTTTCCCTGAGTGAATCGTACAAGTTAGAAGTAATCTCAATGAAGCAAAGTTCATTAACTTCACCAATTTGACTCAATGCATCAGCAATGAGATTTAAGCTACTCTTCATGTATTTAATCATAAAATCAAAATCCTGCATCAACTCAGCCCATCTGGCTTTTCTACCTTTTAAGTCCGGTTGATCACAAATATACTGTAAAGATTGATGATCTGTCAAGACCATAAACTGTGCCCCGTAAAGATACTGTCTCCATGCCTTTAAAGCATAAATGATTGCATACAACTCTTTCTCCTGAACTGGGTACCTAGTTTGTGCATCATTGAGTTTCTTCCTCGCGAAGGCCGTAGGCTTTCCATCCTGGAATAAAGTTGCGCCTACCGCAAAATCACTAGCATCAGTCTCAACAATGTAAGGTCTGCTAGGATCTGGCGAAGCTAACACAAGAGCATCTCGAACTTTATTTTTCAAAATTTCGAAAGCCTCCTATAGCTTATCATTCCAACCAATTGGAGAATTGGACTTTTTATTTTTACCTTTGAGAATATTGGTAAAAGGTACAATCAACTTCGAATAATCCTTAACAGATTTTTGAAGAAATACCACAAAACCTAAGAAAGATCTTAGCTGTTTGACCATATGCAAAACTGGCCATTCCAAAACCTTTTGGATCCGATCCAAATCTATACTCAAGCCATCCTAAGAGATCTTATGTCCTAAGGATAACAATTCCTTTTTATTGAAATCACACTTAGATTATTTACAATACAGTTTTTTCTCCAGAGCCTTCCTAGAACCTCTTTAAGATGACTCTCATGCTCATCCAAAGTTTTGCTGTGTATCAAAATATCATCTAAGAAAACTACCACACATTTTTCTAACAGATATCAAAATATAACATTCATCATCTGTTGGAAAGTTGCTGGTGCATTAGTGAGACCAAAGGGTAACACTAAAAATTCATAATGGCCATATCTTGTCCTAAAAGCAGTTTTAGGAACATCTTCCTTTGCTATATGGATTTGATGATAACCGGTTCACAAGTCAAGCTTTGTAAAATACTTAGCTCCATGCAACCTATCAAAAGATCATCTGATCTAGGTAATGGGTATCTATTTTTAATTGTAACCTTGTTAAGACGTTTATAATCAATACACATCCTCCAGGTACCTTGGTCCTTTTTCTTAACTAGGAGAACTGGTACACCCCAAGGAGACTTACTTGGTCTAATTTGACCCATCCTCAAATATTCAGGTAGTTGTTTGGCTACCTCATCCTCCTCAGATTGTGGCTAAGCCGATACGAAGGAATACTAACAAGTTCTGCTCCTGGTACTAGCTCTATTTTATGGTCCACCTCTCATTTAGGAGGTAATCCATGAGGCAATTCATCAGGAAATACATCTTGAAATTCGCTTTTAATGGAACTTAACACTTTACTTTCCCAAACATCTAAAGAAACAGTGTTTGCATCAAAATGAATACACGAAGATACTAGATCCATAACCAACTGGAAAAGTTCATAGTTAAAAATATCTTCCATTAATTCTAGCTCATTGATAAAAGTTTCCTTGGGTACAACAATGTTTCCTTTAAGAATTACAAGGCTTCCATTGTGATGGAAAGACATCAAATGTTTGACCCAATCAATAGAAAAATTCTTATTTTTGCTATGAAACCATTCCATTCCTAAAATTATATCCACATGACCCAAGCTCATGACATGGAAATCAAGGCTATTCGAGTACAATTGGATGTCTAATGGTAGTTTTGACACCTTCTTGTCCCAAAATTGGACTTGTCCTCTAGCCATCCTTACCTTGTACATGTGATTATTCTACATGGTTTCCAACTTCATCTTCTATACCACAATATTGTCAATAAAATTGTGAGTACTACCAGGATCAAACAAAATATGAACCTGATGTCCTTTCACTGATCCATAAACACGAAATAATTCGTTTGGACCATAAACGTCTTTACTGAAAGTACAATCTGAACATTAGTTTCCTTCAAGATGCGAAACATTGGCTTCAGAGAACTTACCTTGAAGTTCTGTAATATGTACAGATTTCTTTGGAATTATATTTATTTGGTGCTGCCTTTTGACCAGGTGCCAAAGTTGTTGTAGCTTCATTCAAAGGACAAAATTTCTTTGTATGCCCTTTCTCTTTGCACTTAAAGCATGTGAGTTTTTCCTTACTCGTCACACAAACTTTGGTTTTTTGCTGGCATTGTCACCATTTTTTGGTTTTGGTGTGAAAACCAATTTCTTTTTTTGTCTACTGTTTGAATAAGTGAACGTGGGTTTCTTTTCACTTGATGCTGGCTTTGATGAATTGGTGCCAACCATTGTCTTATGAAAAACCTGAGCAGCCTAAATAGCATCCTCAGTCGTTTTAACTTTGCACTTCTTCACCTCGTATTGATAATAACGAGATAAACCACTGATGAAAACACCACACAAAGTATGATCATCAGCAGTCAGCCAACTGTCTAAACTTTTGCACATAGTTATCAAAAGACTGATTAGCCATGCTATTTTTAACTAACTTGGCAATAACTTCGAATTCATCCTCTGGTTAGACAAATTCCTTCTTGAATGCAACTTTAAATCCTAGCCAAGTAGTGGGAATAGAATCTTCTTTTAGATCCTTCCACTAAGTCAAAGCTTTCCCCTTTAATAAACCTTGTGCCATTTGCAGTTTCTACGCATTAGTGAAAGGGTGAAAAGCAAAGGAATCCACACATTCTTGTGTCTTTCCTCCTTCTCCCCGCGCCATGCACCTTTGGTGTAAAAGATGGAGCAACTGCTCGCAAGAGCATTAGTAAGACCGAATGGCATTACTAAAAACTCAAAGTGACCAATCTGAGTTCTAAAAACAGTTTTATAGATATCTTGCGCGGCCATTTTTACTTGATGATATCCAAAGTTTAGGTCAATTTTGCTAAAGACGTTGGCTTCCCTTAATTTATCAAGTAGATCATCAACTCTAGGAATTGGAAATCTATTCTTGATAATGTTCTTGTTGAGAGCTCTGTAGTCTACACACATACTATAAGTACCATTTTTCTTTTTTAAAAGAAGAACTGGTGCTCCATATGGTGAACTACTTGGTCTAATAAGTCCTCGAGAAAATAATTCCTCAATTTGAGTTTGAATTTCTCTTTGCTCAAGAGGGTTAACTCTATAAGGTGCTCTATAAGGCGGTGCACTACCTGGAATAATGTCTATGTGATGATCTTTAGGACATAATCTAGGGAGTCTAAGAAGTAACTCATCGAGAAAACATTCAAAAATTTTAGAAATGAAAGAGTCATGGGATGTATCCCTAGGAGGTGGTTCACTAAGCTGGTTAACCAAAATTAAAAAGGTTTTCTCCCTCTTCCTCAAAGCCCTTTTTGCCTGAGTATGGCTCAAAAGTGGTCGATCCTTACCCTCAGAAATTCCTTGCAAAAAACATTCTTTCCATGATGTATAAAAGGCATTGTGTGCTTTGTATAGTCAATATGTGGTGTGTACTCATGTCGAAAAGGCATTCCCAAAATCATGTCAATACCATGCAAAGGTGCTACTAAGAGAATACGTTGATCCAAAAATTGTGCAATAGAAAAAGCAAGATTCTTTACTTTCTTAGTGCAATTATACTTTTGGTTTTGAAAAGCAGACTTTACTCTAAAACGAGAAGGAATCATGTCAAGATGAAGAGCATGTGCAAGACGTTCAAAAATAAAATCATGTGTGCTACTATCATCATGCAAGATTGTGATTTCCTTATCTTGAATTTTTCCCTTCATTTTAAGTAAAGAATGTGGTGAAAAAGAATGAGGATCAAGGTTAGAAGTACCTTCTTGATCAGATTTACCATTGAACTTGTTACATTAGACTCTGACTCATAGCCGTCGTCGTCGTAAAGCATCATCATCATCTCCATTGCCAGTGTCTTAATTTCCATCCACCATGTTAAGCCGTGCCATGGGCTTCTTGTTGTTGTTGTTGTTGTCATTTGGACACTTATTAGCATAGTGTCCCCTCTGATGCCACTGAAACCACTAGGATCATGGGGAGACACACCATTTTTCTTTTCACAATTTAGAGCAAGAGATTTAGAAGAGGAAAGAGTGTGAGGATGAAACATATTAACCTCCGCTCTAATCTTTGGATCTAATCCTAAGATGAACTTCCTTTTAAGATACTTTTCATGCACTTTTCTAATCCTAAGATGAACTTCCTTTTAAGATGCTTTTCATGCACTTTTTCTATAGATTGCATTTGAATGAGAGCATTCCAAAATTTTTCAATATAGGTTTGGACATCCTCTCCTTTCAATTGTCTAAGAGTATCCTAATGTTGTCGGCGGGCTTTAGCCTTATACGGAGGAGGTAAAAAATGTCTCTTAATTTCGTGTGGTGAAAATCCTCCCAAGTACGAGGTTTATGCCACCCATTCTTGGTAGCATTCCACCATAAAGCAGCATTTTGAATCAAGTGATTCGCAGCACATTTTGAATCAAGTGATTTGCAGCACATTTAACCTTGTCTTTCTCGAAAAAATTTTCTCTCGAAAAATAGTCATCGTATTGGCTAAGCCAAGCCAAAAGAGTGCGTGCATCCTTCTTTCCATCAAAATTCTTAAAAGAAAGTAAGTATAGCACTTATGACAAGAAGTTGTCTGCTATAGTCCATGCATTGAAAATTTGGAAACATTATTTGATGGGCTCAGAATTTCTTATAAAGACTAATCAGCAGAGTATCAAGCATTTGCTTTCTCAACCACTTATTTTGGATAGACATATTAAATGTATTCAAAGTTTTCAACCTATTATTCAAATACCAACCTGGTAAAGAAAATTTAGTTGCTGACTCTTTGAGTAGAAGACCTTCCATTCAAAATATTTCTGTGATTGAGAACACATCTTTTGACTCTATGCACATGAGCCAAGACCCTGACTTTAGTGATATTTGGTCAAGATTGAGAGAAAATCATTGGACTCCTTTTGCTAAGTATTCCTATGATGATGGATATCTTTTCTTCCAAAAAGGATTATGCATTACTCGACCTTTTAGACATTCTATTTTAGAGGAATTACATCAGCCACCTTATGCGGGGCATCGAGGTGTTTCATCTACATTCCAGACTATTTCTAATGACTTTTATTGGCCTAAAATGAAAAATGATGTAGCTAAATTTGTGTCTGAATGTGATGTTTATCAAAAAGTGAAAAGTTATAAGGGTAAGAAACTTGGTTACTCATGCCACTTCCTATTCCTAACAATTCCTTGGGAACAGATTTCTATGGATTTTATCACTAGTTTTCCATTGCCTATGAACCGTAATGATATGATTTGGACCATTGTTGATAGGTTTAGCAAACAAGCATATTTTCTTCCTTGTAAAAAGACTCTTATTGTACATCAATATACACATTTGTTTGTTATACACATTTTCACACATCATGGCTTACCTCAAGTGATTGTTTCTGATAGAGATTCTAAGTTTTACAGTGATTTTAGGACTACATTGTTTGATAATCTAGGCACTAAATTGGACTTTTCCACATTGGGCATGGATTTATTTATTTGCACGTGAATTAGCCCTTGGGGTCCTTTTTTGTAATTATCCTTTAGTGTTTAGATAGGAACACTTTACCTAAGCTTGTGTTAAAAGCAACCTCCATTTTTGTAAAGGGCAAGCCCATGCATAAGCATGCATCTATTTTTGGCTTATGGGCTTTTTTTAATTAATAAAGCATAAATAGTGAAGAAGTGGAAGGAAGCCGACACTTCTTGAGGGGGGATAGATTGCACCCAATGATTCTCTCTTGTGTTTTTATGCTATGTTATGTTTTTATGATATTTATTAATTTTTCGGTTATGGTAATTTGAATGAAGTGATGAACCAGTTGGTATTTGGTTGGATGGTGTGTCTCCCCATGATCCTAGTGGGTACATTAAAGCTAGGCCACAACAAGAGCAAGTTGCCTTTGACAACCTAATGGATGTGGCTATTAACCTCCTAAACCTTGCCATCCCTCCCCAACTACACTTTGGCCTCCTAGAACTACATCACCATGAGCCTCTAACTCAACCTCCTCCAGCACAACATCTTCATCAATGATGAGGAGATTCCCACATCCACCTTTTTCACAATCCTCTCCAAATTACCTTATGCGTCCCACACCACCCTTGCCATGCTCTTCTTCCAAAACACAATCTGCTTCACTGAGCCCTCCACCATCTTTTATTTCCCTCACCAAGTCCTTTACCTCAACCTTCAATCTTGGTGCCGAGTCCTTAACTTTTTTGACCACCTAGATGAGGAAGACTACATTAACCTTTTTGTTCCCGCTCTGAGCTATGGCCATACCTAGCCTCCACCGCATCAAACAGGTCCATTTAGTGGTGGATGGCATGTAGTTTATGAGACCTACCACCATCTCACTACAAAGGATGGCACTCTCTATGCACCCATCAACATCCTCATCTTGTATCATAGAGTTTGGAAGCAATTGCAACTGCACCAGCAAATGCCACCTATTCCACACTGTGCATGTGACCTACCCCCAAGACATCTTAGATGATGCACACAAATTTTATCAATCCATGAAACGAGCACTTTTTTCATGGATGCTTCACACAATGCACAAGTTTATCCAAGATTATAATGTAGTGCATGACCTTGATATGGTCATCGCAACCTTTCATCGAACCACCTAATACACAAAGTCCCGCTTCGACTTCTAAAACGGCTTCTACCACTAACATCCCACCAAACTTTACTGCCAATTTTGAGAATGGAATTATGATTAGGGAGGGGGTATGTTAACTACTTTGGCTAACATTACTCCGAATGTGCAGGAATAATTTCAAGCCATATTTTTTCTATCGTGCATGTAATGAAATTTATGTAAAATGATTATGGGAAATCTCTAAGCTTAAGACATGCAATGCCCGAAGCCAATCACCGAGCAGGCACTGAGCTTATGACTTGTGTAATGCCAGTAATGTACATTAAGACTAGGAAATAATTAGCCTAAACTAACTTATTGGACCCCCAAACATTATTTGGGTAGTCGGGTATTGTACAAATAAGTATTGTATACAAGACAATTGGAGTAATGAGAAGACATTGTCCCATTCTCACAATTGAGTTTGAGTTTTCTTGCTCTTGTGATTGAAGTAGAATGTATGTTTTCTCTTCTTCTTCTTTGTTGCATGCATGCTTAGGGATTATGTGGGTGAGTGATAGTGTTGATGTATGTTCACTTCTTCTTCTTTGTCTACTCTCTCGTACTCTCAATCTCACCATGGCATCAAAGCAGAGGTTAAGTTTCCTATAGCTCTCTCTCTCTTTGCTCTCCACCCATTTACAAAGCTCCTTTGTGATGACAATGGAGGAGGCAAATTTAAGGACCCTAGCTCTCCACTAGCTCTCCACAAGAGAGGTTCCTCTAGGCTAGAGGTGTAAGGTATGACCCTTGCATTATCCTCTCCTTCTCCCCCTACCTTGCAAGACTCAAGTGTTCTCAAATCGGTGAACAAGAGAGGGTTACTCTACCAAGAGTGGCTAGAGGTGCAAGCCGGTAAGACCCTTGCATTATCCTCTCCTTCTCCCCCCTACCTTGTAAGGCTCAAGTGTTCTCAAATCGATGATGAACATCAGGGCATAGGTAGAGGCTGAAAGTTAAGGTAGAGGACATGGTAAGGGAGACATAAGAGATAGTGGAGGGCTTTGTGTGAAGGAGATGGTGTCCGAGAAGAAGAACATGGCTATGGTACATTAGGAGGCCTATAGCACCTTGGAGAGGATGGTCATGAAGGTGGATGTGGGGAGAAGATTGGGCTGGAGGCTCTCGCGTGCAACTCAAGGGGATGCCATTACTGGGGAGGGGTGGAAAGGTTTACAAGGTTTATGGTTGCATCCATGAGGATGTTAACCTTCTTTTTTGGCATCGTAGGTGCATGACCCGCTTGTGCTATGATTTGGCTTTCATATATGTGATTTGCTACTCTATCTAGGCAATGGTCTTATAGTTTACTTCTATGGCTCTCTTTAGGTCCTTTTTTTGCTCAGAAATTCTGTTGTTGAGTTCATCCATGAGATTTTTCTTGTTTTATGCCATCTTCTATAGTGCAACGGTACTTGCCTATGTGTGAGCTCCTCTTGAGTCTATGCCATTATTACTTAAGCTCCCTCAACTTCTGTGTGAAACACATCTAGCTCTTGTTGTAGGCGGTGGATCTTAGAGTCAGCCTCATCAAGATCTTGCACCGTTAAATACAATTGACACGTTCCTCTATGTTTCCAGTTGGGCATAGTTGGCCTCGGCAAGGAGAAGTGCTTGTTGGGATGTGTTTGCTCTTTTTATCTTGCCATGAACTCAATCATGTGCCCAACAAGGTTGTGGGTCATGGATCGTGAACTCAATCATGTGGCAAGCAAGGTTGTGGATCAAGGGAAGTCTAGAAGGTAGCTCAAGATGGCCCTTGTCAACTTTGTTGAGGTGAGGTGGCCTTCTTGGATCTGCCTGTGTGTCTCTCTGATGTTCTATGTGGCTTCATATAGGAACTTGACAACCTACTACCATGAAATTGAAATGCACTTCATTGGACACCTTCAACCATGGGAAATGATCAGGTAGTATAGATGCCTCCTACATGATTGGGCATGCTCTTTAGGGGCCTAGCTAGCCACTTGCCCCAACTACCACCTACCATGTGGGTGTGTCCATCAAGTTTATCTTTATTAAAAATTTTGCAAAAGAATCTATGGTAGCTGTTTCTTGATCCATCTTTGGCTTTTTGGGTTGAGGGGAGTCTGTGGGGGAGGGAGCCAGAGGGGCATGTTGTGGAAGAGGGCTACTTGGGGTGGAAACACCTTGGCAGCTATACGGTTCAGGGACCTCTTGCATAGTAGAGGACCTTGGTAGCTATACAATTAGTGGTGTTCGGAGCACTAACAATCCCAATAATGGGTTGTACCATGGACCAGGTTTTCACCCACCATGGCCCCCCATCATGAGATGTACCTAGAAAGCTAATGATTAGAGAACCACTTACATGTGTTGAGATATCAAGCTCAGCTCTAGTGCTATGGCAGACATTGATGACCCGCCCTGGGTGATAGCTTTCGCATCTACACCACTGGCATGGTTGGTGAGATTATGGGTGATATATGGCCAGTGGGATGACAGGCTGTGTGACAGCCATTTTGGATTGCTAGAGACTGGCATAGTTATAGTGCCAACTCATTTAGTCGGGTTCGCATTATGGACCGACCCTTGTATGTTGTAGTAGTTGAGTACTAACCCATATAGTGTGTACTCTTATATTTATGTTATGTTGGCTGAGTAGAGAAGAAGAAGAATATAGAAGAAAATTTAGCTATCCATCTATCTCTTGTGTCTCTCTCTTGTGTCTTGCTCTCTCTTATGTGTGTGTGTGTTTGCTTGATAGGGTTTGAAGCTCTCCCTCTCCCCCACATTCTCTTTATGGTATCAGATCCTGGTTCATGAGAGCTAAGGAGACAAGCAAAAGGCAAACAAAAGGCAAGAACAAGCAAGGAAGGAAGTGGTACTACACAGGTAAGAGCACCATCATCTCTTTCCCCTTCTTGGTTTAGGTACATCACCCCCTCAGTAGCTCTAGGAGCTACACATCTCTGATTGAGGAGCTGTCGTCATGGGAGCAGAGCTATAGGGCAAGTACATGATTTTATCGGACAGTTTTTTCGTCTAGATTCGCATTTCGGGCGCGTTCTGGGCCCCGTTTTGTCACTGTAGAGTATTTTTGGTAGTTTTCTGGAAGTTATGGTAGAGAACTATTTCTACTCGAAATATGGTTATTACAGTGTAACATTGCATTTTGGAAGTGCAGACAAGGTTTACACATGTATTGTTTGATACTGGGTGTATGTACATGTACTCTGGTCACATTTGGTGACACACAGGTTGTGCTAAAGTACCGTTTTTGCAAAGATACTACTGTATTACAAGTTGCATACATAAGTTGTCTGTTTGCAGGTTATTTGATTGTTGTAGGAAAACATGTCTGATGGAATTAATCACATTGTTAGTGAGAAGTGTGATAAGAATAACTTCCATGCCTGGAAGTTCACAATGATCAATTCCCTAACTTTCGGGACTTGATATCTATGCTGATTATAGGAACATGCCTTCTACTCTAATTCAGGTAGAGGCAGAGGTAGAGGCTATGGTCGAGGCCAAGGTGGTGGCTGACAAGGAAATCAAAATTCTGGACAACAACAGTCCAATGATTCACATCAGCAATCATACATAGGTGGAAGAGGCTAGTCTAGAGGCAAGAGGAGCCAAAGAGGCAGAGGTGGTTGGCAAAGAAATCAAAATGCAAATAGTATAGAGTGCTATTATTGTGGCAAACCAAGACACATGGCAAAGGACTGCTATAAAAAGCAGAATGACATTAAAAGTGGGAAGTTGCAACAAGGCAACTATGCATCATCTAGCAAACATGGAGGTGATGGACAGAAGTAAGCAGCTATTTGTGATGCAGCACATGCTTAGTTCCAACAGGGGATGTGTCAGGATCTCAAGATATATGGTATGTGGATTATGGTGCCTCTAACCACATGACCAGTCATGCTGAGTGGTTTAGAGATATGCAGAAAATAGAAAAACTAGGTTATGTAGAAACACGTGATGATATTGTGCATCCCATTGCGCATGTTGGTAAAGTGCCATTGTCTATGCAGGATGGCAAAATTAAGTACTTGGCTGATGTACTTCATGTTCTAAATATTACAAAGAACCTAATTTCTGTTGGACAGGTGGTTGAGCAGGGTCTGCAAGTGAGGTTTAATTCTCAAGGATGTTTTGTGGAAGACTTCAAAAATAAGTGTCGCTTGGTTGCAAAGGGTAACAGAAATGGCAGGATGTTTACTTTGGATGTGAACATGCCTGAGATAAAGGCAGCCATGTTTACGCATGGAACAGGTGTCATTCCATATATTGACATATGGCACAAGTGCATTGGTCATGTGAATGTACAATGACTGAAGTCTATGTAGGCCCAAAATATTGTTGCAAGTTTGCCAAAGTTTAAGGTTGACGGTATACATAAGGTATGTGAAGTAAGCAGGTCAAACATGCTTTCCCACATGAAAAGCATGTCAATGCAAGGCCATTGGATGTCATACATTCAAATATATGGGGACCGACCAAGACTACAACAATTGCAGGTTGCAAGTACTATGTTACATTCATTGATGAGGACCACACTAGGAAATTGTGGGTTTATTTCATGAAGGAGAAAAGTGAGGTGTTTGCTCACTTTCAGAGATTTAAAGCCTTGTTCGAGAAGGAAAAAGGCATGCAAATAAAATGCCTAAGATCAAATGGTAGGGGAGAATATTTCTCCAATGAGTTCAGCGGTTTCTTGAGAAAGTAGGGAATTAAGAGGCAGTTTATGTGCAGGTACACTCCGCAACATAATGGTATTGTAGAAAGGAAAAACATGCACATTGCAGAGTGGCACGTGCCTTGATGGGGCTGAAAAGAATATGCCACATTACTTTTGAAAAAAGCAGTAGCAACTGCTGTGTACATTATGAACAGGACACCCACTATAGCTGTTCATGGTATGACTCCTGAATAGAAGTTTACAAAGCATAAGACCGGATGTGTCTCACTTGAAAGTGTTTGGGTGTATTACATATGTACATGTTCTTGATGAAGTGAGAACAAAGTTGGATCAAAAGGCAGAGAAATGCATCTTCATTGGTTATGCTATGGAGCAAAAAGGTTATAGATGCTATAACCCTACCACTCGTGAGATGCGAGTAAGCAGAGATGTCTTCTTCGATGAGATGAGTAGCTGGTATGCATTAGTAGTGAAGGCAACAAAAGATGCAGATGTAAGAAGTGTTGATGTTGCACCACATGTAGATCAGCAATCATAGTTATGCTGAGTGGACCTGGGGAGTCCTCGAGCAGTAGATCCAATGTTAACCCATGGTCAGGCAGGTTGAGGAATGATGCAAGTACACATGTATCACGAAAAGGGAAGGAAAAGTAGATCAACATTTTGTGCCTGATCTGTCAGCAGGTCACTCATATGTGGATGGTGACAGGTTGAGGAATGATGCAGGTACACATGTATCACGGAAAGGGAAGGAAAAGGTAGATCAACCTTTTGTGCCTGATCTGTCAGCAGGTCACTCATATGTGGATGGTGACTCTAGTGGCTCTGAGCAGAGCCTTGATGAGGAGCTTGGCATTCCGTCTGTGGCTACTCCTGGTATAAGGATAACCAGTGCTATTTTGAGGACACCTAGTAGTGATCCAGGTGTATGTAGGTCTACGAGGGTTAGATACCCTGTTGAGACAGGTTGAGATATGATGGATATACATCCCATCATTATGCTTACATTGTAACAGCAATACAGGAGGTTGAGCCCACTTGCTTTGAGCAGGCAATTGGAAATAAGAAATGGGAAGATGCCATGGATGAGGAGATGGCAGCATTGGATGTAAATGCAACATGGGAGTAGTGCCTTTGCCTAAGGAAAAGAAGGCAATTAGATGTAAGTGAGTGTATAAAGACAAGCATAATGCTGATGGTTCAGTACAAGGCAAGATTGGTTGCCAAGGGCTATGCGTAAGACTTATGGCATAGACTATGAGGAGATATTCAGCCCGGTTGCAATAATGGCAACCATGAGAGCTGTCATTGCTATGGCTGACTATGGCTGCAGAGCAGCAGCGAAGGGTTGGTCTTTACATCAAATGGATGTAAAGAATGCTTTCTTGCATGGTGATTTGCAAGAAGCGTACATGATGTAGCCACCAGGTTATGAGAGTGATGCACATCCAAATTTTGTCTGCAGGTTACGCAAAGCCTTGTATGGCTTGAAGCAGGCACCCAGAGCATCGTCAAACAAGATCGGGGAGTATCTTGTTACCATTGGATTTCAGATATCCAATGCAAATTTTTCACTATATGTGAAAAAGATAGAGGGATCATGCTATTAGTCATATATGTGGATGACTTGATTATCACTGGTGATAGTGATGGAGACATACATGATGTCAGGATGCTTTTGAAGCAGAAGTTTGAGATGAAGGATTTGGGTGAGTTGTAGTATTTCTTGGGCATAGACGTGGTGGGATCACCTCATGGCATTTTGCTATTGTAAAGGCAGTATGGCTTGGACATGTTGTCCAAGTATGGTACGACAGGTTGTAAGCCTATTTTAGTGCCATTGGAGCATAACACAGCTTTTCGTCGCAAATATAGGTGAGCTTTTGGAGGACCCCACTACATACATGCACATAGTGGGTAGTTTGATCTACATGACCATTACAAGGCTAGACTTGAGCTATGCTGTTGGACTTGTGAGACAGTTTATGCAAGCCCCTAGGAAGCCACACTCGGATGTGACTAGACGGATCCTTAGGTACATAAAGTCCACAATCGATTATGAACTTTTCTATGAGGCTGGTACAGAGATACAGTTGCATGGGTACACAGATGCTGATCGGGTTGGTAGTATTGCAGACAGGAGATCTACCAGTGGTTTTATATTCTCATCTGGGAGTGCTACTGTGAGTTGGAGCAGTAAGAGGCAGCCAACAGTTGCCTTGTCGAGTACAGAGGCATAGTACAGGGGTGCTGCTATGGCAACCACCAACAGTTGCCTTGTCGAGTATAGAGGCATAGTACAGGGGTGCTGCTATGGCAGCTTGTGAGGTAGATTGGTTTCAAAAGCTACTTAGTGACGTGGGAGAGCCCGTGGATAGGGCAATTATCATATATTGTGACAACATGAGCAGCATACAGTTGGCCAGTAACCCAGTATATCATGCTAGAACGAAGCACATTGAGGTGCATTATCACTTTGTGATGGAGAAGGTTCTAGCACGAGATGTAGATATGGTATATGTCAGCACAGTGGATCAGGTATATGTCAGCACAATGGATCAGGTAGCTGACATCTTCATGAGTCATTAGGCACAGAGAAGCTCCACAGGTTTAGGAGCTTACTTGGAGTGCAATGTGTGGAGTTAAGCTCGAGTGGGAGTGTTGAGATATCGAGCTCAACTAGTGCTACGGCGGACATTGATGACCCACCTGGGTGATAGCTTACGCATCTACACTACTGGCATGGTTGGTGAGATTATGGGTGATATGTGGCTAGTGGGATGACAGGCTGTGTGACAGCCATTTTTGGATCACTAGAGACTGGCATAGTTATAGTACCAGCTCATTTAGTCGGGTTCACATTATGAACCGACCCTTGTATATGTTGTAGTAGTTGAGTACTAACCCATATAGTGTGTACTCTTATCTTTATGTTATGTTGGTTGAGTAGAGAAGAAGAAGATAGAAGAAAATTCAACTTTCCATCTCTCTCTCTCTCGTGTGTGTGTGTGTGTTTGCTTGCTAGGGTTTGAAGCTCTCCGTCTCCCCCACATTCTCTTTAACATGATTAGAATTGGCCTCTATCGAGACTCTCCTTCACAAGTCTTAGCTCATTCTGGAACAATGTAGAGTTTGAATAGTGGGGCATCATGTAGTTCATTCTCCACCCCTATTGATGGTTCTCCATTAGGGATGCACAACAAGTGCTCTGCATGCACATGTTGTGTGAGCCCTTCCACATAGTCTCACAGTGAAATCAAACTCTAGCAAGATCAAAAGCCATCAGGTTATCCTTCCCATAGTACAAGGCTTATTGACGAAAAGTAAAGAAGCGCGTGATGGTCTATTTTGAAAAAGCTTGGTGGATTGCCTCTTCCCTAGCAGGTTCGTCCATGCCCACCGTCAAATCCTTTAGGTCCTTCCATAGGCTTGGGCTTCCTTGCAACAAGGAGCCAACAGAAACCTGCACTTGGGAGTAAAGTGAGTCCTGCTATGTCTCTCAGGGTATGTCCATTATCATTAGGCCCGTAATGGTGTATGTATAGGGCCCCTTCGAGTGTGGAATTCTTTTATAATCTCCTAGGATCTTGGAAGCTTTTACCCTCTTGAGTATGGGAAGCTGAAGCTTGTCTAGCTTCATGAGTGGTGGCTCTCCTCCTATTTTCAATTCTAATCACAATGTTAAGAGGAACCATTTGTATCAGCCCATCCCTTACGCTTAGCAAGTTAATGCTCGTAGTTGGTTTACGATCTGGGTTGGGGATTGGGGGCAGGGACTAGGGGCAAATGCTCTAAATGGGCAATCCTTGTACATGTGGTCAAATACCATAACCGAGGTACTAATGGTTGTGGGTTTGCTAGTGTGGCTGCCATAAGCTTCTTGATGGGACACTCTACCACTCTGTGAGGTCCCTTGTAGTGATAGCACTATGGCGGCATATGGGATCCTAAAGCATTAATGTCTCTCCCCCTATTGGATTGCCGACTATATGACACTATCACCATCTTGAACATAGTGACTTAGGATTTGACTTGGGGGACTCTGGGCCTCTAGGTAGGTAGTGTACCCTCCTATTCCCTCTTCCTCCCCTTCAGGTATCTCTATCAAGGTCAATTGGTTCATGGGGGTTACCTTGGGAATGGGTGGTTGTTGATGCGAAAACACTAGAGGCAATAGAGGTAAATTCAAAACTTTTAGCATTCCTTTTTGAGGCATGTACTACCCAAGGTGAGGTTCGTTAGCAAGCATGGCCTTACCGGTGAAGTAGGCAAAGCCACGTGATGAGCAAGTGGAGCTGGGGTGAAGCTGATATGTGCGACTGTTGCCTCTAAGGTTAATTCTCATAGAAATGAGTAGTATCATGGTTTCCTACTCTCATGCACACTAGATCCCACCCTATCTGGGTCTTAGGTGGGGACATTCTGTGCGTGTGTTGTTAGTACGGCATATTGAACACCAAACCAACTGATTTCTAGGGTATAGATGTGGTTGTTCTATGTTGTCTTTTCTTAACCCAACTTTCCACCACCATTGCTCAGTCATTTGTTACATGAATGCCACCGCTAGGTCTTCTAGGATTAGTGCAGCCAGTGATTCTTTCCCTTTTTTGCCAATCTTTGAAGGCATTTGTGCCAAATGATGCCTCAGATGGGGTTCCTTTGAGGATATTCCTTAAAGAAGTTTCCATGAAGCTATCATCAAAACCTACAACATGGCTCAAAGTTTTTATTCTTTTTTATGTTTTTCAAAGTACTAGGCATTATGCAGGGTTGAGTCAAAGATTCTTTCTAAGAATCTCCCAGTTAGCTATTCATCATAGAATTTGTCGGTGTCAGCACATCTAGAGTGGAGGTATCTCACTCTGATGTAGTCTTTGATTGATTCTTTCTAAGAATCTCCCAGTTAGCTGTTCATCATAGAATTTGTCGGTGTCAGCACATCTAGAGTGGAGGTATCTCACTCTGATGTAGTCTTTGATTGATTATTTCTCCTATTGCTCGACATGGTAAAGTTGGTCGACTGGGTTCCACCGGGTTCCTTGATGAGAATACCCACCAATCATGAATACAATCTTCAGGTTGTCAAAATCAACCTTGTCTTTAGGTTTCAATAAAATTGGAATCATTGTCTCGCCTTTCCTTCCATCTCGTAAGGTTGAAGGCACTCACCTTACTAGGTCATCAGGTTGACCACGTGTTGTACATTTGATAAAACACCTCCAAGTGTGCAATAGGATCTCCAATCCCATTGAACTTTGGCATTAACTTTGCAATCTCTAGTCCCATTGAGCTGTTGGAGGTGGAGTTGCTATGTGAGCCCTGTTGCTACCCCCCTCCCTATTTGGGCTGTTATTGTCAAGATATCTCTTCAATGGTTAGTGCAGCAAGTAGTGGTGTAGGTGGAGGTTTAGGTAATGGATGTGAGAGATAGAAAGGGTACTCGAGGTAGGTGGCGGCATGGCATCTGATGTTAGATATTGTATTTGCTTTTGAGGCAAGTTGGGGTATTATGGAGGATATCTATTTAAGGTCGGATCGTATTGTGGGGTGTATGCTACTCCCAGTGTCGGAATCCGAAGTTTCTTGCTCCTTAATGTAGGGTTTCTTGCTCCTTAGTAGCTAGGGTTGTCTCTTCAGCTCTTGTAGCTTGGGATGTTGTGGCAGCCCCATACCTGAGTCCCCCTGCACTGTTTGTACCTGGGTCTAATGCCACAAAGCCCTAATGTTCACATGTACAAAGTGTCGAGAGGATCATCTAATAAAATATCCATATAAATCAAGTAGGGGTTTCACCAATCCTCCTACAACAAGCCTCCACTTGATAAGTATAAGGTCACAGACTTGAAGAAGAATTTATGAAACTACAACTCTATAAATAAGAGATTTAAGTGAAGCATTTGAGTGTTGTTTGAGTGTGATGATATGGAATAAAATTTGAAAATTTGAGTGTTGTTTGAGATTTAAGTGAAGCATTTGAGTGTTGTTTGAGTGTGATGATATGGAATTAAATTTATGAAACTACAACTCTATAAATAAGAGATTTAAGTGTTGTTTGAGTGTGATGATATGGAATAAAATTTGAAAATTTGAGTGTTGTTTGAGATTTAAGTGAAGCATTTGAGTGTGATGATATGGAATTAAATTTATGAAACTACAACTCTATAAATAAGAGATTTAAGTGAAGCATTTAAGCGTTGTTTGAGTGTGGTGATATGGAATTAAATTTGAAAATTAAGTGGTGAAGAGTATGTGTATAAGTTTATCGGTTTTATACTTTAAATTTTTGAATCTTTAAATTCAAGGCTAGGCCAACTATAACTGGTTTTTTTTCAAATTGAGCCGTGAAAATTACACTAAAGGACAATTTTTTTCTGACTTCTCTACTAGTCATAGTTGAGCGCGGTCTTCCTTTGCCAATTGCCGACCACTTGTGAAGCGGACACCTGACTTGATGAGCAAGAATTACATGATTGAATTTTGATGGGCAAGGTCTCCCTTCAAAATGATGGGATGCCAATAACTTTTTGACCTTTTTTCAAGATTTGGTGTGTTTTCAGATCGCCCATAGAAGGTTTTGGGTGTTATTGATGGCCAAAATGCCCGAAAACAAGCACGATGGTTGTGAAAACTAGAGCTTGAGCAAGAGTAAGAATGGGTTCGAGATTCAAGCCGCAAAGTGTTGCGCAAGCCTTTAACTAGTCAACGGATTGTGCGGCTTAATGTAAGTTCCAATGGTAGATGGGATATGTTATATATTAGTTTGGCGTGTGGGCCATATGCATCGATGAAGTCATCCTCTCCAATGAAAGGAAGGTTTTTGGTGCTCACAAAAACACATCCGAGAAGGGGAGTTAGCTCAATGGTAAAGCTCTGGCTTTGGAAGGCGTGTGTGTGGGACACTTTTCTCCCACCCACACCATAAGGTGTAAGGTGTAAATGAAATGAACCTCCTCTCAATACAAAAAAACATGTCTGTATACATCGTGCTCCTAAAAGGGTGTTTACACACTAGAGTAAAACCCACTTAGAAATATGGGGAGGCCTTGGATTGCATGCCTGATCTTTTCTCCTTGCTCGAAATTCTCCACATGTTAGTGGGTTACCACCTCAAGCCCATTCTTCCTTTACTCAAGGGGTAGACACTTTTCAACCAATCAAATGATTTTTTTCAAGAATGGGCAGGGGAAATGTGTAAAGAATATTTAAATTGGAGAGTTAATAAGCAATTATGGCCTTTTTTTGAATTAATCACATTAAATAGTCCCAAAGATTGAGCCTAACCAATGTGTAAACACATGTTGCAATGGGTAGCACTTTTAGAATCATCAGTACATTTTTAAAAAGTTTCGTGATGCCCACAAAACCGCGCGTCCACAAAAGTGGCGGGCTCTACTGTTTTCTAGGCCACTCTCCTAGTTAAATATTTTGCCATGCAAGAGGGTGGAGCTTTCCCCCTTTTTTTTGATATACTTTTTTAATGTCAATCGCGCGATAGTGCCGTGGTATGAGAGTCCCTAGTAGGTGATGGGTTCAAATCTCCCCCTGGACAAGTGAATGCATCTAGTGTAGTATACTCAGCCAACCCCGAAAGAAAATATATGCTTTTTTAACAATGGATTTTTTATATTTTCCTATTTTCCTATTTCCTTTAAAATGGATTTTCTAAGGCTCTTTCGATTTACTTAAGTCTTCTAGTAGTTCATTCAGCTCTACCCATGTCTTGCCCTTGCCCGGAGCAACCTTGCCCGCCCAAGAGCCGCCCACCGTCGCCCCCAAGTGTGTAAAGACGGTTTCTAACTGGTCAAGCTTGGAGCTTAACGAAAGGCGCACTGTTTGTAAAATCATTGGAAATGACAATCGTTGGAGCTGACGTGGGAACGATGAGGCCTGCACCGAGTAGTCGATGGATTCTCCGCAAGTTAAAAGGCTTGTTGAGTAGTCTTTGCAGATTTCTGTTTCTAAGATCAGGTAAAGGTCAGCTATGAAATGCGTTAAATGTTGGTTTTATTGATGTGCCCTCTTCAATACTTCTACACAAGCTGCCCTACGTCTAGGATTTTTAAGCTTTCCTTAACCAGAAAATCATGGCATAATGTAATCATTAAGTGCCCAGCAGACTATCTCTAGGTTGAAGATTGTGAGTCTAATGGCATGCATGTCCTCATATTGTAACCATGAATCGCTTAGGCTTCAAGAAAGCAATCCTTAAGTTGGAGATTATGTGATTATTGCTTAGGCTTGAAGGAAGCAATCTTTAGGTTGAACATCACGAGATCAATGCCAAATTATTTCATTATGCCTTCGATGTTGTGATTATTAAATTTTCAGGGATTCAAGAAAACAATCTGCATGTTAAAGTTATGCTAACATGTAAAATTATCATGAAATTCTGTTGAGTCATAACCCCCCACCTGTCTAATGTGTTGTCTGTACATTTCTGGTTGGTTTTGAAGTTACTCGTATGAGGCTATGGGAGAATTGATGCTGTCTGCCATGACATTCTACGGGTAAGTCCACAAGTCACATGTCATGAGGCCCGAGTTCTCCTGAATTCATTGTTTCGATACAAATTCGGGAGGAATGAAAGGCTTGTACAAGAGGCCTTAACTCCAAACAAGCCAGAAATGTTTGCATCGTGCAGTTTTTTTGCTACAGGTTTTAGCATGTGAGGATGTGAGAGCTGCTGGAACTTGGCCATATTTTTGTGTAGAGACACTGTTGTACTCCTTTCAAGAGGGTTTTGTTCAAGCCTCTTGCATTTAGGAAAGAGGCGTGAACTTCTAATTGTTTATATGTATGCTTGGAAAGGCTACCAAATCCTTAAACCCTTATGAAGCTGGGACAATGGATGGCCCACCGGACAGTTTGAAAGCAGGGAGCAGCAGACATAGTAGTAAGCGAGATTTATCTCTACCTGGCTACAAACTAGGAAAGATTCTTGGAAGGGGCGCTTTTTGCAAAGTGAGGTTGGCAGAGCATGTGCTGACAGGTTACAAAGTTGCAGTTAAGATACTGAAGAAGCGAAAGATCGGGGAAGAAGTAGGCATGGAGGAAAAAGGTATGCTGCATTAAGGCTATTTCAACTCTTTTCATATTTACTATGCAATGCTGATTTAGATGCCTTGGCAGCTTGCTCTTGGTCTTGGTTTTGCAACCTTTATCTCTGAAATTCTGAATGCCCAAGAACGATCTTTGACCTCCTTCATATAGGGATCGGATGGCAATTCGTATTTACGTTGGACATTTATTTTCAGGTCATAGAAGATTATTAAATAGACCATAAAACATGCTCATATTGTGCCCAATAAATGTCCCAATAATTGGTGCATATTCTGGCCACCTTTAGGAGGCCATAAGGCTATCAAACTACCTCAAATGGCTTATACTCTTCCTTGAGTCTGGCCCTTGAGGCGGCTGCAAGAAGGAAGCATGTCCAGGTGGCACTCACTTGGGTGATGCACGTGACATCCCCTCATGCGGAACTTAGAACAAAGGGGAAAGTCATGCACTTTTGCTCCACTTTTGATTTGGTCCATTTGTAAGCTCAGCCTTACTTGGGCGATGCATGTGACATCCTCTATCTAAAGTTGGAGCCCTGGAGCAAGTCATGCACTTATGCTACGCTTCTGATTCGGTCTATTTGATGGCCCGACTTCATATTCATCAGCTCGATCTCCAAGCGCTCTGGCTTGGTAGCCTTATCCTCTTACTTATGTGATTTAGAGACTCTCTTGAAGGTCCTCAGGAACTTATTGTCACATGAGTGGTATTTGCGAAAGCTAATGATGGTATTTATAATGCACATAAGCAGAGATTGATCCATGCACACACTTGATTCCATCACATAGACTAGACACAGTAGACAAGAGAGAGATGCCTTAATCTACTATGCACATGAATGTAAATACAATGATGGTAGCGCAAATCCTAGAGTGGGAGAGTGCTTCCGTAATGATGATGATGATGATGAAGACTAATGCTCATGGTAGGTATGTTGGGGAGCCTCTTGTTTGCTGGTTGCTCACTGTCTTTGAGCACATGCCTAAACTCCAGGATTCACCCTAATACATAGGCACAAACAGGCTTTTGCGGGTGAGAAAAAGGAGAGGAACCAGGAGGTGGTTGACTCTTGGCTCAACCGTTGGAACGTACACTTCAAGTTTCACCCGTTCCCGGAAGCTTGGAAGCTTCAAATGGTTAGGGGTCTCCTAAAGGGGGAAAAGCCCTGACATGGCGGAGAGAATTCAGCAATAAACCGAGTATTTAGGCGGATTTTGAGAAAGTGTTTTGCGATGAGTTCCTCCAGGTGGAGGATGAGTTTGATATAGTGGCCAAGTTTATGGACTTGGACATGAGAAACCTGTCTTTCGACATGTATTTACAAATAAAAAAACCACACAACGCAGTGACATCCATGCGTGCTGCTCGAGACTGCAACTCTGCATCTCATAGCAAGACTACTTGTGATCCGCCATGTCCATGGCGGGAGTAAGCCTCTTGGTCTAGGTCGAGACCACAATGAATTAATAATAACCCAAGAGTCACTTATATAGTGCTTATTGCTACTATAAATAATAGTCCAATCATAAATAGACAATAACCTTGGGTTTATTAATATTGAACCTTAGCCACCTATCTAAGGTAAGTCCAATGCTATATAATGGGCTACTTCATGCGTACTTCCTAATAAACAAAAGTGGAAGATAAGTCCAATACTATACAATGGGCTACTCCATGCATGATGATTAATAAACAAAGATTAATGTTCTACTTAAGCCTTTTAATCTTGAAAAAATAGAAATCAACACCAAATGAATAGAAATGGGGATTGAATACCAATTTGTAGCTTGAATCTTGATGCTTCAAGTGTGCTCCACACCTCCCTCCAATGCTCTGAAAGAAAATAAAGTCAACCAAAAAACAACAATGTTAGTCTTCAACAAACAAGTGGATTTACATTCCAATCGGTAGCAATGAATGACACCAAATGTAAAGTAGAGAAAGGGAGGCGCCTCCCCACTGGGAGCAGAAGATGTTCACCAAAATGGGAACTCTTGTGCTTTGCACTAGGGAGAAGAAATGAGGAATGCAAGGAAAATATTTGATTTTCACCCTTAGATGTTCTTTTTTGAATAACCCTCGCTTGTGGAGAAGCGAGGGTCCTCAACCTTTCCTCCTTTGGTGTCACCACAAAGGAGCTATATGCACAGATTCAGAGCAAAGAGGGAGAGAGCTATAGAAAGCTCTTTCTCAACCTTAATACCAAATGTGAGTGTAAGAATGGGGGAGAGAAGCCTGTGTTTGAAATGTTGGTGGCTATGGTGATGCCGCCGGAAAGAAGGGAAGCATAACAGAGCTTCTGTGGCTTGGGGGTGAAATTTTGGATTACCTTCTTTCCCTAATCCTAGGGTTCCCCTGTCACATGCACTTTGCACTGTAGTGCATGGTGACAAGCTGGTGTCAGAATATGCAGCGGAGATGATGACAAAATCTGAGAACACAAGAGCAAGTGCACTGCAGAAAAACACAGCAATGGAGAGGGAGAGAGAGAGGCGTGTAACTCTGCTATATACACAAGATAAAATCCCGGAACAAGATACAAAGAAATGGGGGGCCATGGGGCCATTTTATATGGCCCCATATATGCACTCGGCCTGAAGAAGAGGCAGCCGACAGCCTGCTGAAGTCACCCGACCAACATCTGCTCTAGTCGGCCAGCCCCAAATGGACAGCATGCACACGTGTGGAGTCGGCTTGCTCCAGTTGGCCAACATCTGGTCCATCCTACCAGCATAGGGCAGCCTCCCACACCATGGAAAAATAGGGAAACATGGGGAGAAAATATGGTGAGTGGCGAAAAATGAGAAAACACCTAATCCGGGCGGGCACACCCACAACAGAGGCCCTCGTGTATATGTATAGACAAAAGATGACTTCTAACACCCCCTTAGCTCCTAAATGTGGAACCAACCCCAGGGAGCTGGAGTGCCGCCGGAGCAACGCCTGAGATAGAGACTTCATGAAGAGGTACACCGCACTGTCCTCCGTCGAACAGAACTCTAGCAAGATGTCATCAGCAATGATCTTTTCATGAACAAAACGCCTCTGGATGACCGTGGGTTCCTCCTGTGGAAACCCAATCCTGCCAAGTAACCTTTGCAACCTCACCACCTCGCAAGCAGCACCACAAGCTGCCCGGTACTGTGCCTCTGTCGACAACAAGGCAATAGATGGCTGCCTCTTACTGCTCCAAGAAATTGCTCCTGAGCCGAGGGTAAAACTGTAACCTGAAGTAGATCTCCTCGTGTTTGGATCTCCTCCCCAATCTGAGTCACTCCAACCGTGGAGTCTGACTCCATCCATCAACCCCCCTCCTGTGTAAAAGAGTCCAAGATCCTTCACATGCTGCAGAAACCACAAGATACGCAATCTTGCCTCCCAAAGAGTCATCTGCAAACATGAGCTCAACAGCCTCATCAGGAAGCTCCCGTCCAATCTGGTATGCATCAAACAAATCAATGACCCATTCTGCTTGCGAGTCAAGGAGGCATCATACTGCTCGCAAGGATCAACACCTTGTGAGATAATGGGCTCTACATAAACGTCAAAAAGTCTTATCTTCGGCGTTAAGAAAGTTTAATACTTGGGCTATATCCTCGGTTCCGATGGGATTAGACTGGACCCCTCAAAGGTTCAGGAAATCTTAGATTGGGACATCACTCAGACCGCCCAAGAAATCCGTTCTTTCGTAGGTCTTTGTCAAGCCTACAGCACCCATGTTCATCAGTTTACCAACCTTGCAGCACCTCTCACCGACTTGCTCAAGGGGGTGAAGACTTGTAAACAAAAAGTCTCAGTCACAGGCAAGGCGCTTGATGCATTCCGTGCACTCCAGAAAGCTGCCTCAGAAGCGCTTGTATTGAAGTTAGAATCTTGGGATGAACCTTTTGAAGTCATTAACGATGCAAGCAATGTAGCCATAGGTGCAGTTCTCCAGCAGGACAATAGACCTGTGGCCTACTACTGTAGAAAGTTGGATGTCGCCGAAAAGAATTATTCGGTTTATAACAAAGAGCTTTTGGGTATGATCACAACGCTCAAACATTGGAAGCCTTTTCTTTATGGACAGGTTTTCACAGTCAAAACAGACCACCAAGCACTTAAGTGGCTTCAAACCATGCCAAGTGCCTAGTGGAGTGATCGGCAAGCTAGGTGGAGTCAACTCTTCCAACAGTTTGGAGGAATGATTGAGTACATCCTTGGTAAGCATAACCCAGTAGCGGATTCTCTTAGTCGAAAGGCCAGCATCCAGGCAGTCCAGGAGTCTACCATTCTCGAAATCACGGGGAAGGACTTAGATAGCATGAAAGACCAGTATGTCGACTCCCCTGAGTTTGGTACTCGATATAATTTGGCCCTCACTTTTGAGCCTGGTCATTACTCAATAGTAAGTGTAGAACGGTTGGTTGTTCTTCAAGAACCGCCTTTGTGTCATTCGGGAAAAGCGATCAGCTCTTCTCCATGATGCCCATGACTCCTTAGTTGGAGGACATAAGAGGTATCAACAGCACCCTTGAGAAATTAGAACGGTCCTTTTATTGGCCAAAAATGAGGCGTGATGTATATTCACATGTTCCAGCCTGGAAGATTTGTCAAAAAGTTAAGGTTCCACATACAAAGAAGGCTGGGTTACTTCAACCTTTGCCTATCCCCAATGTACCTTTCATCGACATATCTATGGACTTTGTAGGGCCTCTACCAGCATCCATCGGATCGTGTAACACTCAGTGTTTCACCATTGTGGATCTCTTCAGTAACTTCTGCATGCTCATCCCATGCAAGCATACGGCCACAGTTGAGGACGTAGCCTGTCTTTTCTCAAACATTGGTACCCAATTTGTGGTTTGCCTAGCACCATTACGTGAGATAGAGATTTTAAGTTTACCTCGCATTTTTTGGAGGGCATTATTTGAAAACTTTGGAACTAAGTTACAGTTGTCTAGTGCATTCCATCCACAAACAGACGGCCAGACATAAATTTATAACTAGTTGGCCTTTGATGTTCTCAAGTCATATTGTCACAACCAGCAGTCCAAATGGGAACATTATCTTCTATTGGTCCAAGCTATCTTGAACGATACTCATTCATCCAGTGTCGGACAGACTCCGTATGAAGCAGCCTTTGGTCACCGTTTCTCTTCTCTTTTGATGAGATTGGTGTCTCCATCTCTAGAGGTTAATAAAACCACGGAAGCATTTTCCGAGATCATTGAGTCAATCAAGGATTGCTTGACCAAAAGCTTATAGTACATAGGCAAATAAGTCTAGACGAGATGTCCCCTTCAAGGAAGGGGATTGTTTCTATGTGCGCATCATGAAACAAAGATTGAAACAAGTGGACAAATGTTGTCCCAAGCTTTTATTCCGTAGTTTTGGACCTTTTCCAATAGTAAGTGATGTCTCCATGAAATTAAAGTTGCCTAACAGTTGGACGATGCATGATGTTTTCCATGTTTCTTGGCTAAAATCATATGTTGGACCAGAAGTTTTTGATGTTTTAGATGAACAATAGCCAGACGTGGTAGACGAAGCCGAAGTCATTGAGCCTGAGCAGATCCTTCTTCATCGTTGTAAGCATGGTTCCGGTCAACGGATACATCAGTTCTATACGAAGTTCCGTGATCGAGGTATCCACGAAACCGTTTGGCTCGACGAGTAGTTCTTTCAAGAGTACCCCCAGTTGTTAGCGGACTACTTGGAAGCTATGAATCTGCCGCCAAGCTAAGCAGGAGGGAATGTCACATGCACTCTACACTGTAGTGCATGGTGACAAGCTGGCTCATCATCATCAGTGCAACATTGTACATTATTAGTACCTTTCAAGATGATATTTGTCGTACGCCATTACCCCATTGTAATCCTCAGTCCAGGATAAGTTAGGCATGAGCTACGTAGGTCATTCTCAGCCTTAGACAGTTAGTCAGTCAGTCCAAGTCCCTTAACCCACTTGAAGAGACGCATTCATGCATGTAGAGTTAGTAGAAACCTTAGGGTTTGCATTAGAAAGCACTCTGCATATTGCATATCATTCATCCATTGCATATAGTTCATTGTAGAAGCCTTGAAATAGCATCTGGTAGCCTTAGAATATTTATTAGTATTTATCTCGTAATTTTTTCCATAATTTCCAGCATTTAACACTATTTATCCATCATCTACAAGTCGTGTAGCATTTAATATTCAGTCGGCCAGCATTTAGTGCCAACCGACCAGCCTCAGTATAAGTATAAATAGGCATGCTTTGCTCATTCATTCATATCATATCATAATTCAGCAATCAAGTCTCAAGCGTTGGAGCCTTCAGCCTAAGGAGCATCAACGATCGAAGATTCAACACCCATAGCACTTCAGCCTTCAACGTTTTCAGCCAGCGTTTCATCCTTCAGCCACTAGGAGCATCAACGCATGTGCTTTCAGCATCCATCATCAAAACGCAGCAGTTTTTAGCATTCAGCCATCAGTAAACCTTGCGTTTTCAGCATTCATCTCTTCATCGTTTTGCTACAGGCAATTGGTGAAGGTAAAACTCAGCATTCATATTCATTTACAGCATTCATACATAGCCTAGAACAGTCCCAAACAGCCCCTATCTCAGCCTCAGATTTGTAGCGTTTCCTCATTCCATTGGGAAGGGTGCATAGGCTCGAGATTGGACATCATTGATGCTTCTACAGCCGTGTACAGTTCAGCCCGACTCTTGGTCTTCAGAGATCTTGCGTTTGGCTTATCGTTAGTCCACCGTCAGTCTTTTCGAAGTAATAAAGCAAATACTATTCCGATAACGAGATAGGGGGCCCTTCAGTGGGTAATTCGGGACCCCATACGGTGTACAGTTTCCATCTCTCTCTCTCTCTCTCTCTCTCTCTCTCTCTCAAATCTCTTAAAGTTTGAAGTCTTAAAGTGGATTGCTAAACTTGCGAAACTCAGGATACAGAAGACGGTGTGAGCATTTGTGTGACAGGATTGTCAATTACGAATACGTCCGCTGCATGTTACATTCCCTAACCTTGTTCGATTAGTCCTAACTCCAAGGGTTAGTGCTAGGTACATAATGTTAGAAGTCATCTCCTGTCTAGTTTTATACACCAGGGCCTTTGTTGTGGGTGTGCCCGCCCTTATGAGGTGTTTTCCCATTTTTCCCCACTCTCCGCATTTTTTTCCTATTTTTTTCCATTTTTCCGAGGCTTGGGAGGGCTGCCAGATGATGCCAGGAGCACCCCAGTGCTGGCCGATTGGATGTTCATCAGTCGTGGGCTTCAGGGCTGCTGGCCGACTGTTTTTCATCAGTCGTGGGCATCTGGATGCTGGCCGACTGCATTTATGCAGTCGTGGGTCCTTTTTTTCATCAGTCGTGGGCATTCCTTCTGCTGGCCGACTGCCCTCTAGGGAGGTATATATAGGCCCCCAGCCCCCATACCTTATTTTGTATCATATTCGGGATCTTCTTGTGTATATTAGAGCAGAGTTACACGCCTACATCTCTCTCTCTCTTGTGCTGTTTTTTCTGCCTGCGTTTTTGCTCTTGTGTTCCCAGATTTGGTCATCATCTCCGCTGCGTATTCTGACATGGTATCAGAGCCCTAGGCTCTTGATAGTCTTGGGATTTGTGTGAGCAAGAGGGGGACTGTTTTGTGGCTGATTGGTGGACTGTTTTGGACTGTTCGGGAAGAGGAGAAGCAAGAGGAAGGCGGGCTGATTTGCTGGACAGCCACTTGCAGGTTTTAGTTCTTCTTTGTTCCCACCCACCCACCCTTTTCAAAGTACATCCCCGCGATGGCAGATCTGTTTGAGATGGCTGAGAGACATGTGAAGATCCCGACACTCCCCACGTTCCCGGTGGACCGTCAGTTGGACGGGAGCAACTACGGCATATGGAAGGTGATGATGGAATCCGTTTTGGAGTCCTACGATCTCGCCGATTTCGTCGTTGTTGGTGTTCCACGGCCGGAAGTAGAGGAAGGGGAGTTACCGTCAACCCGAAAGGACCGGGAGGCCAGACACAGATGTGGGATCGTGTCAACGCCAGGGTCCGTTCGTTTATTTTCCTCAACTGCACACCACAGGTAATCAATCATGTAAAGCATATGACGCTGGCCAGAGGTATATGGCAGCATTTGGCCTCACTTTACAACAGGGTATCGCCCATGAAGAGGATTTCCTTGGAAGTACAGATGCGGGTTATGAGTCCTGCAAAGTCGTCGACGATGCGGGAGCATATTAACAAGTTGCAGGCTCTTCAGCAGGAAGTTCTCCAGGCTGGGAAGGAGATATCGTCAGAGGACATGGCCATCACGTTGCTGTCACATTTGCCCTCTTCGTACTCAGCATTTTACTCGTCTTTGATTACCAGTGGCAGGCTCAGCACCATCACGTGGGAGGAGCTTGTGCCCATGGTCCTGGACCAGGAGGAATGATTCACGAACCCTCCTCAGGGTGGAGGTTCGGAGGCCTTAACTGGCCAACGGTCGAAAGGCCGTAACTCGGGCAAAGGGAAGGCGTCATCGGAGAAGTCTTCTGAGAAGAAGTCCGACGCTGACCGCGAGAAGCTTAAGGCAGAGAGGACCTGTAATGATTGTGGCGAGAAAGGCCACTACTGGAGGCAGTGTCCCAAGCGGAAGACCGAGAAGGGTGAAGACTCCTCAGCAATCATGAAGACTCCGGCTTTTGTGCACCTGGAGGTGATGGACACCGATGCTTCATTTTCTTCATGCAGGGAGGAGATTGGAGGACTCTCCGCAACGGATACTCGGGAGTGGATTCTCGATAGTGGTGCTTCCAGGCACATGCCTCCTTCCCGTTCCGGTTTACAGGATCTCTGCAGGCTTTCTGGTCATATTCTTACTGGGGATACGTCCACTATCCCAGTTCACAGTGAGGGCAGGATGGAGATAGTTTCCGATGGCATAGGGGGGAAGCATTCCTCCCAGGTGTTGTATGTTCCGGCACTTGGTTTTCATCTGTTGTCAGTGCATCAGGTTTGCAAGACTGGCGTACGGGTGGAGTTTGATGAGCATTTTGTTGCTCTCCGGGACAAAGCAATAGACCAAGTGGTTTGGGAAGGTGGAGTGGAGAATGGAGTTTACAGGCTTTCAGCACTCTCTCTCCCAGGTCCTCAGGATTGTGATGAGTGGCAGATTGGTAATGGCTACTCAAGTGTGGATACGCTGCAGGTACGAGCTTTCCAAGACCAGGTGGTGGATAGCTTACCAGTAGATGGCAGCAGTTGGCAGGAACTTTCCAGTACTGAGGTTGGTAGTTCTTGTGTTCGTGAGTGAGAGGAAGTTGAACAGGTCACTTATGCTCTGATGTCTCGTAGTGTTCGGGACATAGAACTTCCAGTAGTTGAGGATGTTCTTTCCACGGGGACCTTTCGGAAAGCCAGGCAGGTGGCAGGTGCTTACTTGCAGAAGGAGGTGGTTTCTCCATGCTTTGTGGTTCCGGATTCAGAGGGGGTGGTTGACAGGTTTCATCAGGTTTCCAGGACTTGTTTGTGCACCGTAACAGGTGTTGATCCTTGTGAGCAGTGTGATGTCTCTTTGACTCAGAAGCTGTATGGTTCATTGATCTGGTTGATGGACACCAGATTGGACGGGAGCTTCCTGATGAGGCGGTTGAGCTCATGGTTGCAGATGTCTCTTTGGGAGGCAGGATTGCGTTTCCTGTGGTTTCTGCGGCATGCGAAGGATCATGGACTCTTGTACACAAGAGGGGGATTGTTGGATGGAGTCCGACTCCACGGTTGGAGTGACTCGGTTTGGGGAGGAGATCCGGACACGAGGAGATCTACTTATTGCCCAGGAGCAGTTTTACGGAGCAGCAGGAGGTTACATTGCAGGTTTGGGCTTCCACTGGAGGAACCCATGGTCATCCAGAGGCACTTTGTTTGTGAACAGATCGTTGCTGATGACATCTTGCTAGAGTTCTGTTCGACGGAGGACAGTACGGTGGACCTCTTCACGAAGTCGCTCTCTCAGGATTGGCTCAGGCGGCACCCCAGCTCCCAGTGGTTGGTTTCACAGCCAGGAGCTGAGAGGGGGTGTTAGAAGTCATCTCCTGTCTAGTTTTATACACCAGGGCCTTTGTTGTGGGTGTGCCCGCCCTTATGAGGTGTTTTCCCATTTTTCCCCACTCTCCGCATTTTTCCCCTATTTTTTTCCATTTTTCCGAGGCTTGGGAGGGCTGCCAGATGATGCCAGGAGCACCCCAGTGCTGGCCGACTGGATGTTCATCAGTCGTGGGCTTCAGGGCTGCTGGCCGACTGTTTTTCATCAGTCGTGGGCATCTGGATGCTGGCCGACTGCATTTATGCAGTCGTGGGTCTTTTTCATCAGTCGTGGGCATTCCTTCTGCTGGCCGACTGCCCTCTAGGGAGGTATATATAGGCCCCCAGCCCCCATACCTTATTTTGTATCATATTCGGGATCTTCTTGTGTATATCAGAGCAGAGTTACACGCCTACATCTCTCTCTCTCTTGTGCTGTTTTTTCTGCCTGCGTTTTTGCTCTTGTGTTCCCAGATTTGGTCATCATCTCCGCTGCGTATTCTGACACATAACACCCTTGCCCTCTTTTTATAGTGATTTATGGGCTGGTTGGCTTGCCTTTAGGGTTGGTTGCCTACCAACCCAAAAATTACAATAAAAGTGTCCACATTGGGCTGCCCTTTGGGTCCGTAGACCAAATACGAACATATGGCCAAAAAGGCCCAAAATTGGGCCATAGTTGGCCTCATACCCGCCCTTTAAAGCAGCTAAATAGTGGAGACATGTCACGTTGCACCGTTGGAAGGTGTGCACGCAACATCCCCTCCTGCGTAACTTGGAGCAAGGGTGCATAGGATATGCCATTACTCCAATCTGATTTTGCTCTATTGACTATGGGGAGATATGTCCATGTTACACTGTCAAAAGGTGTGCATGTGGCATCCTCTCTTGCTAAACTTGGTGCAGGGGTGCACAAGATGCTCCATTGCTCCAACCTGATTTTGATCTGCCCATGACCGTGGGCTGAACCTCCAACATGATGCCTCTGCCACTACCTCCTTGGGAAGTGTGGGTGTTGGAACTAGCCTCTTTGCCTTTGGATGCTTGCTGGCATGGTAGGCTCCATAGGAACCTCGGGAACAATTGAGACATGCATCTATCTTTCTCATCGGTGGATCTAAAGACATGCCTCAGCCTCGGATGTTGCTACCTCCTCGATGAATGGGATGACTTGGCAGCCACTTCTTTTCAGAATCGTCCTCTCCGGTCTAAGCTTACTTTGGGAAACTATCTCCTGAGTCACTTCCCTCTCTTGGAACCTTTTGGCATCTTCGGAAACTCTCCTGCTAGGCTTCAACTTGTGGTGGACTCACTACTTCTGGATTTGTTTCTGATATGCCGTGTCATGTGCACAGAGTGTATCTACCATGTGCAGCACGCACACAAGACTAGCTTCGAGGTTTGGGGTAGCTTGGAGCTAGGCAGGCTGATTGGCAAGCTGGGATAGGGATGGACTGATGGGCGGGCACCAAGTATGGACGTCCGGTGACCGGCCAAGAGCCTATAAAAGGGTGGCCAGGGTCAGTTAGTTGGTTAGAGTCTCGCAAGTCTTTGCGAGAGCTTTGCGGTCAGGAGCCTGGATCTAGTGCAGACGTGCACTTGCTTCATGCAGCTGAGGCCGGCAGCAGTCTCGAGGCCCGCGAGGGTAGCTCCGTGGTGGTATGGGACGTCATGGGGTAGAGATTGGTCGGTGCGTCTTGCTAGCTAGCTCAGCTTGTGGCTCGGTGGGGACAGCCAAGTCTTGTGGGTTTTGCCCACGGCTGTCATGGTTGGGTGGTGAGTTAGGCCTGCACCCCCTTCATGTTGTTTGGCTTTGTTTTGGAGGTTTCGAGCTGTGTTTCAGGATTCCTCTACAAGGAGATCCGTGGGGATTTAACAGTGGTATTAGAGCATGCCTCAAAGAGTGTGCAAGTCGGTAGGTAGAGAAGAAAGAGGTCAAAGAAAGAGGTATGAGTTCAAGATGATTGCTGTTTTTTCATGTATACTGCTGTTTTTTCAGAATTCAGCGTATGGATTCTTGTTTACGTCGTTGCTACCCAGGTTGGGTCGTGGTCTTGAAAAGGGCGGAGTCTTTTTTCTTTGGCAAAGAAAGAAGCAAGAGAGCTAGTCGGCTGTGAGCCTGTGTGAATCAGCGAGCGAAAGAGAGTGGGAGAGAAAGCTGTCGGCTGTCGGCTGTGCGTGAAGGCAGCCAGGTCTGTTGGGCGTGCAGTCGGGCGAACGTTGCTGTTTGTAGGTGACGGCGAAGTGTTCCTGCAGCCGACAGATGGTGGGCAGCCGACAGGTGCTTTTCAGTGTTTTTTTTGCCCATGTTTTTTTAAAAAAAAGCGCCGAGTTGCTTTTTGTTTTTAAAAGAACCTTACGTTTTTTCAAAAACGCAGGTAGCGTGTTTTAAAAAACACACCTAGCATGGGTTTTAAAATAACGAAAGCAGCGTGTTTTTTTTCACAACTCACTTAGCATGGGTTTTTTTTAAAAAAAGCGTGGCTTGTCCACGTTTGATGCATGGCTTTTACACAAGGCATCCCACATGTTTTTTTTTAAATTTAAAAAAAATCAAAAGCAAAAAAGCACAAAAGCTTCTGTGGGCTTTAAAAACCCGGCTTGGGCCATCTCTTGAGTCCAGCTTTCTCTCACTTTTCCACTTTGTGATGTCAATCCAAGAATCGGGAGATTGCACCATCTCTTACTTCTAGCCAAGCTTTTCTCTCACTTTTCCACTTTGTGATGTTGATCCAAGAATCGGACATGGAACCCGTTCCCGAACGTGAAGACCTACCGGCTATCGAGACACCCTATGGCGATCTTTTCGAAGATTTTGTGACTAAATGTGATTTTCAAGAATTTAAAGTTATTTTCGACACTTCTTTCGCGGTGGCGCATTAGGCACAGGTCGTTGCACAGATGGAGACTTTGCAAAAATCCATCTCTCTATTGACCACTACCCGGTCTACTCTCTCGGGCCTGGTTACCTTGGCGTCTGCTTTAGGCCCCAACGTTACTCCGGAACAGTTTGGGAGCGAGCAAAAGCAATGTACCAAGGAGATTGTGGACACGTGGCTACATAAGTGGCACGTCCACTTCTAGTTTCACGATTCATCCATATGGCGATGACAAAAAGACTCAGTTGGCAGCACGTTTCCTCTTGGGCAAGGCTTTGCTTTGGTGGAAAGAACTCAAACCTAAACCAACAACCTGGGCACAGTTTGAAGAAGTCTTCAAGAAAGAATTCCTCAATTCGAGCTTACCACCCGAAAGGGTAGTGGATCATCGTATTGATCTAGTCCCTGGTGCTCAACTTGTTAGCATTCTGTCTTACAGGATGAGCTAAGCTGAGGAAGATGAGTTGGCCAAACAACTCACAGATTATTTGAGGATGGGTCAGATCCGTCCAAGTAAATCACCTTGGGGTGTGCCTGTGTTACTTATGAGAGAGAAAGACTACCTGGCGAATGTGTGTAGATTACAAGAGATTGAACAAAGTGATAGTCAAGAACTGCTATCCTCTCCCTAGATCAGATGACTTGATTGACCATTTAGTCGAAGCGAAGTATTTCACAAAGATCGATTTACGTATTGGTTATCATCAGATACCTATTCATGAAAGGCACGTTGAAAGAACCTCTTTTCGGACTAGGTATGGCCATTACGAGTTTCTCATATTATCTTTTGGATTGACCAATGCTCCAGTCACTTTCCAGCATATGATGAACGATCTTTTTTGTGAACATTTGGGGAAGTTCGTGGTTGTGTTTCTCGACGATATTTTAATCTACAGTCGAACTATCGAGGATCATGTTAGACACCTCACGATTGTCTTGACTATTTTAAGACAGAATTGGCTAAATGCTAAATTAAGTAAATGTGAGTTTTTTATGACGGAAATAATTTACTTGGGACACAAGATTATAATAGACGGGTTGAGCATTGACTATGACCGAGTTCAGAAGGTTTTGGCTTGGCCGGTACCGCAGATAGTGAGACAACTTCATTCTTTTCTCGGTTTTGTTGTTTTTCTTCGGAAATCTGTGTGGGAGTACTCTCAGTTCACACTACCGATGACCGACTTGTTGAAAGGTCGTGGACGTAAGTCGAATCAGCCTATCCCTTGGAATAACGATTTGGATATGACCTTCAGACTTTTGAAAGATAAAGTCAAGGAAGCCCCAGAGAGGGGGGCGGCGAGCAGGGGCGAAGAGAGAGAGAGAGAGGGATGTGGAGAGAACTATGCTGAATATACTGAAGCAAAACAATCCCAAGCAAGAGACACTACAAGTCTCATAAGTGAGGGAGCAAAATATGTACAAGACTGAATGAGAAATGAGAGGGTAGCACCCACTATTTATAGTAGGGAGAAGCTGGCCGACTGGAGCTGCAAAACAGGCCGACTGGAGCTACCAGACAAGGCCGACTGGAAAATGCCAGAAAGGTTGGGAAAAATCCCAGAAAAATACTAGAAAAAGGGGTGGCCAGCCCACAAGCAAGGGCCATGCAAAAGGGACCAAATGGGCACCATAAGAGAGTAGAATCTGGGGATGAATATGCTAACACAACTGAACCAATCCGGCATGTAACCCGAAATGGTCCGCAGTATCTAGGGGATAATTTCGGATATCGTCCTGTCCGTAAAGTCTCGAAATCTTTCAGAACTCGCAAATACACCATCGTTCTTTCAGAGAACTCTCTTGGTGAACGATGTCTATTAGAATAAAATCTATCTCTGTCTTGAGCACTTCTAATAGATTCTTTCGCAACTTGTAACATTTCTTGAATGTCTTGCAAAAAAGTACGCGCTGCATCATGCTGAAGTCTTGAAAATCCCATGGTAACAAGTGATCTAGTTTGAAATCCGTACATATGCATAAAAGGACTATAACTTGTACTTGTATGCTTAGTACTGTTATATGCAAATTCTAACATAGCAAGATAATCCTCCTAGGAACCTTGTCTTTTGGAGACATGCACGAAGCATGTCCTCCAAAGTCCGATTCACCCTTTCAATCTAGCCATCAGATTGAGGATAATCTGAGAAACTCAGATCCAAAGTTGTTTACAGCTTCTCAAAAACAAGCCTCCAAAAGTCACTTGTAAACTTAGAGTCCCTATCACTGACTATGTCGTGCGGTAAACCGTCCAGTCTAAACAATTCCTCGATAAACTGCCTTGCTAGCAAAATTGCGTAGCTGTAATAGTCTTCTGTGTAGGTAGAAATCTAGTCATCTTTGTCAAGCGCTCTACCACAACCCAAATAGAATCGTGGCCTTGACGTGTTCTTGGCAATCCGGTAATAAAATCCATGGAAATACTTTCCCACTTATTACTTGGGATTTGCAAAGGATGCAACATCCCAGCCTGTCTAAAGCATTCAACTTTATTTGCTTGACAAATCTGACACTTGAGGACATAATCTTCTACATATCCTTTCATCTTTGGCCAATAGAAAGTGTCTTACTAAAGCTAATGTCCTTTGTACCCTGGGGTGTCCAGCAAAAGGGGCGTCATGCCACTCCTTAAGAATCTTGGACCTAATGTCCGGGTCCTACGGTACACAAATTTTGTCATTACGGAACAATAATGTTAGCGGTCATCTCCTGTCTGTATATTTACACCAGGGCCTCTGTTGTGGGTGTGCCCGCCCGATTTAGGTGTTTTCTCATTTTTCCCCACTCTCCATATTTTTCCCTATTTTTTCTAGTGTGGGAGACTGTCTTGTGCATGTCGACTACCTCTGTATGCTGACCGACTGCAGGATTGTTTGCTCTGACTTGGCCAATTGCATTTTTGCTGGCCGACTGTACCTGAGCAAGTCGTGGACACCTGTAGTTGCTGTCGGCTGGTTTTCTACTGGTCGACTGGTTCATAGGGGCCATATAAAATGGCCCCTTGCTCCCACACAGTATGTGTATTCTGGTATTCGGGATTTTCTTGTGTATATAACAGAGTTACACACCTCTCTCTCTCTCTCTCCCTCTCTATTGCTGTGTTTTTCTGCAGTCCACTCGCTCGTGTTTTTCTCTGCTGCATATTCTGACAAATAAATCATTCCGAATCATCCACTAGCCTCCTGCAGGCTGAATGGTGGGCTGTGTCAGTGAGTCTTGGTCAATCAATGAGCTCCCGTCCTGGATCCTCTGCCAATATGGACCAAAATAACTATCAGTCCTACAAAGCCCTCTCAATGATTGAAATAAGTCGGTGGAAATCTTGGTGAACGACAAAGTATTCACCTCTCTGACCCACCTAAGCGCCTCTGTGCGTAGCCCCCCTCTTTGTTCGCCACTGGCGGCTAGTACCGTTGGCAATATGCTGGCCCGCCTCCCTCTCCGCTAGGGTCTGTGCCCCCCCTTTTCCCACCCACCCTTGCTCAGGCCCCCAAGGCAGCATCATAACTCTCTCTCTCTCCTCAATCTCGAGGAATGGCCCCGAGTCTCCAAGAGAAACTCGAGGCCCTCGAGACGGCAATGAAGGCACTAATCAAGGAAAATAAGAAGACATCCGATTCCAACCTCAATGAGGTGGAGAACAAACTACACCGGCACATCATGGCCCTCGAAGCACGGGTCACGGGCCTTGAACAAGAGAACATGGCACTCAAGGAGGAGGTGAGTGCATTGAAAGTGGAACTGGTAGCCGTCAAGAACACCGAGAAGGAAGAAGGGGAGATCAATGAGAACACTCTCACGGCCATCAAAGAAGAGATCTCCAAGGAGATCACAAAGGACATGGAGGGAAACTCGAAGCCAAGCAGTCAGGATGGGTTGAGGTGGTGAAGAAGACCATCCGCAAAGAAGTGAGGGAGGAGACTCAAAGGGAAGAACATCAAATCATTCACACCACCATTGAGGAGGAGAAGATGAGGCATGCCTACCGCCTCAACATTCGAGTCACAGGTTACACGCGAGGAGAGAAGGCAAGAAGGCCGTCTATCGAGATGGTCGGGTCATCATTGATGGCCGGCCCATGGATTAGCGGTTTGGGGCCTATGGGACATAGACCAGGACAGAGATACACATGGCAGTATGGAACTGTAATGGTTCACTATGGGTGCAGCCTGGACGACTGGAGCATGTTATGGTGGGGAGAGACATCATACTTTTGACAGAGACACATCAGAGCCCAGAGAGAGGGCTACCTCGAGTAGAGGGATTCCAGTGGGAGTCAGCATACAGGAGGACCACACGCCAGGGTACCTCGAGAGGGTCGGGGGGAGTAGCAGTTCTATTCAGACGGGAGCTACAGGGGAGACTGAGAGTGGTAGCACAGGATCCAGAGGCCAGATACATGTGGATCAGCTTACAGCTCTCATAGGACAGGGTTATATAAATAGCCCTATGTTACTTTCCTCCATCAGGATCCTCCTATGTCATTACAGAGGACATGCCACAGGAGGAGGAGACAGGAGCCTCGCCATACACTTGTCTGTCAGAAGAGATTATGCATTATTCTACACTAGGGGAAGTATTTCTTACGGGTGACTTCAATGCCCACACACAGAGCAGACAGTGTGAGGTGTATGACTTTGATGACATGGAGATCCTCCACCCTGTGGTGGATCCAGAGGAGATAGGGGCTAGTCGGGCATCAGAGGACACTGGACCAGACAGAGGACATTATGGGGACCACTTACTAGAGTTGGGAGCCAGGCATCGTCTCGTTATTTATAACGGGATGCTACAGTGGCCGGGATTAGGAGGGCTGGCATGCTTCCCACATGGGGGTCATACACGGACCGGAGGCACGGTGGTGGACAACATTATGCGATCTTTGGAGGCATCACAGCTTGTCACCTCATTCTCCATCCCACCTCGTGCTATTGGGGCAGATCATACATACTTGGCATTTTCACTAGCCATGACGCCACACACTACCGTCTACTTCACACATGACATGGCAGACGTATACACTGGCAGAGTAGAGGATGGGCTCCTACTCATGGATCCCTTGGCACCTATGGATATCATTACAGCCCAGCTGGCATCACTCCTACACACGGCTGCATTAAAGAGCTTCCCACATCGTGTCCACTCAGGAGAGCCTGCGAGATCTGGGACTATGCCCCAGAATAGATGGTATGATGACGAGTGCAGAGCCCTATACTCACGGCTCCGCATACAGAGAGCCTTGGGAGCCATCACAGAGCAGGAGTGGAGGAGAGAGATGAGGAGACTTACTCGCCGCAAAAGGCGGGCCTTCGCAGAGATACAAGAGCTAGAGATCTTCCATTTCTTCATGAGTAGAGATAGCCCTATCTCATGGCGGCACTTCAGAGAGCCCCGGACACCGACACCCATTGCAAACCCACAGACATGGCACACATATGCAGAGGGCCTATACCACGCCCCACAGCAGCCACCTATACCTGAGCCACAGGAGCCTCGACCTACCATAGCTAGCTTCTTTACCCAGTCGATGGTAAAGGAAGCCATCCGCCGCCTACAGCATGGACGGGCCGCCGACCATATGGGCCTGCAAGGTGAGTATCTCATATATGCAGTAGATTCTTTGGCTCCTTTTCTTGTGAATATATATAGCCGGGCCTACCCTCCCTCACAGACACTGTATTTGCCAGTATGGGATACTATCTGTTTAACAGGGCACTAGCAGAGGGTTTGCCTGCGGAGTTGACGATGCACACCATTGTGCCGATCGACAAAACAGGGGATATGCTCGATCAGAGCAACTACAGGACGGTTATGGTTGGCCGCGTGTTGGCCAAACTCTATGGTGCAGTGTTGGAGCAAGAGCTTAGCTTATATGCTGAGCGAGCAGGTTTACGCTCATCAGGGTAGGCAGGCTTCAGGAGAGCTTTCTCTACCACTGACCATGTATTCACTTTGAGATGTATGATTGATCAGGCCAGAGTGAGGAAGAGAAAGCTCTATTGCTGGTTTGTGGATTTCCGCAAGGCATTTGACACAGTACCACGAGAGAGGCTCTTTCAGCGCCTGCAGTCTCTTGGCATACCAGCAGATATGGCATCTATGCATTATATGAGCAGGTTTTTGGGCGAGTCAGACGCCCAGGAGGTATGTCCGAGACTATTGCTAGCACCATTGGTGTGAAGCAAGGATGCCCACTTTCCCCCACGCTATTTGGGTTATACATTGATGAGGTGGCTGACTTCATTACACGGGGAGGCGGAGACGGAGTTGATCTAGCAGGTACCTCAGTACATATTATGCTTTATGCTGATGGTATTGTATTAGTGTTTGAGTCTCCAGGAGGTCTACAGCAGCATCTACATGCACTCGATGATTTCTGCACACAGAGGGGTCTTACTGTGAACCTTGGGAAAACCAAGGTTATGGTCTTTCATACATCGAGACAGGGCAGGAGTTAGCTGACATTCACTCTCGCAGGACGCCAGGTGGAGGTGGTGACATCATACGTGTACCTAGGGGTTACCTTCTCTGCAGCAGCCACGCGCTTCACCATGGGTTCAGCAGCCAGAGCCAGATTGACACGGGGATATGCAGCATTGGCTATGCTAGAGAGACAGTGCCACCAGGCGCATTTTCAGGAGCCCCGGACGAAGGGGTGGCTATTTGACACATTAGTCACACCGGCACTGATGTTTGGAGCAGCGGTATGGGCGCGAGGACTCGCTACCCATTGGTGGACACAGATAGAGAGACCACAAGCCCTCATGATGGCATGCATGATGCGCAGCAAACCGTCAGTACCTCATGACATTATCCGCAGAGTTTGATGTGCCTCCTATGATGGTAGAGGCCATATTCCAGACTATATGCCTGCTAGACAGATTCAGAGAGATGCCACAGGACAGATTGTCATACAGAGCTTTTGAGGCATCTAGACAGCTGGCTGAGGCAGGAGACAGAGGATCATGGTATGCACAGGTCACACATTGGTTGTCAAAGCATGGCCTAGACATGGATCATCTACCACCATTCCAGTATGACGGGGATGCACCACATATCCGTCTCTCTCATAGTGAGAGGAACAGAGTACTGAGACAAGACCTATGTAAGCTCTATACACGAGAGACATGGATATCACCTACACAGCCTCTTCCACCGAAGATGCTATACTATAGAGATCACTTCATGAGTATCACTGATGATGGATTTATAGAGAGGCCTAGATACATGGAGGGCTTTTTACCACACGGCTCCCGAGTAGCTATTGGTCAGCTTAGAGTCTCATCACATCGATTGGAGATCGAGACTGGCAGAGCAGCACGGATCCCCCGAGAGGAGAGGGTATGCAGATTGTGCAGAGAGGAGGTGGAGAGTGAGGAGCATTATGTATGCAGATGCAGAGCATATACAGCCATGAGAGAGAGATCCCATTTTATTCATAGAGCCACATTCCCTACGCCAGATCTTTGAGGTAGCAGACCAGCGCATACTGGGGAGATTCATTCTAGACATACAACGTCACAGAGAGACATCATTACAGGCTTATACAGCTCCAGAGGGGGGACGACAGACATAGATTACTACATTTTTTCAGAGATCCACCCCACCCCCAGCCCCTACTAAGCAGGGAACTACTCTCCAAAGAGCAGAGACACTCAGAGCCCGCAGGAGACAGAGGACACCTGGCTTTCGGACACCACGCCTATACCAGAGAGAGATGACAGAGATCAGAGCTCAGTTTCACACAGAGGGTGCGGAGCGACTGGGGCATGTTCTTCAGGGAGCTGTGGACACCCCCTTCATTGATGTATACCATTCTATACCCCCAGTATGGTACAGGATGGAGCTAGCTAGGTTGCATATCATGATTGTATACTCCATGCATATAGCTTCGCATTCTCCTAGTAGTAGAGCTACATCACCTCCCCCACTCACTGTACTTATTGCACACCTAGATTCAGCTTTTTTAGTTCAGTACCTTTTCATTTTGTTGGGATGAGAGAGGATACCCCACACAGGTACACTGATTTGTCTCATAGGCCGAGTTCGGTCTTTTGGAAGACGTTAATAAAATCTTTCTTTCTTTCTTTCTTTCTCTCTCTCTCTCTCTCTCTCTCTCTCTCTCTCTCTCTCTCTCTCTCTCTCTCCTCTCTCTCTCTTTGGCCCCCCCCTTCGCTGCCTGCCCTCCGCCCCCCCCCCTTCGCTGCCTGTCTACCTGCGCCCCCCCCTTTGCTATTCGCTGCCGCCGCCTTCCACCCCCCCCCCTTCGCTATTCGCTGCCGCCGCCGCCGCCTTCCATTCCCTGCCCGTGTTCGTTGCCCGCTCACACAGCCGCTGTTCCCTTGGTCGCTACGCTGGTTGATACTACACTCTCTCATCGCTGCCGCCGCGCTGCCTTGTTCTCTACCATCGCGCTGTTCGTTGCCGCCGCCTTCCATTCCCTGCCCGTGTTCGTTGCCCGCTCACACAGCCGCTGTTCGCTCGGTCGCTGCGCTGGCTGCCCCCCTTTCCCCACCCACCCTTGCTCAGGCCCCCAAGGCAGCAACATAACTCTCTCTCTCTCTCTCTCTCTCCTCCCTGCCTGTGGGAAGGACTGCAGAGTGTTCTGGAGGAATGGCCCCGAGTCTCCAAGAGAAACTCGGACATCATGGCTCTCGAAGCACAGGTCACGAACCTCGAACAAGAGAACACGGCACTCAAGGAGGAGGTGAGTGCATTGAAAGTGGAAATGGTAGCCATCAAGAATACTGAGAAGGAAGAAGGGGAGATCAATGACAACACTCTCACGGCCATCAAAGAAGAGATCTCCAAGGAGATCACAAAGGACATGGAGGGAAAGCTCGAAGCCAAGCAGTCAGGATGGGTTGAGGTGGTGAAGAAGAACATCCGTAAAGAAGTGAGGGAGGAGACTCAAAGGGAAGAACACCAAATCATTCACACCACCATTGAGGAGGAGAAGATGAGGCATGCCCGCCGCCTCAACATTCGAGTCACAAGTATAGCCGAGACACCCGACTCCACTCCCGAGAAAGATGGACAGCTTCTATGCATGAAGCTCGGCTACAAGGAAGAGCACCCTCTCCCCTTCACCAATACATGGAGAGTTGGGAAAGACTCAACACGCAAGCGAGCCCTGATCCTATAGTTTGCAGGAGAGACAGAGAGGGTCACCTTCATGAGGAAGAGGGTCATACTACGGGGTTTAGAGGGAGCTCCTATTTTCTTGGATGATGATCTCACAAGGATGCAGCTTGAGCATAGGAGAACTTGCATGCCACGAGTCTTACACGCGAAGAGAGAAGGCAAGAAGGCCTTCTATCGAGATGGTCGGGTCATCATTGATGGCCGGCCCATGGATTAGCGGTTTGGGGCCTATGGGACACAGACCAGGCCACTGACAGAGATACACATGGCAGTATGGAACTGTAATGGTTCACTATGGGTGCAGCCTGGACGACTGGAGCATGTTATGGTGGGGAGAGACATCATACTTCTGACAGAGATACATCAGAGCCCAGAGAGAGGGCTACCTCGAGTAGAGGGATTCCAGTGGGAGTCAGCATACAGGAGGACCACACGCCAGGGTACCTCGAGAGGGTCGGGGGAAGTAGCAGTTCTATTCAGACGGGAGCTACAGGGGAGACTGAGAGTGGTAGCACAGGATCCAGAGGCCAGATACATGTGGATGAGCTTACAGCTCTCACAGGACAGGGTTATATACATAGCTCTATGTTACTTTTCTCCATCAGGATCCTCCTATGTCATTACAGAGGACATGCCACAAGAGGAGGAGAAGAGCCTCGCCATACACTTGTCTGTTAGAGGAGATTATGCATTATTCTACACTAGGGTAAGTATTTCTTACGGGCGACTTCAATGCCCACACACAGAGCAGACAGTGTGAGGTGTATGACTATGATGACATGGAGATCCTCCACCCTGTGGATCCAGAGGAGATAGGGGCTAGTCGGGCATCAGAGGACACTGGACTAGACAGAGGACATTATGGGGACCACTTACTAGAGTTGGGAGCCAGGCATCGTCTCGTTATTTATAACAGGATGCTACAGTGGCCGGGATCAGGAGGGCTGACATGCTTCCCACATGGGGGTCATACACGGACCGGAGGCACGGTGGTAGACTACATTATGGGGTCTTTGGAGGCATCACAGCTTGTCACCTCATTCTCCATTCCACCTCGTGCTATTGGGGCAGATCATACATACTTGGCATTTTCACTAGCCGGATCACCAGTATCACCAGCCCCCCACATACCGACGCCACACAATACCATCTACTTCACACATGACATGGCAGACATATACACTGGGAGAGTAGAGGATGGGCTCCTACTCATGGATCCCGTGGCACCTATGGATACCATTACAGCCCAGCTGGCATCACTCCTACACACGGCTGCATTACAGAGCTTCCCACATCGTGTACACTCAGGAGAGCCTGCGAGATCTGGGACTATGCCCCAGAACAGATGGTACGATGACGAGTGCAGAGCCCTATACTCACGGCTCTGCATACAGAGAGCCTTGGGAGCCATCACAGAGTAGGAGTCGAGAAGAGAGATGAGGAGACTTACTCGCCGCAAAAGGCGGGCCTTTGCAGAGATACAGGAGCTAGAGATCTTTCATTTCTTCATGAGTAGAGATAGCCCTGTCTCATGGCGGCACTTCAGAGAGCCCTGGACACCGACACCTATTGCAGACCCACAGACATGGCACACATATGCAAAGGGCCTATACCACGCCCCACAGTAGCCACCTATACCTCGGCCACAGGAGCCTCGACCTACCACAGCTAGCTTCTTTACCCACTCGATGGTACAGGAAGCTATCCGCCGCCTACAGCATGGACGGGCCGCCGACCATACGGGCCTGCAGGGTGAGCATCTCATATATGCAGTAGATCTTTGGCTCCTTTTCTTGCACACCTGTTTAACAGGGCACTAGCAGAGGGTTTGCCTGCGGAGTGGACGATGCACACCATTGTGCCGATTCACAAAACAGGGGATATGCTCGATCCGAGCAACTACAGGACGGTTATGGTTGGCCACGTGCTGGCCAAACTCTATGGTGCAGTGTTGGAGCAAGAGCTTAGCTTATATGCTGAGCGAGTAGGTTTACGCTCATCAGGGCAGGCAGGCTTCAGGAGAGCTTTCTCTACCAATGACCATGTATTCACTTTGAGATGTATGATTGATCAGGCCAGAGTGAGGAAGAGAAAGCTCTATTGCTGGTTTGTGGATTTCCGCAAGGCATTTGACACAATACCACGAGAGAGGCTCTTTCAGCATGGATATCGCCTACACAGCCTCTTCCACCGAAGATGCTCTACTACAGAGATCACTTCATGAGTATCACCGATGATGGATTTATAGAGAGACCTAGATACATGGCTTTTTACCACACGGCTCCCGAGTGGCTATTGGTCAGCTTAGAGTTTCATCACACCGATTGGAGATTGAGACTGGCAGAGCAGCACGGATCCCCTGAGAGGAGAGGGTATGCAGATTGTGCAGAGAGGAGGTGGAGAGTGAGGAGCATTATGTATGCAGATGCAGAGCATATACAGCCATGAGAGAGAGATATCCCATTTTATTCAGAGAGCCACATTCCCTACGCCAGATCTTTGAGGCAGCAGACCAACGCATACTGGGGAGATTCATTCTAGACATACAGCGCCACAGAGAGACATCATTACAGGCTTAGACAGCTCCAGAGGGGGGACGACAGACACAGATTACTACATTTTTTCAGAGATCCATCCCACTCCCAGCCCCTACACGGCAGGGAATTACTCTCCAGAGAGCAGAGACACTCAGAGCCCACAGGAGACAGAGGACACCTGGCTTTCGGACACCACGCCTATACCAGAGAGAGATGACAGAGATCAGAGCTCAGTTTCACAGAGAGTGTGCGGAGCGACTGCCTCACTTCAGAGCACACCCAGGCATGTTCTTCAGGGAGCTGTGGACACCCCCTTCATCGATGTATACCATTTTATACCCCCAGTATGGTACAGGATGGAGCTAGCTAGGTTGCATATCATGATTGTATACTGCATGCATATAGCTTTGCATTCTCCTAGTAGTAGAGCTCCATCCCCTTCACCACTCATTGTACTTATTGCACACCTAGATTCAGCTTTTTTAGTTCAGTACTTTTTCATTTTGTTGGGATGACAGAGGATACCCCATACAGGTACACCGATTTGTCTCATAGGCCGAGTTCGGTCTTTTGGAAGACGTTAATAAAATCTTTCTTTCTTTCTTTCTTGCACTCTCTGTTCAGCACATTCTAGTGCCACTCTGCTTCCACTCTGTGCACTCTTTCATGGTATCATTGCTCCCGGTTTAGCAACCCCTTTGCTGCCCCAGATTCAACCCTGTTTTCAGCACCCTCTCCTCTGCGTTTTCTCTGAGATCTGCAGCCCTTCGCTGCTGCGTTTTCTGGACAGCACCTGCTGGTCTTTTCACCTACAGTTTGGCTTCACCGACACAGCCATCAGGTACTCTTTGATCAGCGTTTTCTTTTCCACGTGGAGATTGGACATAGGCGGCCTGTTTTTTCAGGACAGTAGCCTTCTGTGTGCTGCGTTTTCCTCTCCAATGGCCTTTCCCCTTTGCAGAGGGGAAGGACACTTCTTCTTCAGAGTTTGTGCATTTTTTGAGATTGAGCCCAAGCTTTTGTGATGGCTGCACCGACTTCTCTACATATGTTTGCTGAGTCTGCCAAGTTGGATGGTTCCAACTACACCCTATGGAAGGTGGAGGTGAAATCGGCCTTGCGTGGCGTGGATCTTTGGGATTGGCTTTTTACACTGGCCAATGCCACCCCTCCCACCCTTGCTTCCGGTGGTGCGACTCAGGCACAGCTTGATATTTGGCTGTCGAATGATTGACGCGTTTTCTCCTTTTTGATGTTAAACTATCAGGATTCTGTTCTCTCTCATGTGCGTACAAAAGATGCTGCACATGAAGTTTGGAAGGCTTTTGCAGATCTCTATGAGATTAAGTCTCCGGGTCAGATTTTGGCGTTGGAAAAGCAACTTATGAACTTATCAGTTTTTGCCTTTCCATCTTTATTTGCTTTCATCTCGAAGATGAAAGATCTCCGGGACGAGCTTGCTGTTTGTGGCAAGGAAATCTCCACAGAGGACATGGCTATTTGGCTGCTCTCCAAACTTCCAGAGAGGTTTGATGCATACTTTTAGTCTCTTGTTTCTTCTCCTCGGCCCATTCCAATTACTTGGGAGGAAGTTCTCCCCTCCGTTATGCAGATTGAGTCTTGCTTTGAGGAGTGGACTGGCACCTCTGGTGGCCCTGATGGAGCTTTGGCAGCACGAGATAAAGGGAAGAATCAACAAAAGGAAGGAAAAGGGGGTTCTGACAAGAACTCCAAGGATTCCGACAAGGATAAAGACAACAAATCTTCAAAGAATAAGGACATTGAATGTCATTATTGTGGTAAGAAGGGTCACAAGTCACCCCAATGTCACAAGAAGAAGCATGATGAAGCAGCAAAGAACTCTTCCTCAACGGCGGTGTCTCAACCCAAGAAGGATGATGGCATTCCTCTCTTAGCAGGTACTCGGCGTATACTTGCTCTTGTGACTTCTCAGTCACGGTCTTGGATTGTTGATAGTGGTGCTATTGCTCATATGACACCCCATCGAGATTGGTTCAAGGACTTCACTGCCAGATCAGGCGAGATCACTCTGGGTGATTCTTCTTCTGTGCCAGTGCATGGACATGGCACTATCCCATCTTCCGTTCTGACGAGGACAAGAGGTACTTCTCTGACGTTCTGTATATTCCAGATTTGGCTTTTAACCTTTTGTCAGTGAGTGCTCTTACAGCTCAGGGTGCGGAGGTGATCTTTTCTTGTTATGAGATTACCATTCGTGATAAGGCGACTGGTAGCATCTTGGCTCAGGGAGTCCAAGATAGTGGTCTCTACAAGTTGACTGCTCTGCTTTCTTCTGGTGCTGCTTCTGCTCTTTGGCATGCTCGGTTTGGCCATTTGAGCTATCAGCTTCTGCAGCGAGCCTCGAAGGATGGGTTGGTTGAGGGTTTACCGACCATCAAGGCTCCGTCTACTGCTTGTTCCTCTTGTTTACAGGGGAAGCAACACCGAGCCTTCTTTCCGAAGGAGGCGACACACAGATCTTCGACATCACTTGCTCTCATACAGGTTCTTATTCTGTGCGGATCCATTCTGTTATGGATGCTTTGGAGACAGAGTTTGAGATGACGGATCTTGGCCTTCTGCATTATTTTCTTGGCTTTGAGATTTGGCAGACCTCGAAGGGAATTTTCTTCTCTCAGCAGAAGTACACTCGGGAGATTCTCGACAAATTTCAGATGACTGGGTGCAAACCAGTATCTTCTCCTATGGATATTGGTGAGAAGCTTTCTTCACTTGATGCTTCTCCAGGGACTGATCAAGGACAGTATCGGGTTCTTGTCGGTTGTTTGGTATGGTTGACCTACTCTCGATTGGACATATGCTTCGGAGTTAGTTTATTGAGTTCCTTCTCATCCAAACCCCGTAAGCAACATTGGTGGTGTGCTCTCAGAGTTCTTCGGTACTTGCGTGGCACTCTGGATTTTGGCATCTTTTATGGCCAAGGACGCACTCTTGTTGGATGGTCTGACTCAGACTGGGCTGGAGATCTAGATACATGGCGTTCGACCACTGGTTGTGTTTTTTCACTTGGGTCTGGAGCCATTTCTTGGAGCAGTAAAAAGCACCCTACTATGGCGCTTTCCTCTACCGAGGCGGAGTATTATGCAGTTTGTTATGCTACATGTGAGGCGATATGGTTGCGGAGATTATTGGAGGAGCTCGGCTGTCCTCCTACCGGATCTACTCTTCTTTGGTGTGACAATCAGAGTTGCATCGCCATCACCAAGAACCGTGTGTTTCATGCTTGTACGAAACACATTGAGATTCAGTATATGTTCGTGAATGGGTTCTTGCTGGAGATTGTGTTTGGAGTATTGTCCTTCCGGGGAGAATGATGCAGATTTGTTCACCAAGCCGGTTTCTCAGGCTTCCTTGGCTCCTCATCTTCGGATTCTTGGAGTTTGTTCAGCATCTGGTGCTGAGAGGGGGTGTTAGCACATTCATCCCGAGATTTTGCTCTTTTATGGTGCCCATTTGGTCCCTATTGCATGGCCCTTGCTTGTGGGTTGGCCACCTGTTTTTCTAGTATTTTTTTGGGATTTTTCCCAACCTTTCTGGCATTTTCCATTCGGCCTTGTCCAGTAGCTCCAGTCGGCCTGTTTTGAAGCTCCAGTCAGCCAGCTTTCCCCTACTATAAATAGTGGGTGTTGGCCTCTCATTTCTCATTCAATCTTGTACATATTTTGCTCCCTCACTTATGAGACTTGTAGTGTCTCTTGCTTGTGACTGTTTTGCTTCAGTATATTCAGCATAGTTCTCTCCATCTCTCTCTCTCTCTCTCTCTTGCACACTCTGTTCAGCACATTCTAGTGCCACTCTGCTTCCTCTCTGTGCACTCTTTCAAGTTGCATATGAATTGGATTTGCCTTCTCATGTGAAAGCTCATCACGTATTTCATGTCAGTAGACTTAAGGAGGTACTGGGTGGAGCAGACCGGTTAGTTACTCCTCAAGAAATCATAGATGTGGAGGATATGACATTTGTGCCACACGAACCGAAAAAGATTCTTGGATTTCGTAAAAGACGATAGTGGCATACGCTACTCACAGAATACAAGATCAAGTGGAAGGATCATGTTGAGGCGGACGCTACATGGGAGACATTGACTACCCTTTAGAGGGATTACCCTGGGTTTATATTGAGCTCAAGAGTGAGCTCTTGGATGAAGGGGAGTATGTCATGTGCATCTATTGTGTGCACCACGCACACAAAACTAGCTTCGAGGCTTGGGGTAGCTTGGAGCTAGGCAGGTTGATTGGCGAGCTGGGCTAGGGATGGACTGATGGGCGGGCGCCCCAGTGGGGATGCCCTGATGGGTGGGCACCCAAGTATGGACGCCTGGTGACTGGCCAAGAGCCTATAAAAGGGTGGCCAAGGTTGGTTGGTTAGTTGGTCAGAGTCTCGCGAGTCTTTGCGAGAGCTCTGCGGTCAGGAGCCCGGATCTAGTGCAGATGCGCACGTGCTTCATGCAGCTGAGGCGGGCAGCAGTCTCGAGGCCGGCGAGGGTAGCTTCATGGCAGTATGGGATGTCACGGGGTAGAGATTGGTCGGTGCGTCTTGCTAGTTAGCTCAGCTCGTGGCTCGGTGGGGACAGCCAAGTCTTGTGGGTTTTGCCCATGGCTGTCATGGTTGGGTGGTGAGCATGCTGCCCAGATTGGCTAACCATGCAACCAAGCTGATTGTGCCAACTTGATATGCAAAACTCGCTACACTGAGCGACTGGCTGGATGCAAACCCTAAACACACATACAGGTGTTGATTGGATGTTTAAAAATGCTTATGAATGGCTGCAAACCCTGAACACACATGCAGACGTTGATTGAATGCTAAAAAACGTACATGAATGGCTGATGTGACTGCTGAATTGAATGCGTGAACTTATGCGGGTGCTGAATTGTATGTAAACGCTGATGCAAATTTGCTGGCCAACTTGAACTAAATATTGAATTGACGGGGGGCGTGGTGAATGGCGGGCAGGAGGGCTGGAAGGAGTCACTCAGGTGCGCAGGGGAGGGGGGGTTGTTCTCTCAGCAGTAGAGGCTTTTCCTAGTTTGGTTATGCCGATTAATTTGTGTCTATCAATGGTTATAATTCTTAGTAATATTGTTCTTATTCAATAGGAGATTTCTAAAGTCTCTAAAAATATGTTTTCACCTTTTTTGTCACTTGCTGAGAGTGTGCTTTTGTTGTTTACGTCGCAGTGAGACGAGAGATAAAAATCATGAGGCTATTGATGCATCCGCACATAATTCGGCTATATGAAGTTATTGAAACTGATAAATATATTTTTATTTTGATGGAGTACGCGAAATCTGGAGAGTTGTTTGATCACATAGTTCAAAAGGGTCATCTAAACGAGGATGAAGCCCGCCGCTTTTTCCAACAGGTACTTGTACATGCTATTTGTGGAGTTAGAACACTGTGGACAGTGTTGGTATTGGTTTCTTTAATGTAACACTGCATTGTGTTTGGTAGAACATGTTCTTGATGTAGAGGTGCACCTTTGGTGACGACAGAAACATTGCGTCAACTTTCAAGTATGTGTGCTAAAAAGATGACCCCCCCCCCCCCCCCCCTGCTTTTACCATATGGGTGTGGATGCGAGCAGGGTGGGACTGTAGGGTCTTCAAAAATGTATTTTCTATTTTGAGAAATCAGTGTTCAGCATTGAGGGCACAAACTTGTAACTTTGAGTCTTTGCTTTCCTGTTTCACATGGATTTTTATGCAAGCTAACGGGCCGTATGGACACCCCTTGCAACTAATGAGGCATGTCCTGTACATAAAACACTGCCGCTCTTAGTGTGCAGCATGTTGACTGATTCAAAAAAGTCATCCACAGATCATGTAGATTTTCTTCCATCTGTCCTGTACGCGAGAAGAAGAAGCCATGACAAAGAATATTTGTCAGGACGAGAAAAGGAACTTCCAGCTAGAGGTTGGTGCCATAGTCACAAGAAATGCTTCGTTTGTTTCGTTGTTTCGCTACATCTCTTTGGATGAAATGGAGAGGTTTCAAAGTGACACTTGTTATATAAACATATTGGTAACTGATACGAGTCACATTTCAGTCTATAACATAGAAAGAGAAACAAACAAGACACGTTCTCCACAAAATTTGTAAATGATATTGAACCCCCCCAATTGTTATGTTGATTAGGGGATTTGTGGAGAGGCATGATGGAGGAGGGGCTGAGATTTGCAATGGAGGTGGAAAATTAAGAAATTGAGCTTCAAGTGAAGAATTTTAGCAATTGGGTGTGCAATTGAAATTGAAAAGCTAAATGAGAAATTGGCGGTAAATTTTTTTTTTCAGAAAGAGACTTCGAGAAAATGTTATCAAAGATGCTCTTGCCGTGTAAGAATCCATTCTGGGTATCATGAATAACATCCTGCAAAATTGGCTGCAGCCTAATGCTCACTGCCTTAGCAAGAATCTTATAGGCAGTCCCAAGTAAGGTGATAGGTCTCCACTGGCCAATCAATGTCTTATCCCCGCTCTTAGGAATAAGATAAATAAGCCCCTCAGCGAGAGAAGAAGGCATAGAACCTGTGTCCCACATCTCCTGCAAAGCCGATGTTATCTCAGCCCCAATCTCATCCCAAAAAGTAGTGAAAAAAACAGGGGAGAGGGCATCCTCCCTTGGACACTTACCATGAGGTAAGGCATGAAGAGCATGACTGAACTCCTGCATAGAAAAAGGGGCATCCTGAGCGGCACACATCTCCTCAGTGATCAAATGTGGCAATGCATTCCAAACCTTCCTCTGTGCCCTGTGTCTCAAATGAGAATGCGGCTCAGTACTAAGAAGCTGGCAATAGAAATCGGTGGCAATCTGTCTAACCATAAGAGGATGTGAGTGAAGAGTGCCATGTGTATCCTGCAATTGCTTGACACTATCTCTGGCATGAGGTGGGCTGTGAGAAGCAAAGAAATGTTTGTTACATCTTCCACCCATCTGGGTCCAAAAGGATTCCTGGGCATGGAAACGGTACTCTGCGCGTTGCTCAAGAGAGTGATGAAGTTTTGCTCTAACAGTGCATAAAGAATCTACAACCCATTGAGCATGAGGATGTTTCTTGTGCTCTTTCTGCAAGGCAGCCAATCTACGTCTAATAGCCCTTTCTAAGTCCAAGGCCTCTTGCCTCTTAGACAGGGCACATGTGTGATAAAAGCCACTAATATCACAGAGAGCAGAGGCCAGGCTTTGAGAGGCCTGTAAGAAGTCATGAGATCTCCAAATATCAAGCATACGACGCGATCGTTTTTCAAAAACAAATGATCAGGGATGCGTAAATGGGGTGCTGATCCATGGCAATTCGGATCTCTAATACATAAAACCACTGGGCAATGATCCGATTTGGAGGTGCCTGTAGCAATCAAAGTATGTCCACCTCTGTCAAGCACCCAATTATCCACACAAAATCTGTCTAACCGTGCATAGATACATCGTACATCTCTTCTCCTGTTAGACCATGAATAAAGAAGAGTGGATGGACTCCTCAAAATGTCATCCTCATGCCAACAATCTCTACCATGAATGGAGAGCATAAACCTCTCCCAAGACGCTCTTTCAAGAGGATGCACCAAGCTCTCATGTCCACCTCTTTTATCCATTGGCATCTCAACCATGTTAAAATCCCCACCAATAATCCAATGGTCGGCAAGAGGCATCAATGTAGTGAGAGATTTCCAAAACGCAATCCTCTCATCTCTATGGTTAGGAGCATAGTGGTTGAGAATACCAATGTGTGTAGTACCCTGCGTAAGAAGGATCCACTGCGCTCTCGCAAGCAAAATGACACCATGTCCAATGATGCAAGGCAAGATCAAAGCTGAAACAGAGATACAAACACCACCCTTGGTACCAACAACCGGTGACCAAAAGGTGTGTCCCGAGAGAAGCTTGCCTGATCTCCCACACTGACTAGCATCTAGTTTATGCTCTTGCAAGAGCAATATATCCATAGGGCCACTTGTGACTGCACAATGAAGCTGGGTTTTTACAATTTGTTTCCGTTGACGCAAAAAAAAACCCATCCTCATAAGGACTCAGAGTAGGAACTACGAGATCTCGTGGTCGACGAAGGACCCCCTTTAGAGGCGGAAGTACGTCTCGCATAGGTAAGGGAGGGAAAATATGACGATGTAAACCTTACCTCTCTCTCCCACTCCGGGGAAAAGCCGGGGCTAGTCCTCAGAACTGGAGAGGTACCATGACAATGTGAATGTGCAACATCATCCTCAAGGGTGCAATCATCCTGTAACTGTAATGCAGCATCCTCCTGTGAGGGATCCAGATCATGTGCCTGCAAGGCCTCATCCTCCAAAAAAGGATCAACATCCTGTGAGGCAAGAGCTGCATAGGGGTTAGGGTGCTCCACAGGGGGTGTGGGTGAAGGGGCAAGTACGGGGGTTGGAGGGTGCTTGCCATCCCTAACCACAAACCAACGCTGTGTGGTCTGCTGTGGCAAAGGAGCAGCTGGAGTCTCGGCATCTGCAGAAGGTCTCTGATGGGCAGGACCACGCCGCCTCCTAGCATGGCCCCTCGATCTGGGACAATCTCTAGCAATGTGACCTTGTCGACGACAAATCCAACACTGGTCAGGTTTGCCTGCAATCTCCATCCTCTGGTGGAAATGAGATCCGTCAGGTCTCTGAAGCATAACATGATCATTAGTAATCGATGGATCCGGAACAAGCACAAGGACCCGGGGTACACCATCAAGAGTGGTGGTAACGGCCGCGGAAGCTGAGGCGGGAGAGCCTGGGAGGATTGGTACCTCTAGAACCTGGCCAAAGGATGCCCCTATGGAAACTAAAAGCTTCCAATAGGACCGAGGAAGAGCAGGGAACCATAGTGAGACCGGGGTAAGGCGTTCATCCTCCACCACTGGATCAAAGCCCACCTGGTATTGAAAGAAGAAAATCTTCCTAGGACCAAGAGGAAAGGGGCTGCTAGCCAAAGCCTGAGAAGTAGCTTCTGAAGAATGAAAGTCCACCTTGAAGAAGCCTCGACCAAGTAAACGAGTATCCTGAAAGTGCACAATCAGCACCGAAGGGAGAGCTGCTAGAAGCCATTCACGGGCCTGCGACGAACGAGAGGGGTGGGAACCATAAACTCTCGCAACAAGGGTAGTCTGGACCTCAAGGTCAATGTCGTGTTGAAGAGAGGTGAGCTCGTCTTGTGAAAAATTGATGATTCTCCCGGCCAGTGGGGGTGATGAGAGATTGGTTGGGGCAGAAAAAGCCATAAGACCAATCAAGAAAAGTGGGCGGCCGACTTGAATCTAGATAAAATAGCTGCTGGGAAAACGGGAGCAGAGGAAGGGGGGCAAAGGCGGGGAGCAGCCGGGGAAGCAAGGGCAAAGGGGCAGGTGGGGCAGCAGAGGGGTAGGCGGGGATTGAAGAAGGCAGGGGGCAGGCAACAAAGGGGGAGGCGGGGCAGCAAAAGGGGGGCTGGCTGGGGCAACAAAAGGGGCAGGCGAAGGCAGGCGGGGGGCAGCAGAGGGGCTGATGAAGCAGCTGAAGGGCAGGCGGGGCATCAAAAGGGGGGCTGGGGAGGGCAGCAAAAGGGGCAGGCGAAGGCAGGCTGGGGGCAGCAGAGGGGCTAGCGGGGGCAGCTGAAGGGTAGGCGGGGACTGAAAGGCTAGCAAAGGGCAGAAGTTGGGCAGGCAAAGGGGGGTTGCAGAAGGGCAGGCGAAGGCAGCAGAGGCAGGCGGGAGCAGCAAAGAAGCAGGCGGAGGCAACAGAGGGCAGGCGGGGGCAGCAGCGCAGGTTCACGTCACTTTAGCACGTCGTCTCTCGTTCCGTACATCATGTCAAATTGGCGGTAATTGGAAATGAAATTGCTCATAATTTGGCTTTGCTTTCAAAACATATACATGTATGTGAACATCTTGTTAGAGGGTAGTGGAAACAGATGCACTAAAGAAGTGAAATGCTGGAAGAGAGAGAGAGAGAGAGAGAGAGAGAGAGAGAGAGAGAGAGAGAAATGAAATGAAATGAAATGATATATTAACGTCTTCAAAAGGCCAAAATGACCTATGAGACCAAAAAGGTTACAACAATTGGTGGATCTGATACAATGTCTGTGCAAGAAAAGGTAAAAACAACTAACTGAAACTGAAATAACTGTGAGGAAAAGTACGGTACTAGGAGCTCCTAATGGATAACATCTGGGAGGAAAACTCTAGCAACAAAGGTAAGCATCATACACATCACTATCCAAAGATGTCTCTCATCGGTCGATGGCGGATATCCTCAATGTCCTCCATGGTGAGTACTCTGACTGGACGTCTCCCATGCCGTGCTAGTATGGTCCTGATCCTCTGTTGTAGTCTCCGCCCCGGTGTCGAGATGGACCTCTCATCTTGGGGTGCCTGGACCGCCCCGGCTCTATAGCCCGATCAATCAGTGTACCTCTAGTGCGGCTATACTCTGGGGCTAGCTGCAATGCCTGCTGGCCTGACTGCTCAATCTCTGGTCGAAAGAAGTTTGTAATCTGCCTCTGTAGGTGTGTCTCCCTCTCTGATCCCGTCCCTCTCAAGAGACCCTCTCTATGTCTACGAAGCGCCAGCAAGTATAATCCGAGGCATCTCTGATCCTGGTATCTCATGACTCTAGAAAGTGGTCCGAAACCCTCTCTAAACAGGCAGTGAAAACGGCCTTGTATCTCATAATATACTGGACAGTGACATATGTAATGTAACTCTGTCTCTGGCTCCATCTGGCATAGCTGACAAATCCTGGCCTCAGCTGGTACTCCTCTGAATCTGCCAGTCTCAATCTCTAGCTGGTGTGAGGATGTGCGCATCTGACCAATAACACACCGTACCCCATGAGAAAGATGAGTATCCATGTAGCTGGGTCTAATCACAAACCCATCTTGCGTGAGCTGGAGAAGATGATCTCTATAGAAAGCCATCTTCGTACCAAGCTCCTGTGTCGGCTGTATCCATGTCCTCCTAGTGTCCAGCTGAATCAAATCCTGCCTGATAAGTCTGGTAATCTCTGCCCGTGTGAGAGAGAGGGAGGGTGCATCCAGGGAGTACTGAAATGGAGGTAGCCTTTCCATACTAAAGCCATGCAACTGGAACCAAGCTGTCATCTGTGCATACCAACATGATCCGTCTCCCTGTGATGCCAAGTGTCGTGAAGACTCCAAGGCTAAGGGAGCATATCTGTCTCTAGGGAGAGCCCAATTGCTATGTATAAAGGAGACTGATCGAGTGAGTGCCTCTACCACCAATGGGGGGGCAGCCATCTCTGCACGGATAATATCATGTGGTACGGAGGCCTTGGCCCTAATCATCCGGGAAATCATAGAAACCAAGGGCCTCTCCATATGTCTCCATCCATCAGTGCTACCAGCTCGGCTGTGGTGATCCACTGAGGGTCCCCATATCTCCACTCCATACAGCATGGCTGAAGTGACCAAAGTGTCAAAGAGCCAGAGCTTTGTTCGAGGTTCCTGAAACTGAACCTGCGAACACATCCTCTCTAGTCTCCCCAATGCTGCATAAGCTCTGGTCAATCTGGTCTCCGCTGCTCTCCTCAAGGAAAATAGTGGGCCACTGAAAACCACACCAAGGTAAGTATATGCATCTGTATACTCCACTGTCTCCTGACCATATGTAAAGGTGGGTACTAACCTCCTAACCCACTGTGCTGTGGTGTTAAACACCATCACCTTGGTTTTACCAAGGTTAACAGACAATCCACTGTCCTGTGCAAATGTGTGCAATGCATCCAAATGACGCTGCAGCCCCTCTGGAGAATCTGAGATCAACACAATATCATCAGCATACAATAACAGCGGAATCCATGTCCCTGCTAGCTGTGCTCCTCTGTCACCCTCCCGCTCTACATAGTCTGAAACCTCATCCACGTACATCCCAAATAAGGTGGGAGAAAGGGGGCAGCCCTGTTTCACTCCAATAGTGGAGTGAACCATCTCAGATATACCCTGAGTAGTACGTACCTGTCCCACAACTGTCCTGTATAAAGCCAAAATCCTTGTGCAGTCCCCATGTCTATCAAATACCGCCCATACACTGTATGTTCCTCATCCTGTGATAGTCTAGATAGGCCCATATCCCTAACATCAAGCTCCCTCAACATCTCCTCTGAGGTATCATAAAATACTGTCTGGTTATGGGCGGTCCTGGCATTGAAGTCCCCCAGGAGAATGATGTCACCATCCCTGGAGAACTCCCAAATATCATCATCCAAAATAGAAAAGGGAGACTGCCCGCTAGGTGATGCATACACTGATGTACTAGGAGCAAAATAGCATATAGCAATGTAGAGATATCTGCCCGTCTCTGGCCTCAGTCTAACCCACATGTACCTAGCCTGCTCATCTCTGCGGACTATATGTATCAATGGCTGTAGCTTCTCTCTAAACAATACTGCCACTCCTCCTGAGCCCCATCATCTATGCTCTGAATGAGTCTCCTGTCTACAAGCTGTCTCCCATCGGTATCCACTAACATGTGGCATGGACTGTCCAGGAGCCTGATGCGTCTCACAGTAGAAGATGATGTCCCTCCCAGTGAAACTATCCTCAAAAGCCCCTACATCAAGACGTAGAGATCCATTACAATTCCAAGTAGCAACTTTGAGTGTAGTCCCATAGGTCTCGCGCCGTCATGAAGAGCGCCTCTCCGTAATCACCACTCTACCATCTCTATAGAAGGCCACTTTCCCTTTCTCTCGGGCTGCCCTTATCTCTGGCATAACTTCTTTCATGTGAGCAAGTTGCGAGAGTGTGAGGTCATCTCCAAGAAATATTCCCGTCTTCTTGAGTGTAGGACGTCTCTTCAAGAAGTCCTTCTTCGCTTCCATGGAGGGGAAACGAATGATAAGTGCTCTCTCCTTAGAAGATTCGCCACCACTACCTCTCTTCTTTCCCACTCTCCATGCCTTTGTGTGCGTGGCTTCAATGCCCATCATAGAGAAGAGCTCCTTGGTTTCCCCTTCCGCATCATCACGGTCTTTTAGACCGGACACTCGTACATGTAAGGCCCGGGCCTTCCTCCTTTGCTCCTCTTCAAGGGTCATGTTGATGATGGTGGGAGTGGGGATGGGTGGCGATTCTTTACCTTTCCCTTTCTTGGCGACCTCGATCCATTTCTCCGCCTCGTCCATCTTCTTTTGTGTCTTTGTGATCACCTCCACCCATGAAGATGTCTTCTCTTTATGTTGCTCCTCTTCCTCTCGAATGAGAGAGAGAGAGAGAGAGAGAGAGAGAGAGAGAGAGAGAGAGAGAGAGAGAGAGAGAGAAATAACTTCAGAAGCTGAATACAACTGCCTGAGGTAGGGAGTGGCTCCGTGTGCAGAAGGCAGGGGTGAAAAACACTCAAAACTAATCCCTTAGAATGATGGGGGGGCAGTGCCTATAAATAGGCTAGGCGGAAGCTCAAGAGTCGGGAAGCCGAAGAGTTGGCCATCTTTCTACTCTCAACACAAGAGATGAAAACGATGAAAGTTGCTAACACCCTCTCTCAGATCTTGGGTGGGGAACAAGGCCTAAGGAGCTGGAGTGTGAGGCAATAGAAGGGTGAGGAAGAGGCTTGGTGAACAAGTCTGCAGCATTATCTGTTGTCGAAAAAAAGGCTAGGTCGATCTCCTCTGATGCAATCTTCTCCCGTACAAAATGGTATTGGATCTCAATGTGCTTGGTCCTTGCATGAAAAACAGGATTCCGTGCAATCGCCAAACTGTTGGAAGGTTGGTGATTTCGAGCTTGTGATCTATGGCTAGAGCGTGCCTTGGGTTATCCCATAAGTGGAAGCATGGGAAGTTGAAGCGCCATATATAGGGTGTGGTGGCACCTTGTCATAGATATCTCCTTGGGCCGGTGTTTTGGGAGGCAGCTCACTGGGAGATGGGAGCCCGGTGGAGGGATGCTGCAGTGCCCGTTGGGGGTGTTCGTGGAGCTCGATGGTGATGCAGCTCCTACGTGCGTTAGTCTTCCGCTGCGCATTCTGACATGGTATCAGAGCTCGACCTGCGTGGTCCTGGGCAGTCCTAACCTCTGTTCGATCGAGGTGCTCGAATCGAAGGAGGGTGTTGGAGGGTTGGCGATTTCGAGCTTGTGATCTATGGCTAGAGCGTGCCTGGGATTATCCCATAAGTGGAAGCGTGGGAAGTTGAAGCGCCATATATAGGGTATGGTGGCACCTTGTCATAGATATCTCCTCCGGCCGGTGTTTTGGGAGGCAGCTCACTGGGAGATGGGAGCCCGGTGGAGGGGTGCTGCATTGCCCGTTGGGGGTGTTCGTGGAGCTCGATGGTGATGTGTCTCCTACGTGCGTTAGTCTTCCGCTGCGCATTCTGACACAAACAACTTTGGTTGTTGCATCTGATGATGGTAGGATTCTTCAGAAGAAACCCAATCTCCCAAGTAAACGCCGCAACCAAATCGCCTCATAGGTAGTTGAAGAAGCTGCTCTATACTCCGTCTCTGTAGAAGATAGCGCAATATTAGGCTGCTTCTTACTACAAAATAGCTCCGGATCCAAGAGTGAAACACCATCCTTTTGTAGACCTACTGGTCATAGTAGCAGGGGAACCCCGTTTCCACCCCTTGGGAACGGCAGAATGCGTTCCCCCAAGGCTGAGATGCCTAAACTGGGTGGAACGTGCATGGGGGAACGATTTGGCATGGGAACGGCTAGGGGAATGTGGGGGAATGGTTACATGGAACGTTTGGCTGCCGTTCCCCCTTCGGGGAACGTTTTTTATGTTTGGCCAAGAAAAAAAATGAGAAAAAGTGTATCTGCTGTCGCGAGCCGCTTGCGGATATCCTTGAAAGGCATACCGTGTTGTTGCCTACCCGTGTACTTCCTAGGCCCGTGCGGCGTGCGTGCTTGATAGCTCTGAGTCACGAGTGGGCTCTTTTCTCGGGTCTCTTCAGACTTGAAACTCCTACTTTCCAAGGCAAGGCAGAGGCTACTCACTTTTCCCTCTCTTTCTCTCTCTCGTTCCCCCTTGTTCCCGTTCCCCCTGTGGCCCGTTCCCGTTCTCGTTCCCCCGATGGGGCTTTCGTTCCGTTCTTGTTCACGTTCTGTTGCTACTATGCTCCTAGTGTTTGGATCACTTGCCCAATCAGAATCACTAAAATCCTTGTAAACTGATTTGATTTTGTCCTCTATCATGAACCTGGCCAAAGAAGATGCAACGATTCAGAGTACCTTGAAGATATTTCAAGATGCGAAGGGCACGAAAACAATGGGATTTCACAGGTGTCAGCATGAAGGAACTTAATTAACCAACTGGAAAGTTGAGATCTAGGCGGGTTTTCAATAACTAGATTAAGGAACCCACAAGCTTCCTGTACAAAGAAGCATCAACCAAGTCTGTACCATCGTTGACAGCAAGTTGAGATCCCGCATCCATGGGTGTTGACACATGCTTGCAAGTACTTATTTGAAAACACTCTGAAAGTTCTTGGACATACCTTTGATGAGAGATAAAGATACGTGTCTCTGTCTGAAAGATCTCTAGTCCAAGGAAGAAGTGGAGTAAGCCCATGTCAGTCATCTCGAAAGTGGATGAGAGAGCATCCTTGGTCTTCTGGATGTGCTCAGTGTGACTCCTTGTGATGATCAAATCATCCACATAGACGATTACCAACGTAACTAGTCCCTTCTCCTTGAAGATGTAGAGGTTAGTATCAAAAGCTGATTGTTTGATCCCCCTCTGTTTGAAGAGAAAGAGTCAATCTTTTGGTTCGATGCACGAGGAGCCTACTTGAGACCAAAAGCCTTCCGCAGTCTGAAAAACCTTTCCAGCAGAGCCAGGATGCTGGAAACCTGGTGGTTGTTCAACATAGACGTCTTCCTAAAGATCTCTATTGAGGAAGGCTGATTTTACATCCATCTGGAAAATCTTTCACCATTTCTGAGCAGCCTGAGAGAATGGTGCGGATGGTAAACATTCGAGCTATTGGAGCAAAAGTGTCATCATAATCCAAGTGAGTTTTCTAAGAATAACCCTTGGCCACAAGTCTGGCCTTGTGCTTATCCAGAGAACCATCAGACGTGTATTTGGTTTTGTAAACCCACTTCGTCCCAATGACCAGCTGTAGCAAGCCAACAATATCATAATAGCATAAAAATGCTATGAAAAGCATAAAACCTGGGAAAAATGCCTAAATAAATATGCATATGCAGGATCCCATAAATGGCCCATGAAAATGATGATGTAGACCATCTGGAGATGATATATTCCAACACCTCCTCTTCAGTGCTAGAGGGTCGGTCCAATACCAGCACGTTGAAGTAAGAATTCCAAAAGTAGCCGAAGTTCAGTCCGGGGGATCCTTTAGTTGATCAATGTCTTGTAAAGCATATAAGACTGAAAAGGATCGACGAACACTGGACGAAGAAGAACACCTCCTCTCAAATCGGAAGGAAGAGGTACAAGTTGTAGTAATGGACACATCCAAAGCAAGTGATGTAGAAGCAGCACCGGGATCAATCCAGAAGAAGTTGTTCTCAAGAAAGGGAACCACTGATAGCTCCAAGGAAAATGGTACCTCCTCTGTATCTGCAACAAGTATCGGTACCATAGTGGACTCCTCCTCCTCCTCCTCCTCCTCCTCTAAAGAAACAACTGTAGGTATTGGTGAAGTAGGAGTCGGTGACACCAAAATGCCAGGAGAAGGGCTAGGAACCACCACCAATAGAGCAGTCACTGGAGAAACCGTGGAGGTAGCAACTCCAAAATCCACCAAAGGTACGCTAGATGAAAATACTGTCTGGGTAAAGATTCTCCAACAATAGGAGAAAGATGATCTTCAGACGATGAATCCTCCGCTGGAGGAGGAAATGAAATAACCTCTGGCACAAGAGGATCATCAGGGATAATTGAATCCGCCAGGGTTGAAGTTTGAACCAAAATAGACTCTAAAATAGTGGAAGTAACCACCAATGAGAATTCCATAGAACCCTCTGAAGATGCCTCCTCTGGAACATAAGAAGTGGAATCCTCCTCTGAAAGCATATCTTGTAGCATAGGAGGGGAACCCAGAGAAATATCATCAACACCTTGGAAGGGTAGGAATGATCGTCTGTAATGTTAACGGAGGAAGAAATCGGTGGATGATCCTCAACCTTATATGATGTGACCCTAACCTCTACTGGAGAAGTCATAGCTGTGGTCACTAGGATTGTGTCCTGTGGAGAGGGAGAAGGAGAATCTGAAACTGATAAGGGGGCCACTTTGGCCCTAGTCTCCTCATGTTGTGAGGCAATGCCTGAGTCCGAATACCGCCTTTGAAGTTCAAGCCACAGCTGAGAGGCATCATAAGAAGTAGATAAAAATTCCACTTGTATGGAAGGTGACAAAGATTGGATGATAACCATCTTGGTAGAAGCATTATAAACTCCCCGATAAACAGGATCCAATAATTGAGGAGAAGCAACAACAGCCCAAAGACAAGAAGCCTCCAAAGTTAACTTAGTCCAGTATGACCAAATCTGATTGTTGGTAGAAGTAAGGGGAGAGTTTCCAGAAGCCATCACCACCAAGAATCCAAACCTCCTCAAGAAAGACTAGAAGAGAGGGTGGGTGGGTGATCTAGGCACTAGAGAAGAAATTGTAAAAGGAGAAGCAGGAGAGAAATCTCCTGAAGCCATGTCCTTTGACAAGAAACCTTCTCTTAAGAAAGGGGTTGAATAAAAATAAAAAATCAGCAAATCCTCCTCTCAAGCTGTGCACATCAAGAAGAAACGGAGGGAGGGTGGGAAACTGAAAGGAGAGGAAGATCTCTTCAAGCTGTAGATCCTTGTCCTCTCAGCACCTAGAAGAGGGCTTCAGCAATCCAATCAGCAGAAAAATCAGCAATCTTTGCTGAAAATTCAGAAATACAACAGTCCTAAGTGTCAGATGAAGAAAATGCAGCAATCTTGAGGAAGCCTCTGGTCCCGGAAGAAAACGCAGCACCTTCCACGCTGAAATCTGCAGAAAATGCAACCAACTGTCAAAGCCTCTGCTCCAAAACAGAAAACGCAGCCCTCTTCTGTTCACAAGTCAGCGTTTTGCTATGATACCATGAAAGAAAGTGAAGCAAATAGAAAACACAGGTGTAGGCCCAGGTACAAGACCTGTAAATGCTGGAAACTGATGTTTATTGCTGAAAACTGAGCATGAGGGAAGCCCGTAGGTGTTGTACAATGATAAGAAGCAGAAACAGCTGTAATGACCTCAAGTGGATGGAGAATAATGAGAGAGAATGAGGTGAAAGGGGGACAACCCTTATATAGCCCTCAAGAGAGCTGGTCGGTCAGCTGTAGTAGGCCAACAGCATCATAATAGCATAAAAGTGCTATAAAAAGCATAAAAATGCTATAAAAAGCATAAAAATGCCTAAATAATTATGCATATGCAGGGCCTCATAAATGGCCAGTACAAGCATGAAAATGATGATGTAGACCATTTGGAGATGATATATTCCAACACATGTGACTAGTGTGTGTTCAAGTATCCCGGCTTGTGGATGAATTCATCAGCTGTGATCCTCAAGAACTGATCTTTGCAGAACTGCATCTTTGTGGGGGCAAACCATGTGGTAGTATGTTGATGGGTGAGGTAGAGGAAGGGGGTGCTAAACTCTATTGATGGTGGGAGACGATCCATTTGGAGTCCCTGCGTGAAAAACCAACTAGTGACCCTAGCATACCATACCTGATCATGTCCCAATTACTCTCAAAAGGGCCCTCACCCATAAGTGTATTTGCTTGTATTGCTGATGTCTGCACTTTCCTTGCGTTTGCTGATGCTGCCCCTGATGTGCTGTGTTTTCCACCATGCAGGCTGAAGATGCTTGCGTTTTGACAATTGGAGCAGATCATGACCTCTTTGATGCTTGCGTTTTTGTGAAGAGTAGTTGCTGCTGGTAGTTGGTGCTTTACATAAGGTGTGAGATGTCTATAGGGGCTGGACCTGCCCTGGACGTAGTTGTGGGTTGTCAAAAGCTGGTGATGCATGTGGCATATAGGTGCAGGGATCCAATAATAGAGTAAAAGCTCACGTTTTAATAATTATGGACTTCCACACCTTCCCGTGCCTACAAGTCCAGAAGTCATCTATAACCTATGTGTACCCAAACTTGGCCGTCCTAGGCATAAACCTAGCCTCAAATATACATGTTAGCCATTATGAACCATGGGTTCATACCATTTTATTTCCACCAAATGACAGCATCATCAATCATATAGATAGTGGCATTAAGCACCTTAGCCATTTCTGTGGTCTTGACCACTTTGTAGTATGATCCAAATTGACTAAGCAAGCTGAGCACCTCCACTTGAGTGGCCTCCCTTGACAAGCATGTACACTGTACAGTCGTTAAAAGGTAAAAATGTAATTTCCTTGGTTTTAGGATTGCAAGGGGATTGACAAACGTGTTATACAGTTGAATTTGGTAACACTTGATAGTCTGTGTGTAGGTCATTTCTGGGGTTGAGCACTGCCATAGGCATAAGGTTGTTCATCGTGACTTGAAGGCAGAGAACCTCTTGCTGGACTCTGATCACAATGTGAAGATTGCTGATTTTGGTCTCAGTAATTTTATACGTGAAGGCTATTTTTTGCATACTAGTTGTGGCAGCATCAAATATGCAGCTCCAGAGGTGAGCTTCTCTAAGGTTTGATTAGTGTATTCTATTATGTTCGGATGCAAAATGTTCTCTTTAAGTCTCCTCCTTTAGATGACCTTTTATAGGGACTTGTAGGTCGTTTCTCAACAATCATATGTGGGCCCAGAAATTGATGTTTGGAGCTGTGGGGTTGTGTTATACACTTTTCTTTGTGGAAGCTTCCCTTTCGATGATGATAATATTTCTAATCTCTTCAGAAAAATTATGGTAATCATATTTTTTTGGTTCTTGTTATAGTTTACTGATTTGCTTAGGAGTCTAATGACACGACTAACCAAATTTTCTGGTTTCTACATTTTGTACATCTTCTTGTAGGGTGGTATTTACACCTTTCCAAGCCACTTGTCTGCAGGTGTGAAGGATTTGATTGCTCGAATGCTTCTCGTAGATCCTTCACAAAGAGTTACAATTCCAGATATAAAGCAGCATCCTTGGTTCTTACCTGGGCTCTCCCATTACCTTACGATTCTTCCTCTAGATGCAGCTGAACATGCAATGAGGGTATATGTCATGTGCTTAACATAGTTGCATTTACATGTGTGTTACTTCGAGGAGTATCACTTCCATATGTGCTCATGTTCAACAGAAAATTGATCACTTTAAAGCATATTGAAATATGAAATAACACAAAAGCAATTGTCACAACTTAAATAGAAATGGACTTCCTTTGCCACTTGTATCCTGCTTGTGCTCTCTTGTTCTTCTCCTGTGGTTTACCTGGCCACAACTGGTTGCCTGTCAGATACCACGCTGCTTTTTCTGGTTTCCTGCTGCTCGGGTGGCATAGACTGGCTTTTAGTACCTTGCTAGTGCTCAAGGCTCCTATGGCTATACTAACAAGCACAGGTTCCCTGATTGCCTTCTCCAGGACATCCAGAGGTGGATAAAGGAGATGGGGCAGTCCGTCTCTTTTGAGCCTTGCAGGACAGTGACTAGATGTGCAATGAATGATCTTTATCCTCCATATTTGGGGACACAGTAAGACGTTAGGTAACCATGATAAGCATCTCAGAATAATCATTGATTCACTAAAACTAGAAAAGCTTTTTGGTTGTAAGACAAATTGTGAGTTCTTTAATCTTAGGGAAAATCCTATCCTAGGAAGAGTTGAGACTTGACACCAGAGTAAAGTTCAAATGGTTGTGAATTGGTCGATGCTTACAATGTTAAGGTTGCTCAGAACGTTTCTTGGATTTAGGGCATTCTTTCATAACACATATATGGAAGTATGCCGAGCTGACTGTGCCCTCCTTTAAGAGACAAAGGTGTGGAAGACAGATGGTCTGCTCACTCATCGCTTGTTGCAGTCTGTAGGGAATGGGGGATTATCCTAGAATACAAAGGACCACACTCCTAAAATTTAGGAGAGTTGCTATTTTTGGCCCGACTCCGATGGGAATTCTGTTCGTGTCATTACATCTGGAATTGAGGAGATACAAGAGTTGGCAAAGTGCCTATGACAGAATGTCTACCAGCTGGGATATTTTTAGAGAGAAAGTTTATGGAAGGACCCATCTCTTAGATTGGGACATGTGGCAAGAAAGTGGACCAAAGTGAGACAAGTGGCCTGACACTTGTTAGAAAGTGGATCAAAGTGAGACAAGTGGCCTCACACTTGTCACTTCAGCTATTGTGTGGCTCTCCACTTGTCATTGTAGCCTTCTCTTGCCATTTTAGCTCATGGGAGGTCCAAATCTATAAATTGGAGCCCTCTCTCTTCATTAATGGAGGCTCTCTTGCTGCACACTAGCCTCTACCACCGTTACAGGCTGCCCTAATGATGGCTACTCTCTTTCTCTCTCTCTTGAAGGATGCCCATGAAGGATACCGGCTGTTGGGGACTGTTTTGGAGGCTTCCATCACGAAGAAATACTGAAGGCAAGGGTATTTAATCATTTATTATGATTTCTAGCCATTGTACTTGTTGTACTAGCATTTGTACTTGTTATACTTGTTGTACTTGTTGTATCAGCCCTTGTATTGGCTATACCAGCTTTTGTACTTGCTGTACCACCCATTGTATCGGCCGTACCAACTTCTGTACTTGCTATACTTGTACCAGCCACCGTACTGGTTGTACCAGCCAGTGTACCTACTGTACCAGCTTTTGTACTTGCTGTACCATCCATTGTACCGGTTGTACCAGCTTTTGTACTTGGTGTACCTGCTGTACCAGCCACTGTATTGGCTATACCAGCCATTGTACTTGCTGTACCAGCCACTGTACCGGCTGTACTAGCCATTGTACCTGTCGGCTGAATGGAGAGTTGAGGTATATGGATTATATTGTTGGCTCGGCATTTCTACAGCCTATGTTCCGGCTTGGTTGCCTCGTGTTGGGCTGCGTTATGGCATTTGTATATGGATAATCCGGCATCTCTCGTGAGTAAGGCCCTCAAAGCTTGTACATGATATTATTCTCCTTGGGTAATAAAATACTCCAAGGGGGGGGTCGGCCCATTTCGGCCTCTATGCGGTGTCACGTGTGCAAGCTCCATTTTCAGCATTTGTGGATGTTTTGTCTAGCTTTTATGCTTTATGCAAAGTGATGATGGATATGTGTTAAGGCTGTGGCCATGTTTAAGTGTTTTAATATGCATTGATGGTATCAACAAGTGTGTCAAAGGCCCTAGTCCCCTTGGCACCCGCCGCGAGTTTCAGCATTACTGAGTACTTCTGTGTAGGAGTTTAACTTATTGTTTTTGTGAATCCCTTGGTGTCTCTGATTATTGATATAATTATGTATCTATGCTGCTACAGTTTGATCAGTGGGCTCATATATAGCTCTCCATCTCTGTCTTGGCTTCTTTTTGAAGCTCTAATGGCCTTGTGTAAATTTTTTTTGGTGGAGTTGTGGCAGAGGTCACTAATATATAAAACCATCCCCCCCACCCCCCAAAAGAAAAAAGAGACTAAAGGTGCGGTTAGTAGCAAAATTCTACATTTACCTTGATCGAAGTGAGAAGGGGAGTTGCATAGAGGTTCTACGGATTTAAAGAAAGCTATTACCTCCACTTATGTGTCTACCCCCACTCTTGTGGGAGCTGGAGCCGGAGTCGGACCAGCCTGATGCCTATCTAGGACCAATTCAACCTCTCTCCCCTTAGAATGTGCCGGACACCATTGGACAGGCTCCCCCCCAACCCCCTCCACTTCACCTAGGCCCGCCTCCACCCTTGGCACAGAGGTGAGATCCAACTTCTTCCTGGAAGGCACAACAGCCGGTCCCACGTTGCTGATCCTTTCCAGAGCTTCTCCGAACCTGTGGGGACCCAGAGTGGGGTTGTGATACAGGCAAGCATGGTGGGCATCCTCCTCAACACCACTCTTCCCGACCATACCCCATTCTCATTTGCCTGACCCTTGGCATCCAGAACCGCTAACAGTTGTGCAGATCCCAGACCTCCTTCTACAGGACCCCACCATTGTCAGGTTGATCAAAGAGATATGGTGCATGGGGTGCCACTGAGACCCTAGACCGCTTCCTCTAGGTGGTTTGCCATTTCCTCCATACAACAGCCTAGGAGCAGCTTAGTGCTTTCAAATAGCAATAGAGAGGCCTCTGCCATGGCCTTGCCTCTCTTCAGCGCCTCTAGGAGTAGATCCCGGATAGCCCTTGGGTTGGAGCTCAGCTTGAGATAGCACCACGTACCGTGCTCGCGTCTTGGGAGGAGCAGAGGGTGTGAGGTATATATATCATGCACCCGCCTGTTTTGGTCTCAAGAAGGGATAGAGTCTCCGGAGATTTCTTCGCCAATACTGGGTAGTAGAGATTGGCAGAGCTGAGGATATCCCACATGAGGAGAGGACATGCATAGTATGCATCACAAGAACAATAGAGGATGAGGCCCATTATATGCTCGGTTGTCCGGCTTACTATGAGATACGGGGGAGATTCCATTGCCTCTTCCGAGAGGGATTCGGACCACTCACACGGGTGATACAGTTTGAGGATTAGAGGTGCTTGGGAATGTACTTGATGGAGCTCAGACGACACAAGGATGTAGTGTTGAGGTAGCATGCTGAGAGACAGCCCCGATTCCGACGGGACACCTCACAGATTTCTTTGTGGTACATACATCCACATCGGAATCCATTGCCCACAACAGTTCCTCTACTACGACATCAGAGCCCACCACCCGTACCCACGCTCCAGCTCCACATCACAGAGGAGTTCTTAGTGAGAGCTCTCGATCCATTCTGCGAGCCAGACGTTCCCGACCTAGAGCATGAGGACCCTCCACCACACAGAGACGGATTCGTGAGGTTCTTCGCCGACATGTCACGCTCCCATCATTGAGGCCTGACATTCACTCCACCATCAGATCGGTTTTGGCCGAGGCGGGTATCGACATTAGCGCATATCTAACTCTACACAGGATCATCTGTTGATCACATGTACTGTCAGATGTTTTCATTTTACTTTTTCTTTCAGTTTTCCATGGCTCAGTGTATCCATGGTACCATTGTATTACTTTTGGTCTCATAGGCCCCTTGGGGTCTTCCATAGATGTTAATATAACTTTCTTTCTTTCTTTCTTTCTTTCTCTCTCGTTTTTTCCAATGGAGCATGCATATAATTCTTCATCTTCAAAGGCTGAGTGGTTGGCAGAGAAAGTACAGTGTCCTTGCACATGTTACAAGTACTTGATTAGAAGGGAATGCCAAATCACCATCCAATATGTCAAATGATACGGAGAGTTTGATAGATCCATATTGCAACACACAGGAAACTCTGATTTGGTAATTTAATGGCTCTCTTAATCTCTCTCTCTCTCACACTCTTTCTCACTGACACACACACACACACACACACACACCCTCTGACACACTCTCTCTCTCTTCGCTGTTCCGCCTGCGCCCCCCTCTTTCTCTCTCTTCGCTGTCCCGCTACCTGCCTGCGCCCCCCCCTTTCTCTCTCTCTTCGCTATTCCGCCTGCGCCCACCCCTCCCGCTACCTGCCTGCGCCCCCCCCCCCCCCCCCCCCCCCCCGCCCCCGCTGTTCTGTTCTGTTCTGCGCCCTTTCCCCACCCACCCTTAGTCAGGCCCCCAAGGCAGCAACATAACTCTCTCTCTCTGCTGAATCTCCTCTCTTTCCCTTTCCCCTGCATGACTTGACCCCCCCTCCCTGTTGTTTTGCTGCTGTTTCGTGCTGCTGTCATGGATTAATTTTCAGTCCATTGGCTGTGGGAAGTTCTGCAAAAAGTCATGGCCAAGGACCGGGTTTAAAGAGGAGCTCGTGAAGGTAGAAGACAAGCTCGGCACAATTATCAAAGAAAACAAGAAGATGGTTGACTCTTCCGTTACCGCAATCATAAACCGCCTCTCCAAACTCGAGAAGGGATTTGACAAAATCCAGGAGCTCGAAGAGAGATCTTCCAAGCAAGAGGCTGAGATTTCAGCCTTAAAGGAGGAACTAGTGGAGGCCAAACTGCATGCTAAAAGTCAAGCGGCTGAAATCTCAGCCCTCAAAAAGGAGTTGGAAGCCACTTCAAAAAGCAAGCTTGAGGATGGAGAATTTCAGCCCTCCTTGATTGAAGAGCTGAATACCATCAAGGAACAAATGAGGATCATTCGAGAGGAGGAGGAGCAACATAAAGAGAAGACATCTTCATGGGTGGAGGTGATCACAAAGACACAAAAGAAGATGGACGAGGCCGAGAAATGGATCGAGGTCGCCAAGAAAGGGAAAGGTAAAGAATCGCCACCCATCCCCACTCCCACCATCATCAACATGACCCTTGAAGAGGAGCAAAGGAGGAAGACCCGGGCCTTACATGTACGAGTGTCCGGTCTAAAAGACCGTGATAATGCGGAAGGGGAAACCAAGGAGCTCTTCTCTATGATGGGCATTGAAGCCACGCACACAAAGGCATGGAGAGTGGGAAAGAAGAGGGAAGGTAGTGGCGAATCTTCTTCTAAGGAGAGAGCACTTATCATTCGTTTCCCCTCCATGGAAGCCAAGAAGGACTTCTTGAAGAGACGTCCTACACTCAAGCAAACGGGAATATTTCTTGGAGATGACCTCACACTCTCGCAACTTGCCCACATGAAAGAAGTTATGCCCGAGATAAGGGCAGCCCGAGAGAAAGGGAAAGTCGCCTTCTATAGAGATGGTAGAGTGGTGATTATGGAGAGGCGCTCTTCATGACGGCGCGAGACCTATGGGACTACACTCAAAGTTGCTACTTGGAATTGTAATGGATCTCTACGCCTTGATGTAGGGGCTTTTGAGGATAGTTTCACTGGGAGGGACATCATCTTCTACTGTGAGACGCATCAGGCTCCTGGACAGTCCATGCCACATGTTAGTGGATACCGATGGGAGACAGCTTGTAGACAGGAGACTCGTTCAGAGCATAGAGGACGGGGCTCAGGAGGAGTGGCAGTATTGTTTAGAGAGGAGCTACAGCCACTGATACATATAGTCCGCAGAGATGAGCAGGCTAGGTACATGTGGGTTAGACTGAGGGCAGAGACCGGCAGATATCTCTACATTGCTATATGCTATTTTGCTCCTAGTACATCAGTGTATGCATCACCTAGCGGGCAGTCTCCCTTTTCTATTTTGGATGATGACATTTGGGAGTTCTCCAGGGATGGTGACATCATTCTCTTGGGAGACTTCAATGCCAGGACCGCCCATAGCCAGACAGTATTTTATGATACCTCAGAGGAGATGTTGAGGGAGCTTGATGTTAGGGATATGGGCCTATCTAGACTCTCACAGGATGAGGAACATACAGTGTATGGGCGGTATTTGATAGACATGGGGACTGCACATGGATTGGCCATCCTGAATGGCCTACAGAGATTCCCAACATCGGGCGGTTTCACTAGCTTTCCACATCGGCATGGTGCTAGTACAGTGGACTATGTTATGGCTCAGCCCAGTCTCATTCCCTCTTTTCAGGATTTTATGGTAGGCACTAGGCCGGTTGGAATAGCAGTGGATCATGCTATCTTGTCCTTCACTCTCACATTTCAGTTCAGCACCGCTCCATTGGGACAGGTCTCCACACACACTCGTTATACCTTTACGAGGGAGACTGACACCGTATACACGGATGAGATATACAGACGCCTATGTGCCGAGGAGCCGGGACGGCCATTAGATGAGCTCACTCAGATATTGATAGAGACGCTTCATGCTGCAGCATCAGAGGCATATCCCCATAGTCAGCCTACACGGAGACGATCTGGGAACATGCCCCAGAACAGTTGGTATGATGAGGAGTGCAGAGAGATGAGGATCAGATTACAGAGAGAGGTGCTCATGGGTGTTACCACTCACAGACAGTCACGGATTACCTTCCGGCACCTAGTGCGACGGAAGAAGAGGGCTTATCTTGCTCAGTTAGAGAGGGATTTGTACCAGTTGTTTATGAGTCAGGACTCAGGCGAGGCATGGAGACTATTCCATGAGCATTCACCATCACCAGCCATTACCTCCACAGAGATTTGGGGTGAGTATGCAGCATCCCTGTACACAGCACCAGGACAGCCGCCCCTGCCAGACCCATCGGAGCCATGCCCAGAGACGTGTGCTTTCTTTACTGCTGAGATGGTAAGGAAAGCTATTGACAGGATGAGGACTGGGAGAGCATATGATCATGATGGTTTGGTAGCAGAGCACTTTATTCATGCCAGAGATATGCTTGCAGAGCTTATTGCTATGATGTTTAACCGAGCCATGTGTGAGGGTTTTCCTGAGACTTGGAATATGTCCACGATTGTGCCTATCTTCAAGTCAGGGGATCCCATGCTTCCTGGGAATTATCGTACCATCATGATTGGTCACACATTGGCTAGATTATATGCATCTATTCTTGAGCAGGAGTTGAGTAGATGGGCAGAGAGAGAGGGCATACGTGCATCAGGGCAGGCAGGGTTCAGGAGAGGTTTCTCCACTCTTGACCATATCTTGACACTCAGAGCTATTATTGAGGAGGGCAGATTATATGGCAGGAGGATTTATTGTTGCTTTGTGGATTTCCGCAAAGCTTTTGACACAGTACCGAGAGCCAGACTGATGCGCAGACTACAGGAGATGGGAGTGCCCACAGAGCTGATTTGGGGAATCATGGCTTTATACAGGACAGTTGTGGGGCAGGTACGTACTACCCAGGGTATATCTGAGATGGTTCACTCCACTATTGGGGTGAAACAGGGCTGCCCCCTTTCCCCTACCTTATTTGGGATGTATGTGGATGAGGTTTCGGACTATGTAGAGCGGGAGGGTGACAGAGGAGCACAGCTAGCAGGGACATGGATTCCGCTGTTATTGTATGCTGATGATATTGTGCTGATCTCAGATTCTCCAGAGGGGATGCAGCGTCATTTGGATGCATTGCACATGTTTGCAGAGGACAGTGGATTGTCTGTTAACCTTGGTAAAACCAAGGTGATGGTGTTTAACACCACAGCACAGTGGGTTAGGAGGTCAATGCCCACCTTTACATATGGTCAGGAGACAGTGGAGTATACAGATGCATATACTTACCTTGGTGTGGTTTTTAGTGGCCCACTATTTTCCTTGAGGAGAGCAGCGGAAACCAGATTGACCAGAGCTTATGCAGCATTGGGGAGACTAGAGAGGATGTGTTCGCAGGTTCAGTTTCAGGAACCTCGAACAAAGCTGTGGCTCTTTGACACTTTGGTCACTTCAGCCATGCTGTATGGAGTGGAGATATGGGGACCCTCAGTGGATCACCACAGCCGAGCTGGTAGCACTGATGGATGGAGACGTATGGAGAGGTCCTTGGTTTCTATGATTTCCCGGATGATTAGGGCCAAGGCCTCCGTACCACATGATATTATCCGTGCAGAGATGGCTGCCCCCCCATTGGTAGTAGAGGCACTCACTCGATCAGTCTCCTTTATACATAGCACTTGGGCTCTCCCTAGAGACAGATATGCTCGCTTAGCCCTGGAGTCTTCACGACAGTTGGCATCACAGGGAGACGGATCATGTTGGTATGCACAGATGACAGCTTGGTTCCAACTGCATGGCTTTAGTATGGACAGGCTACCTCCATTTCAGTACTCCCTGGATGCACCCTCCCTCTCTCTCACACGGGCAGAGATTACCAGACTTATCAGGCAAGACTTGACTCAGCTGGACACTAGGAGGACATGGATACAGCCGACACACGAGCTTGGTACGAAGATGGCTTTCTATAGAGATCATCTTCTCCAGCTCACGGAGGATGGGTTTGTGATTAGACCCAGCTACATGGATACTCATCTTTCTCATGGGGTACGGTGTGCTATTGGTCAGATGCGCACATCCTCACACCAGCTAGAGATTGAGACTGGCAGATTCAGAGGAGTACCAGCTGAGGCCAGGATTTGTCAGCTATGCCAGATGGAGCCAGAGACAGAGTTACATTACATATGTCACTGTCCAGTATATTATGAGATACGAGGCCGTTTTCACTGCCTGTTCAGAGAGGGCTTTGGACCACTTTCTAGAGTCATGAGATACCAGGATCAGAGATGCCTCGGATTGTACTTGCTGGAGCTGCGTAGACATAGAGAGGGTCTCCTGAGAGGGAGGGGATCAGAGAGGGAGAGACACCTACAGAGGCAGATTACAGACTTCTTTCGACCAGAGATTGAGCAGTCAGGTCAGCAGGCATTGCAGCTAGCCCCAGAGTACAGCCGCACCAGAGGTACACTGATTGATCGGGCTATAGAGCTAGGGCGGTCCAGGCGCCCCAAGATGAGAGGCCCATCTCGACACCGGCGGAGACTACAACAGAGGATCAGGATCATACTAGCACGGCATGGGAGACGTCCAGTCAGAGTACTCACCATGGAGGACATTGAGGATATCCGCCATCGACCGATGAGAGACATCTTTGGATAGTGATGTGTATGATGCTTACCTTTGTTGCTGGAGTTTTCCTCCTAGATGTTATCCATTAGGCGTTCCTGGTACCGTACTTTTCCTCATAGTTGTTTCAGTTTCAGTTAGTTGTTTAGTTGTTTTTAGCTTTCCTTACACAGACATTGTATAAGATCCACCAATTGTTGTAACCTTTTTGGTCTCATAGGTCATTTTGGCCTTTTGAAGACGTTAATATATCATTTCATTTCATTTCATTTTCATTTCATTTCTCTCTCTCTCTCTCTCTCACACATACACACACACACACACACACACACACACACACACACTCAATTATTTTTTTCTCTCTCTCTCAATCATTGTGTTTACGCTCAACACAAGGGCGGACCATTTGGATAGCCATATGGTGTACTTTCTTTCTTTCTTGTCAGCACAGCTACTTGCTTCAGTGTGTCTCGTTATGTCATGATTTTAAAGAGCAGGATAAGCACATCTATAATTCATGTGTGCTCGGGCAAGGCCCTCCCATGCCAATGCTTCTGTCTGGCTCTGACGAGCCTTTTTTTAAAGGTAACTAGAGGGACTCACCAATCTTAGCAGGTCGAATCCTCCATTCTGCCCTTCTCTTTGCTTGAGAGTCTTGAGTTCTCGGTTCCAATGGTATGTTACAAGAAACTGGGTCCTAGGAGTTTTGACCACAAGTACACCATTCAGTTAGACATTTCTACCCTAACGCATGCCATGCCAATGAGGATTGTCTATATAGGGAGAGATTATTTTATAATGTCAGCCTGAGTCCAATGGATTCTCATTGAGTTGGTTTCTTAGAAGTTGAATCACTCAACCTTTATCCACCTACACTATGAAGAGACAGATTCTCCGGCAACAGGTTAGTTACCATCTACTGTTAGCATATGGTTACTAGAGACATGAAAGAGCAGGCCATACAAAAAGCAGAGGAAAGGAAAGATGTATATATGCTTTGAATCTGGTATGTATCCATCATAGGGGTTTCTTTTCACCTTCAAGATTCTCATGCTGTAACATAAGAAGCATTTGCGGGATTCAGGACAAAAGTTATGTGGATGAGTGGGTGTTAGATGTAGGATGCACAGTGAGTATAGCACCAGGCACTACCATGTCACATTTCACGCCCATCTTTCTATGTCATTTTTCCTAGAGTATGGATCAGCTTTTAGAGTACGGTTCTGAGCATGCTTTGGGAGATGATGAGTCACGTTTACAAAAAATACACATTCAGCGACTCCATGACGAATTTTTCTGGTCTTTGTTGAAAATATTGTTGTAGGCAGAATTGGACCATCAAAACACTTCAGTATCAGAAGAACAACATTTTTATGTGAACATAACCTCAAATTAGTTGTGCCTCATCATCTGTAGGTACATGGAGACATTCTACATGAAGTTGTAAGGCTGGGCTTTGACAGCAGTCAGCTTTTGGAATCCTTGCAAACGCGAGTAAAAAATAAGGCAAATTTCAAGCCAAGTAGCAACTCCTGGCACATTTTCTTTTTGGCGTTGTGATGATAATATTAGTACTCAATTATGTACTGCCAGTGGCTTGTTGTGTTTAACTGGATCTTTGTACCATGCATAGGCAACAGCTACGTACTATCTGATTTTGGATAATCAGCACAGTCTTCTCGACAGATACTTGGGAGGTGACGTGATAGAAACAGCTGTAAGTCCTGTTGCTCCCTTGACATAATTCCAATGTTGTTCCTCTTTGTTATGTATGCGTTCTTGATTTTGGGGGTTTAAAACCTTATATGTTTGGAAATCAAGGCTTATTGGTTTAATGGGATGCCTAGATGGCAACAGATACTGGGTCCTACTTTCTAGTTGCATAGACAGGGTGTAGTTTACTATCTTCACACAGTTTCATGATTCTGGGATTGCCACACCCATACATGGAGCTGTCTATTGCCACGTATCCTTCCCTGTAGCTAACTTAATCCATGCTTAAACTGCCTCCACTCCCAGTTCTCTTTTACCTTTATCACTTAAGCTGCAGGCTAGATCCTTGTTATAATGCTAGTCTTTTTATGTGACACTCTACCGAGCCTAAATTGTAAAGGGGAGTGCCTCAAGATATTGGATTCACAGGAACAAGTAAATCATTTTGCAACCGAATAAATCAAAAAGTTCATAACACATGTAAGCAGTCTAGATGGATGCTATGCAAGAATTTTGTATATCACACTAGGGACCATTAGAACTGGGGTGGTTCGTCCCCCCTCAGGTAGCTTGTATTTCTCACTAAACAAGGCTTTGCAGCAGCGCTAAGTCATCTGGAGAGTCACATCACAAATCCAATCAATCAATCAATCAAATCCAAGAATAGAATTTGGTTGTTTGTGAAGAAGATCTTGGACCGTCTTCTTAGAAAACACATGTTGATTTCTCTTCTTCGTAAAGTAAGTGAGGGCAGCATAAAATCATTCTTTTTGCTTGTTTTTTTGATTATTGTGAACGGGTATAATCTGATGCTGGTTTAAGAGAACTGGAAACTCAATGTGAGCTGAGCTCTTCCTCTTTACATCCCTTTGTGTGTTGACACCTTATTAAAGATGGTGCAGTCTCCCCCATAGACACTGGTAGCATGTTACTAAAAGACATAGCTAGTTTGGCTGTAATAATGAGGCGAAGCTGATGCTAACTTATGGAACTAATGATGGTTTTATTACACAATTAGTAAGTTAGAAGTTAATGACTGTGTAAAGTGACTTTAAGCCACCTCACTAAGAGTACATCTTAAGTCATGTCTAAGATGCACACTTGTGACATGGAAATGAAAGCCCATTACCTTACCAATCCGCACAAGCCTCTTGAAGAGCCTCTTGAAGGCTCATCTGTCTAGACACTGTAAATTTGTCAAGGAGCACATTTTCCAAGGGCAATTTCATGCACATCATCAAGCAGAACAAGACAAAACTATAAAACAAACACTTTGGTCCGATGCAAGAAGTGTGGTCGTAAGAGCCAACAAGCAGGATATTTTTTATCAAGAACCAGAACAAATTTTTTGTCAAGGTTTCTAGAATGAAAAATCAATATGGCCCTAACAAATCCAGTGATTAGGCAAATTGAGGTCTTTTCAACATACCAAGGAGCCACTACTACTTTTTATCTTTGCAATGTTTTGCGCACTTTATCATTGCTACTTTGTTCTCTATGGTTTTTGTGACCAAAGCCCTCCTTTATGTGATCCATGCATGGTTCAGGAGAGTTACGAGGTTTGCAAGATTCTGGGGAGGCTTCAATAAGAGGCCTTTGACATCACTTCACATCCCACAAGCCCAAATCCTAACCATGTGACCAGGGTCATGATTGGATGGAGCACAACAAGTTGTCCACTTCGAGCTTCTAGAGCTTATGATGCCACTGTGAGTAAGAAAGAAGCGCAAAGGGCTGCGACAATCCTAAGGCAGAGCCTTTTTCACATGGGGTGCTGAGGCTACTTATCTTAATTAAGCTCTCAAATAAACCTGTTTGTCATGGCTTCCTCTCTTAACTGTGGGCCACCAATACGTTGACCCCCTTCCCTTCTCCTTCCTTTCCTATCAAGGTTGATCACACCAAAGTGGTTTAGTTTATTGAATTTGAATCTGCTGTTGTGTGTTTACACTAAGCGCTTCAGCGCTCATTGAGGAAGACTAGAATGCAGGGCGGACTTTAGAAATCACTTTATTTTTTCAAAGCCTTTGATACAATCCCACTAGCTCAACCAATCAATAGATTGATAGAGCGAGTAGTCGCTGAATGATTTCGCTGCTTCTTTTCGAGGGAGTGGCCCTCTATTGGCAAAAAGACACTACTCTCCATTCCATATGGTGCAAATAATTCAGTGTCTCTATTAAACCTTCTAAAGGAGTTACAAAGCCATTTGTATGCCTTGAAAAACTTACGTCAGGACACAGAGGTAAAAGAGTTAACCTTGATAAGGCCAAGGTTATGATCTACTATACGTTCAGCAAGTAGCACAACCTTTACAATTGGTGCTTAGAACTTGGCTACATCTAACAGATGCAAGGAACATTATGGATGGCATCAATAGATACATGGACTAGCTAATTGTTTATTATTGTTTGCTTTTTGGTGCAAAAATGATCCAAAGAGTACACATTAATACTTTTACCCCTTACTCAAACAGGATGCAGGGCATAACTAGCTCGGTGGACTAATATAGAAATTTGAGACCATGGTTGACTACATTTGACTTTATCAAAGTTCTAATTTGATATTGGAGTAATTATACATGAAGGGTCTCCCCTTTACTTAGGGAAGGTGTATTTAGATGTCATTGGGAGTTTTTCTTCAACATTTTCATGGACATAAAAGAGCTTTGAATTGCAAGACTCTTTTGAGCAATGTGCAAAGTTTCATTATCATATACAAGAGGCATTTTGGATTCAAATGCGAGGAAGATGTAACATGCATGCTTTTGCTACCCATGGTCTCTTCGTGATAGGGAATGCGTCGGAAAATACACAAGGAGTGCTCCACTCGGAGCCTTACATGGCTAGGAAGATTGTCTTTAATATTACTATAGTTTATTGTAGAGGCTCACTCCCCTCATCAAAGAGATAGGGCACAAGAGAAGGTTTGGGAGTCCTTGGCTAGGTTGATTTTTGATGACGTGTGCTTTACTTCATGTCCTTTTTTAGCAGATGAGCTTAGATATGTGATGCAGGCATTATTCCATGGTAAATGTACTAGGGATGGTGTCATCTCTTAATTTTTCACGAGTTTTTGGGATGACATTGGCGAAAAGATTGGGGGAGAAGAGAGAGCTTGAGCTCTTGCAAGCGCATGCACACTCACATAACAATGGACAACACATACACACAAAGATGGAAGGTTGAAATCTACTTCTTCTTCTCACTCTTAAAATAAGGCTACAAAAGATAAGTGAAAACCCAACATAAGTATTAGGGTACTATGTATAAGTTGTCTATAATGTGAACACGCTAAATAAGTGAGCCGACAAGAGAAGTATGCCATAACTCGGCGGGTGGACTATGTAGGTGTAGTCCAGCTATAGAATCACTAGCGAAGATCTGTCGTGTCGGCTCTATCAACCGTGTCAGTGATGTAAATGTGGTAGGCACGTCGTGAGTGTCAGCTCTGGTCGAGCTTGACATCTTAACACTCTCCTTCAAGCTCAACTCCATCTCCAAGACTCCAAGCATGGTGTGGAATTCGCGAAGCTTCTCAGCTCCGAAGGCCTTGATGAAAATATTAGTAACTTGCTTCTCTGTGCTGACGTACACAAGATTAATATCTTCTACCAAGACGACCTCTCTGATGAAGTGATAGTGGACCTCTATGTGTTTGGTCTGCACATGAAACAACACTGGGTTCTCGGCTTACTGTATGCTAGTAAGGTTATAATAATAAATGACAACCTCTTTGTTCACATGCAGCTCCAAATCTCCAAATAGCTTGTGTAACCAAGCTACCTCACATGCTATCATCGTAGCACTCTTGTACTCTGCCTCTATACTTGACTAGGCATCTGTTGGTTGCTTCTTGTTGCTCCAAGTAACAACATCACTCTCAAAGGAAAACATAAATCCGCTAGTAGATCTTTTGTCCAAGATGCTACCAATCCAATTTGCATCAATGCATTTATACACTCGCAACTCTATACTAGCCTCGTAGAAGAGACCATAATCCAATGTGGACTTCATGTAGCATAGTATGCGTCTTATACCATCCAAATGCGACTTCCAAGGAAATTGTATAAAGTGGCTCTCTAACCCAACTATGTAGTTAAAGTCTGGCATGGTGATCGTCATGTAGATCAAGCTACCGACTATCTTTTTATATATAGTGGGATTCGCCAACATCTCACATGTATTCGCACTCAGCTTGCCATTCTGATCCAATGGTATAGAAATAGACTTATAACCAGCCATACCATATTTGGACATGTCCAAAGCATACTGTCATTGTGACCACCATATGTCCTCAGGCATCCTAATGACCTTAATGCCAAGAAAATATCTCAGCTCATCCAAATTCTTCATGTTCTTCTTGGGGAGATCTTTCACATGCTCAACTTCCTGCTCATTGTCACCCCCAACAATCAAGTCATCCTCTTATCACTCTTTCGCATATAGAGTGAATGATTTGCATCTGCCATATGCTAACAGTGATAAGATACTTTGCGATTTGTTCTTGCCATGCTCTCGGCACTTATTTCAGACCATACAAGGCTTTACGCAACTTGCAATCATAATTTGGGTGACTCAAGTCGTCATAACTAGGTGGTTGGTCCAAATACACTAATTCTTGCAACTCACCATGCAAGAATGCATTCTTTACATCCATCTGATGTAAGAACCAATCTTTTGACACAACCACTATAATTACAGCTCTCATGGTTGCCATCTTGGCAACAGGACTGAATGTCTCCTCATAATCAGTGTCGTAGGTTTAAGCATAACCTTTAGCAACCAATCTAGCTTTGTACTTGCTAACGCTTCCATCTGAGTTGTGCTTCACTTTGTACACCCACTTACATCCAATGGCCTTTTTACCCTACATACAAAGGCACCAATTCCCATGTCTTATTTGCATCTAATGCAACCATTTCTTCATCCATAGTTGTATCCTAACTTGCATGTCTAACATCATCCTCAAAACATGTGGGTTCAAATTTTGCACAACCTTTGCCATGTATGCATAATGGGTGAGCTACATAACCATCATACATCAATCTTTGAACATGGTTTTTCACCCTATTTCACCTACATGGTCCTAGATCCATCCTTGGTGTCCTCGCGGTTGCCCTAGCCTTCCTTACACCAGGTGTCCTGATAGTATTCCAAACTCCTTGATAACGCTGTGCTCTGAGCGACACTCTTCATCAACAAATGAATGCCTTGCTAAAATGTCAGGCATGCCAAGGGGCTCATCGACCTTCTCTTTGCCTTTACGTGATGCATCAGTTAAATTTGTAGGATTGACATTCTGACACAACCCGTCACTCCATGGTCTATCAATAGACCTGCTACTAAAGGACTCTCGGTTCACTCAACGCCCATGATTGTTGACTTGCATTTTGTACAACTATCTATTCTTGTACATCAGTCCCAATTGAGTCGTTAGATCAGCATACCAGCTTCTTATCTCATCAAATACAACATCCCTACTCACCTGTTGAAATTGGCAATTCCAAATTGTTGGGGGTGAGAGGTGAGTTGGTCAAATTGATTAGAGAGAGGATTCGTTAACACACCTAAGTTTACATTGAGAAGAGGTGTTGAAATGTGCAAGTAATGTAAAATGAACAGGTTATTTGGTTGAGTGTGTGAATGCACCCTAGAGGTGCAAGATATTGTGCAAAGATAAGAATGCCACATAAGATATCGTGTGAATGGTGAGAGCCACATAAAAGAATGTGGAAAAAGAGTTGCCACATGGCACGATGATGTGTAAAGGAGATTGGGTCTCTGGCCATCTATATTAGAACCTTTCATTTATATGGTTCATACAACATATGCAATAAAGTATTGTTGAGTGTGCTACTCTCTCTCTCTCTCTCTCTCTCTCTCTCTCTCTCTCCCTCCCTCTCATGGAGTTTTTGGTGTGGTTTAATTCACCTTAGTTTATGCTTAATCTATATTACACAACACCATGATCAATCCCGTATTAGTTTGTTCAACATGGTATCAGAGCTAGGATGGGCTCTTAATTATGGTGGACATTTATGTATAGTTGTTTTTATGAGAGTTCATTTGATTAAGCATATTGTATGATTTTGCATCATTTATTATGAAAAAAATTAGGCACACTCATTATCATTAGTATTTCATTTGGAGAGAGGTTATGCTGTTGGTGATTGGAGAGACCATGAAGCTACCTATAAAACTAAAAATGAAGATTTTAGCAATATGAAGTCTTATGGAGTCTTCATCAACAACAAAGAAGCTGGCAACAAGAAGGTTAAGCAATGAAGGTTGGCTTTGTGAGTTTTGCCTGATGAAATTTTGAAGAAGAGTTTCTAAGTGATGGAATATGTGAATCCCACGGTTCTTTGCATTTAGCAAGGAATATGAAGAGCTGTAAGCTTGTCCATGAAGGGGATAAGCAGTTAAGGGCTAAGGAAAGAGCCCATGTTTGAGCACACCAAAAGGAGAGCTGTGTTAGCTGAGTTGCTCATGAAGGATGAGCAAGATATGTGGGAGCCATTGATAGATTTCATGATGATACACTTGTGGTTTCTGAAAGAATCTTGTAGAAGCACCCTTGGAAGAAGTTGTATGCAAGGATGGAAAGCATGTTTTGAGCTTAATTGGAAGATTATTATAGCCATATAGATGGATGTGTAAACCTCAAGGAGGAGGTTTGTTCATGTTTTTTTTTTAAAATCCAAAGGTTAGTTGGTAACAAGAAGAAGGGAGCTCCAAGAAGAGACTATAGACTAGCTAAGAGTAAGAAGACAAACACCTTGTTTTATTAGTAGGTAGCGCATATTAGAAGTTTGCAGATTTAAGCTCATTAGGGCTAAAAACATTAAAAAAAGGGTTGTATTTTAATCACTTATATCGGATTTGGATTAATCTTTAGACCAATAAGAATGTGACATTCAACCACATACATGACATTCGGTGTCATATCTACTTTTCACTAACTTCACTAGTTTTGGCTATTTTAGTGGGTTATCACCACTTTAATGTAATACGGCACGCCTATTTCTAGGGTTTCCAACTTCAAGGGCCTGTCCCACGTACCAAATGTCAGTACTTCAAAAAATAAAAATTTAAAATTTAGGTTCCTCCCAAAATGAACAGTACATTCGAGTAAATGCATTTCAAATTCCCTAGTCTACAATCGTTGCACCTCTTTCTCATTGTCTTTGTGCATCATCCTCTTCTCTATTCATCATCAAACAATTTCAAGATAATAGTCCAACTCGAGGCACACTCCTAATGCCATTCATCATGCATTCTTCACAATGTTAAAGATGACTAAGATGTGTGGAAAACAATAAAAAGGCAACCATTATGCAAATGTCCTCACATGATAAAAAGGCAAAGAAGAGGCTTACTACAATACCATTGGAAGGGGCGTATCTTGGAATTCAAGATAGCTAAAGATGGGTGCAAGGTAAAGATGTAACATGTGTACACGGGAAGAGACATGCACATGCATCCTTCTACTCTAGTATTTGTATTGCAAGCTCGTTGTAAGATTTTTTTAAATAAATTGATTTATGTTATTTATGATTCTAAAGATGGCTATAAGGCAATGATGCATGTGTACACGAGAAGAGACTGTATCTGCATTTCAAGCTCATTGTAAGATTTTTTATAAGTTAATTTATGTTATTTATGATTCTAAGGTTTATTTATATGTGTTGTATACGTGATAGATGTTTATCCATCAACAGCATTGAGTGGCAACCTATGGAGTCATTTATCGAGACTTTTGAAGCTATGCATGCTAATCTTGGGAAAGTGTGGAGTGGATTCAAAGGAAAAATAGACATTGAGTGATATGACAACATATTTCTTTCTGTCGATGCAAAATGGACGTTGAAGAATGTGGGTGAGTCCTTGGAATTTCTATTAGATAGCATACCATCAAACTTTAAATTTAAGGTAGATGGTATTACGTTGGGAAGAAGATCTGAAAATACTCTCAGTTGTATGAAATGTTTGTTCCTCCTTGCAATATTGAAGTTTAGTTCTTAATACAAGGTAAATTTTCTCACATTTATCTTGTCTTTAGGATTTAATATTGTTATATTTAAGACACAAGATAAGAAACTGAACTCAATAATCATTCCCATCTTATATTTAAGATATAAGAAAACATGATCAATGTTAAATAAAAAACAAAACTCAATATACAGTAATCTTATATACACATATATTTCAAGGGTATCTATACAAGTTAGCTAGATACAAAGAGTGAGAACCAAAACTCCTGTTCTCAATATTTTTCTACTCCTTAGGCTTTGGCTATGGCTCGTTGCTCTATATGGATTCTTTAGTTGACTTGACTTGTTTTCAACAGGCTTCACTTTAGCCTTTCCTTTCTTCTCTAATACTTTTGTTGTTTTCTTCTTTGTGGATGCCCTAAATTTCAATGGAGATCGCAATGGAGACATTGTGGCCAAACCCTTCTTTTTCGATATCTTTTTTTTCCTCTTTTGTGGTGGTAGTGGTGAATCTGGATCAACGGGAAGGTATACACGATTCACGAGTATTAGTCTGATTACCTTTGCTCTCACTCACCATATATATATGTGTCTGTACAACATGAAGATGTAAACTGTAAATTTTTTTTTTTGAAACAAGTCTTAAGCACAAAATTTGAAGCTCACAACAAAAAGTTCCATACTAGGTCGAGGTGCTATATTTCAACCCATCGAAAAGAGACACCAAAAACAGCTGTCCCTCATGCAGACACATTGCATCTTCTACCACTAAGGGCCTAAGACAACTCCTCCTTAGTGAGTGTTGCTTGATACATGAACTCATGAGCCATTGAATCCAAGCTAGAACTCACAAGTACACGAGGTATAAGTGCTTACATGGCATGTATGCCAAGTGCTTGCTCTTTCGTTTTTGAAACCCTTAACATGTGCATCGCAAAAAGTCAACTACTAACATAGAGTAGTTCACACTCTTTGTTTATTATAAAGGAATCCATATAACCACAAGGTGGTGTTTATTAAGGGACATTTTATCATGTGGATGCTAACAAAATAATTGTTACATTTAGAACATATATTTGGAGCCATATGTGGATGCTAACAAAATAATTGCTACAAGTAATACATATATACTTTTGAAGTAAAACCTCATTAAACCATACCCTTACAAGAAAAGCTTATGTATCACAATTTACAGAAGGAAGAGCATTTTCTCACATGGCATGTTGTCAGACAGTGTAGAGGAAGCGAAGGCATGGAGTGAGTGCGCCCGCGAACATAGTTTCAAGCATTTGCCTTCGTTTGCATCTTGCTTTGCCAGACTAGCCTTTGGTCCCAGCTAGGCACACTTTGCTGGTATTCGCATCTTGCTTTGCCATACTAGCCTTTGGTAGTGCTTGCTGTGTTAAGTTATTTGGCTTGGAGTGAGACACTTTTGTCAAGGCTTGAATCCCTTTGAGTCAACAATCACCTTGAAACTATGAAGCTTAAGGCATTGCAGTTTTTGTAGTCCCCCTTTGTTGCCTCCGTCACGTCGTGGTAAGCTGTGTTGTAATTAAAGTCTGCAACGTCCAAAGAAGTGTGCACAGTGTGATTTGGGGACTTCTTTGTTGTCGGAGGATTTGAATCCGTTTGTTACAGTATGCTCTCTCTCTCTCTCTCTCTCTCTCTCTCTCTCTCTCTCTCTCACACACACACACACACACACACACACACACACACACACACAATAGAAGCTTGCCTTTACTGCCTTTTCGATTGCCTTGGCGGGTTGTAGATCTACATGTCTCTCCACCCTACTTCTCGTGCTGCCCCCATGCCACTCTGAGTGCATAGCTGTCACTGTCTCCACCCCATGTAGCTTTGATATGGCTTTGTAGTCCTTCTTGCTTATTAAAATCTTGTCACATACCTCTACCACCTCATCAGGCTTGACCAAGTCACGAAAGTCATTGCAAAATTCCTTGAGTACCGTCCTTCAAAGCCCTGTACACTCTAAAAGCTTGAACATTTCAATTAAGTCATTGTTTTTTATAGAGCAGACTTGATCAATACAGTTCTATCCAATTGTGTATTTTTTGTTGAGATTGTTTGGGTTAGATTGTTAGCAAGCATTAGGAGTAGCTTAATATTTTAAAAAAATTCTTAAAATCATCAAAAAATCCTTGAATTTGACTAATTTCTCTTAATGGACTAGTTTTTGTCATTAAGGGTGAGTATTCTTGTCCAAGAGGTCAAAAAATTAGAAAATGTGTTAATTGGAATCTAAATTGATCATACGAGTATTCGAAATTGAGGTTTTTGAGTGTTTTGAGAGCATCTAGATGCATCAAAACATCTAATCACATCAATTCTTTGATCAATTGGAGAAATTTGACTCTCTTTGCTTAATTTTGCCTTAAAAGAGGAGACTAATTAAGAGTCTAATTAATCTTTTAATTTAGATTAATGTACACAATTTTTGATGCACAAAGATTAGCATTCTCTTGCTCTATCCAATGATGTGCTCAATTGTGTGAATTAATTAAGGATTAATAGTTAATTAGAGTTTTTGATTAGTGTAAAAGAAAGATTAGTGAAAAGATTAATCTTAGATAAATCTTTAATCACTTTTTTACATAACTCATTAAGACTAATGAGCATTCAATGAGTAGATGCTCATGAGTCGTCAAAATTATCCATTAAGACTAATGAGCATTCAATGAGTAGATGCTCATGAGTAGTCAAAATTATCCATTTTGTGGGTCATTTATAATAAAGAGTGTAAGATGTGATTAAAAGGTCATAAACGGCTTGGGACGTGAAAAGGTCTGCAAAAAAAAAAACCTCTGTTTGGATGTCCGTATCTCCTAAATCGTATATCCGATATGAAGGCACTTTAGGGCTCACCTAAAAGCTGACATCGAGCTCTTCAACTTTGGACTTGGTCGTCCGAAGTCAAAATCGACCATTTTAGTCTCCGAGCCGTATTCGGGATACTTTTTGAGGTTCTAAACGACAAGATCACGGACGACTCAGGGAAACAAAGTTGTAGTGCTCCAAAAATACTACAACTCCCTCATATAGAGTTTTTCAAAATTCCTTTTGAAACACCCTAAAAAATGTGCTGCGAAACAGGGAAAAAATTCTTAGATTTTTTTGGGTCTTGAGATAGTGATGGAAAATAAGTTTTAGGAACTCCTCTTCCATCTGAGAAGCTCCTAACATACGTTTTTTACGAAAAAAATATCTTAGAGGTCGTTCTGCGTATAGTGCCTAAGCTAATTAGGGGGGCGAACAGACACCTGTTTGATTCAACAGAGAGTACGTTGAGGTTGTAATGGGCTGTGGGAAAGTATAAAAAGCAAAAGAAAAAAAAATTGTGATTGCTCATTAAGGAGCATTTAGGCACTCTGACATGGCCAATGATAGAGGGATTGCCAGGGATCACACAAGAACTCAACCCAATGGCTGACATCTTCGAGCCATTGAGATCTATGCCGCAAATTCACCTCCCAATGCCGTTAGCCATGCCTATAACAAGCGTGTGATCGGGTTTCACATCCCCTATGACTTCGATCCCACCGGGCTTTGGTCCTTTGCCTAACATTCTCGCAAATCCTATAAGTACCAACCCTTTCCTGGATGCCCACACCTTGGATATACTGACTAGTCTAGGAAGGGGGATGGCCCAAGGACTCACTGAGTCTCTTCCAACAAAAGCACTCATAAACGGCCTCAATGATTCATAAAGAAATATGGCCGTTTAAATTTCTAAAATTATGGGCAAATACGATGGAACAATAGACCCTGTTCAATTCATTCAAATGTTTGAACAGAGATGTGAAGCCTTTGGAAATCCCAACTGCCCCACTAAGGTACATGTGTTGAACTTATGCTTAGAGGAAAAAGCTAGTCGATGGTTTATCGCATTGATGCCGACGATCAAGACCAACTTCAAAACCTTGAAATCAACCTTTATACATGGCTTTTCTAGACAAGGTGATTGATGGAGTGCAGTAACAGAACTCTATTCAATTGAGCGTTAAGCAAATGAATCCATTAGAGATTTTATCCTTAGGATAAAGCTCTTGGACTCACGTTGTGAGTCATGGGAAAAATTAAACGATGTTCAATTGAGGAGATGTTTCATGATGGGCTTCAAGAATAACAGCTTACACAACTTGATCATTGTATCCAATCCAGAAACATTCGATCAATCTTGTAAAGAAGCAATACGTTTAGATGACAACATGCTAGAAGATGGGCATGCTACGAGGTGTTCCTGATCTAAACCATGTGAAGCAATGGCAAAAGAAAGATCGATCTTGGAATTGACATTCCCCGAATTTTATGTAGTCTTACTTAAAACCTTACAACAAACATCTCTAAGAGAGGATGAAAACCTTCAAAACCAGACATCCTTAATGCCTCTAAAAGTGGAGTGAAATGCCTTGTGTTGAGTGCAATCACTATGACCATCCCAATCCTCATTGTGCATACAAGGTACCTGTCCTTCTATACTGCATATATTGTAAAACCTTTGACCATGATACTAAAAAGTGTCCCGCTTCATCCACAATGGACTCAAAACCTCCATCTCCCGTTAACCAAACAGAAACATTCCAAAGGGTAGAAACTGCTCAAGAAGCAGGTAATCAGACACTTCAATGTTTCTATTGTCATGGACCTCACAAGGTGGCAGACTGCACAGTTTGGAGGAATACTTCCATTCCCATAGTCACTGACACCTTGTGACCCATGTGAATGATGTGACATTGATCGCATGTTCCAAGGTTGCCCAAGACGAGTTGCTTCAATGCAACTTGTCTCACAAAATATAACTCTTAACATCTTAAGTGTACAAAACGGGCAATTGTCCATAGTGCCCTTGAATGTGCTTACACGCTTACAAGCCAAGGCACGCCAAACAATAAAAAATAACGTAAAAGACAATACCTCAACATGGGTAGAAGAACATGCTTTAAAACAGAACCCAAAAGAGAAAACAAAACCTTTTAAAACCAAGAAAAACAAAGGACAAAAAACTATCGAAACTAAGGTCGAATTAAAAGACAAGAAAAAGGAGTCTGTAACAAAGGACATAAAACCAAAAAGGGACATAAACACAAAAGAGCCAAAAGCTATATATGATACAGAAGCATCCACGTCAAAGACCACCATATAAACCTCAACACCCATATATGCGACACAGGATATAAAAAACCAAAAGAAAATTCGATCTCATCGCACGGAAAAACATAATGAAAAATTGACAAACCAAAGAAAGTCAAAGAATGAAACAAGTTCTAGTACATCACTGAGTGAGGATGAAACAAGTTCTTACTCTTCGCTCAATGCACCACATAAACCAGTTAAGAAACTAGAACCCACCCAACCACCCCAAATGGATAATAACGATCACGACATATGCGGAACACAAAAAGCAAGCTCAGGAAAGCATGCTTAGCTTGGTTGAATGCCTTACAGGGTCACCGGTTGCGATTGAGCCTCATAATGCCAATCCAAAAGAGCAACCAAGATACAAAGCTTAGAAGAGTACCGCTTTTCCTTTCAAGAGAGGAAGACATACTCTCTACAGAAGAGTCATTTGAAACAGACTGTACGAACTATAGTCTTGAGAAAGCACGTGAGGAATTCGATAATTCCCTTATAAGATTAAAACAGTCTCTTAAAACCTCATTCAGTGGAATGCTCTTCTCTTATAATAAAGCCAGCATCACATCGGCACTTGCATCTTTAATGGCTCAACCTAAGTTACACAAGGAAATAATGAACTACATAAAACAGGACTGTTAGGATTTGCAAGTTTCCAAACATTCCTTATTAAGAATTGTCAGAGGGCCAAGTGTGCCAGTGTACGCATTGGGTACTCTTGAAAAGGCTGAGACCCAAATAGAGGATGAAAGTATATGGGAATATGAAACAGAAATGGGATTTGAAACTGAGTCAATAACCGAAACATCCATGGTTCCTTTGGAAGATTCTATCATGGTATGGTTGGATTTCCCTACAGGCAATGATGTTAAGCGCAAACGCGCATTGATTAGCCCTCGAGCAAGTCATAACATCATGACAATAAACACTTGGGTGTCATTGGGACAACCTAAACTCATCCTCACAAGCAAGAGTCTTGCCAAAGGAACCAATTAACAAAACATTGAAGTTCCAGGTTACTTTAGATACAATACTCAAACAATCGATGGGACGATATGAAATTTACATTTCATGTTACTCTAGATTCCCTTGAGTATGATGTCGTCTTTGGTGGACCTTAGATAAGTGAATCGTTGTATTCACTAGATGAATCCATATGCAAACAGTCACCTTGAACACTCTTGCTCTGCAGGCAATGTACAATTGCTATACAGGAGGAAGAAACCTTGCAGGAGCTGGAACTTTCAACATATCTTACTAAAAAGATCCCTAGGATTTTCGTTGGATTGGAAATTGTAAATAAAATCACCACAGCTTAAGCACAACTTTATCTAACACGAGAACACAATCTCATGACCCTCGAGCTATGGGATTTGTTCGGTCAACCAACACTCTCACGGCACATTCTGAAAGGATTACCTTTACACAAGACTTGAACATGCCATGTTTGGGGTACTTTGAACATACAATGTATATTGAAACTAACCCCCTCGCTTGCAAGTTTTTTGTGGTTGAGTATGTGTTGGAAGCAAATTTGATCCTGGGGCATAAATGGAATGTTGCTGCCCAAGCACCACTATGCTTTGCTAGCGATAGAGTCATCACATGATGGACAACGACAAAAAGTTGACAATACCATACTGCAAGGAAGAGGATCCAACTTTAATGGATATCTATGATGTTGAACGCAAAAGGATACAAGCCTCTTCCACAAAAGCCCCTCTACACAATGACCTACCATCTACGTTAACAACCTACTCCGATAAAGCATCAAATCCTTCAACCCCATCCTCGCCTCTACGAAGTTTGATGCCAAAACCTCACAATCAACATCTATTCCTAAAGAAGTTCCCAGAGCCCAACCGTCTATCTCTAACACGGAACTCAAAGGAAAGGCCTCGGATCCTATGCATCTTCATCGACAAATCTCATCAAAGGAGACAACCACATGATCAAAGGCCTCGTCACATCGATAGCCACTCCACAAGAGACTATAACCTCATCATCATCAACAATGTCAATGAGTCTCAAACATGCAGCCTTAGCGCCAACCAAAGTCAAGGAGGTCTCAACACCTTCCACATCAACCCAAAAGAAAACTCCACCACGACAACCACAATCAAGGTATCTTAATAGTATCAAAATGTGGGTGAAGAAGCAGCTACTAGTAGCTCAAGGCTACTATGAAGGTGCCAATCAAATTTGGGTGCCTCGATAGTCAAAAGTACTCCACAACGTAGCATTCGAAAGCCACGGAAGAAGAAGAGTACTCCACAACACTGTCCACAAAAGCCTATGCGAGTTTCTCAAAGAACTCCACCAATGCAACAAGTATGGGTACCAAAAACATTGCTACAAGCACAAGGGTACTACCAAAGAAATACCAAAGCTTGGGTCCCCAAGCACATCACAAAGTCCCCTAAGCTTGCACAAGGAAGAAAGCCTCAACACCAAGCACATCAGCCCACCAAATTACAATGTTCGTCAAGATGGGTGCCTGTGCATGTACTTCAACAACAAGGATACTATGATGGTAATTCCATCATATGGTTGCCAAATTCGAACATTGTGAAGAAAACCTCACCAATGACTTTAAACCCAACAACTTCACCTAAAGTTAGACAAGAATTGAGGCCCAAGCAACAGTAAACAAATCACTCAACCACTCTCGTGCATTCAGCACCAACATGAGAGCTTGTCTGTTCAAGCAAACAATCAGTAGTCTGTCCTACTGCCTCGATATCATTTCTGTACAAATACAAGAATCAATACGGAGACTTAGAAGCACATCAAGAACAAAATAACAATGCTCTTGTCACCCTTTTGGAAGTGATAAATGAGCGTACAAGAAGCTGTTGCTTGCAAATCATGACCTAGATGACCCATCACGGCTTAAGAACTTGCACTTTCACAATTTAAGTCCCATCACGGATTAAGTCATATCACGCAATAGCTACTATATATTTGTTAAGCTTATTGCTTACTATTCTTTTGGCTAAATTAATGTAGCAGCTGCTCCATGTGAGTACATGTCCATACTCATGCACTTGAGAACATTTGCATCAAAGCCTAACCATTGACAACTTCCAAGTACATCTCTAGATGGGGGGACCATGGTGGGCGAAAGCCTGGTCAATGGTACAACCCATTGCCCTAGAATTTTACTTTAAATTACAAACCTCTCCAAACGACGCCATAATCTTCACAACTTAATGATTTTCAATACCTAGTGAAGATCTCTATATTAGCCTCGCAAGTCGACATAATTCATTTAATCCTCACCAACAAGTGGCTACTTCAACACAGAGCAGTTCAATAAGAGGGTTCAATAAAAGTCTATATAACTCAATTCTTGTGCTTCATGTAAATTTTCTTCATAAGAGCACTTAAATATGCATAAAAACATAAAAAGCACATGGAGAAAAGAAGATAGGATCAGGTCCTACTCAACAACATTTGACAAGAATCCTGCCACACAAAGGGACATCATCACAAGCCAATTACTTTAAATGATGTATGTCGTTTCAATGAATCAAATGAGGAACTGAGAATCACCATCTTGTTTTGATGATTAACTTTATGTTCCTCCGGATCCTTTCCTCTCTTTTCTCCCATTATTAACATCTCTTAGTGTCCCCACTAACAAAAATCACATGTAACCTTACCAATGATCACCAAAAAGAAAGTGAGCAAAAAAAGAAAAAGGGGCTCACACAAATATAAAAATGCAATCATTCACAAAATCCCTCCACCCCCGTTAGGAATTCCCAATACACCACTAACCTGTTCATTCATTAACTAGCTTTTCTTATTCCTTCCGGAGGAACAAAGACCATTGAATGTCATTCAACATCATCGACAAAGCTTGTTCATTCTCCCCACCCAAAGGTCTTCAACGTGATCACAAGATACGATCGTCATGAGGAAGGGGGGGATGTTAATCCAATTCTAGGATTAACAAGAGCTACCACCATTATCTTACATCAAGGAGTCACTGTAGATACACCAAAGGGTCATACATTCAAGATATGAAGCAATAGTGTCCAAAGCTACAACTTGGATGGACGCCCGTAATGGTGTGACGGAGTATTTATGGTGATTCCCGCTTCAAGAGCGTGCGGTAGCAAGTTAGGATGAAGTCCTAAGTGATGTACTTCATGGCTATATTATGAGAGTAGTCATTGTAATACCATTAGGTCTCTTATGAGCCTAAAGGTGCTCGGTCAGCCACAGTTTCAGTAAGTGTGAACACTTATGGCCATGTATATAAGTGAATTTCTCTCATAATACAACATACTCTCCCATTGTGCAATTGAGTCTTGCTCTTGCTAATCTCTCTCCCTAATGCATGCTAGTGAGTGTGTGTGAGTGAAGTGAGGTGAGAGAAGGGACGAGGATCCATAGTGCAATGCGGCGGTGTGACAACGCTCGCGGCAAACGCGGTGGAATTGCTTCTCAAGGAGTTGTAGAGCTTGGAGACCTCAAGGGTTATGAGCTTGGCCATTGGAAAGATCCTCACACGACAATTGCGGTTCACCAGGTAATCTTTTTTTGGATGTGTTTCAAGGAGGGTTAGAGTGAGCCATAACAAGCATTCCCTAAGTAAGAAAATAAACCAAAAACAGAGGTCAGACCTTAAGGAGCTTGTGGAAATGCAATGCACGATGGTAAACAACATTGTGGCTTGAAAGTTGTTCAGATGATAACGATGCCTCCCTCATGAAGACAACAAGCAATCTCTCATTCAAACCAGCTCTTCCCAAAGAGAAGAAACTAATTGACTATGAAAACCTTCTCTTCCCAAAGAGAAGAAACTAATTGACTACACTAAAACCTTCCAAAGAAACTCAAGGAGTACCCCAATCCCGTGTTGGAGAAATAAATGAAGCAAGCCCAAGAGCTTGTGATGATAAAGGTGAAGGTTGAACTAGAGCCATTACTTAAGTGGTTGAGTACAAACCAGTGACCCTATCTAAGCCGATCCCTAACCCCATCCCAAATCCAATCATAGAACCAATTAGGGAACCTCAGTTCCAGCCAAAGGCCTTGACCGAGTCCATAACCATTCTTAAGAGAACACAAAAAAAGGAATTGGAGTTCTCAAAAGTTTAATCCCCCGATTGTTATTCTAAAGTTGGATTGACATGGGTCGATTCACGATGACGATTTGAGGGGTATGACAATTTGTAAAGCTGAATTGTGGTTCGATAAGACGATTCAGGATGTCTGATTTGTAAAGTTAAATTGCCATCGATTCAAAGATGATGGTTCAAGATGTGAGATCAGTGAGATTGAATTGCGATTTGAGAACCAAAATCGACAAACCAAAGAAGTTGAATCGTCTGGAAAGTGGGATCGTCCAGGGGTCGGATCACCACGATCCAAGGTTCAATGAATTTAAGATGTGATTTTGGTGAGATCAAATCGTGATTTGAGAAGTAAGATCGATAATTCATGATGTGAGGTAGGATCGTGATCAACAATGAAGGAAAATGAATCATCTCAAAAGTGAAATCATCCAGGAGTCAGATCGCCACGATCCAAAATTAGACGATTAAAGTTGAATGATCTAGGAGAGGCAGAGCGCCATGATCTAATAATCGACAATCAAAGTTACAAGTTTGTGAGGTCAGATTGTAATCTTAGAAGTAAGCTCGATGATTAAAAAGGTTGGATTGTCTGGAAAGATGAACCAATAGAGAAGTGTGATGGCACACGATCTGGTTACTTGGTTCGCGTCATGCCTCACGCCTAAAGAGGAAATTAACTCATGCTTAGAGAATTAACTGATGCCTAGAGAGAGAATCATCTCATGTCTCATGCCTCATAACTTAGGCCTAGACAGATAATTGTCTCACATCTCATGCTTGTAGATAGAGAAGCTTCATCGTATGTTGTGGAGAGAGAAGCTCGGTTGTCTGTTATTAGAGATAGACATTATGTGTCAACGATCCTGTGAGACGAGAGGAGGGGCTTGGCCCTTGTACACCAACAAGAAGTGTGATCGAAGAGAAAAGGGATGTGTCGTGCTTCTTGCCTGTAGTTAGCCTTACACACTGTAGTGTCTCTATAACCATTTGTGAAATGGAGCATTGACTTTGTGAACTGACTAGTCCGACAGCTCAAGAAACTAAAGCGTGATTTATCATTGCCTACTCTATGAACTATTGTACTAAATGGGTTGAGGCTTGTGCTACCACAAAGGCTGATGCCAGGGCAACAACCAAATCCCTTTACGAAAATATCATTACTAGATTTGGGTGTCCACTCAAACTAGTAAAACGGACTCAATTCATCAATGATGTGATCAAGTTCTTGCTGGATGAGTTGAGGCCACAAGGGCTCATGCTAGGGAAATGATTGAATTCCTCTACACATATAATTACTAGATTTGGGTGTCCACTCAAACTAGTAAATGACAGAGGGACACACTTCATCAATGATGTAATCAAGTTCCTGCTGAGCGTAGTGCATCGAAAATCCTCACCCTACTATGTTGAAATGAGTGATGCTAGAGTGCCAAGTCACCTAGCCAAGTTATCCCACATGAGCTATCATAGCTTTGTTGTACTCTCCTCATATAAAAGAGGATCATTTCAAGTAATTCAAAATGTAGCAAGCTCTCAAGCCTCTCTATGAGTACAAGTCTCAATCTTGTAACCTAATTGAGCTTGAGTCTTAAGCTAAATTAGCTTAGTTCATTCATTATGTTTGTTATTAGGTATCACCCTAGCTCAGCTTAGCACTAATCACATGTTAATTAGATTAGAATTACGATCTAATTAGATAGTTAATTGTCAGTAGTAGGGAGCTTGATACATGAATTTCAACATGGTATCAGAGCCGGCCCTTTCTCCATGAGCTTCTCTAACCCTTCATTGCATTATTATCTACTTGTATTAGCATTAACATTTCATTTACATCACTAATCGCAACCTTATCTTCATCTCCCTTCTTGTGGTCCAAAATTACAAGATCTTGTGGTCCAAAGTTACCCAGCCCTAGGTGCATCTACAACTCAGAGCAATTCGACGCAGTTGAACTACGCAGCCCGAAATAGACATTGCAGTTGGCAACTGGTCTTTTGACGAATTCATTGCGCCTACTCCAAATTGAGTCAAGCACTCTTAGGGAAAGATTAGACATATACTAAGCTACACACAGTCCAAATCTAGGCCCGAATCGACCACTAGTTAAGCCAAATCAAAAAACCAGTCGTCGGAAGAAGAAGTGTAAATCCACCTATTTTATGGGTTTTTTTAGTTGGATTTTCTTTGTGTTTCTTATCTTCTCATCAAGGGCAAAGAGATCAAGAAAAAAGCCCCATTCAATGCTCCCTCATGCTCAATTTAAGGCTCCATCTTTTAGCTCCGTTAATCATAGTGATTAACACTTAATCACTATCATTAGCTCCGTTAATCATAGTGATTAACACTTAATCACTATCATTAGCAGCTATTTAGTAGAAATTGAGTTCAATTAAGGCCCAAATTAAAAAAACTTGAGTGCTATTTTACTGTGGGAAACTCTTTGTTGCATCAAAATTCATCTCAACCACTTGTATTATTAAGTGAATTTTCACCGCATTGGGTTTATCTCTAGTTTGCAAATCACTTGTAAAAGGGTTAGACACTGCCTGAGCACTAAAATCAAGGCTCAAGGTAAGACCCCCTTCCAATCATGGAGCATGTAGAAGTCGTCTCAAGATTTAATGTGGTGATGGTTTTTTCACATGGCAAAGTAAGACCATGTACTTGCTTATGCGTAAGGGGCTTTGGCACCTTATTGAGGATGAAGAAGTGGAGGTTGAGCCACTTCAAAACAACAAATCATTGGGCCTCATCGCTCAAAATCTTGATGATGATGTGATTAGTCATATTGCTGGCATTAAGGATGCCAAGTTGGCATGGTAGGAACTCAATAAGATTTTTGGCACCGACTCAAAGAGCTCAAAGATCAATCTTCTCATGCAGTTCTACAAGCTCGACAAGAAGGAGACCGATACCATGGCACAACACATCAGTAAATTCAAAGGTATCAAAAAACAACAACTTAGTGCATTAAAGAAAGTCATTGAGGAAGATGAATCTATTGCTGTATTGCTATAAAGTGTTGACAAAGAACCTTATGAATCAATTGTTGCTACACTTAAAAATGTGCCCAACACTAAACTTCAAGATGTAGAATCATCTCTACTTGAACAAGAATCCAAATTCAGAGATAAAGAATCATTCAAATCACCGTCAAGTGAGCAAGCACTATATACAAAGGGTGGGGGATTTCAAAGGATAAATCAATCAACATCTTAACTTCCAAGATGCTATCATTGTGGAAAACTTGGTCATACCAAGAATGAATGTCGCAATAAAGATAAACCAAAGTTTGTTTGTGACTATTGTAGAAAAATTGTTCACCCAGAAGAAGATTGCTATCAAAAAAAGAAGTAGGCAACCTACATCGAGGCCAAAGCTGTCCCAGCTAAAGACGTGCTCTTCTAGAGAAAGAACCATTGTACTTTTCACTCCTCTTGTCTCTACAAAAAGTGTGATGCAATCAACCTCTGAGGCCATATGATACACTCAAGCTGAAATTCATAGCCAAAGTAGCTATAATGCCAAAGTAGCATAAAGGCTAAAGTAGCCTAGCACAAGGGGGGAGAGAGGAAGAGTGAAAATGTAAAAATTGTACCTAATCTAGCATCAAAGGGGGGTGTTGAAATGAGTGATGCTAGAGTGCCAAGTCACCTAGCCAAGTTATCCCACATGAGCTATCATAGCTTTGTTGTACTCTCCTCATATAAAAGAGGACCATTTCACGTATTGCAAAATGTAGCAAGCTCTCAAGTCTCTCTATGAGTACAAGTCTCAATCTTGTAAGCTAATTGAGCTTGAGTCTTAAGCTAAATTAGTTTAGTCCATTCATTATGTTTGTTATTAATAGGTATCACCCACCCTAGCTTATCGCTAATCACATGTTAATCAGATTACGATCTAATTAGATAGTTGATTGCTTGATCCATGAATTTTAACATACTATCCCAAGTTGATGGCCAGGTGCCAAGAGCACCAATAAGATTATCTATGCTATCTTGACCAAGATGCAGGAAGCCTCATGCAATGACTAGGAATAGAAGTTACCACCACAGCTCCTCTTTGGGCTTATAGAATGGTCTACAAGGTTACGGAACAAACGTCATCATGCCCATGGAATTCTTAGTAGCAACTTAAGAATTTCCGTCAAGGAAAGGTTGACGTGAAATTTATTGATCGACTAATGATTGTTTGAATTTGAACGCTTTGTTGGAATTAGGGTTGCAGGAAAGCACACAAAGCTTGGAGAAGAAGAAGTAAGAATGCACATAACACACAATGTATTAGATTGTGTCAATGTACAAAAGATAAGTTAGCCCTAGAAGGATGGGCGTATATACAAGCTGGGGGAAAAAACCTCCTAAAGAGAAAAAAAGTGTCCCGGCGGTCCTAAGTGTGTTCACACACATCACTGTCTATATATATATATATGGCAACAAATCCCCCCTGGGAGTGATGGTGTGAACGAGAGCTGGCACTCATGTATAGGGGAGTGCCATGCCTGAAGTAGATCAGTCCACAAAGGGGAGCAAGCCCAAAGCTTTGCGGAAAGCTTCGAACTTCTCACGAGGAAGCACCTTTGTGAAAAGATCGGCGAGGTTGTCCTGTGTTGGCACATAGGCCAAGCTGATCTCTCCTGCTGAGAGTCTCTCCCTGACATAGTGATAATGCACCTCAATGTGCTTTGTGCGAGCATGAAAAATTGGGTTTCTCGCAACTGCCAATGCGCTCTGATTGTCAGTGAAGATAAAGGTGGCAGACTCCAACACCCAAGTCAGCCATAAGCCGTCTGAGCCACACACACTCAACCGTAGCTGTGAAAGCTACCATGTACTCAGCTTCACAACTAGAAGTGGCCACAGTAGGTTGCTTCTTGCTCAACCAAGATATGCATGAGCTACCGAGCATGAAACAAAAACCACTTGTGGACACTCTTGTGTCATAGCAACCAGCCCAATCTAAGTCCGAAAAAGCATGTAAATCTGGCGGCAATGATCCTCCCTTGGGATAAAACAACCCAAGATGTATGGTGCCACTCAAGTAGCGAAAGATGCGTTTAACTACCTTCCAATGCTGAGACCAAGGGCTATGCATAAACCTGCTCATCTGTGAGACTGCAAACTGAATGTCCGACCTTGTAATGCATACATAAATAAGGCAACCGACAGCTGTCTGATAGAGTGTGACATCAAAGTGATCTCCAGCATCATGAAGACTCAACTTCAAACCTGTCTCCATTGGAGTAGCAATAGGCTTGCAGTCTTCAAGGCCAAATCTCCGCAACAATGTCTCAATATACTTTGTCTGACATAAAGTAATACCTCCATCACACTGCTTAAATTGTATCCCCAAATAATGATGCAAATGCCCCAAATCTGACATCTCAAAAGAGGCATTCAAATCAGCCTTAAAATCAGCAATATGACTCTCATTTGGTCCTGTGAGCAGCATGTCATCGACATAGAGAGCAATGATTAGATGTACATTATCCACACGTTTAACATACAAAGTGCTTTCTGTTGGACTATTCTGAAATCCATGTGCAGTCAAATATGCATGTATCTTTTCATACCAAGCTCATGGAGCTTGCTTTAAACCATATAAAGCCTTTTTCAACCTGCACACTTTGTTTTCCTGCCCTCTTTGAACAAAACCACGAGGCTGCGATACATACACCTCCTCATGCAAATCTCCATTCAAGAACGCAGTCTTTATGTCCAGCTGATGTACATTCCAACCATTATGAGCTGCCAATGCACAAATGCTACCAATGGTAGTCATACGACAAGTGGGAGCAAAGGTCTCATCAAAATCAATGCCCTTTTCTTGAGCATAACCCTTTGCAACAAGTCTAGCCTTATAGCGATCAACACTGCCATCTGGCTTTCGTTTCAACTTAAAAACCCACTTACATCCAATGGCCTTTTTACCAATAGGCAAATCACACAAAGACCATGTACCATTCTTCATTATAGCATCATATTCACTTTGCATTGCAGCCAATCAATTTTTTGATTTTTGTGCCTCATCAAATGAAAGAGGTTCTTCCTCTTCACACATACTAGACACAGCCAAAGCATAACAATCTGATGCATAAGAGGCATGCTGAAACCCTGAACGAGTACGACTAGATATAGGTGCATCAATTTTACTATCACGCAAGGTTTGCACCAACCATTTAGGCATACCTCTAGCCTGCTCATTTTCAGCCCTATCCTCAGAAATTACATCCTGTAAATCTGCATTAGAAATAGGCTGATCTATGATGTCGTTTGAAATTTGCATAGGCTGAATATTTGCCTCATTAGGACTTACATTTGAATTTCCACCTGTAAACAGAGGCAACAATGTATCAAATACATCCCGTGAGCTCACACCTGTCTCTTTGGTACATGATAACAAAGGCTGCACAGCATCTTCCACAAAAACAACATCTTGACTAATCAAGATACGCTTAGACTGCGGATGATACAATCTGTAACCCTTGCTCTCAGCACTGCAGCCAACAAAAATGCATTTGACAGCCTTATCATCCAATTTTCTGCGTTGTTGCACAGGCACTAAAGCATAGGCCAAGCAACCAAAAACACGCAAATGACTAATAGAAGGCTTCCTACCATGCCAAGCTTCGTATGGAGTAATAGACTATAAGGCCTTAGTGGGACACCTGTTGAGTACATATGCAGCACACATGACAGCCTCAAGCCAAAACGCATGTGGCAAAGCTTGGCTCTTGACCATACATCGTGCCATCTCCATAAGTGACCTGTTTTTCCTCTCAGCAACACCATTTTGCTGAGGGGTATACGGCACTGTACATTGGTGTTTTATCCCACGACTAGCCAGAAATGCATCAAACTCTTTAGACATGTACTCCCCCCCTCGATCAGAACGGAGGGTGCCCACAGTACAATTGGATACATTTTCAACCATAAGAAAAAACTGTTTGAAGCACAAAAACACTTCGAACTTTGCCTTCAGTGGATATACCCATGCATGCCTTGAGTAATCATCAATGAAAGTCACGAAGTACAAGTGTTTACCAAATGACGGAGTTTGCATAGGCCCACATACATCACTATGTACAAGTTGCAATTTGCGAGTGGCCCGCACAGAACCATCCTTTGGAAACGCAGAACGTTGCATTTTGCCCAAAATACAGCCTTCACAAACATGTTTCAATGGTGCCTCAAGAGGGGGCAATGAAACAACCATATCAAATTTCTGCAAACGCAGCAAACTAGCAAAGTTCAGATGACCAAAACGAGCATGCCATAGTTTTGCATCTGAAACTGCCTTTTCATCAGAAACTGCATTTGCTGAATCTTCCACACACTTGTCATAAGAATTGAGCCTATACAGCCCACGAAACACGGTGCCAGATGCAATAATCGTATCACCAGAAGTCAAATCATGAACAGTATATCTGTCATCCACAAATTTGACTACAAGTCCAAGTCTAGCAAGCGCAGAGACAGACAATAGATTCTTCTTTATCCCTGGCACATATAAAGCATTTGAAAGTGTGAAAGCACTGCTATTTGCAGCAGTAAGCATAATTTTACCAACGCCCTTCACTGGGTAAGAAGCATTATTGGCACATGTGACAGTATTTCCATTAGAGACAGCCTCAAGACAAGTGAACATATCACGATGCGAGGTAATGTGCTTTGTAGCACCACTGTCAAAATACCATACATTAGAGTCAACAGAAACTGCCAAACATGCATCATGTACAGATGGGTCATACTGGCAATACACACTAAATTTCCATTCTGTATTTTGCACAACATTTGCAGAATCTGCATTTGTAGAAGCATCCGCTATTGTGGCTGCATTTGACTCTTTCTTCTTTGCCTCTTTAGCCTTTAGCTTAGGGCAATTCTTAATGACATGATCATTTGCCTTACAATAGTTGCACCTAGTATTTTTCTTGCCTTTATCAAGAGCCTTCTCAGACTTATTGTTGCTACCTGTGGAAGGAGAAGAAGTTGCAGACCTACTAATAGGAGAAGAAACAGTGGAAGGGGCTGCCTTACCACTTCTTCTCTGCTGTTGGGCAGCAATAAATGCTTGATCAACTGCACGCTGCCTAGCCCTGTTTTGCCTGGACTGCGCTTCTTGCAAGAGCTTGTTGACTAAAGTATCATACTTGACAGCATCAGGTCTGTCCTCAGTAAGAAGTCTCCACGTGGAAGCAAAAGTCTGATATGTCTAAGGTAAAGCATCAAGAACAGTTTGCACAAGAGAATGATCAGGAATAATCTCACCTGCAGAAATCAACTGTTCCTTGAGATCTTTAATCTCAGCAAGAAAAACATTCATATCATCATCTTCCTGCATAATCTTCAATTCTAGCTCTTTACGCAGGTAAGAGATTTTTGCCTCGTTACGATCTGCATACAAACCAGCTAGAATATCCCAAGCCTGTTTTGCTGTTTTAGCTAAACGAATATGTGGGGTGAAGTTACGTTTGACAGAAAGTGCAATCAAGGCATGAGCTTGTGCATCTTTACCATCCCAACATGCTTGTTCAGCAGTGGGTAAAACAGCAGCAACAGTAGAGTTGCTAGAACCTGCAACATCCTCAATAGATCCTACATCCAAAGAACCTGGACGTACATCCATACCCTGCACAGTGTTCCACACTCCTTTTGCAACCAAAACATGCTGCATCATGTATGCCCAAAGTGGGTAGTTGCTGTCTCCATCCAGTTTGTCTTCAGCAGAAAACATGCAAAATACATCATTGTTGTTATCAGCCATGGCCACTGACTGAAACTGATGCAAAAGCTACTTGTAATGAAGCAAAGACTGAACAGAGAATAACTCGTGCTATGTAGTACGGTCCACAATAGAATACGTATGCCTGTCGAAATTTTTGCAGAAAATGACGAAAACACCTGTGCAGAACTTGAAATGCAAAAACGGAGCCCGAAATGACCTCAGATGCGATTTCTGAGAATGCAAAACCCTATGGGCTGATTTGCAGAGTATAGGGACCTGCAAGCGCTCGTGAAAGCTCACCTCAATCGGAGAACGTGAGTCAGAGGGTGTTGACGGTGTAGCCCTAGGAGCTGATGCCTGCTCTGATACCAATTGTTGGAATTAGGGTTGCAGGAAAGCACACAAAGCTTGGAGAAGAAGAAGCAAGAATGTACACAACACACAATGTATTAGATTGTGTCAATGTACAAAAGATAAGTTAGCCCTAGAAGGATGGGCGTATATACAAGCCGGGGGAAAAAACCTCCTAAAGAGAAAAAAAGTGCCCCGGCGATCCTAAGTGTGTTCACACACATCACTGCCTATATATATATATGGCAACATGCTTGGAAGAAGTTAGATTGTGCACCGTCTATGGAATGATACTCAAAAAGTTGAGGTGTAAGGATTGGTTTGATAAAAAAATCAAAGCTAAAAGCCAGACTTGTTGCAAAAGGTTATGCCTAATAGAAAAGGATTAATTATGATAATAATTTTGCTCCCACTTCTGTTGATACCCACAAAAGTGATAATTGAAGAAGTAGACACATTCAAAACCTCATGCATAGGATCTTTCACTACTATGTTTTACATTGGAAATAATCCCTTGAAAGGGAAGTTCTATGTTATGCGTACAAGTACCATGCATGAAGACGTGCTTCTCGGATGGGAATGGGACACAATTGATGCCAAATAGATTGGGACTCGTGCACTACTACTTTGTAAGTAGCCAGTATTTGTCCTAATAATGATAGATAAGGATCCCATCTCTTGTCAAAAACTTCAACACCAGAGCACCATTCTCACATCAAAGAAGTGCTCCAACCCATTGCACATCCAAAAATACCTCATACTCCAACCAAGCCACTTAAAAAGAAGCCCATCCACCACAAGGGTAAGTGACCAAGCTCCATTAAAAGCCCCGTCTAAGAAGGATCAACCTTCACAACAGTCGATGAATACTCCATCCTTGCCAAATGAAGAGGGATACCAAAAATAAAAAGAAATCATGAAAAATATCAAAGAAAGCAAAAAGGTAGCCACCCAGAGTAGGCTTTGTTAGCCGCAAACCCCAATAGCTCCCTCCCTTGCAAACTCTTCTCAACCCAAGAAGCAAAGGCTAGATCAAGAGACCACTGCTATTGAGGCATTTGCCAAATTTTTGGAGATGAACCTCATGGTGGACACCCCCACACAGCCCAGTAGAAGCGGCAGTAGGCACAAGTGGCCAAGACCCAGAAGAGCTAGTAGTTTAGTGGCCCCTCCCACAGATCTGTCCTTATAACAAGAAAGTGCCAGGTGGGCAGTCAATTTTGAGAGCATCAACTTTTTTAGTTCTCATGAGGTAGAATATTACTAAAATCCACTGGTCGATATAGGAAGGACACCTCTTCTCTGTAAAAGGGATGCCTTCTAGATTTTCCAAGTGCCTTTTCCTAGGAGGACACCTCTTCTCTACCAAAAGGGATGCCTTCTAGACTTTCCACGACCTTTTCCTCGTTGATCCCAAACCTTGTTGTGCACATGACCGCATACATGGCTAGACAAGGAGTAGACAGATGCGGCCTAGCAAGAACTCCTCTTGGCCCATGCCAACATCACCCAGCTAGAGACTCATGAGAATGTTGCCATCACCCTCAACGATAGGCTACAACTGCGTGCCCTTGAAGCTGACGCCAAGATCACTCGTCTACAGCATGAGGTGGAGTCCCTACACACGGAACTAGAGGGAGCCCAAGTAGCCACCCAGAGTGCAAACAAAGGAAGAACTCACTTTGGTTATCGTTACATTCTAGAAAGCCGAGACCATGGCACGCAATATGCAACAACTCGTGGATGAGGTCCATAACCAAATGTTCAAGCAACATCACGATTTCTAGAGGGAGATGTAATCTCTTCATTAAGGGTAACATGTCCAAGTGAAAGACAAAGACCATACACAAGGTTTGGCTCTTGTTGAGATATTAAGCTCCACTAGTGCGAATATGGATGACACACTAGGTTATGCCATTGGCGTGGTTGGTGATATTATGGGTGATATGTTGCCAATGATTTGCACACTGTGTGACAACTACTTTAGAGTTATATATAGGCAGGTTCACACTATGGACCGTGTATGTTTGAGAAGTTGAGTACTTTCCCATATAGTACGTACTCTTATCTTTACCTTAAGGTTATAGAGAAGTAAGAAGGAAGAAGAAAATTTAGCCATCCATTTATCTCTTGTGTGCTTCTCTACTCTATGTGTGTGTAAAAGAATTTTGTTTGCAAGCAAATCAAGCTCACCCTCTCTTCCATATTCTTCACATGGTATATCCGAGTGCTAGTTTTCCCATAAACAAGCTCAAGAGATAGCAATACTACATGGTAAGGGCATCTCTTTCCCTTTGAGATTCAAAAGCAAATCTTTGAGGTAGCTACCACTATGTGTAGATTTACTACTAGCTCATGTGAGGACCCACATGTAGGGGGTATATGGAAGATACTTCTCATCAACCCCTTGGGATCAAAAATCAAGTCGACCATATGCAAGACAACAAGCTAATTATTAAAGGTTGCTTGAAAAACTCCAAATGCAAGAGTATGTATGTAATTTAGGCCAACTAAGCAACATAGTTCCACATGAAGCCATTAGTGATGATGGCCAAACCCCATGAGAGAGGGTTATCTTCTATAGTAGAAGAAGAAGTGGAGGATATGTCCACATAAGTGAGCCCTCTTGAGGTGTTGCATCAACAAGGTAAACCAACAAAGGATTGGATGTATGGGCAGATTACACAATTTCTCACCTCCTATCAAGAGGCTCCAATCGTCCACATTAAGTTCTTGGATACAATTAGAATTCGCCTCCAAGATTTCACAGAGGATGAGGCTCGCATACAATGGCACAAATATGATTAATCCCATGTGCAAGGCCTCGTCTTTGACATCAACATTAGGCCAACTTTACGATAAATATATGGGTTGTTTGCACGTGTTCAGTGAAAGCCTTTAGGATACGAACCTTTGTAGAGAGATGTTCTCCAAGTTCATCCTCTCTGAATACAACTTCGTGTTCACCACAAAAATGGAGAGCCACTACAACACTTGAAGGCAGTGCAACACTTTCACATGTAGAGAGGTTGTAAAGATGAAAGCCGAAGATGCCACAATCGACAAAGATGGTTCCTTCATGATGGAAGCATGACTAAATAGGGGGTTATTCACATTTTTCGTACAATAAGAATCCCCGCCTCTAGCTTAAGGGCATTTCACATTATGTATGGCCATGGGTCCCATTGATGTAACAATTACTCAGCTAAGGCTTGTATGTATGAATAGAGATAGGCTTTGGGCACCCACTTCAGTTGGGTGGTCAACCCTTGTATATATACAACTTTTGATAATGTGAATGGGGAGAGTCTATGATTTCTTTATGCAAAGCTTTGTTCTTCTCTTATTGTCTTGCTTGCTTGTGGTATGCATGCTAGAGTGATTGCTTGTACTGTGATTGAGTGTGCATACTTGATAGCTTGAGTGAGGGAGTGATTGAGCTAGAGTGGAGAGAAGAGTTGTTCAAGATTTCTATCTTAACCATTGCCATTGGAAGGGTTACCTTAGAGGATTGAGAGTAGAGGGAGAGCTTGAACAAGAGAGATTTTGACACTCCTCTTGGTCTCTTTCGCCTCTCCTAATGAGACTCCTAGGATCCAAAATAAGTGATTTGTCCACTATATTCCTTGCAGGGCAAGAAGGTCCTTGACATGAACAATTATCTAAGTTGTTGACCTTGTCACTGTGGTGGAATCACCAAATCCCAACAAAAAAAGCTTGCTAAGCATATCTTTGCCTTCCAAATGCTCACTTCTTCCTCATAATTTTAATTTTCAAGGTATCCAATACCACTTTAAATGAAAGGAATATATATGTAGGGCCATCATCAATAGTCAACAAATTTCTTCAAATCATAACCTAGTGATCTTCTTCTCTGTATTTTTTAATGGAGCTCTAAAGTCTATTCTCAAAGTGAGATTCTTTAGAAATCCTAATGAATGGAAGGGTTTTGATTCTTCATCATTCAAATTTTAGAGCCTTTATACAATAACCTATTAGTCTATATATTTGTATTGAGATTTCAAATAAGTACCTTGCCTCTCAAACTATCCTTGACCGCATGATGCGTTCCTAGGAAGAAGCTCAAGATTTGCCAATTCTTTTAAAGATGTTACTTTGGATTTGGATTCATGGATTCAAGGCATGAATTTATTTAATATATGAATCTCATAATCTTCTCAAGGGGAAATAAACAACATGACACTCAATAGACAACATGATACTCTTCACTCCATTGTGGAGATAGCCCATGAAGAATTGCTGCTCCTTTGTTTGTATCATTGTATACATAAATTCTTACACAACCGAGTGCTTACTCACACCTGTGATGTTGTATTAGATTTGCAAGTTTTTGTCAGTATTTGATGTTGCATTGGATTGCAAGTGTTTGTCAATAGACCAAAAGAATAGCCTAGCACATTTGTAAGCTTATAAATCATAACATTTACATTGTTGTTTTGAAAATTAAAAGGCATCGAAATCAATGAGATATAATAAGTTGTTTGTTCAAGCTAAGCACAACATAAGTACAATGCTCCCCTCTTATGTAGGACAAAAAAGCACCTATTTGTGACATTTTCTACACTTGAGTTGTTTTTCTACACAAAGGAAGGGAACATTCCTCATTCCTCTATGTGCATAATTTAAGAGAAAACTTGTGCCACCTCTCTACCATACATAGTCTCTCTACCATACACTATGTATGGCCTTTTCTTTCCTTTTCCACACTATTACAAAAGAGCATGTAATTTGTGTATGTTTTGATTATAGTTATAGTTGATGTCAACTGCTGATAATTTTCTTACTGTATATCTTCTTTTGGTGCAAGCAATCATTATCTTATCATCGAGAGTAGAGAACCTGATCACAACATATAATCATTTTCTATGTGGACATTGCTTAACAAGTATCCTTAATTTTTTAACGAGTATAACTTTAAAATGACAATCAAAATTATAGATTTTGTAAATCAACTGAAAGGACAGCAGCATGTGTGACACTTGTGAATTCCATGCTACATTATATGATGCTATTAGTATTCTTAAAAATTAAGGCATCCAATTGTCTTGTTCACATTCTAAAATCACAAAAATATCATGTAATAAGGAAGAAAGGGATGAATGCTTAATGATTGTATATAAGGAAAATGTCACCTTCTTTTCTTAAATGTTATGCAAACCCTTATGCAAGGCAATCAAGTAGCATTAACTTTAGATCAAATTAGGAAGGATATCCATTGACCAAGAGACAAGGACTATCTGCACTTAAAATTGCAAGCTATTTGAGGAGAGTTTGACACTACCGAGCTATAGAAAGATCGTGATAGAGAATTTGAGTTTGTAAGATTATTATGAAAGTTGAGCAGACCACTTCATTACACAAATATTATGAAAGTTTTCATTAATAGTAGTATGTGTAATGACAAACTTTGCCTGGAACTTAGAACTAAGGATTATGATCAAATGCAATAAGGCCATTCACATGGTTTGATGTAATGGGTGTGAGTGATATAAAGAAGTGCACATGTATGCTTATGTGGGTGATGTGAAAGGTCATGTGATGCTTCACATAAAGGGTGATAACTACCTCTACCTTCATCAATTGTAATTGTGTTCTTCACAAGCATTCTGGCCAGCAACATAAGAAATAATATGTGTTCTTCATCTTACCTTGTTATCTTCCCACTTCCACTTTCTCATTTCCAACAATAAGAGTTAAAAAGTTGACTCTCTTTGTAATTTCATTGCCTAGGCTAGAAATCACAGGCATAGTTTCCCAAGCATTCTAGTTATTAAAAAACTCTCTATTTTTTAACTCTCTTGTTACTAAGGCTTCTTTCTTATAACAAAAGAAACTTGGCTCGTCAAAAAAACATACCCTCTTGGGTGAATGCATCATGGAGTTGTACATGACATATATGTTTTATTCTGCTTGCTCTCTTCACATGCATCCATCACTTACATGAAAATTGGTATGATACACCATGAAAATAACTTTGAAACCTGTGTTTTACTTGAGCTAGAAAAAGAAGAAGAGAATACACCTTGGATTATTCTGATCTTGAGTTACCTTCACACTATGAATGCCTTCTAGCTCTGCAGAATCTTAAAGCATCCTGTGTTCTGCTTGAACTAGATGGCCTAAGATGAGCCATCTTGTGGCAAGAGTACAACTACAGCCGATATATCATCTGTTACACCACGTTCTTGTGCAAGCCTTATCAGCTGTTTAGCAATAACTTCTGAAGAAGATGTCGACCTATACATGGCATACAGGAGAGTTAGGTTTAGGTATCCAATGTGGGCTTGAGGCTTTGGCAAGACTTTGAGTGTCTCCCTTCGGAACCTTCTACAACATTAATATCTAAGAGGTATACAACGGCTTCTGATGTTATCCACATCTACACCTGTTTTTACATACCTTGTGGATCTACAAACGTCTACAGCTTCCTGATTGGAAATTTTTTCCCATAATCCATCAGTTCCTAGAATGATTACGTCATCATCTGCATCCAAGAATTCCGATGATGTTCAGAGACTATGTTATTATACAAACATTCACATGGAAACCTACAAAGCTCTCTTATACCAGGACCCAAAGTCTCAACCACCACATCAGGCTCTGCAGAGAGACCAAACCCACCACGAGCGCCATCAATCTTCCCATCTGACCAACTAGCCATACAGCAAGAAACAAACTTGTTACATTGAAAACCTTTCAACTGTCTAGTTTTATTACCAACCCTGAAACAACTTCCAATACTGAACAAAAGAAGATGCTCCTTGATATCTCACAAAACCTCTCTCACACATATCTGTTTCTTGTCTCTTTATAGTTAATTTGTTTCATCTATTATTGTTATCTATGAAAGAGTTACTTCATGGATACGATGTGACATCTCATAGACCCTAAAGTCTTTGTAGATGTTAATATAATTTTCTTTCTCACGCGTGTTGCACGCTATGCCTGTGCAAGAATACTAGTGTGCTGTGAAAGTGCTAGGCGAGAGAGAGAGAGTTATATTCAAAAGACCCAAAGAGTCTATGAGACCAAAATGATGTATATACAGTGTCCATGAAATCTCGTCATGGATTAAAAAACAAAAAAGCAACAGTAAACTAAACCTAAAATCTAAGATCTTAGACTCTGAAATTATACAAGATGAAAATCTAGATCCTACTATGCCGCCATGTATAGGGTAACAATAAATGATGGGATATGGGAGACCTGAATAATAACAGTCAATCAACCTTGTATGCCAGGCAAGGGCCCATCCGGGATGTCCATCATGGGTGATACAAGAAGGCTAGAGATGTTGATAGTCTGTTGTGAGGATGAGGCCGCTTGGGGGTCCAATGGGACGAGGGCACCTAGCTCTCTGGAGTGTGTGCCTGATCTGATGTGACTCCAATGGGCCTGCTGCAAGGAGGCATTGTGGTATAGGCTCCCGTATCCACTACGGTGGGACAGTGCCTCCCTATCCACCCCTCTAGGCTGGAAAAAAATGGTGATAGTAAGCTGAGAGGATCTCTAAGTAGTGACTCTTCGTTATGGGGCTCCAGTACGAAGAGTCCAAGGCACCTCTGATCTGGATACTCCATGGCATAAGGGTCCAAAGCCATCTCTGCATAGACAGTGAAATCTCCATCTGATCACATAGTAGACTGCGCACTGGCAAACATATTGCTCCTCTGACTAAACCCCCATCTGATAGAGTCTACGTCCTGCGCTTCTCTGGGTATCCGCTCAGCTCTACCAATCTCTATCCTCAGTCTGTGGGATGATACCCTAAGCTGGCTACTGCCTATCCTCATAGCATGGGACATGAAGACATCGAGATAACCTGGTCTCTATACAAAACCATCTGCTGTGAATCTCAGGAAATGATTTATGTAGTACATCTTGGTAGGCAATGGGCCTACCAGTGTGTGATCCATGTGTTACGTCCAGTAGATCGTATCGGATCACACAGTTCATGTCCTCATGTGTAAGCCTAATGTATGGGGAATCTGGATCATACTGAAATGGAGGGAGCCGGTCCATCTGTAATCCATGTGCCTGAAACCAGGTGAGTCCTGTGCCATACCGGGAAGAATGCTCTCCTCTTGCTGCTATCTTCTGTGATGACTAGTGTGCAAGTCGGGGGAGTTGAAGTGGATCCATCTCCCTCGCCCTCTGTATATAAGTGCCGCTCTGTAGAAGGGCCTCCATCAACATAGGAGCCGCAGCAAACTCTGCCTGGATGATCTAGTGGGGGACAGACGATTTGTTGTGTATCATCCGTGATAGCATCATGATCTAAGGATGTTCTATGCGCTCCCAATCTGCTGGAGATAAAACTGGTGCCCAGAACGGAGCTGCACACGTGAGTGCCAGAGTGACTAGGGTGTCAAAAAGCCAGCCCTTCGTCCTCAGCTCCTGAAAATGCACCTGGAAACACTGCCTCTCCAATAGGGCTAGAGCTGCAGATCCTCTAGTGAGTCTTTCCTCTGCTGCCCGTCTCATAGAGAAGCGTGAACTACTGAAGGTAGCTCCGAGAGAGATTTGCAATGGAAGACTTACAAACACAATCACATACATCATTTCTTGGAGTGGAACATACTCAAGAAAATACTGTAACTAGGACCTTACGAACATTGGCTTCAGGGTCATCTCAAGCTACATCCTCTACCAAGACTTCCCAAAGCGAAGACACATCCATTGATCAGTGTCATGGCAAGCCACATCCTCTACCAAGACTTCCCAGAGTGAAGACACATCCATTCATATGTTCTCCTGTATCCTCACCCTTCTAGTGCTGGTGATGAATGTCCCAAGAATGACAATGCCTACTACTCTCATGATAGTACTCCAAAAGTCAACTGTCCACATGTGGGTGCAGCCAAAACCTGTTGTCTGCCCAGGATAGTTGCTGCACATTCTGTTGTGCCTGCCCCGCCTGCCATGCCCAGAGTTGCTCAATATGCTTGCTATCTCCCCAACCTGTCCAACCACGTCCTATCCAGCCTGCCGATGACCAATGCTGCTCCTGCCCACCTTTCTGTGTGCTTTGGTGCGTGCTGCACCATTTTCCCCTTCTCCTTCGCTTTCAGGCCCCCCACCTGCCCTCCCTCTGCACGACCACCCCCTGCCTTCATGGCACAGTTGATACAAGAAGGCATGCACTTCCTAAAAGACGCTATTTTCCTGCAAAGCACATGTGCAGGAGGTGACTGAGATGCACAAGGAGCTCCAGAGCATAAGGGCCAATGCTAACAAGACCCAACAAGAAGTGGTAGCTAATTCCAAATGGGTGGAGGTGGTAAAGAAACAAAACCCCATACAAAATCAGTACGAGATCATTTTGAGAATGGTATGCAAAGAGAATGAGGTTGGTTGTCCCAACTTCCAAGACGAAGGTGAGCCACATACAAGGTGCTTTTAGAGGTCGCATAAGCAGTCTCAATCAAGCGGACTAATTTTTCACAACTTATGTGGAGGCCACAACATTGCATAGTGGCATCTTCAACAGCTGTTGTACAAAGGTACATTTACATAGGCATTTTGTGGAGTTTTATCATAAAAAGGCATTGGGGCAATACAACAAATCGGGGCTTTTATGAATTACATGCTTCAGTGCAAAATTCTACAAAGTTACTTTCTTCTTCTCCAAGAGTGTTGGCCTTCTCTTTACCTTTCCTCTTGTCCTTGAGATAGCACTTGTGCGGCGGATGGTTGGTCTTTCCACAATGCACACAAGGATTGTTGGTGTAGCAATCTTTGGTTTGGTGATTGGTCCTTCCAGAACTTGCATATTTCTTCTTATTGTTGATGGAGGAGAAAACATAGACACCTTCTTGGAAGTATTTGGCCACCGTCCTTTTTTCTTCCTACCAAGAATTTCACACTTTCCAAAGAAGGAATGGGCGCCTTCTCTTTAAGCACAGTTACAATTTGGTTGTAATTAGGAGGCATGCTCTTCAAAAAGATAGCAATAGCATCTTCTTCAAGAAGAGCAGACTTGACAGACACAAGTTGAGTCACGAGACTCTTTAGCCTTTTGATAAAAGAGGCTACATTTTCACTATCTTTCATTTTTAGCTCATAGAGTTGCATCTTAAGGCTATTTTTTTAATGTTTAGCCTTAACACCAAAGGTCCTTTCAAGTATTTCCCAAGCTTGAGCAACAGTTTCAGCATCATTGATATGATGTATATAATCATCTTCTAATGCAGTGATAATGATGCCTAAAGCTTGCTCATCCTTAGCTTGTAATGCAGCAGTGGTAGCTCTAGTAGTAATAGTGGATGCTTCATGCTCCATAAACTTTTCTTCATTAGATAGCCCTTCACCTTGCCATGTATGGAAACTAGTGCCATTGAACTTGTCATGAGATTTTGATGTTAATGCCATGATTTAGGATAGGTCTTACCACTGAGATTCTCAGTGCAGTGCAGTGCAGTGTCTATTTACAAGTATGGCAAGTGGATGATTGTGGAAGAGCGTCAGAGCTTAATTAAGCAAGGAATCAATCCTCAAAGATAGAAAAACATCAAATAGCATCATACTAATGATTGAACAATGATTAAGCTCACAATTAAGCATATGATTACCAAATAGTTATTTTTTGAGGGCAGGGATCTAGACACCCGCCATAATGGCATGCAAAGGTGTGGCCCAATGTTACATGCTAATAGATATTCCTCATACACAATATATACCACCTCTGCATAGGATTAATACTCCTTCGGAGCTCATTGCCAATCACATCTTGGCAGAACTTAAAAAGTACATTTCTGTTTGTTTGCAGCTTGACAGGGGTCTGAAGAAGGAGTTGGATCTCCTCAATGCCTTCACCAAATTGAAAACCCTTTTAGGGGCACTTAGAGCACATAAGGACGTAGCTATGGCTTGAAGGAATTAGACCAAATCGCCTTCTATGGCTCGAATGAGCCTCGGCACTCACCATCTGCAGAAAACAACACCGTTTTGGGGAAAACAAGAATGCGAGCAGTATGTGAATGAAGATCGAGCAATTGAAGTGACAACCTTGAGCGTCCTTAGTAGATCTACAACTCTTGTGAAGAAATCTTGGCAAGATTAGGCGAAGGAAGCCCTCCAAGTGAGGTGTATGCTGAAAATGGCAGCTCCTAGAAAAGCTCCATTAAAAGTGGGATAATTAATTAACTTAATTAGGCTATAACTAGATAATTAGGTTCTAATAAGGCCCAGGGACCTAATAAGCTTTGATACCATGTTCTAATCATGGTGGAAAGACCAAAGAACCATTCATAACAGGAATTAACATAGATTGCATTAGATTGACATGAACTAGTTACATGGCTTTTATAGAGCCTTTGAGGAAGTGCGCTACTGACATCCCTGACGAGGTGCATACCGATTCTTTTCCACTAATTTCTCCACAACCCCTTGAGGCTAGGGATGCCCCTTGATATGTGGATGGACATGTGGAGTGATGCTACACACTTTGACTCTAGCTTAGGCTAACATTTTATCCTATGCACATTTGATTTATGGCTTAGGGTCAGGTTGGGCTTATATTTCTAACAATCATGAAACAAGTCAATAAGCTCTTGGGAAAGCAATTGATCAAGCCAAGAAGCTCTCCACATTGCTTGCCGATCTTTTAGAGAAAAAGAAAGATGGCACTTACAAAATGTGTGTGGATTACGAGGCCTTTGACAAGGTTACCATTAAAAAATTATTTCCAATACCGAGAATTGACGATATCCTAGATACGCTAAGTGGATTATCTCTTTAGTCAAATAGATCTCAAAAGTGACTACCATCAAATATGGATTGTGTCACAAGATGAGCATACATCTTTCAATACGTCTTTTGGGCTATATAGTATTTGGTAGTACACTTTTTCGACTGACCAATGCAGCTAAGTTCAACCATTAATGGACTATTTATTTTGATATTACTGGAAATTAATAAGTGCCTTCTTCAACAATATACTTGTAGCTTGAAGACAAAGATAGAACATCTTGCCCATCTTGCCATTGTGTTTGAGGAGCTTTGGAAACATGAGTTGTATACCATGGTGAGAAGAGTGATTTCTTTCTTTGCAAATTCACTATTTGGGATATATTGCATGTGCAAGGATAACATAAGCATGGATCTAGACAAGAAAAACTCTATACAAGAGTAGCTCGAATTGCGTTCCATATATGAAATTTGAAGCTTTCTTGGGTTATGTTCATAATATTAATATAAGATATATATTAGATAGCTTATGTCACGTGCACACTCTCCCGCATGTGATTGGACATGCTTCTATCCATTGGCTAGCACACAGGTCAAGTACGTGATCGGATTCACGTGTTTATAAGGGCTATTGTGCAAGTTCATTGTAATATTGTCAAGCCGCCCAATGAGCAGCCCGGTGTGCACAAAGTTATTGGGTTATTGTGTGAACACACTTGGTTAGACATTATTATTAGGGTTGGTAGAGTTGCTAGCCAACTCACCAGCATTAGACACTATAAATAGGAGTCTAGGACTTATAGCCATATTCATTCATTGATCAGTCAGTCATCATTGAGTCATTGAGAGCTCACGAGAGCAGTGCTACCACATTGAGTATCTATATTCAGCATTGCATATACTTCATGTGAGCAATACATGGTAGATTAGGTCATCTCTCTCTAATGTGTATTGAGAATGAAGAAGAAGCAATTTCTTTTGCATGGGTTTAAGTCTCTGATTAGATGCTAATCACAATCAATCAATCATAAACACGCTCTTGGAAGCACCCATGTTGCAATTTCCATGCATAACCTCTTCTCAAGTAGCTTGCACACAAAGCCTCTACAGAAGGATTATCTCATAGTTTGTGCACACAGCCTCTCCTTTGCATGACTTAACCAAAAACGCACTCTTTAAGTGGACAACACAATGGAGAGAAAAGCTTTTCAAAAGTTGAAGGAAGCTATCATCTCAAGACTCGTTTTGATCATTCTCTACTTGCATCGGCCATTCAATGTGAACAAGCATTAGAGCTCAGCTCGGGTGTGTATGAAAAGGAACTATTGGCAGTATTTGATGCTCTTACCATATGGAAGTATTACCTATTGGGAGCTGAATTTATAGTTAAAATGGATCATCAAAGCCTCATATGGACCAAGTTGTCTAGAAAGTACATGAAGTGGGCAAATTTTCAGTCAATGTCCATTTTTAAATGTTGCACACAACTGGCGAAAAGGACAAAGTTGCATCCAGGGGGACTCAAAGTTGTGGCGGTCTCTGTTGCATATCACTAGGATCTCTCAAAAATGCTAGACTCCTATCATTTGGATGCGGATTTTGCACCCGTATGGACAGCCATACAAGCACGGATGGTGGATCCATCCAAAGACTTGGCAAGACAGGAGATGTCAGCACAGAGAAGCAATATATGCTTAGATTCCCAGTGTATTATTAGAGCCAGGGGAGGTTTCACTGTCTTTCCGATAGGGGGGAGAGGGGGGGTGGGGGGGGGGGGGGGGGGGATGGGGAACGCAGCTACAGAGTTTAAAGATCCTTGGGCCTTTACTTACTAGAGTTGCATCATCACCAAGAGGCTTATTGAGACTACAGACCAGATGCAAAGCTAAGCAAGATACCACCCAGCCATCCATCACTGATTTATTCGACCTCATCAGGTGGATGTGACAGATCCTCAGCCCTGCCCACACTCTGAGGGGATTGGGAGACGATGGACGAACACCCCCTACCTGCACACATGGAGTTACCTGGGATCAAGGAGGCAGATGTCCCCATCGGAGATCTGGGCCCTCTTCCTGCCAGCTCTAGATCCGAGACATCCTCCAACAACAAAGGGTGGCTTTCCCTCAAGTAGTAGATATTTGTACACTGTCATAGAGGAGTATGACACACGATGATCCCCACTGGTCGTACACACCGACCTTTTCATTATACAAGTAGGACATGCATGGTACGTGAGTCTACTTTTCTTTGGAACCTTTTTATCTCCATGTTTATGATCTTCAATTTACACATGGAACTTTTGCAACACTTTCTGGTGTCATAGACCCATTGGGTCTTTAGTAGAAGTTAACAAAAACCCTTGCTTCTCTCAAAGATATGGATTGCAAAGGAACTGACCCCAATGCAACTCAAGCAAAAGACTACAAAACTGGCGGAAGATTTAGCAGCTTGTAAAGAAGGAAAGTGGGAATTTTTTCATAAGGGCTGAGCCCTTATTCAGGACTTTTGCAAAGCTCAAACCCAAACAATAAAAATCAACAAATAGATTTTTCTAAGAGGATTATCTATGATAACTGGTATTGTTCCGGCACTGGAGCAAAGGAAAATGCTCAAAGTTCTGCAACAATGAGATACAACAGTGGAGATAAGGGAGCTAAGGGAAGCCTTGCCATACGGAGCGAGAAATCTGGAAGCAATCACCTTGACCTCCACAAGCAAGCATAGTGCAAATGAGCCTCCTGATAAAGGCAAGAGACACCTCTCATCCAATCTTGAGAAAATCCCATGTGTGGGAGAGTACCCTCTAAGAAGTCCCAATCCACTCTATCATAGGCTTTCTCAAGAACAAGTAGCGAGGTTGCCAAAGGCTGAATACTTGCCTTGGCCCACTCCACCGCCTCCCAAAAGGAAAAGATGTTATCAAACATGCGTCTCCCTTGGAGGAATCCGTTTTGTATCAGGAATGACTATCTATAACACTGGTTACAATCTCATGCTCACTGCCTTGGCAAGAATTTTGTATGTACTCCCAAGCAATGTAATAGGCCTCCACTAGGCAATGTTGGTCTTATCACCACCCCTTAGGAATGAGGTGGATGAGACCCTCGGTAAGAAAAGGAGGCATAGGATCCATGTTCCATATATCCTGTAATGCGTAGTGATCTCATCCCCAATGTCGTCCCAAAAACTCATCAAAAACATGTGAGGCCATCATCCCCAGGACATTTTTACCATGTGGTGATGCATGAATCGCGTGTCTAAGCTCATCTGCTGAAAAAGGGGCATCAAGTAATACACATATGTCATCCGAAATCAGCCTACGCATGGACTCCCAAACCTTCTGTTGTGCCCTATCCCTTTGAAGAGACCGAGTCTCTGCAGATAACAAGCAGCAGTAAAAATCTAACACTATCCTCCTGACCATGTCAGACTCTGAGTGGAGCACTCCTTGCAAGTCTTGCAGTTGTTTAACACATTCCCTGTTATGAAAGAGGCCATGGGCAACAAAGAAATGTTTGTTACATCTACCTCCCATATGAATCGAAAATGACCCTTGTGCATGATCGAAACTGTGCACACTGCTGTAAAGAGTCCTACAACTCGGATCCAGTCGGCATCACGGTGTTTCTCAAGTTCCGTTTGCAAAAACCCTCAGCCGCGTAATAAACAGAGCTAGCAAGCTGCGCCCCCCCCCAAGCTCTGCTGCCTGCCGCACCCCCCCCCCTCTGTCCCTGCGCTGCCCCCTTGCTCGCGCCTGCACCCCCTTTCCCCCTACTCCTGCCCGCCTTCAATCTTTGCTCCAGCCGTCGCCCCCTGCTCTCACTGGTGCGCGCACCCCCCCCCCCCCTCCCCCCCACTTTCGTGCCTCTTGTCTAGTCGCCCCCACTTCTTCCGTCGTCGTCGGCAGCGCCCTCAGCTAGTGGGTTGTTCCTTATTTTTGGCAAGTTTTGGCCTCTTTTGGTCTTCACCCCCAGGAGGACTCCATGGCAGCCGCTCCATCTCCCCCGACTAAGGCCACCGTTACTTGCCTTTCATTTTCTGAAGCGGACTTGTAGCTTCTTGCTACGACTGTCGCATCCCTAGAGACCTCCACTCTAGTTTGCAAGATTGTCGGTAGCCGCCCCTTGCGCGTGGCCAACTCAGATATCTCCTTCAGGCTAGCCTTCTAGGTGCGCCTGCAAAGATCGCAGATATACATCCATTGGGGCGTGGCTACTACCAGGTTGAGTTCGACTCACCAGCGGCATCTGATCTTGTCATGCAAACTGAGCCCTATTGCATTGCATACGGCCCAGGCCTTCTTTGCATATTGCATACTGAGCCCTATTGCATTGCATACAGCCCAGGCCTTCTTTGCATAGTGGCAACACGGCTTCAACCCGACATCTGACCCTCTAGCTGGAGTTTCAGGCTTTCCCGTGACAGTCTGCTTTCTAGGCCTCAGGAAGGAATAACTTCCTCTTCTCCTGGTGCCATCGGTGAGAGTGATGGAATCCCCCCTCACCACTGCCTCGGCCCTCACATGAGTAGCTCGGATTCCATCTCTCTGCATTTGTGTTGCCTCGTCGGATTCCATGCCTCACATGATATCTATTCCCAGCCTTTAGGGCGACCCCATTATGCAAAGAGTGGAGTATTCTGGCCTTCCAAGCCAATGTTTCATTTGCAAGCAAATGGGTCATCTGGCTAGAGCTTGCCCTCGGCATCAGCTAGGAGACCGCCCCCGGTGGTTCCCCCTCGTACTTCCTACTCAGATCTGCACCAAGGGCCGAGGGAGGCACAAGTTCCCAGGCCGAGGAGCACCAGGTACCGACCATGGATGACCCATCGGACGAAGAGTGCAAACGGTTGGCCCCCACCCGGGTCGCCAGCCGAGCACCAGAGCTGAGCATTGCCACCATGCGCGCCAGGCTGGCAACATGCAAGAGGATTCGGTTCTGTCAGAGAACCGTTACGAGCACTTATCACAGCACTCGCCCGCAGACGGCGGGCCCCCTCCAGTCATGAGAGGGCCCCTCCGCCCCCCCCAATGTGGCGGCCGACTCCTCGTCGTGATTCCTCTTCTGGCCCTCACTGCCCCAATGGGGCCGGTTGACCCCACCCCTCTCTACATCGAGCCTTCCCTAGTAACTTGAGTCTCAAGGCAGGCACCTAGGATCTTGGGTCAGCCTATGGAATTATAGTTTCTTCCAGTGTCTTCCGATGGAAGGGACAGACAGGTTTGAGGAGATTGTAGCCCCTATTCGGGTTTGTGTGATCTTCCACCACTCCATACCCTCTACGCCAGAGAATGGCGCGATGATCTTCTCTTTCCCCTTGAGCATAGCCCCGCGGACAGAGTGGGATCCAGAGTCGGTGGCCGCTACCATTCAGGGCGCGATGATCTTCTCTTTCCCCTTGAGCGTAGCCCTAGGGACAGAGTGGGATCCAGAATCACTGGCTGCTACCATTCAGGGCCAGGCAATTGAGCTATCGTAGCATCTTCAGGATCTACGCATCACTAACATTCTTACTCATCTATGGTCCCTGGCTAGGATGGAGCTTTGTGGATCAGCCCACAGAGACCAGGGAGGGAGATGGTGACCTCTAGCCTGGAGGTGCTGCTTTTTGTGTTCATGCATACCTCGATCGCAGTACATTTCCCCCCTTCTTACAGATATCTTCATTGTGATCGATGGACCATGGAGTATGCATACTCTCGTGCTTAGGCAGAGTGGTAGTACATGGAGGGCAGGATCCACGCCCACTTGGTGCGACTTCGCACCAGGGCAGATTGTGACTATTCCACGTCTAAACCCGCGCCCAAGATTCTTCAAGTGGAGGGCAGTTCCGATAGTTTTGCCTCACACAGAGATTGATATGAGGATTCTCTAATGGAACATTCAGGTGTTTAGGGGGGCCTCAGTGCTTTCAAGGACGAGGCGTCCTTAGAGGAGAGCTGCAGCGAGCTATGGTGGGGGGACCTATTGACATTCTTTTCCTCCAGGAGCATCACCTTACTGAGGGGCGCACCCGCCGCTGTGGGAAGATTCTACTAGGTAGGAGTCATACCTGTGATGAGAGGATCAAAAGTCATAGTTCCAGGACGTGCTTAGTGGGTTACCATTCTGATTGGTGAGGAAAGCGTTGGCTTCCTAAACATTTACGCCCTGAATGCTGCTGTGAGTAGAGCTATCTTTTAAGCCCTACGCCAGGCTGATTTTTGGTGCATGGGCAGTGACTTCAATATGATAGAGGCAACAGAGGACAGACTTGGAGGAGGCACGCCCACACGTACTCTGCCTGGGAGGAGATGATACTAATTCTTAGAGGATGGGACCCTTGGCATCTTCTAGAGTTTGGGCGTAGCCCTGGGAGTCTTAGCTTCTCTCGATCGGATAGGCCGAGCATTGTCCCCAACCTCTCTCGGTTGGACAAGTTTTATGTCGATGACTAGGCTTGCAGCCGTGGATGCATGATTAACAGCCTCATCCAGGACCCCGAGATCTACAGCTGGATCAAGGAGATATGGGCGGGACTGGACTTTTCCTCAGGCTCGGCAGCGTGCACTTTGGATGATGGCCTTGGGGAGATCAGTGTTTTCTTATAGGATGCAGTCCAGAGTAGATTGAAGGGATTTCGAGAGCAAGAGAGGAGTCTGAGGGGAAGCCTAGCCTCTTTACAGCGCCTTCAAGAGAGTTCCCCAGACAGCCCGTGGATTGAGAGTTAGATCGCTGCCACTTCCACGGAGATTCGGTCCATTAAGGAGAGGAGGGTGGTGTATAGATACCATGCCAGGGCTTCATTCTGGACTCAAGCCGGTGACAGAGTTAGTGGAGATTTCTTTGAGATAGTTGGCCCCCACAGGAGGAGAGACAGTTCGCAGGTTGCATGACCAGGATGGAGCTATTGTTTTTGATCCCCCACATGTGAGAGCCATCGCCACGGATTTCTTCCGATCTCTTCTCATTCGTGCCCCATTATCCCCTCAGGTGATGGATGCACACCAGATAGTTTGGAGGCACACGAGAGAGGTGGTAACCCCCTCCCTTCGGTCTTTCTTATTGACCCCTTTCACTTCAGAGGAGCTGGGGGAGGCGGTGACGGTATTACCCAGGGACAAATGCCCGGGGGCGGATGGGGTTCCTGTCTCTTTCTTCCTTCACCATTGGGACCTCATGGAAGGTGGCCCTCGCGCTGCCTTCAATGAGATTATGCTCACAGGTGCCATGCAAGAGAGGCTCACAAAGGGCTTCATACATTTGATTCCCAAGGAGGGTGGTGATAGATTGGAGATCCGGCAATGGAGATCCATCACCCTTCTAGGGATGGCCTATAAGATTTTGGCCAAGGCCATCAGCAGGCGACTTCATCTTTTTCTCCTAGACTTGATCCACGACACTCAAATTGGTTTTGTTCAAGATCGGAGCATCCTGGACAACATCTTTACCTTTTGGGAGGTGACAACTTTGACCAGGATGCGGCAGCAAGACCTCATTGTGCTACTCCTAGACATCGAGAAAGCTTATGATGACAGGGTGGATTGGAGCTTTCTCGAGGGCACTATGAGCCGTATGGGATTCCCCATGGAGTGGATTTGTGGAGTCTCAGGACTTTATTCAGCATCACAGAGCCAAGTTCTCATTTAGGGAGTGTGAGGCGACAGATTCCCCCTTTCCCGCTCGGTTCGACAGGGTTATCCTTTGGCACCGTACCTCTTTCTATTTATTGCCGAGGCCATGAGTAGTTTTCTATCTGCCCAGGAGACTGGACTTCAGGGATTGCGCCTTCCCCTTCGGACGCAGGAGACGACACACCAACCTACCTTGCTGGAGATGTTGGGAATAGATTCGCAGAGGCGATCGAGATTTTCTGCCGAGCATTAGGAGCACAGATCAACTAGCACAAGTTGTGTGACTTTTGGGTAGGCTCAGCACCCACCCCGACTTGGAGACCAGTTGAGGCTTTCCAATGGATCCCGAGGGGCACTCCAGTCCACTATCTCGGTTGCCAGGTTGGCGTTGATATCTCTCCCGAGAAGTAGCTTGCTCCGCTCCATCTAAGTATTCGGAAGAAGCTTTTAAACTAGAGCTCGGCGAGGCTATCCCTAGCAGGCAGAGTGGTGGTGGCGAACCAGGTGCTGCTTGCCACCATGTGGTACATCACTTCATGCTGGGCCTTTTCTCGGGCATGTATTGGCCAGGTACAACGTTTGATCCGGAACTTCTTGTGGGCCAGAAGTGATGGGAGGCCAGCCAGGGGCCAGCCAATGATCATTCAGCCACGAAGCAAAGGGGGGCTTCGCCTCATCGATCCCGCTATACAGAGTCGTGGCCTGCTGGGCAAGTTGATTGTCAGAGGACTCCTACCCGGTGGTGAGCCTTGGAAGGATTTCCTCTTGGCCCGGATTTCAGCCCGCACTCTGAACCTTGGAGGCCCATGGCCGCAGAGTACTAGATGGATCTTCACAGAGATGCGAGCCTGCGGTTTTAGCGCTGCCTTTGAGGACAGATTCGCACCCAGTCTACTTTGTGCTTGGGATCATCTCAGGCCAGCCCTCAAACAGAGTGTTCCAGTGGCCTCAGGGGAGCAGCTTTGACAGCCATTGGTCTAGAACCCCATGATCCATTTACCCAATGGCCACATGCTAGAGGCCCGCCGACCGCATATATCCTGGGGTGCCTTGAGCATGGGACCAGCCAGGTCTCTCGGAGATTGGATTGCACATAGGCAGTTACCTCAAGAGGAGCAGGAGAGAGGCCTGATAGGGATCCCGGGTAGAGACAGGCTCAGCATGGACATCAAATCAGCTATTCCTCAGGAGTAGCTAACTCCTATTCCAAACCCAACCCCCCTGATGTGGCTAGGCGTGTTTACCAGACACGATATCCTCGTGGCGGTCCATGGAGCAGATAAGGACAGTGGTCTGCTCACTTTTTCTATTGGATCCCATGGCAGACTAGAGAGATTAGAGCACCCCTTGGAGGATTTCAGAGTCTACACCTTACAGAGGGTGAGGGTGATTGGTTTTCGGACAAGGTAATGGCACATAGATCTAGCACCGGCCAAGGTGGCCAAGGAGAGACTATGGCCACTATGGATTTGGGAGAGCCAACCTCTCACGTGGTTGTAGTGGGACCCTCGAGAGTGGACTTGGCATGATCCCACAGATCGGGAGGAGACTCTGAATCCCCCCTTCTTTGCATATACAGCACAGCTTGGCTGCAGGATATAGATGCCTGAGATAGATGGCACACCGCCAACACTAGCACATTGGCATTCTCAGGGCCTATCATCACAGTGCTTCCTTTTAGATTTCTGGAAGAGGCTTTGGGACAGATTTCAGCGGAGGAAGATCACTCTCTTTCTTTGGCTAATGGCACACGAGTCTGGCGGTCAGTACTTGGCTGGCAGTCGGAGGTCGGTCAGCAGCTTGCCCAAGGTGCGGCTACCCCTAGGAGTCTGAGTGACATTGCCTTTGGGATTGCCCGAAGGCTCAACAGATTTGGCAACGGATTCTCGGCATCTTCGCTATGGACAGGGCATCGACCCGGATCATCACTTGGGGTGCTGTCGCTTGGGCCACCAATACTAGAGTGGTCAGGACCTATGAGGAGGATGGGGGAGGACTAGCCCTTCAGGTCTCCCAACATCATATTGCAATAGTACTAGTCACAACCCCACCGACAGGAACCTAGCAACCAAGCTCATGCCAGAGATAGGAGATTTGCAGTAGCATAGCAGCATGGCACATCTGGCATGCTAGATGCAGCGAGGCCATCGAGGGTACCCACACTCCACTGGCTGAGACCATCAAGAGCATATGGCTCGATACCATTCACACCCTCCGCGGTCAGTGGGGGAAGCTGCAGGGACGTTTGGTGACCCCATTTGGCATCACAGACCACCTGTATGGTTCCCCCCCCGCCCCCCCCGCCCCCCCCCCCCCCCCCCCCCCCCCCCGATGAGATAGCCTTCTCCTCACAGAGCGGCCAACCGGGGGAGAAGCATCTCTTCCCCCTTTGATCATTTGTTTCCTGCCCTTATATGAGGCGAGTTTGTATCTAGCCCATCGTGGTTGTACTTAGCCCTTTGCGGCTGTTTTTTCTTCAACTAATTGAAGGATCTTTTTCACAGGAAAAAAAAAAAAGTTCCCTTTGCAAAGCGCAAAATCTATGCATGCTAGCTCTCTCTCTATCCAAGATCTCTTACCTCTTGGCTAGGGCCACACGGTGATAAAGATCACTGACACTCTCTAAGGCAAGAGCAACTCTTTGCCTATAGTTTGGAGCATCACAAGCTCTCCAAATGTCCATCACCTGCCAAGATAACTCTGCATTTGAGTAAAAAGACTCTGGTATGCGTACTCGGGGAGGAGAGTTCTGGCTCCCCAAATCTGAGTTGCACAAAACTAGGACAATGATCTGACCTTGAAGTGCCTAGGGCAATGAAGATATTGCCACCTCTATCAAGTGCCCGATCATCAACATAAAAGCAGTCCAAGAGGGCATAAATGCAATGTGCACCACTCCTACAATTTACCCCAAGAAAAGAGGAGTGAATCTTGCTTCCTATGGAAGTCATCCTCTAACCAACAGTTTCTGCCATGAAAGGAAAAGATAAATCTCTCCTAGGATGTCCTCTCAAATGGGTGAATGATGCCTTCATGTCGCCCCTTTTTATCTGCGGCTTGCTCAACCATGTTAAAGTCACCTCCGACGATCCAATGATCCGCCTAAGGAAGAGAGTCTGTGATGGCTTTCCAAAAAAGAATTATTTCTCCTCTAGGTTAGGAGCATACACATTCAGCACACTAATTTTAAATCCACCCTGCATAAGCATAATCCATTGTGCTGTGACAAGGATAATAACTCCATGACCAATCATATAAGGAATAATTGCAGCAGTCACTGAAGTACATACTCCACCTTTAGTTCCATCTGCAGTGGACCAAAAAGTGTGACCCTATGGAAGCCAAAAACTTCCAATAGATCTGTGGGAGTCCAGGAAACCTGAGGAAGATCGGACAAAAGTTGCAGTCCTCTAGCACTGGGTCAAAGTTTCTTCAGACAATTTCTTTAAAGTTAAACAACAAACCCCCTACTACACACCTCCTTGAGTCAAGAATATGGCACATTTGAAACAAGAAAATAAAAAAGAGCTTCAGAATGCTCGAGGAAAGGAGATGGAAGGTGCAAACAAGCTAAACGAAAAGTCTTGAAGAGCACACTAAATACACAACTACATTGCCAGACATTGCAGCCGATGGCGGCTACCTATGGGGCTCACTACTGTTCAACAATAGGCTTAACTACTGTAGACTTTCGTAAGACACTTTCTTCAGAAGTTACAAAGTAGGACTCAACATTTGTATTTGCAATCTATAACTATTAAGCCTGTGATAACTTATAAGTGACGAATAGTATTCGACTCTGTAAGATCAAGAGTGTCATGTGTTGTACTCTTTCAGATAGGCATCACCAAATGCCCTCGATAGTGCAAGCAAGCCCCCCACTCGCCACGTGCCATCAACATTTACAACCTGCCAAAAACGTTTTTTTGGTTCATTAGCATCAATAATATATTTTTGGTTCCAAATGCCATCTCTAGGTTAATATCATTGAATGTGAAGAAGATTAAGAGACCAACTTCTTTAGAGTAAGGATGCTGTTCTTTAAGTTATCTTGTTCCTCAAACAACGTATGTAGAAAGTACCCTCAGTGGTGGCGGTGGCGCTAATGAGAAAATGGGGATGAAATGTTTACACTAGCTGTACCAGTGGTTTTTTGGGGGTTGGATTTTTTGCCTCAATTCGTTTCCGTTCTGCTTCTACATTGGGCTGTAACACAACAAGCAATGCATATTTAATGCACTTCAGATAGGAAAATACTGTTTTCTCTTAATGCACAAACAATAAGCAAAAAAGCAAGGTAAATACATAAACATATCGCATGGCTGGACCTGCTCGTCCGCTTGACGTGTGACTGGTCGACTCTACTCGCCTGCAACCTGCACGTCTACTTCTTCAGACCTGCGACTTCTGTCCTAGAGCCGCCGTCACCTCTTCTCTCTGTCTGTTTTCTGTTCCTGTTGGGTGTCGTTTTCTTCCTGCTGGCTGTCGCCTTTTCTGGCTTCTTCTTCTACATCTGTTCTATTCCCACCTGCTTGCTGTCACCAGTCCTTGTTCATAGCCGCCTTTGCTTCTGCTCTGCCTCTAGGCTACAGAAAAGGTGCTGAATTAGGGTTTTCAGGTGCTGAACTAGGGTTTGAGAGAACGGGTTTTCTTTGCTTTTGTACATGGATTTGGATGACCCGGCTACTGCTGTTGGTGGCATGGCTGCCAATAGCCTTAACATGGCTCTTATTGAGGAGATGATCGAGAAGGATGTGGGTTATGCTTCAGATGCCTCGGAGCAACAAAAACGTCAAAGGCTTGATGTTGATGCAAGCTACACTCCGGTGAATGTTGGAGAGAATGTAGAGGAAAGTTCTCAGGTACCTTCTCCGGAGTTTGCACGTTTGCTGCAGATCACTGGTGAGCTTCTGCAAGAATATGTGAAGGCAAATAGCGTGCAAATGGCTGCAGTAGATAATGGTGGTGTGGCTGATGTATGCATGGAGACTCCTTTGTTGCTACAACAGCTAGCAGATTTTCATGATCGTGCTGCTATCTTCTTCTTTACTGGGCGTATTCCGTTGTTGCCTCGTATTAGAGCATGGTTGAGCCGCTTGGTGTCGCCTGAGGGACTTGAGGAGATTTATGATGGTCCGACAGGATTTTATGAAATACTTTTTCGCACTTCGGAAGTAGTCTTGGAGCAGGTGCCACTCTTTTTGGATGGGCAGTTGGTTCATGTGGTTCCGTGGAAGCCTATGGCAGAGTACCAAGATATGTTGCGCCAGGCTTGCCAAATTTGGGTTGAAGTGAAACAATTCCCACCAATGTTTTGGCGTGTTTTACCAGGTCTCATGTGAGGTATCGGTGATGTCTTGGTGGTGCCTTGAATGACATCTAGAAATCGAAATCGTCTATGCATGTTGTGGGATACTAGGAGACCTAGGCCGACACATTTGCGTGTCAATATGGCTGGGCTGCAACCTTTAATGTATGAATTGAGGTGGGATACATTTGCTGGCCACTGTTTCAAATGTGGTGAGACGGGCCACTTTGTCTCCGAATGTCCTAAGAAAGAACAAGTTGTTGCTACCAAGGATATCGTTGATGGGCAGTTGCCTGTGGAAGATGAGCATGACGCTCCTTTACATGATGCCCAGCACATGGATGTACATGTGGATGTTCAGAATGAGGTTGAGCCTGCGGGGAGATTTCTCCGATGCTGTTTGGCGGGGGCCTTTGCGTACTCATCAGGGGCCCTTACATACATATGCTCGTCGCCCTTTGGGTTCAGGTGCCCACCAAACAGACCAAGATTGAGAGGCCGGGAGGCCAACTTTCTCAAGGTACACGGGCTCTTGGGGTGGATAGAGTAGAACGCTATCCTGTTAGAAGTCGCCTAACAAAAGAAGAACAAGAACAATTGCCTCTTGTATTTGGTTCGAAGGGTGAGGTCATCTCGCCATGGGATGGTCATTACCCTTCGGCACGTGCTCGGGAACTCCAAGGGCAGACTGTGATCACAAATACCATGTCTAAAAATGCAATGCTTCAAAAGGTTCGTGATTTGGCAGATTGTCCTGGGCCTAGTACACGGCCTTGTTGATTCCTTTTCTGGGAAGGCTTATGAAAATTGTACAATGGAATGTAAAGGGTATTTCTTCGCGCCAAAAGTAGTTCAGGCTTTGGCGTACAACTTTTTGTCATGGTTGGCATGTTTTGTGTGCAGTTGAACATAAGCAGCATAAGTTGGCTAGCAAAGCCTATGTATATAAGGGGTTTCATGTTTTCTACAGCGGACATCCTGCTTCGCAGACAGGTGTTATGTTTGCTGTTCGTTCGCAGTTTCAGCCTTCTCTTGTGATTCAAGATGTTCATGGAAGATTTCTAGTGATACAGATTGTTTGGGATGATACGCCTTTATGGTTGTTAGGGGTGTATGCTCCAAATAATGCTCGTGCACGCCGTTTGCTATGAAATGACTTGTGTGCTCTTTCAATCTCTCATCCTGGCTTTGTGATGGGAGACTTTAATATGTGTGTCTCCAGGGAGCAAGCCACGTCGCCTCATTCTGTAATGGATGGCCCGGAGAGAATGGCGTGGGAAGCTTTTGTAGCAAGGTCGCTAAAACAAGACATGTGGTCTTGGTTGCATCCAGATGAAAGGGGTTACACTTATGCCTCACAACAGTTTCGGGGCACTTATGCTAGATTGGATAGGATGTATATTTTACATCAAGATCTCTTTTTGCCAGAGGTTCTTACTATGATGGTTGATCAGCAACAGGTTTTGTAGGATCATTGGCCACTTGTGTTTGAAATGGTCTATCATCTTGTGGATGCATATAAAAGCTTGTTGGGACGCTTGCCTTTGCGCTTAAACCACACTTTTTTGGAGCATGAAGTTTTGATGTTTATATGCGTCAGTTGATACGACATTTCTCCACAAGAGTGTCCATGGATGATTATCATGCTTGGCCAGTGTTCCTTACCAACACTCGGAAATTAGCGCGGCATTATGGTCTTGCTAATGCCTCTATAAGTTGTGGATGCCATAGAATGGCTGAAAAGAAGCTATCTAGGGTGCAGGAAGCACAATATGTTCGCTTTAAACTACTTGCACGTCTTGATGCTTTGCGGAATGCTAACTGTCAATCTCATCGCTTCTATGATAAGTTGCATCAAAAACATATGCGTGAGAATATTGTTAGGCTGATGGATGCCCAAGGCAACCTTGTTACTCAACCTTCTGAGGTTATTCAGCATCGCATCAGGTTTTATGAAGATTTGTTTGCCCCTCGAGAAGATGTCTCGCCGTCTCTCCTGGCTGCAAGGGAGTCATTGTTTGCTGAAGTACGATATCAAGTTGACCCTGATGTGGCGGTTCAACTTGATGCTCCTGTTACTCAAGGGGAAGTGGAAGCTGTTCTCTCCAAACTTCCCATGGGAAAGAGCCTTGGTTGGGATGGTTTGACAAATGAGTTTTTCCAATATATGCTGATCAGCTTGCAAAGCCTTTGACGCTTATTTGTCAAAGGGTTTGGGATGAGGGATATATGCCTGCTAATTGGAAGTTGGGCATACTTCGTTTGTTGCCCAAAGTCTCTTCGCCTACTTCTTTGGCTCAATGGCGCCCGATCTCACTTATAGGTATTATGTATAAAATCTTTACAAATATTTTTGCCAATCGCTTGCAGACGGTGCTTCCTACTCTTATTCATCCATATCAATATGGATTTGTGGATGGCAGGAATATTTTGCATAATATTCTTAATGTTCAAATTGGAGTGGATTATGCCAAGGCAAAGAAGCATGAGATTGTGATGGTGCAGCTGGATCTTGAAAAAGCTTTTGATCATGTCAGCTGGTCTTTCCTTGCTCAGTTAATGACAGCCATGGGCTTTGGTCCCAAAATGGCTAATTTGGTGCATTTACTTGGCTCTGGCTCTATCACGCGGATTATGCTCAATGGAGGACTTTCGGATGGTATTTCTCTCACCCGTTCTCTCCGACAGGGCTATCCTCTTAGCCCTCTTTTCTTTGTCATTGCCACTCATCCTATGTTATCTCGTCTAGATGCTATGGCATCGCATGGTGAAGTGGTTGGTTTGCATCTCCCTCATGGCAAGCAATTGGTAGCTCAAGCCCTTGCGGATGACACTTTTATGTTTCTCAGGGCCGAAAAAGCCAATATAGATCGAGCAATGGAAGCTTGGAATAATCTTGCATTGGCTTCTGGGCTGAAAATAAATTCAACAAAATCAGCCCTCATTGTATGCACGGAATTTGATCTTGAGGCATTAGGGTGGCAAGGCCGTGTGGTGCATACAGGAGACATTGTTCGTCATCTTGGGTACCCGGTGGGTGTGGATGTGAACCCCCAAGCGCTTCTTGCTTGGATTTCTGCTCGGATCTCGGATAAATTTGTATATTGGAAAGCTCAAGGGTGGCCTATGCACGTGAGGGTTCAGGTAGCTCAGGTTATTATGCTTAGCATGATTTCCTATTTTTTGCCTTTGCTACCTTGGACGCACAAATCTCTTCTCCGTTTGGTTGCTCCCATTCGGTTTATGCTGTGGAAGAGGCAAGGAAATATTATGGGTCAAACATGGATAGCTTGGAATCACATTACGACGCCCAAAAGAATGGGTGGGGCTACTTTACTAGATGTCCGCTTGCATATGGTGGCGCGTAGGTGGGCGCTTTTTCAGGATATGTGTTTGCAGGAGCAACCTTGGGTATTCATGGCTCGTGACTTGATTGAGTTGGAGGGATTGTCACATGGACGGACACGTGTGCAGGCTTCATGGTAGGACATTGTGAATGCAGCTCATCCTGTCCGTATTCGCTCATCTCACATTTTATCGCATATTCTCCTTTCTTGGCATGAAGTTCTACTATTGGCTCGGTGGGATCCTGGTCATGAAAGACTACTTTTGAACTCTTTGCAGTTCGAAACATTTGTGGAGTCGCGTGTGATTGTTTGGCCAGACAGAGATGCTTCACGCATACGACTCAACCGCATGGTCAGGTTAGGCTTGGTTAGAATCCGAGATGCTGTGATACCTGGTCGTGACAGGCCATATTCGTTTCGTCGTATTCGGCAGCACTTTAGGGTTCCTCGGACATTTCAGCCACTATGGGTTGACATCATGCATGCAGTTGAGCCTTTTACTCCATTGCCTCAGCCATCTACAGATCAGCCTTGGCTTGATTGGGCACTATGTAAATCTGGTGACTTGATATCACTTTCAGCTAACCAGGTCTATCATAAGCTCGTATCAGAGAAAGATTGGGTTTCAGCCAAGGCCAATAAGGTGTGGGGATTGCACAAGTCTAAATCATGGTGGCAGAAAACTCTTATGCGTGGTTGGCAGTCTAAACTTCCTTACCAAGGTAAGGTTTTCATTTGGAGGATGTTGGTGGGAGGGTTACCTACACGGGATCAGCTCAGCCGTCGTAAAATTACATTGGCCTCTTGCTTCTTCTGCACGACATGCACTGAAACAGTTATGCATCTGTTCATGAGTTGTCCAGTGGCCCGTTGGATTTGGTCTTTTGTTTCTCGCGTTTGGGAGGCAGTAGAGAGGTCTACTATTTCGGCTCATCAGTGGATATTTGGAATTTCTCCTAAAGTCATTACTTCGAACAGTCACCTTGTGATATTCCATTTCCTTAGATGGACAGGACTTTAGCATATTTGGGCTACACGGAATGGGTTCATCTTGTCTGGAATACATGGGCACATTCTACATATCCGCGGTTTGCTGCTTTGGCAGTTTTCTTCTCTTCTCTCAGCTCAGCTACTGGATGTAGATGTTATTTCGTTATGGTCTACGGCGGCTCGGCTGGCTCATCTTTGATGCTTTTATCTGGGATGCTTATTTAGCTAGGAGGCTTTCTTATTAGTGTACAGGTTTGCATGCTCATGATCCTTTAGAGGATCTTTTGTGGGGGTTTTTTGGGGCCATAGGTTCTGTGTGAGCCATGTGGCTGATGTACATTTTTACATATAATATAAAACACCATTTCACGAAAAAAAAAAAAAAGATATCGCATGGCTCATAGAGGGGGGGATTTTAAAAAACACAAAAGAACTGCTTGATTCTATTCACAATTTACTAATCAAGCATATAGTCAGCCAGCTAACCCTCATTAGATAGCCACTGACATGAGTGATGATATACCAAAACTGTCATAACTAACAACTCTAGCAATCATGAAGAAAAATGATTCTATGATGGATGCAAAAAATAAACTGAGATTAAAAAAGGACCTTCGACCAGGTCATGAGCTCCCCGTCTGCTGAGCAATGTGCCCCCTGCCTTGCCCTCCTCTGACGGCGTTCACCCCCACTCTGCTGCCCACCTTCCTCTGTGCACCCCTGCTTTGCCCCCCTCTGCCCGCTTTCACCCCCACTCTTCTGCCCCCCTTGCCTCGCCCTCCTCTGTGTGCCCCTGCTTTGCCCTCCTCTGCCTGCCTTCACCCCCGCTCTGCTGCCCGCCTCCTGCCTCACCCTCCTCTGTGCGCCCCTGCTTTGCCCTCCCCCTCTACCCGCCTTCAGCCCCGCCCTGCTGCCCGCATTCCCTTGCCTCCCCTTGTGCACCCCTGCTTCGCCCCCCCTCTGCCAGCCTTTTTCACTACAATGAGCATCATGGCTAATCACCCCCCACCCCCCCCCCCACCCAACGGGACAGGCGAACCATTAATTTTACAGAAGCCGAGCTTGCGACCCTCCTCACTGAGATTGAAAAAAACACCAAGATGACCCTCATTGCCAAAAGCTTCGGGGCACATCCATCCCGTCTCCAAGCCTGCAATTGGTTACTTGCAGCATTGCTCTCCGACTTTGCACTCCACTTCAAAGATGTCAGGCTGCTTGGGAGAGGTTTTCTCCAAGTGGACTTCGATGCTGAGGAAGCAGCCTCAGAGGTGCTGAAGGGCAGCCCATTCCCATTGGGCCCGAGGAAGATGTTCTTCCTACCATACACCAGCTATTTGGACCCTATTGAAGAAGATCAGAACCATTTTCCACTTACACTCGAATTCCGAGGTCTTCCACATGCATATTGGCCAAAGCTGGAGGTCACTGGCTCAGCTTTTGGACTGGTCCTACAGGTGCCCCCTATACCTGCCTTGTCAACCTCTGCCGCACATGTGGTCACTGCATCAGCGGACACTATCCCTAGGGCTATGGTGCTTGCTTGTGATAGTGAGCTTATTAAGGACTTTGTGTTGCTTCCAGGACCGAACCGTCCATGAAGCAATGTACGGAGATTGCAGGTAGCCCCAACCAATGTTGGGTTTGTCATCATCAATCGCACTTTGCTAGGGATTGCCTTAGTGCTAAGGGCCGTAGGAGATGGCACAAACGCGCCCCTCAGGTAACAAAGCTTATGGCTCCGTCTCGACCACCAGCGTTCCGCTAGGAGTGGCGAGTCGTCTCTCATGGCCGCCCTCCTGGTGAGAATGCTGGGACACAGGATCATGCATCACCAACAGCAATGTACTGCAAAATGATGTACTTGATCAGAGTGATGAGGTTTCTGAGTCATCTTCGCAGAAGGATGATGCATCGGACCAGAATAGTTTTGTTGAGTCCTCCTGCAAGGCACTCATGTATTGCGCACGTATGCGGAGATTGTCAGAGTCCCAGATATGGGAAAAACTGTAGACTTTGTTTCAAGGATTACTCCCTCCTGCATTATGAGAGGCGGGCAAACACTGGCTAAGTGTTTGCTTGGGCCAAAACCTCATCTTTCCTATGAGGATTGTCTCATAGAATGTGCACAGCCTCCAGGGCCTTCCCACTCGCAGTAGGAAGCACCTCGTGAAGGATCAGCTCCATTCTATTGTTAAAAGTGGAGCTATGCATGTGCTCTTTTGGAGGAGCACAAATTGGATAGGCACTAGTGTGGTAAAACTGGTAAGATTCTTTCTCGCTACACTTATTTGTCCTAGGCAGATGGGACCAAAGGGGTTGTAGACATTTCAGTTGCAGCGTCACTAATGCCTTAGAGCAGTGTATTTGATCATGCATGAGGGTCAGAAATTGGGCATCTTGAATATTTATGCACCTAATGTGAGAGGTGAGGGGGTCACCTATTCGGATACCATCATAGGGCTCCTCCCCCAGGTAGATCATTGGATTGTTGGTGGGGATTTCAACATGGTTAAGCAGCCCTCCGACAAAAATGGTCACCATGAGCATAGAACACACCCCTTGGCGCAAGAATGAAAGAAAGATACATTAACATCTGCAAAAGACCGCAAGGGTCTATGAGACCAAAAGTTACAATGAATCCATGAGTAATTGAATCACGAAATAACAAACTGAAAATGAAACAAGAACTAAACTAAAACTAAGCTATCAATGTCAAAATGGTCAAAGAGAGCCCTATGTGCTACACCTAGGCTCAACTGTAAAAGTGAAATACATCCTCATAAATAGAGATATAGTCCACAAGGACTAAGTGTGTGGCAAGGAGTGGTCGTTGACGACGTAATAGACTCCGTATCTGTAACTATGCACGGTCTGTCTTTGTCCATAGTTCAGGGTGGTGCACTCCGATATCATTGGAAGATCTCCCGAAGCTGGAGCTGGCAAGGGGATGATACTCTCGGTCCTCTCGGTCGCGGCCGTCTGGATCTCCGGATCTGAGAAGCTCTCTCCCGGGACACCGGGAACATTAGGGCTTGTATACACTACCTCGTCTGTCTCAACGGTTAGTCATCCTCAAATGGCTCTCTCTGGCGCCTGGTGTCATGGCCCTGTGAAAATGGAACAGTACAAGTGTGGGCATGGTGGTTGCAGAGTCAGAATATTTTATGATTCACATGGGGGGTGCCCGGACAGAGTTTAAGATGTGTGGACATCCCTAGGTGTGAAGGGGGGAACTAGAAACATTAAACTTTAATGTTTATTAAAGTTTGCCCCTAGGCCTTAGTGGCCCTAGGGAACTTATTAAAGTTTGGGGCCCTAGGGATTATTTTTGGGAAGAGGGCCACTTTTGGAGTAAGTGCTTCTCTCTCCTCCCTCTCTCTCTAGCTTTTTGGGAAAGGAGTCGTGGAGGAGCCTTGAAGCGCATGTACACAAGCGTGGAAGAGTGGAAGAGCTAGTCGACTGCAGATTTTGGAGGGCTGTTGCTGTTTTTCTGAGTGCAAATCAGCCGTACAGCACTGTACGGCCAGATCTGTGCAAGTACACTCTCTCTTTCTCTCTCTGGTACAAGCTGTGGGTCTTCTTCACTGCTGGTCTGGCTGCGCACAGGACCTGTACAGGCTGTACAGTCAGGTTTTCAGCAAGTACCATACTGTACGACTGCCGTACAGTGTACGGACAGTCAGGTACAGCAAGTACAACTGCTGCAGGCGGCGTAAACAGGTGCTGGACAGAACTGTGTACTCAGATTCAGGCAGGTACAAGAGTGGACAGCCGACTATTTGTGCAAGTACAATTCCTGGCACGTATCCCGAGGTGGTACAGACGGGTACAGTGCTGACTTTCAGATCTGTATTTTCAAGGACAGCATAAGAGTGAACATCAGGAGGAGGATACAGGCAAGTACAAGCACATGTGTGAAGCAGGGTTGTGGATACAAGTGCCTGCAAGTACAAATTGGTGCTGTTGCTTCCTCCAGTACTGTTTCACGAGCTGAACTTGGTAAGCCTTGTTTCTGTTCATCTATCTCTCTCTTTCTACTGCTTGATGTCTGTTGTAGATATGAGTTATCTGGCCCCTTGTGAGAGGAGGGGTATGGCAGATTGACAAGGGTTGAGACAGAGTTTGGACAGCACATGTATGTTTGAGCTGAGAAGATGTATCATGCACTTGAGTTATGCCAGATGTATGCCCATGGCTGGCCTGCTTAGTGAGCTTGGCTGATCAGAGGGAGGCACAGTGTGTTATTGTGGAACACAGATCTGTGTGCATAGATCCTCTGTGCTGAGAAGGATTTGTGGGCCGTCAGATTGGACTTACAGGTGTAAACTCTTGGCTGATCTTTGTGTTGTACTCAGCCATTCATATTATTTTAATTGAATAAAGAAATACCGCAAGGGGCGCCAAGCTTTGGGGCCAACAGGTGTCGCTGTGTTTTCAGATTTGGGCACTCTAGCTCTAATCTGTTTTGTTTTATCATCTAGACTACAAGTGGACGGGTGATTGCTAATCTACCGCACTCTGGTTTTCTATCAGAGGCCGGTTTCAAGGTTCCGTTGCCGAGACCAATCATCAACTTTCTGAAGGGGGTGAGCTCGTGGTTGCTTTGAAGAAAGCCATCGCTGAAAATTCAGCAATCATGTCTGATACAGAGGAAGAGTACTTCTATCATGAAGAAGAAGAGCAAGAGACTTCTCCTGAAAGAGATGTATCTGAGGATATTTTTGCAGGAGAACAGGCTGCAGATGTTGAGCCTTATGAGGATGTAACACAGCCAGAAGATGTGCATGGTAAAGAGGATGATGATGCTCGGTTCAAAGATCGCTTGGCTAGTGTTATGGATACTTTTATGCAGCTCACACAGAGCGAGAGATTTGCTGAATTTTTGAGATCTCGCACAGAGCCCCAGAAAAAGCAGAAGAAGGTTCGTTCGAAGAATCTTCCTCAGGGTCATAGTGGTGCCATCCCACAGGAACCATCTTTTGGCCAGTTTCCGAATATGCAGCATGCTTATGGAGCAAACTCTCAGAGTTCCTTCTATGGACAGCCACCTATTCCTCAGCAGAATATGCATCCAGGTTATTTTGGTGGTGGCTCGGTGTTTCAATCCATGACTGGGGGTTACCCTCAGGGAGGCATGGCTATGTATGGGCCTTTTGGAGCCAATTTTCAGCCTGGCATGCAGGGGAATATGTATGGTGGTATGCAGTCCGGTATGGCTGGAAATATGTTTGCAGGCATGCAACCTGGGATGCAAGGCAATATGTTTGGTGGCATGCAGCCAGGTATGCATAATGGAATGTATGGAAACATGGCTGGAATGTATGGTATGCCTGGCATGGGAATGGGATAGTTTGGAGGATTATAACAAGAAGTTTGGGAAGCTTTACTCCCAGTGACTTCTTATCGTGCCGTGCCATTATCTGAGCAGGTTGAGAAATATTGTTGTGGGCTGCCCAAGGAGGTACGAGATGATTGTATAAAGACAAGAGTAACGAACATGTCACAGATGATTGAAAATGCTATGACAGCTAATGCGTTACTCACAGGTGGTTCATCTGGATTTAAAGGCAGTAAGAAATTGGGCAAGAAAGCTGAAAAATTTGGGCATGCTTCTCGTGATACTAAAGGGTCTTCAGAGACAAAGTATAAGAAGTTGCCAATGCCCAAGAGGACTTCTGAGGAAAGACAGGCTTTGAGAGATGCTCAAAAGTGTTTTTACTGTACTGAAGAGGGGCATATGTCATTCAATTGTCCCAAAAGAACTTCCAAAAAGGACCCTGACAATAAAGGAGAGCCCAAGCCAAAGAAACCAAAGCCTTTTGCAGGCTTAGTTCCTGATCTTGTGGGGGAGCAGCTAGGTGGTGAAGCTACAGAGTTGTGCAGGGCATGGGGTAAAGTGAGAGATCAGAATGCTTTGATCTTCTTTGACACAGGTGCTAGAGCCAACTTCATTTCACCAGATTTGGCTGGCCGATTGGGGATTCGCGCAGAGGAGATGGGGCCGTTACATGAGGCAAATATGGCTTGTCCAGGGTATGCAGAACCCGTTACTCCTATTATTGGGAAGCTTCGGCTTCATTTGCAGGGTTATGTGGACAGCGAGGAGTTCTTCATCATGCCTTTGGATGGCTGTGATGTTTTGTTGGGGATGCCATGGTGCCACAGGGTACATGCGGTGGTGGATACTTACAATAGGAAAATTACTCTGACTCATAGAGGGAAAGAGCATGTATTGGATGTAAAACTCAAAGGGGAATCTGTTCCTATTGTATCCGCTTCGGCGATTTCATCAGTAATGAAAAAGCATCTTTCCGCGTACTTGATTTATGTAAAGGATGCACAGGATGATGAGTCTAAGTCTAATTTGTCTATGTTAGATAAGGACAGGACTGATTTCTTAAGTGGGTTTCAAGACTGTTTTTCCGAGTCATTGCCAGGAGAATTACCTCCTGAGAGGCCAGAAGATCATGCCATAGATCTGATACCTGGTAGTACTCCACCGAATAGACCGCCGTACCGTGTTAGTGCAGCCCAACAGGAAGAGATTATGAGTCAGGTGCAGGAGCTTCTAAATAAGGGGTTGATTCAGCCTAGCTCATCACCCTTTTGCTCACCTGTGCTCTTAGTGCAGAAGAAGGATGGTTCTTGGCGCATGTGTATAGATTACAGGGCGCTGAATAAGAATACCATCAAGAATCGATTCCCCATACCGAGGATCGATGACATCTTGGACCGCTTACAGGGCTCCACAGTTTTTAGTCGTATTGACTTGAAAAGCGGGTATCATCAGATACGCATTAGACCCGAGGATGTGCATAAGACAGCATTCCGAACCACGTTTGGGTTGTATGAGTTCTTGGTTATGCCCTTTGGTTTAACAAATGCGCCTGCCACATTTAACAGAATGATGGACAGGATTTTCAGACCTCATAGAGAGTTTGTGGGCACATTCTTTGATGATATGATTGTGCATTCACGAACTGAGGAAGAGCATAGAAGGCATTTGGCCATTGTGTTTGCAGAACTCAGAAACCATAGATTGGTGGTTAATGGCAAGAAGAGTGAGTTTTTCTTGCAGGAGATACATTTCTTGGGGCATATTGTGTCTGGTCATGGAGTCCGTATGGATCCAGCAAAGGTTGAAGCAATACTTAATTGGCCAGCTTTGAGGACCGTGCATGATGTACGCAGCTTTTTAGGATTGTGTTCCTATTACAGGCGTTACATACGGCACTTTGCTGAAATTGCTTCGCCTCTTCATGCTTTGACGAAGAAAGCAACTCCGTTTAGATGGGCTGATCGGGAAATTACAGCATTCAAAAAGCTCAAAGAAAAGCTTACTTCAGACCCAGTATTGGTGTTACCGGACCTCCGAAAGGCTTTTGTTGTCCAGTGTGATGCATGTGGAAGTAGCATTGGTGCGGTTCTCATGCAAGAGGGACATGTCATAGCCTATGAGAGTAGAGTTTTGCAAGATGCTGAGAAGCATTTACAGGTGTATGAGAAAGAGATGTTGGCTGTAATTCACGCTCTTTCTACTTGGAAACACTACTTGCTTGGGGCTGATTTCACTGTGCAGACAGATCATCAGACCTTGCGATACTTCCTCACGCAGACTAAGCTTTCAGAGAAGCATATGCGTTGGGCAAACTTTTTGTCAATGTTTCACTTCCAGATTGTGCATGTGGAAGGCAAAAAGAATGTAGTGGCAGATGCTTTGTCACGCAAGCCACAGGTCTCTGCAGTTTCACTTGCTTATCATCATGAGCTTGATGAAATGAAAGAGCAGTATGCCCATGATGAGGACTTTGAAAGGTTGTATGATCAGATGTCTGAGCGTCAGCGGCATGAGCATTACACTCTCAGAGATGGGTTTTTATTGATGCATGGCAGACTGTGTGTTACCAGGCCATTGCGACTCAAGGTTATGATTGAAAGTCATGCTCCACCGTATGCAGGTCATAGAGGTATTGACGCCACGGTCAAAGCAGTGGAGACTTTCTTTTATTGGCCAACCTTCCTTGGGAGAGCATTGCCATGGATTTTGTATTTGATCTTCCACGGACACAAACGGGAAATGATGGCATCTGGACTATCATATGCAGGTTCAGTAAGCAGGCACATTTCATTCCCGTGCGGAAGACAATTAAAGTGGATCATATGGTGAAGTTGTTCATGGCGAACATCTTCAAGTATCATGGCTTGCCTACGTCTATCATTAGTGACCGTGATCCACGGATGACGAGTTTGTTTTGGAGAGGGTTGTTCGACAACATGGGTACAACTCTCAAGTTTTCATCGTCATTTCATCCACAGACAGATGGTCAGTCAGAAGAGGCTAACTCTACAGTGTTGGATCTTCTCAAGTGTTATGTGTCAGAGCACAAGCAACAATGGAAAAAGTATCTTCCTTTGGTGGAGTTTGCATATAACAACACTGTACATAGCTCGACAGGCAAGGCGCCTTTTGAGATTGTAGAAGGAGGGAAGAAGGTTCCACCCATTTTGCATACAAAGGATAAGATCTTTGAGGCTGATCAGTATGTGGAGAGCTTGGATGAAGCTTATCGGAGAGTTAAGTTGGCCCTCCAGAAAACTAAGCAGAAGCAAAAGAAAGCCGCAGACCGTCACAGACGTGATTTACAGTTTGCATTGGGTGATTGGGTTCTTTTGCGCTTTGAAAAGGCTAGACTCAAGAAGATGAAGGGTAAAGAGCGCTTATTCCCTAAGTTGAGCATGCGATATTATGGGCCTTTTCAGGTTTTGGAAAAGATTGGTGAGGTAACCTATCGTTTGAAGTTGCCAGATCACTGGAGGATTCACAATGCTTTTCACGTGAGTCTTCTTAGACCTTTCCGTGGGGATGTGCCTGAGGATGTATCAGATGAGGCTCAGCCGGAAGTTGAGGAACTTGATGAGGTTCTGATTCCAGAGCAGATACTGGCACATAAAGAAAGGAAGGTACGAGGTAAAGTTTCCCGTCGCTATCTTGTGAAGTTCAAGAACTATTCACCGATGGATGCGAAGTGGATGGAGGAAGGTGACTTAACAGATTCACCTCAGGTTTTGCAGCTTTATCTCGATGCCTTTGAGTTAGAGCCGACTCTTATTGTGGCTCATTCAGGTTCAGCAGAGCATGGGTCTGGAGCATTACCTGATGCTCAAGAGGGGGGTAGCACCTCCACTCCCTTGATACAGACAGGCTCAGATGACATCTAGAGGTCGCTTGGTGCAGATTTTATCTCACCCGAAGGTACTGAGGCTGACAGTACATCTGTTTATGGGACTTCTATGATATATGTGTACTAGTCACATGAGATTTTTGTGGATATGTATGGTTCACAGTGGTATACAACTTGGACTATTACTATGCCATTATTTTGCAGTGAATGTCAATACATGTGTATGGCTTAGAGAGATTGGGACGCTGATCTTGCCATATTGTATATTTCACTTTGGATATTTTGATACATCACCAGAATGCAATCGAGGACGCTTGCCATTTTTCAAGAGGGGGGTATGTCATGGCTGGAACAGTACAAGTGTGGGCATGGTGGTTGCAGAGTCAGAATATTTTATGATTCACATGGGGGGTGCCCGGACAGAGTTTAAGATGTGTGGACATCCCTAGGTGTGAAGGGGGGAACTAGAAACATTAAACTTTAATGTTTATTAAAGTTTGCCCCTAGGCCTTAGTGGCCCTAGGGAACTTATTAAAGTTTGGGGCCCTAGGGATTATTTTTGGGAAGAGGGCCACTTTTGGAGTAAGTGCTTCTCTCTCCTCCCTCTCTCTCTAGCTTTTTGGGAAAGGAGTCGTGGAGGAGCCTTGAAGCGCATGTACACAAGCGTGGAAGAGTGGAAGAGCTAGTCGACTGCAGATTTTGGAGGGCTGTTGCTGTTTTTCTGAGTGTAAATCAGCCGTACAGCACTGTACGGCCAGATCTGTGCAAGTACACTCTCTCTTTCTCTCTCTGGTACAAGCTGTGGGTCTTCTTCACTGCTGGTCTGGCTGCGCACAGGACCTGTACAGGCTGTACAGTCAGGTTTTCAGCAAGTACCATACTGTACGACTGTCGTACAGTGTACGGACAGTCAGGTACAGCAAGTACAACTGCTGCAGGCGGCATAAACAGGTGCTGGACAGAACTGTGTACTCAGATTCAGGCAGGTACAAGAGTGGACAGCCGACTGTTTGTGCAAGTACAACTCCTGGCACGTATCCCGAGGTGGTACAGACGGGTACAGTGCTGATTTTCAGATCTGTATTTTCAAGGACAGCATAAGAGTGAACATCAGGAGGAGGATACAGGCAAGTACAAGCACATGTGTGAAGCAGGGTTGTGGATACAAGTGCCTGCAAGTACAAATTGGTGTTGTTGCTTCCTCCAGTACTGTTTCACGAGCTGAACTTGGTAAGCCTTGTTTCTGTTCATCTATCTCTCTCTTTCTACTGCTTGATGTTTGTTGCAGATATTGAGTTATTTGGCCCCTTGTGAGAGGAGGGGTATGGCAGATTGACAAGGGTTGAGACAGAGTTTGGACAGCACATGTATGTTTGAGCTGAGAAGATGTATCATGCACTTGAGTTATGCCAGATGTATGCCCATGGCTGGCCTGCTTAGTGAGCTTGGCTGATCAGAGGGAGGCACAGTGTTATTGTGGAACACAGATCTGTGTGCATAGATCCTCTATGCTGAGAAGGATTTGTGGGCCGTCAGATTGGACTTACAGGTGTAAACTCTTGGCTGATCTTTGTGTTGTACTCAGCCATTCATATTATTTTAATTGAATAAAGAAATACCGCAAGGGGCGCCAAGCTTTGGGGCCAACAGGTGTCGCTGTGTTTTCAGATTTGGACACTCTAGCTCTAATCTGTTTTGTTTTATCATCTAGACTACAAGTGGATGGGTGATTGCTAATCTACCGCACTCTGGTTTTCTATCAGAGGCCGGTTTCACTTGGTGGAGGTGGGTGCAATGAAACTCGTGATGGGTAATTGGTAAGTGTATGATATCTGCAGTTCTGCATTGTGTGATTCCATGTCGGACAGACCTGACACCGGCTCAGCAGTGCACTCTTCCTTGAGGTTCCCATCACGCTTGCATCTTCCACAGTACACTCCCTCTTGGGATCCAGACCCACTTGGACTTCTAGCACTCTTTTTGGTAGACTTGGCCTTGGCACCTACAAGGTCTCTCATCTCTAGGATTAGCACCTTGCTGTCTGCACTCACCACACCCTTCTTTGCTTTCTTCTTCGCCATACGTTTGTGTCCCACTCCTCTCCTGAGTTGTCTGCATCTGATTCTTGTGCCTCACTGTCGGATGAATCATCAACCACTACTTTCTTCTTTTTCTTGCACTTGGTTTTCTTATACAAATTCTTCTCGGCCCTCTTGGCCGCCTCTTCCAACTCGTCAAACCCTAGGTCTTTGTTGGGAATCAAGGTCTCACCTATGTGAACCCACTCATGTGAGTGTGGTAGCATGTTTGTATGTAAGGCTATTGAGCCTAGTTCTGTGTGTGAAAGGCTATTAATCTTGAATATGTGTGTGCATGTGTGAACATCCTCTAGCAAAGGAGTAAACACCCACTTATAAGTTTGTGTGTGTGAACCACCTCTTAGAGGGGTGTAAATAATATCTAGATATTTGTGTGTGTTATTACATTAGCAAATGATGTCAAAAGGTGAACCTTTGTACCTATGAAGGTCTTATACTTGAGTGAAGAAGACTGAACAAAAGTCACATTATTGAGTCGTGTACTTCACTCTTTCTCTCTAGCATTGTCTTTTTCTTTCTTGTTTATCTCTGTCCAATGCCATGCCAATGTTTCAACTTCAACCCCCATAGCCTGTGCTGAGTATCTCCTCCCCCTATATCAGCATTTGGTATCAGAGCAACATCGAGTCTCTGTCTGCTGAACCCAACTCCCCCGTTGTCACCGTTTGGCTGCCCAAGTGATCTTCCCCTATTTCATGCCAAGGTACAGAAGGCCACGGAACTTTGTGTCGCCTGTACCGAGGCTAGGACTTGCATCACCTATGGAAGGCCAGGACTCATGTCACTCGTAGTGTGGCCAGGATGTGGAACCCACTGTCAAGGATGGCTTCCCTCTGAGCCAATTCCGTGCTCGGGAAGACCTACTATTTACAGGTTCCAAGAACGGGAGATATATCCATTGCATAATGCATATACACGTATCTCTGATTGCTTGAAACTGATTTCACGTGACTTGTTTTCGTGTGACTATCTGCTATGGCATGTCCACTTCACGGGAAGAGGACGCCTGCCCATGAACCATGCGAATGCCTTGTATTCTGACATAATTTGTGGCATGTGAACAGGTCGTAAGTATTCATTTAAACCTTTGTTTATTTCTCTAAGACTTTATAACCTTAGCAGTTCACATTCTTTTAAGTGGGCACTGGCCATTGGCTAGTGCGAGAGACCCAAGCACCAAGGTATGGCCTATCCAAGCCTTGGGCACCCTGTTATCCCATTAAAACCCATTTGTTGTGGTGTGTACCTTCATCAAAGGGGGTGCCACGTGTCCTATAAACAATGGACCCCTTTCCAACCCCTTCCACCAACCTCTCCCACGACTCTCTCTCTCTCTCTCTCTCTCTCTCTCTCTCTCTCTCTATCATCTCGAAGTCTTACAGTTCTGTTGTTATAACTATAGGACAATCAGTTTATTGTACTTTTTAGTCTCATTTAGTTGTTCTCTTTGATGAGACACCAACTTCAGATGTACTCTCAGTTTTGGTCTCATAGGCCACTATGGCCTCTTAGAGACGTTAATATATCATTTCATTTCATTTCTCTCTCTCTCTCTCTCTCTCTCTCTCTCTCTCTCTCTCTCTCTCTCAATGAGAGGAACAGAGTGATGAGACAGGACATATGGCAGCACTACATACAGGAGACATGGACAACACCAGAGAGCCCACTACCACCGAAGATGCTGTATTACAGAGACCACTTTATGAGCATCTCAAGGGATGGGTTTATACATCGACCGCGGTACATGGATGTATACATGCCACACAGCTCTCGTGTTGCTATTGGACAGCTACGAGTCTCATCACATCAGCTAGAGATAGAGGCTGGGAGAGCGGCACGGGTTCCTAGAGCTGAGCGGATATGCAGATTGTGCTGCGAGGAGGTGGAGACTGAGGATCACTTTGTATGTAGATGTAGAGCCCACCAGGGGGTCAGAGATAGATATGCAGGATTGTTTGAGGAGCACTCTTCACTACATCAGTTGATGGAGGCCTCGGACCAGCGACAGCTTGGCAGACTACTACTAGAGCTTCATAGTTCTCGAGAGAGACTCCTCCAGACACCCGCTCCCACTAGGGGTGGGAGACAGTCCCAGCTCACAGATTTCTTCCAGAGAGCTATGCCAGTGCCAGCTGATGTACCACGTGGGGTGACCGCACAGAGAGCAGAGGAATTGAGAGCCAGGAGGAGACCTAGACAGACTGGACATAGAGCACCCCGACTCCGTCACCGAGAGATAGCAACTATCCGAACGAGACACCAGATGGAGACACAGGAGAGGCTAGCTCGCTTTCATTCAGACTCACGGTACATGTTCATGCCATTCACAGCCTCAGCATCGGCGATGTATGATATCTTATATCCCTCTTATGGCAGTGGATGGAGTTAGACATAGATCTACATAGCATGCTTGTACTACCCTTTCAGCATATAGAGATGCATCTTGCCTTAGCACTCCATCCACATCCCCACCCCCCTTATATTGTTTGTATATGGGCTCCACCGATCCATGATGATTCACAGTTGTATCCAGACACATGCACACTTTTTCTTTTGTTTCTTTTCTTCCGATGACCGGAAGAACACAGTTGTATTATTTTTTGTCTCATAGGCCGACTTTGGCCTCTCGTAGACGTTAATATATCTTTCTTTCTTCTTTCTTTCTCTCTCTCTCAGAGTGGTATACCATCTACTCGGAGGTAATGTTGCTCTCATGTTTCTATGTTCTTAGTATTCCATGATGAGTTTCCATGGACAGTTTTGTATCACCCCAGTGAGATAGCTATGTTTATGTTTTCTTTATGTTTTATTTTCCATTCCATGATGAGATATGCCATGGACATTATTGTATCACTTTGGTCTCATAGGCCCATTGGGTCTTTAGTAGACGCTTAATATATCTTTCTTTCTTTTCTTTCTCCGGCCAGATCTGCACCTCGTCCCACCAGCTGAGAGTGGAGACTGCCAAATCTGGACCCAAGGCGGCCGCACCAGAGGACAGGATATGCCAGCTCTGTCACACACGAGCTCGAGACAGAGGATCATTACATATGACGATGCCCTGTATACTATGAGATTCCAAACAAGACTATATACTATGCCCTGTATACACTGATAGGGATCGTCCCAAACAAGACTATATCCCAGGTTCTAGTAAAGAAACTATATCTCCTACACAGGTCCTTGAGAGAGTTGTGTAGATAGGAGTAAACAAAAGCTGATTCAAGTGTCCACCAATTCTGCTCAAGACATATGCTACCTCATTGGTACTTTAGAAAAGAGTTATTACATAAACCACAAAAGTAGATCCAAACAAATAATGGCTTGACTTTTTCAGGGCATGTATAGCAGCATAACACTCTTTCTCACGCATAGGCCATTTACATTGCATTTCATCAGCTTTTTAATCTCAAAAGTCACCTGCCTGCAATCCTGAAATAAAGCCGCTCCAAATACATAATCACTGGTATTTGTACCAGTCACAAATAGCATTCTTGGATGCACTAAGAGCTCACCTGATCACTTGTTTCAACTTCTTGAAACAAACATTCAGCTCTACTGTATACATCATGGGGTGGTACACTCTGTACTTTCCATAATCTATGGAAAACAAGCCATTCACATACCTTACTGACTATTATATAGTCAATATGCAAGTCCGTCCTTTAATTAGAAATTCACATTTACCTTCCTTAGCAAATTAGAAATTCACATTTACCTTCCTTTAATTAGAAATTCACATTTACCTTCCTTAGCAAAGAACATTTCTTTTCTAAGGATAGATCTTACATACACCAAGGTAATCAATCTCTCTAAATTGAACCTCTATTTAGTTGCTAGTGTTCATATGAATCTGGCAGTATTTTTTCCAGGAATACAAGTCTAAGACTTGCCCCTCAGCTTCAAATACTCTTCAAGATTGTCACAAAATGTTGAGTGACAGCTATGTTCATATCAACCTGGTAGTATTTTTCCTAGGAATACAAGGCTACGGGCTCCTCGTGAAGCCCCAAATTGGGGAAAGTTCATGCATGAAGCCATCAGCAAACTGACACACCATCTTTTAAGTCCTAAGTCTGATGGTGAACTATCGTGAGCACCCCTCTTCAATTGTGGTGAAGAAAGTATACTCTTTAAAATTTGAGGCTATAAATCTTGAATTAGCAATCTTTCACATATAGGACGATGTTTAGTTCCTAGCTGATGTGGCTGCTACACATGCTATTGTTGTTGGCAGACGCCCTCTATGGGGACGCCTTAGAAGCCATTGTGTCATGCTAACTTATTGGTATCGTGAGTGATTTCACCAATAAAAATACTAATCTATTAGTGTTGTTGACATATGCGTTGCAAGGCCATGCTAGTGACTATGTATTGCGGGTGATATTTTCCATGTTGATACTATGCTAGTGTATTTTGGTGTATTGTGTTTGTGCCTCATTACTTGACATGATTCAATTGTTATTATGGATTTAGGTGATACGTACGAGGATACCGACTGAGGTGTCACACTGTACGAGGGTCACCGATGGAGGTGTCGTATGGATTTTGTTAGTGCACGTATTTTCTGTACATGAACATTATTATTTTTTGGTTGGCTTTGAGCCAAATGATTGTACATATTATTTATCCGCACCTATATGCGGCGTTGCTATTTAATTAGCGCACGTGATAGTGGATTTTTTAGTTATATACACTTTGTGTGTGAACAAGCTCGTAGTGCTTGTTATTTTTGTTAAAGTGGAAAAGCCAAGCCCAAATTTATACAAATCATCTATTATTAGCTCCAAGGCTAATTTTTGGAATACAATATTAAAATACTCATGTCGTGAAGGGAGCTAAACGCATGAGGGGGAAGATTTGACACAATTGATGTTTACTTTTATTTTCCTAGCAATTTGTTTACGTTATGCTTCACGTTCAAATTTGTGCTAGCAAGGATTAATTATTCTCCTAGTGGTTGCAAGATTCCCGGCAATTGCTATCTTTGATCCACGGAATTTTGCAAAGAGTTTTTCAATGTGGTGCACAGAAATTTGGTTCCCAAGAGGCACATCCCTAAAGGGAGAAACTTACCTTGTGGTCGACAGACAACTGAATGGCTTTTCCACCTCGAGAGAACACAACACGAGCATCCCCAACATTAGCAGCGACTAACCGCTGCTGCTTGCCATCTGGAAACAGCAGCACAAGTGACTATTTCAATATTTAAACTTGGTAGATAACAGTAACTAAGAGTAATTTTCGCATGTTCAATGGATATTCTGAACAACACCGTAAGACCACATCAAGACAATTCTATATGCAATGTCTCACCTGGTGAAGGTAACAGAACAGCTGTCGCAGCTGTAGCTCCACAGCGAGATCCGCCTACCCCTCTCTCCCTAAGAGCTCCAAAAAAACCCTTGGGTTGAACCTGACAAAAATCACCACCACAACATGCATGCATTAGCAGCATACTACAAAAAGAAGTGTTTTGTTTCCATCTGTTGTGTAATGGGTCCCAAACATACAAGCACCATAAATTCTTAAAAATCTTAAAAGACTTAACTTCCAGTATCCCAACAAGTGATGCACGAGATCTTACCAGAGTTAGGGTGTCGAATTCCATATATGCAGCAATGGTGGACTTGATTGGGTCAGACCCTGTAGGTGGAACAAGGTAGTCAATAACTTTTTTGTTTTGAAATGTACCGATTAGCTAGGGTCAATACATGTCAATATGCCAAAAAGAATCTCATAATAGCAAGCACTTGAGAATCTGTGGGTTAATTGCTTGGCTTAACTCCTACAATCATGTTTTCTCCACGTGCAAAGAGACTCCTTTCAAGTACTGTAAATAGTCCAAACATCTCAATTAATCCCAAAATTTGCAAAAGACATGAAGAAGTTTTTATGTAGTAGTATCGGTGCTAGTATAGCTGGCCATGAAACCATAGTCACATGGGACGGGGAACGGGGACGGGGAACGGCAAAAGGCAGGGCTTTAAATGTACAATACATAGCGCAAACACCGAACAGGCGCTAATAAGTACACAGACAAAGTTCAAACCAATATATAAGCATGGAATGATGATCACTATCAAATAACAAAAGACTAGTGTCTACAATGCACATAGAGTGCTGAGTCAAGACTCAAAAGTAAAAACAATGAAACATAGCTAAATGATAAATCATAGAGCCTGAATGCTCAATCGGAGGCTGGAGCGTGAGAAGTACTGGCGTCATGATCATGGCTGCCTACATGACCAGTCTGAAAGGTAGCGGCATCGTCCTCTAGGCTCTGTTGTGTCGCCACCTGCTCATTTCCCTCCTCCTGCTCCATCTCCCATTGAGTAAAGGGATCCGCCTTTGCAATCGCACCCTTGCAAAGCATTCGCAAGTTTGCGCTTACAAAGACAAGATCATTGGCCTTTTCTACACCAAGGCAGTTCCTCTTCTTTGATACAATATGGCTGTAAGAATTCCAAAGCTGCTCCAAACAAGAAGAGCTTTCAGCCTGGCTGAGAATGCAGATAGCCAAGTGTTGCAGCTTAGCCCATCTGAACCATAGTCTTCCCACCACAAAGCAGCCCCAACCTTCAACCTATCCTCCTGTGCATCTGTACAACCAAGAGCACCACGAAAGGACCTGTATGTAGCAAGCTGGTCTCTGATTTTGTGCCTATAACCTCCATCTGGCACTAGACGATCCAAGATGCGCCTCCAGCCATCACTGACCTCTCTGTCACTCTCCTGTCCATTACCATGAGACTCAGGGTCCACCATATATGCAGCTGCATGCAAGGGAGAGGCATAGGAGTTCCACCTCGTCACACATAAGGAACGAATCTCCTCGTATCTGTCCTCATCGGGCTCTAACTCTTGCAACTTCTCTATCATTCTATCCATTGCCTCATACACCTTCCCGATGCATGGCTACATAGCATCTACAAGCCTCAACAAGTGGACGATAGGCCTCACCATAGCATCAATGTGTTTCACATCCTCCCAAAAGGAAGTGCTCTCTACATGCTCCCTGCATAATATGCCTATGTCTGTCGAAGCCAATGTAGAAGTGGTGAACTCGTCACTGATGTGAAGAGCTGCCTCAATGCACCACTGCACTCTCTCAAGCGGGCCAGCATCAAGAAGTTGAAGGCAAATCGGGTGTTTGAGTACTTGAGAAGTGAGAGCCTTGATTTCTTGGAGAACTCGTAGCGGAGGAACTCGTGGTTCAAGACAAATGTTACCATTTGATTGGTCTCCTGAATGATACGCTTAATCCATGACATCTTTCCAATATCCTTTAAAAGACTGTTCAAACAATGTGCCATACAATACGACACAGTCATGTGTGGATACATGCCCTCAATAATAGCTCCAGCTGCCCTTGTTGCAGCCAAAACCCACCACACATTCCAAGCCCATGAGCTCAATGCCACTTGCCCACTCTGCTGCAAGCACGTCTGCACTCTTCCTTGTCCCTGAAGCATCATGTGAAGCAATAAAGTACATCTCGCCACGGGAATATGCAACGAGACCATGGATGGACCGCTTTCGTGTGTCACTCCATCCATCTGCAATGAGTGACACTCCATTCTTTGCCCATAGCCGCTTTGTGTTCTCTGCAACTTGCTCGACAAGGCACTTCTCCTTGTCGAGTAATGTGGTGCGCGCAGACTCCGATGATGGGGGGGTGTAGTTTGGACCATACCCCCCAATCCTCTTCACCATAGCCTTGAAGTACTCGGATCTAATTAAAAAAAGAAACAAGTGAACTTTCAAGAATGAAACTTAGAAAAATCATGTCAAGAGGGAAGAGTCAAGGCTTACCTAGCTGAATGGAAAGCAATATGGTCATGAAAGAAGAAGCGAGCCACAGCTATATCAACCTCTTCCTTCTTCTTAGGATCCCAACTTCCCTCAAGTATACTCTGTCGCCGTGCGGGTGTGGGCATCATAAAGGAACCTACACCATGTGGCCGTGGTGTAGATGTGGTAGATGCACCCCCTGACTCTGAAAACAGACCCCTCAGGTGGTGTCACAAATGCTGCACGATCCACGGCCACATGTGCCGGCCTTGCAGCACTCAAAGCCTCATGCCCGGCAATGCGCTCAAGAAGCCCCCTTCTCTTCTCCGATGTGATTCCCGTGCAAAATCGAACCTCATGCCCGGACTCATGGGCTCTCACTTTGTCTGACCCGCTCGTCCGCCTATAGGGGCAAAGCTTGCAAGACCACGGGCGTGAACCTCCTCCACTTCCAGGGCGGTTGGCATTAACCTCTTCCCACCATGACCAACCGTCGCTCTTCTAGCACCACCACAACGTGCGGAGCCAAGGGCTGCTTGTGAAGAAGATGCAATGAGAGAGGGTGAAAGTTGAGAGAGAAAGAAAGAAAAAAAAAAGATTTTATTAACGTCTTCCAAAAGACCGAACTCGGCCTATGAGACAAATCAGTGTACTTGTGTGGAGTATCCTCTGTCATCCCAACAAAATGAAAAAGTATTGAAGAGAGAGAGAGAAAGAAAGAAAGAAAGAAAGATATATTAACGTCTACGAGAGGCCAAAGTCGGCCTATGAGACAAAAAATAATACAACTATGACTTCCGGTCATCGGAAGAAAAGAAAGAAAAGAAAGAAAAGAAAAAGTGTGCATGTGTCTGGATACAACTGTGAATCATCATGGATCGGTGGAGCCCATATACAAACAATATAAGGGGGGGTGGGGATGTGGATGGAGTGCTAAGGCAAGATGCATCTCTATATGCTGAAGGGGTAGTACAAGCATGCTATGCAGATCTATGGCTAACTCCATCCAGTGCCATAAGAGGGATATAAGCTATCATACATCGTCGATGCTGAGGCTGTGAATGTGAATGGCGTGAACATGTACCCTGAGTCTGAATGAAAGCGAGCTAGCCTCTCCTGTGTCTCCATCTGGTGTCTCATTCGGATAGCTGCTATCTCTCGGTGACGGAGTCGGGGTGATCTATGTCTAGTCTGTCTAGGTCTCCTCCTGGCTCTCAATTCCTCTGCTCTCTGTGCGGTCACCTCACGTGGTACATCAGCTGGCACTGGCATAGCTCTCTGGAAGAAATCTGTGAGCTGGGACTGTCTCCCACCCCTAGTGGGAGCGGGTGTCTGGAGGAGTCTCTCTCGAGAACTATGAAGCTCTAGTAGTAGTCTGCCAAGCTGTCGCTGGTCTGAGGCCTCCATCAACTGATGTAGTGAAGAGTGCTCCTCAAACAATCCTGCATATCTATCTCTGACCCCCTGGTGGGCTCTACATCTACATACAAAGTGATCCTCAGTCTCCACCTCCTCGCGGCACAATCTGCATATCCGCTCAGCTCTGGGAACCCGTGCCGCTCTGCCAGCCTCTATCTCTAGCTGATGTGATGAGACTCGTAGCTGTCCAATAGCAACGCGGGAGCTGTGTGGCATGTATACATCCATGTACCGCGGTCGATGTATAAACCCATCCCCTGAGATGCTCATAAAGTGGTCTCTGTAATACAGCATCTTCGGTGTATAAACCCCTCCCCTGAGATGCTCATAAAGTGGTCTCTGTAATACAGCATCTTCGGTGGTAGTGGGCTCTCTGGTGCTGTCCATGTCTCCTGTATGTAGTGCTGCCATATGTCCTGTCTCATCACTCTATTCCTCTCATTGAGAGAGAGGTAACACCGTGGAGCAGACTGATCATACTGAAAAGGTGGCAACCGCTCAATGTCTATCCCATGATGTGAGAACCACTGTAGCATCTGTGCATACCAAAAAATAATACAACTCTGTTCTTCCAGTCATCGGAAGAAAAGAAAGAAAAGAAAGAAAAGAAAAAGTGTGCATGTGTCTGGATACAACTGTGAATCATCATGGATCGGTGGAGCCCATATACAAACAATATAAGGGGGGGTGGGGATGTGGATGGAGTGCTAAGGCAAGATGCATCTCTATATGCTGAAGGGGTAGTACAAGCATGCTATGCAGATCTATGGCTAACTCCATCCAGTGCCATAAGAGGGATATAAGATATCATACATCGCCGATACTGAGGCTGTGAATGGCGTGAACATGTACCCTGAGTCTGAATGAAAGCGAGCTAGCCTCTCCTGTGTCTCCATCTGGTGTCTCATTCAGATAGCTGCTATCTCTCGGTGACGGAGTCGGGGTGCTCTATGTCTAGTCTGTCTAGGTCTCCTCCTGGCTCTCAATTCCTCTGCTCTCTGTGCGGTCACCCCACGTGGTACATCAGCTGCTGGCACTGGCATAGCTCTCTGGAAGAAATCTGTGAGCTGGGACTGTCTTCCACCCCTAGTGGGAGCGGTTGTCAAGAGGAGTCTCTCTCGAGAACTATGAAGCTCTAGTAGTAGTCTGCCAAGTTGTCGCTCGTCCAAGGCCTCCATCAACTGATGTAGTGAAGAGTGCTCCTCAAACAATCCTGCATATCTATCTCTGACCCCCTGGTGGGCTCTACATCTACATACAAAGTGATCCTCAGTCTCCACCTCCTCGCGGCACAATCTGCATATCCGCTCAGCTCTGGGAACCCGTGCCGCTCTCCCAGCCTCTATCTCTAGCTGATGTGATGAGACTCGTAGCTGTCCAATAGCAACGTGAGAGCTGTGTGGCATGTATACATCCATGTACTGCGGTCGATGTATAAACCCATCCCCTGAGATGCTCATAAAGTGGTCTCTGTAATACCGCATCTTCGGTGGTAGTGGGCTCTCTGGTGCTGTCCATGTCTCCTGTATGTAGTGCTCCCATATGTCCTGTCTCATCACTATGTTCCTCTCATTGAGAGAGAGGTAACCCCGTGGAGCAGACTAATCATACTGAAAAGGTGGCAACCGCTCAATGTCTATCCCATGATGTGAGAACCACTGTAGCATCTGTGCATACCAAGATCCAGTGTGTCCAGCCTCAGCCAGCTGTCTGGATGCCTCAAAAGCTCAGCGGGATAATCTCTCCGTGGTACATCTTCTTGTACCTCCTCCTTGATGTTCTTCTTTATCACTTTTACATCTTCTTCCACCTCCTTTTTGATGTTCTTCTTCATCACTTCTACCCATCCTTCGCGGGCCGCCTCCATTCGATTGTGTGGGTGAGGGTTTTGGTGATCCCTTCTTTGATTGCCTCTTTGTCCACCTCAAGAAATGAATTGAAATGAAATGATATATTAACGTCTCTAAGAGGCCATAATGGCCTATGAGACCAAAACTGAGAGTACATCTGAAGTTGGTGTCTCATCAAAGAGAACAACTAAATGAGACTAAAAAGTACAATATTGATTGTCCTACAGTTATAAGAACAGAACTGTAAGACTCCAAGATGATACTGAGTAGAAAATACTAGAAAATACTGAAAAATGTATATCAAGTAGATCCATGTATGCTGATCGGTTTAAGTGTTGCCCTCTCTTTCGATCAAGTATCTACGCCATGGGGATGTCTAGAATGGAGAGGTCGTAGAAGCGAGGTAGGCGCCTCCGATGCCAAGCAATAATGGCTCTGATTTGGTGATGGTGAGGATGCAGTGGTCGGGATCCTGGTGGGCGTGGCCGACGAGCACGACATAATATAACTGCTCTATCAGTGGTGACTCCCTTGGAGCGTGGTCGGTGCCCTAATGGCCCAATGGAGGAGGTATCAGGAGGTGTGCGGGCTAGGTTGTTGGTGCTGGTGCCAAAGAAATCTATCAAGGTCCTCTATCTAGGTACATCATGGCTCGGCCTCCTGTCTGCCAAGAGGGTCTCTCTGTGTCTCCTGAGCTCAAGTAGAAACAATCCCAATCTCTGATCCTCAAACTCCATGACCCTACGTAACGGCCCAAAACCCTCTCGGAAGAGGCAATGATATCTTCCTCAGATCTCATAATAGACTGTACATCGGCAAATGTAGTGTTCCTCTGTCTCTACCTCCTCGTAGCATAGCTGACAAATGCGGTCATCCAAGATCTGATGCACATATCGCCCTGTCTCAATCCGCAGCTGGTGTGATAAGGTCCGGATCTGTCCAATGGCACAACGTATCCCATGTGATAGGTGTACATCCATGTACGTCGGGCGGGTGATAAAATCATCTGGTGAGAGGTGTAGAAAATGGCTCTTGTAATGAGCCATTTTCGTGCCTAAGGGCTCAAGGGGGCTAGTCCATGTCCTCTCTGTGTCCACTCTGATGATATCCATCCTGATCACGCGGTTTTGCTCTGAGCGGGAGAGATCCAAAAATGGACAATCCAAATTGTACTGAAAGGGTGGTAGTGCCTCTATCCGCAAACCATGTGGGTCAAACCATGATCTCATCCGAGCGTACCAGCAATAGTATCTCCATCCTCTGCCAACTGTATGGATGAGGTCAAAGCCAATCGGGAGTATCTCTGCTGAGGGAGCTCCCATAGCCGCTATAAAAAGGTAACTGCCTGGAATAGGACCTCGGTTACTACTGGTGTGGCGCCCAGCTCAGCTCGAACAATCTCATGTGGTACTGATGATTTGCTCCGAATCATGCGGGCAATCATCATCAGTGGTCTCTCCATTTGCCTCCATCCCTCATCTGTCCCTCTCTAAGATTTGTGATGTATGCTGGGCCCCCAAATTCGAGCTCCGTACAGGAGGGTCGGTGTGACAAGCGTATCAAATAGCCACAGTTTGGTGCGTGGCTCCTGAAACTGTATGTGTGCACACTGCCTCTCAAGTGCCTCCAAGGCTGCATGCCCTCGAGCTAATCTAGCTGCTGCTGCCTCCTTCAGGGCGAAACGCGGTCCTGTGAAGGTAACGCCCAAGTAGACATATGACGTGACGTACTCAATTAGCTCCCCTCGGAAAGTGAACCGAGGCTCTGATCTCGTCACCCATGCCTCTATGGTGTTAACCTTGGTTTTCCCAAGGTTCACTGTCAGATCTCTATCCGCACAAAACCTGTAACGCACCAAGGCGTCTCTGTAATCCCTCCGAAGAGTTTGAGATTAGAACAATATCATCAGCATATAACAAGATGGGTATCAACACCCCTGCCAGGCATGCCCCTGGGCCTCCCAATCTGTCTACATAATCAGAGACCGCATCAATGTACAATCCAAAGAGGGTGGGCGATAGCGGGCATCCCTGCTTCACCCCTATCGTGCTAGTCACCCTATCAGATAGTCTGCCTGGAGCTCGGACTCTGCCTGTCTCACAGACTCATACAAAGCATATATCCCCCACTGCATATCCTCGGGTACCTCAATGTCATGCCTGGCACGGGGTACGATATCGAAGGCTTTGCGGAAGTCCACAAAGCAGCAGTATATCCTTCTCTTCTATGCCCTGCCTCTTCAATAAGTGCCCAAGTGTCAATATGTGATCCAAGGTAGTAAATCCTCTCCTGAAGCCAGCCTGTCCATGTGCTCGATGACCATGCCTCTCTGCCCATCGGCTCACCTCCGACTCCAATATAGAGCCATATAGTTTGGACAAGTAATGACCAATCATGATCGTCCTATAGTTGCCTGGTACCATGGGGTCCCCACTCTTAAAGAGTGGTACAATGATATGCTCTGTCCAGCTTGTCGGGAAACCCTCACAAATGGCACGATTAAACACATGTACGATGAGCGGAGCCAAAGTGTCTCGTTCATATGAGAAGTGCTCTCCAACTAGCCCATCATGATCCTGTGCCTTTCCATTCTGTAACCTGTCTATCGCATCTAGCACCATCCGCATAGTAAAAAAGGTGCTGCTAGCCGGTCTAGCTCCCAGTGGAGAGGGGGTGGGGGTCTATCCTATTGCATCATATAGCTTTCTAGCATAAGTATGCCATGCCTCAGGTGCAGTAATCGGAGTACCAGGCTGTCTCTCCTGAAACATCTTCCATGCCCTCTTGTTGTCCTTCCCCAGGAAGAGAGTTGGTAGATCTCCTCCTCTAGCTTAGCCAGATAGGCTCGTTTCTTCCTCCGCACAAGGCGCCAGTATCTCCGCCAAGGGGCTGTCTAGAATGGAGTGGTCGTAGAATCGACGTAGGCGCCTCCGATGCCGAGCAATAATGGCTCTGATCTGGCGATGGTGAGGATGCCGTGGTCAGGATCCTCATGGGCGTTGTTGTGATGTGTGCGGTATAGCCAGGAAAGTACGAGACTTCTAGCTGTGAGAGTAGGTACCAAACCTAACAAGGAAGCTCACACACAAAATTTTCCAAGGAGTATTGGACATCTCCATTTTTTAATGACATGTACATGTGTCAATTCACCTCAACACATCCTTGAATTCATCCTGATGATTGCACAAAATTGTATACCAAATGCTTGTCCCTTTTTAGGCATAGATTCACTGGCTCCTTTTTCCAAATCCTTCAAGCCAATCACATGTAGGCATAGCTTAACCTTCGAATATTTCCAACATACATGTGACCATTCACATTCCATACATCCAGTATCATTGATTTCATCATTTCAAGATGTCCTTTATCACCTGAAAGCCTGCTTTTAAATTCTAACATCATGCAAACAAAAGATAGCATATGGCATAACTATAACATGCTCATGAATTCCAAAATTGGATCGAGTAGAAGTAGAACCAACTTCCCACGGCTTGAATATATTTTTGATGCCTTTTTCCCACAATTCTCCAAGTTCCAAAGCCTTTAAATTTTTCTCCAAAGCCTTTCTCTCATTTTCCAAATCCTTAAGGATTTATGAGATATGCCCTTTTTCTAAAAAAAAAGTAGAACAAAGAAAACACTTATCTGAACGAGTGAATTTTCTTTTTGATTTTATTTTTGCTAATCTCAAAGTTGCCTTAGCACACACGCGATGGAGGTCGCCTCAGTACACATGCGATGGAGGTCGCCTCAGTACACATGCGATGGAGGTCGCTTCAGTACACACACGATGGAGGTCGCCTCAGTACACACATGATGGAGGTCGCCTCAGGAGGTCGCCTCACAGAAGATAGCTCGATGGAGAAAAAAAAACATGAAAATGGTTGAAGCATCTCTTCATATAGCTCTCAATTCCCTCTTCAATTCTAGCACCTACACGGTGTAAATAGTAGATATATTTTTCGTTTAAAATTAACTGGTAGATAGATGCACTGGTTTTTTCTGCAGAGTTCTCCCCGTTCTCTCTGATATGCGCCATCTCCCCCAACTCTGGTTATTTCCTCTTTTTCCCGCAACAAATGCGGCGCCTCACCACCTTTTGCAGCTTAAGATTCGGAATTCCATTTTAAAAAAGCTGCGCTCGTTTATAGTTTGCATAACATCCAGAAATTTCCCCAAGGTATTCCTTTTTATACACGTAGACTGCCACCCGCCAATCGTAACTCCTTGGACTTAGATCTAAGGTCTCCTTCAGTGACCTCATCGCATGAACCTAGCACGTAGTTGCTTGGACTCCTCTGCTGATTGCGATTGAGATTAAACAGAGTAATCAAAGCACATACCATGTGTATATCAATATATCCATCCACTCCCACAGAATAGTCTGGTGGTGATTTATCATGTCCATAAATGGCATAAGCACATATGAAGCATACTCGTCATCATCGTCCACAGGCAGTGTAAAAGCTCGACTGTGCACCATTGCAACTGCCCATTTATATAGTCAAAATCTGCCCATGCCAGCTCTGGACCAACAAGCTGAGAGAAGCTCTTTTTGATGGCTCGACGGACTTGGATGAGTTCTCGCAACACTGGCTCCCACTGAATTTCTTTTAACTCATCTGGCATCAAACCTTTGCATTTCCATACATGTTAAGAAGGGTGTTCCCTACTACAAGGTCCACCATATGCATAAAACTCCATAATTCACACCACACTCATGTACAGAGGCTTCGAGACCTAGCTCAGCCTCAGCTCATCTTATTAAACCTCATTTACAATATGAACATATGTACTCAGCATCATATAATGACTCGTCATGGCACTTAACCCATGCATCTGGATTTGTATTTGATGGCCTCACATGCATGGTTTCACACCATAGACGTGCCATGGCACGACATCCACCCCCTCTAAACCTGCACATCCTCTGGTATGTGCCAAATCATCATCAAGGTCCACATATAACTGGATGTCGTCTTCATCTTCTGCATTACCAGGAAGATCATCCTCTTCCTCTTCAACCATATCCATACTACCACTGTCAAGCCTTTCATCCTGAGTCTTTTGTGAATCAAAAGGATCATTATCATGCCTTCTTTTAAATATCTTGATTCTTTTGCCTGCTACAAGATTCTTTATTTCTGTTCCATCAAGCTCACACAGAGTATACGTGGCATTTCCATGCACATGCTTGACAATGTAAGGGCCAAACCATCTTTTTGCAAATTTTCTTTGAACAGTGAATTGGTTGTCAAGGCTACTATCATACATTAAAACCCAATCACCTTCTTCAATAGGTTTTGGCCGGAGTCTGTGTCTACTATCAAATCTTTCTTTATTTTTCAACCTTGCATCTTTCAAGCGGACTTTAGCAAGCTCTACATCTTCAGGTCTCCTCTCCAACTGTCTTATGCGCAATGCAAGGAGGTCATCTCTGCTCAATCCTTCCACCCAGGGCAATACATTCCAAGTTAGAACTACTTCTTCAACTGGCATCACTGGCTTCTGACCATACATTAATTCTGCAGGCATGTATCTTGTCACTGAGCTATGAGTTGTACGGTCAGCCCACAAGGCATATGGTAGCAGCTTTGGCCACTCTCGCATTCTTTCTCTGCATGCCTTAGCCAAAGCTTTAATGATTGGAGGATGTCCTCGCTCACTTTTCCCATTGCCCTCAGGATTGTAAGCACATGTTAGGGACAGTTTGATACCAATTCTAGAGAAGAATTCCCTTGCTTCTTCAACATCTAGCTCACCCCTATCAGCTGTTATTTTCCCAACACAACCATACCGGCAGATCACATCTTCCAAGAGAAATTTGCATACTGTTTCCGTACTCTTTGTTCTAAGAGCACGCCCCTCTACCTGATTTGTCAAATCTTCTCTTGCAAGTGCTATATACCGCATCTGCCAAATTCCCAAAGGCATTGTAACTAGATCCACTACCCATTTATGGTAGGTTGGTTGCAAGCCATCACGATGCCGCACATTTGAGTACATTTGGCATACCATGCATGTTTCCACATATTGGGAAATATCCTTGTACATTCCTTTCCACCAATACTTTTCCTTTATTTTGGTAAAGATGGCCCACACACTTCTATGTCCAGCCCAGAGACTCTCATGGAATTCTTTCACAAGCTTTCCTTGAGTCTCTTTATCACATATGACTCTCTGTGGCATAGCATTCCTCTGCTTAGGATGCTTCCAGAGGTACCCATCCTCTAGGAAATAACCATATGCTTTTCTGCGGATCCTCTTAAATTCTGAGTCAGACCAATTTCCCTGTCTTGTCAGAGTACTCAAGTATTGACCAATAAGCAACCAATCTCCTTCATACATTTCCTCAGTAAAAGACTCAAGTGCATTTAATAGGCAAATATGGTCCCCCTTTGCATATGCAGTAGTGTAGAACCTTGTACCCACATCATCAATGTCACTAATCATCTCTTTCTCATCTTCATACCTGGCTCTTGATAGCATATCTGCAACTGGATTATCTTTTCCTGCAATATGCTCAAACTCAGGATTTAGTGACTTGATATAGGCAATCCACCTAAGCATAGCAATATCTGGAGTGGTACAACTTGCTATCATCCCAAGAAGTGGCAAGCAATCTGTTTCCACAAGTACAGATGCCCCAATAAGATATTCTTTTTCACATTTTAGAGCAGTGACTATTCCCCATAACTCTCTCTTGATCTGTGGATACTTTCGTTGTCGAAAGCTTAATACCTTTGCTCCAAATCTGATTACATACTTGTGATCATCCTCATCATCTTGCCCTACTGCCCATCCTATCCCAATAGGACTAGTATCAACTGTAACAATCACAGGCCTGCCACACTCATAATCTGCCTTTCTTAGAGTAGGTGATGATTGGAGCAAACATTTCAGCTTCCGCATAGCTTTAATATGTACTGCACTCCACAGAAATTTTTGATTTTTCCTCAAAAGTTGATAAAGAGGATCTGCTACATGTGCATAATGTGGGATCCAAATAACATAAAAGACACATGCTCCAAGAAATCTCCTCAGCTCTGTAACATTAATGCATGTCTCTTTCATTCTTTGTATTGCATCTATCTTAGCTGGACAAGGCCGGCGTCCACTAGTACTACAAAGATGTCCCACTATTAGCACTTCACCAACTCCAAACACTGATTTCAGCCCAGATAAAGTAAGATTCACTTCTTCAAGCCTGGATAGAACCATATCACAATCCTTTATATGATTCGCCACAAACTTGCGGCACCCCTTTGAATCCAAATCCTCATCTTTGTCTTTCTCATCACAGCCCTTTATTGGCACATCATCCAAAAATGGCATAGTTTTTTGTGGTATGAAGTCTCGTAAGACTTTATTCATTCCATTCATCATATGTGCCACTGAGTTGGTGGCTCCCTGTGGTAAAGTACACATCCTTACTAGTCCCAAAGGAGTTCTCATTGTGGTCAAGTCCCTGCTTTGTATATCCAGCTGGAACTGATCATATCCCGAATACAGATCACCCATAGAGTATATAGCTTTCCCTGCAAATGCTTCTGCAAACTCATCCACAATCAGACCTGCTCCCACATTCCTGATTGTGACTTTGTTTACAGGTTGCATGTCTTGAATAAAGCGCAATGTCCCATTTTTCTTTGGTACGGTAAACCATCTGTTGGAATATGGGGCACATGATGGCTCCAAGATTCCCATCCTGATCTTTTCTTTTAGTAATTCCATCAACTTTGGCAAGAGAGCCTTTGGTACTGGAATTCGCCGCAGGTTCCAGGGCACATGTGGAACAGTAAAGATCACCATTGGTGCTGTTACACTTGGATCAACACAGCCTATCTCATGCGGCTGAAAAGCAAAGGCTTTCCCATGTTTTACAAGCATCTCCTCAAAGCATTCCCTTTCAACTGGCAACAGAAAATCCTTCTCACCAATCTTCAGCTCTTTTAGAGTTTCTTGAGGAAATTTATGCCCAATTTTCTTCGGATCTCTAAGATTTGGTTGCATAGAAGCTTCATCTATCTTCTCCTTGCTTCCTGGTGGCAAGGACAAGGCAACTGGTTTCACCTTCTTTGCAACCGTTTTGTACTTTGTATCAACATGAGCATCTATCTCGCAATTCATGTTTTTACATTCCACCCCCTCGAATTCCTAGATTATATCATACATCTCCACAGATGACACCTCTATCATTTCATTTCCACCCTGTAAGCATGCTCTTCCCATGTCAAAAAGCACATCCATAGTATCTACAAATGACACCTCATCAAGCACCCCTGAAATAAACTCATTCTTCTCCAAAAGACCACACTGCTCAAAACTTTTTTGTTCATTTTGTATATGTTTTCGCATGCCACGCTTCAAATCCTTGCTTTTTACAAAAACCAATGACCCATAGCTGGAGAATCCCTGAAAATTTGCTGAAAAGCTATTTACATCGATTGAGTCCTGCGAGAACTCATTTCCCCTTGTACCATTGGAATCCCGCTTTACAATGGCACCTGGCCAAAATCCCTCATCTCCCTGTAATTCATGAATTCTCTATTTATCTTCGGGAGTGACTGTGCTCGAAGAGACTCACGATTCCTTTCATGGTTAATGCAAACTGTCAAGAACTGAACAGCTTTCTTGCCATCCTTACTCCTTATACTTGCATATGCCGAGTCATCATCCAAAACTTTTGTTTCCATCCTCACAGCTGTAATGTAGGGTTGCCCAAGGATAAGGGGATACGATGACATCTCCTGAACAAAGAAGTTCTGATCATCTTTCACATCCCCTATAGTTACCCTTACATTTGGACATGCTGCATAAAGCTCTCCAGATGAGTTATTAGCTGCTTTAATCATCCACCCATGATCCACATCCATTGGCCACTTACATTTGTTTTAGAGATTTTTAGCCATAAGATTTATTTCAGACCCATGATCAATTAGAGCGACATATGGCTCTTCCAAATCACCTATCTTGACAAGGGTTTCAGTGGTTGCTCTTGCCCAATGGCTCCTGGAGTAATGACTCTTTGTAAGAACTTCTTTTTCATCATCCTCTTCCACAAAGCGCACTTGTCGTGCCCCATCAGCAGAGTGATTACATTCCACCACATTTTCTCTCTCTTCCTTTTTCTGTACCTGTACTCCATGAGTCTTGGAAGTGCTTGCCTCCCCTTGCGATGGAATAGATTCAATTATGGACTGCCTTTTTCTTCGTATAATATCAATTATCTCATCATGAAATTCTTTCTTTGCAATCCCCAAGACTTCCCCTAGTGTAAATTCCACCCTGCTGTTTAGAATCCTCTCTTCAAGCACCTTTTTGAGATCTGTTTTGCAGCTTCAATATCAGATTGAAGCTTGTAGAGTGGACTTTTCCCTTTACCCTTCTCCTTCATTTTTGCTGGCACTTCTTCCATCGAAACTTCCTGTGGAGGTCTGCTATGCTGTGGAGGCATATGTGATGGCCCAGGATCCTTCTTTTCACTTCCACGTGTAACTCTTTTTGATGGCCCTCCTTCCTCATTTTCCCTTTTTCGCTTCTCCTCTACCTGTGCCTCATTATTCTGGCATTTAGCAATGTAGGCATGAATAGATAAAGAATCCACAGGCTCCTCCCAGCCAGTCTCAAGACGTATACAATCACCTGCCTCATGCAAAGCTTGCTTAGACACCTTCTTTGACGCAATTAATTCCATTGTTGATGGCCAAAAATCCTCATTCTCATAATCCTCATCATTCTCAAATCCCTGCTTTAATTGACCAACCTTTAATCCATAGGTTGCTGCCTCAACCATAGAAATGGCATGACTAGCAGCCATATCCTCAACCAGCTTTTTCATCCCTCCTTTCCCAAAATTTGTACTCAATGGAAGACCAGTCTCTGTAAGATAGATTTTCCCATCTTTGAAAAACACAAGTTGATTTTTAAGAGCTTCTTTATAGCTAGCACAATCTTTCTTTGCATGTTCTGGGTCATCACACCATATGCATCTGTATGTAAACCCTTCTTTGCTTTGAGGCCTTTGCATAGAAGCCTACCCCAATGGTAGACCCTTTTCTTCAATCCTGGACATCTTCAATTTTAGGTCACGCATACCTTTAATAAGCTCATCCATCGGCCCATCTACCTTTGGAATTGTAGCAGCTGGTTTTGGTAGATTCTCAGGGGTAACAGCAGTTATGGGGGTTGCAGAGCCCATCACCATTTTATCCCTCCTCCGCTGCCGCTTTGCTAACATGGTGACTGCATCCTCAACATCATTCCAATCACTCTTTAATCCTTGCTCTGTATCCTTATCCTCAAGGAGGATTTCCAATTTCTCTTGGAGATCTTTCCCAGCTGCTTGTAAGAAGAGCTCTGTTTTTTCTCTATCCAAAGTTGTACGTTCTATCCTTGACAGCTGGGCATAGCGCTTCTCAAACTCTCTTAGCAATTCTGTGGCAGAAATTCCCATTTTAGGTTTTGTGACCCATTCCAAGAAAGTTCGTTTAGTCACTCGCTCAGAATCCTCCATGAAATATTCATCCTTTAAAGCAAGCTTGAACTCCTCCCAATTTCTGCCACCATGTGCTGTCTGCAATCCTCTTATGCGCTCTCTTATTTCAGGAACACATACCAGCTCGAAACTTCGAACCATATCCTCCTCAGTCACCCTGTTTAGCTCCATCTCCTTTATATAATTGCGCAGGTACTTTGTGATGTCCTTCCCATCAAATTGGTCCACCTTTTTCACAATTGATTGTAATGCTTTAGTCGTGGAAATTTGTCCCCTCTCAGCAGCTTGTTGCTGTTGCATGTACATGGTAAACATCTGAAACATCTGCATAACTCCGGGGTCAAAATAAACCCCCTGACCCTCAGAATTCTCAGCCATAGCTTCCCTGTATATTTCACCACACTCTCACCCCAGCAGTTTCACGTCGGGTTCACCAAAGCTGTCGTGATGTGTGCGGTATAGCCAGGAAAGTACGAGACTTCTAGCTGTGAGAGTAGGTACCAAACCTAACAAGGAAGCTCACACACAAAATTTTCCAAGGAGTATTGGACATCTCCATTTTTTAATGACATGTACATGTGTCAATTCACCTCAACACATCCTTGAATTCATCCTGATGATTGCACAAAATTGTATACCAAATGCTTGTCCCTTTTTAGGCATAGATTCACTGGCTCCTTTTTCCAAATCCTTCAAGCCAATCACATGTAGGCATAGCTTAACCTTCGAATATTTCCAACATACATGTGACCATTCACATTCCATACATCCAGTATCATTGATTTCATCATTTCAAGATGTCCTTTATCACCTGAAAGCCTGCTTTTAAATTCTAACATCATGCAAACAAAAGATAGCATATGGCATAACTATAACATGCTCATGAATTCCAAAATTGGATCGAGTAGAAGTAGAACCAACTTCCCACGGCTTGAATATATTTTTGATGCCTTTTTCCCACAATTCTCCAAGTTCCAAAGCCTTTAAATTTTTCTCCAAAGCCTTTCTCTCATTTTCCAAATCCTTAAGGATTTATGAGATATGCCCTTTTTCTAAAAAAAAGTAGAACAAAGAAAACACTTATCTGAACGAGTGAATTTTCTTTTTGATTTTATTTTTGCTAATCTCAAAGTTGCCTTAGCACACATGCGATGGAGGTCGCCTCAGTACACATGCGATGGAGGTCGCTTCAGTACACACACGATGGAGGTCGCCTCAGTACACACACGATGGAGGTCGCCTCACAGAAGATAGCTCGATGGAGAAAAAAAAACATGAAAATGGTTGAAGCATCTCTTCATATAGCTCTCAATTCCCTCTTCAATTCTAGCACCTACACGGTGTAAACAGTAGATATATTTTTCGTTTAAAATTAACTGGTAGATAGATGCACTGGTTTTTTCTGCAGAGTTCTCCCCCTTCTCTCTGATATGCGTCGTCTCCCCCAACTCTGGTTATTTCCTCTTTTTCCCGCAACAAATGCGGCGCCTCACCACCTTTTGCAGCTTAAGATTCGGAATTCCATTTCAAAAAAGCTGCGCTCGTTTATAGTTTGCATAACATCCAGAAATTTCCCCAAGGTATTCCTTTTTATACACGTAGACTGCCACCCGCCAATCGTAACTCCTTGGACTTAGATCTAAGGTCTCCTTCAGTGACCTCATCGCATGAACCTAGCACGTAGTTGCTTGGACTCCTCTACTGATTGCGATTGAGATTAAACAGAGTAATCAAAGCACATACCATGTGTATATCAATATATCCATCCACTCCCACAGAATAGTCTGGTGGTGATTTATCATGTCCATAAATGGCATAAGCACATATGAAGCATACTCGTCATCATCGTCCACAGGCAGTGTAAAAGCTCGACTGTGCACCATTGCAACTGCCCATTTATATAGTCAAAATCTGCCCATGCCAGCTCTGGACCAACAAGCTGAGAGAAGCTCTTTTTGATGGCTCGACGGACTTGGATGAGTTCTCGCAACACTGGCTCCCACTGAATTTCTTTTAACTCATCTGGCATCAAACCTTTGCATTTCCATACATGTTAAGAAGGGTGTTCCCTACTACAAGGTCCACCATATGCATAAAACTCCATAATTCACACCACACTCATGTACAGAGGCTTCGAGACCTGGCTCAGCCTCAGCTCATCTTATTAAACCTCATTTACAATATGAACATATGTACTCAGCATCATATAATGACTCGTCATGGCACTTAACCCATGCATCTGGATTTGTATTTGATGGCCTCACATGCATGGTTTCACACCATAGACGTGCCATGGCACGACAGCGTGACCAACGAGCACGACATAAGATAACTGCTCTATCAGTGGTGACTCCAGGGGAGCGTGGTCTACTAGAGGCCGAACTCGACCTATAAGATAACTGCTCTGTGAGTGGTGACTCCTTGGGAGAGAAAGAAAGAAAGAAAGAAAGATATATTAACGTCTGCAAAAGGCCAAAATTGGCCTATGAGACAACCAAGTAGTACAATGATGTTCCTCCAGTCATCAAGAGTGAGAGAGTGAGGGAGCGGGAAAGAAAGAAAGAAAGAAAGAAATCGGTATTAATGTCTACTAGAGGCCGAACTCGACCTATGAGACAAATCAATGTACAACTGTCAATGTCCTTTGGGTGTCTAGAAAAAAAAAGGACAAAATGAACATGAAATAAACTATGAAAGTACTGAGCTAGTTGGGGGGGGGGGGGGGGGGGTGTGATGGATGGAGCACTACTGCTAGAGGCTCAGTAATGCAACCTATATGCGTAGGGTATACAAGAACGCAATGGAGATCTGTCTAGCTCCAATCAGTACCATAATGGGGGTGTAATATGTGATACATAGGCGATGGCGAGGCAAAAATCCCTCGGAGCATGATCTCCGGGTGTGAGTGTAAGTGAGCTAGCCGCTCCTGGATATGGTGCTGATGTCGATCCCGTATCTCTGTGATCTCCCTCTGATGCACTCTGGGAGTCTGGTAGCCTGGTGCTCTCGGTCTCCGTTTGGCTCGGAGGTCCGCAGCGCGCTGAACTGTAACCAACTCCTGTGTCAAGGAAGGCACTGGGATAGATCTCTGGAAAAAAATCAGTGAGCTGGAGCTGTCGCCCACCTCTCCCTGTGGTATGAGTCTGTAGCAATACCTCTCTGTGGCGTTGTGTCTCTAGCAAGAACTGGCCAAATCTGCGGATTCCATGATCTGGCGCAGTGAGGGATGTCCACTGAAGATGGTGGTGTATCTCTCTAATGTCACTATATGCTTTGCATCTGCATACATAATGCTCCTCACTCTCAACCTCCTCCTGGCATAGTCTGCATATCCTTTCTGCTCTGGAGATCCGTGCTGCCCTACCTGCCTCAATCTCAAGCTAGTGTGATGACACTCTGAGCTGGCCAATCGCCACTTGGGCACTGTGAGGCATGTACACATCCATATATCCAGGTCGCTGAATGAATCCATCCACTGAGATACGCATAAACTGATCTCTGTAGTATAGCATCTTCGGCGATAGAGGCTGACTGGGTGTAATCCAAGTCTCCTGAGTGTATCGTTGCCATAAATCCTGCCGAAGGACTCTGTTCCTCTCACTGTGAGAGAGTTGGATGTGTGGTGCATGTATATCATACTAAAAGGTGACAGGTGATCTATGTTGAGACCATGCTGAGTGAGCCACTGTATCATCTGTGAATACCATGATCTCCTATCTCCACTCTCTGTGAGCTTCCTCCTGGATGCCTCAAAAGCTCTATGTGAGAGTCGATCTGATGGCATATCTCTTATCCTCTGTATGAAGCAGATGTCTAGAAGAGGGCCTCTACTAGCATAGCAGGTGCAGCAAACTCCGCTCGGACAATGTCATGTGGGACGGAGGGTTTGCTGCGGATCATCCGCCGTGAGAGCATGAGAATCTGAGGCCTCTCTATCTGAGACCATGTGGAGGTGGCGAGCCCAGGTGCCCATACTGCTGCAGCATACATCAAAGCAGGGGTAACTAGTGTGTCAAACAACCACCCCTTCGTGCGGGCTCCTGGAAGTGTGCCTGGTGACATTGTCTCTAGCATGGCCAGAGTTGCATACCCTCGAGTGAGTCTATCCCTGGCTGCCTGTGCCATAGTAAATCTTCCTGGCGGAGTCACAAATGTAATCCCCAAGTACACATATGAGTCTACCACCTCTACTTGTCCTCCTGCTAGTGTGAAGATGGCCTGTCGTCGAACCGGCCCTGAGGTGTGGAAAATCACGACCTTGGTTTTCCCAAGGTTCACTGAAGTCCCCTCTGTGTGCAGAAGTCGTCGAGTGCATGGAGATGATGATGTAGTCCCATCCGCGACTCAGAGACCAAAATAATATCATCTGCATATAGCATAATGTGGACTGTGGTACCTGAGATGTCTACCCCGTCCCCACCACCATGAACAATGAAGTCAGCCACCTCATCAAGGGCATCCTTGCTTCACACCTATGGTGCTAGCAATAAGATCAGATAGCCCCCCGAGGACCTGCTCATATAAAGCATAGATGCCCCAGACCATCTCTAATGGGATCCCCAATGACTGGAGGCGCTGGAAGAGTCTCTCCCGTGGCACCATGTCAAATGCTTTGCGGAAATCCACAAAGCAGCAATATAATCTCCTCTCCCGCACCCTAGCCTGATCAATCAAACATCTCAGAGTGAATATATGGTCAATAGTGGAGAAAGCTCGTCGGAATCCAGCCTGCCCTAGTGCTCGCAGTCCCTCCCTCTCTGCATATGAGCTCAACTCTGCCTCGAGCACTGTGCCATAAAGTTGGCCAATGTATGGCCAATCATGATAGTCTTCTAGTTGCTGGGATCTAGCATGTCTCCCGCTTTGTGGAGAGGCACGATGGTGTGCTTAGTCTACTCAGCTAGTAGGCCCTCCACTAGTGCCCTATTAAAGAGGTGAGCAACAAAGGGTGCCAGTGTGTCAGCTGCATAAATAAGATGCTCACTCTGTATACCTGTGTGGTCAGCCGATCTCCCATGTTGTAACCGGCGGATAGCTCTCTCTACCATCGAGGCAGCAAAGAAAGTAGAGGTGGTGGTAGGGCGGGGCTCCTGTGGTTTTGGTATGGGCAGTTGCTGAGGGATATGGAGGCTCTTTGCATGTGTGCGCCATGTGTGTGGATCCTCAATCGGGGTACGAGGGCGAGGCTCTCTCATCCTGCGTCATGAAGTGGCTGTATCTCTGCTCATGAGTAGGTGGTATATATTCCAGTACTGTGCCTCCTCATATGCACGCCTCTTACGGCGTGCTCGCCTGTCTCTGTGTAATGGTCGCCAGTGCTCTTTGGGTACGGAGGTGTCTGTATAGATCTCTGCACTCATCATCATACCACCAATTCTGGGGCATGCTCCCAGATCTATCTGTGTGTGCAATGTGTGTATGATGGCCATATGTAGTAGAGATGACATCTCAGTGGTGAGTCTCTAGAGGTGACAGGGGATCCATCTAGAGTAGCCCGTCATATACATGATGCTCATATATGTCTGCCAGGTCATGGGTGAAGTAGAAAGTGGTATGCGATGCCTGTGTGGGCTGTGTGGGTGCTGGTGTGGAGCTCGCCAGTGATAGCAAGAGGTACGTGTGATCCGCACCGATAGGATAGGGGGGGATGGTGAAAGATGTCACTGCCGGTGTGGTCTCCATGGACCCCATGATGTAGTCCACTGTGCTACCTCCCCCTGACCGTGGAAAGCATGTTAGTGCTCCTGAATCCTGACACTGTCTCATCCCATTATAAATAACAAGATGGTGTCGGGCTCCCAACTCAAGTAAGTGATGACCATATCTGGTGTTATCCGGCCCCATGTCCTCTACCACCCTGCAAGCTCCCATGTCCTCCACCTCTAGTGTGTGCATCACCTCGAGGTGCTCGAAATCATAAATGTCCCATTGTCGGCTCTGTGTCCGTGCATTGAAGTCTCCCATAAGTCCCCCAAGTTGGAGTAGTGTATGATCTCATCTGAAAGGGCTGCATATGGTGACTCTCCCAATGGCCCTGTGTCCTCCTCCTCCTCTCTACTCTCCTCCTCTGCTGTCATGGCATATCTCGATCCTCTGGGAGAGAAGTAGCATAGAGCAATGTAAAACACCCTGTCTGCCGAGAGGTGTAGTCTGATCCACATGTATCTAGCCTCCTGGTCACGTGCTACCACCCGTAGGTGCTCATGTAGCTCTCGCTTGAAGAGTACCGCTATACCTCCATATCCTCTCGATGTGCTCTGCCGTGTGGTCCCCCTCTGTATAGACTCCCACTGATAACCCTCTACTTTGGGTAGCCCCCTCTTTGGGCTCTGGTGTGTCTCTGTAAGTAGTATGATGTCCCGTCCCTCCATGACCTCCTCCATCCTCCCAGGATGTGTCCAAAGTGCTCCATTGCAGTTCCAAACTGCTATGTGTATCTGTGAATCTGGATCCTCCATAGCCGATGTCCCATAGGCCGAATCGGTGGCCATGCCATCGATGATGACATGACCATCGCGATAGAATGCTCTCTTGCCCTCTTTCCAGGCCTGTAGGACTCTCGGCATGCATGTTTTCCTGTGTTCTATCTGCATCCTCGTAAGGTCGTCATCTAAATAGATGGGAGGCTGGCCAAGAGTGAGAGAGTGGGGGAGAGAGAGAGGAGAGGTCAAGCCTTATAGGCAGCTCCAAGCACAGTCCCCATGGGGGATGGGTCATGGCAGGCCACAGTGCCAACGGGAGAAAATGGGCGCAGCCACCAATGGGAGAAAACAGGCAGAAGCAATGGCAGAAAAAACAGCGAAAAAAAAACCGCGAAAAAACCAACGAAAAAAAAAAGGCAAAAAAAATAGCAAAAAAAACGCGCGTTCCGGGCATCCCGTTCCAGACCCGTCCCCGACAAGATGTGGCCGTTCCGCCATCCCCTAGTGACAAAGATGCCCGAGACGTTTCCCCCATCCCCATTCCATGTTGGAACGCCAAGTCGTTTCGGGACGGCATTTCCGCGTCCCGGCCCTCCGTCCCCTCCGTCCCCTGTGACAATGCATGAAATAGAAAGGAGGGAGTGGAAGAAAAGGAGGGACTGTTACCCTAAACCTTCATTGCATACATTGTGGAGGCCCATCTGCTTTTCCAAATAGAAAGAAGATGTGAACTATCCTTTATTACATGACAGGGAAAAAGCTGACATGATGAGTCTAAGTACCCTTAGACTCTATGGATCTAGCTCTCTAGTCTCCGCATGAAATTGGCATGTACCCTTGCTATAGAATTGCATTGGTTTATGTAACAACTAGCATAATGCATGAAACAAGCGCACATACACATGACATGCAGTCCCACACACTCCCACGGCAGCAAATTTTAAAAGTACAAAACAGTTCACTCACACTACATGCAACGCAGTTCTAATTTCTTTATCAGGAAAGCTGATGCAGCTCAAAAAGAGGCAAACCTGCCTGAGAGACGCTTTTTATAAATAGACCAGAAGCTGTTTTTCAACATCCTGCAAGCACACGCACACACAGCAATTGAAGAAAAGAATCATCAACTACTTATTTTGAGAAGTTTGTAGACCAAATTTATTTGAGTATACAAATCTTTCTGGAACCTAAAAAGGAAACCTTTTTTTAACATAATACCTGTATAAAGCCATAAAGTTTCATACCATATGAAATTTAATCCTAGCGACAATGATCTCTGGTCCAAAAGACCACGGCTTTTTGGCACACGAACAAATTCGTGCAAGCACGTCTTCAAGCCATCTACAAATCTGTCCACCTGCTCCTTCATCTTGATGGACGTATGGAGGCAACTATCCGATTATTGAGGGTAGGGATTTGGTTGTTGAGGCATGTAGCTTTCTGATGATCAAGCCAGGTAGCTATCTGGTTATCGAGACGGACCAACAGCATATCGGCCAAGGCCACTATCTGCTCGTTTCTGGCCATGATGACCCAAAAAAAAAAGGCTGGAAAGAAGTAAAGGGTACCCAAAAGAGAACTTTTCCCAAACCATTCATGCTCATCTGACTCTATGGGCTGATCCCCAACCAGGCAACCAACACAACAGGAATGCTAGAGAATAATAACACTAGGCCTTCATAGCAAATGTAGAGCTACTAGCTAGATGCAAGCATTAAGCAGAGAGAAGATGCCATTGGAGGACAAAAAGACACAATAATGCAAGCACATCCAGTAAATTTGGGACTAACCTGTATTATTGTGAGAGCAAAAGCTCCAAAATACAAAATATTGTCCACTACCAAGACTGTAAACCTAAGAAAAAAACGATCGATTGAAAAAAAGCGCCTAAGTTAATGAAACCCAGATGCTCCCCGAATCTCCCAAGTGGGCTAGCTCTACTGCTACCCACCTTCTAACACACGCTCGTGAGTTCCTCCCAGACTGCTTGATTGCTGAGATAAGGGCAGAGTGTTGGTTGATGACTGAAGTTGGGAGGCAAGCTCCTATTTACAGATCCCCCCAGCCCTTTTATACACAGGTTGGATGATCAGCCTGCGACTGCCCACCTGCCCCACCAAAATGCCATGTTCACATTTGGGCATCTCTTCCCACCAGCTGGTCCACACAAGGGCACTGGCCTGCTGCTGTCCACCTGTTCAGTGCCCTGGGGCTGCCGGCCTAGGGCGCTACTGATCTGCAGGTGTGTCACGACTGAAGTTCAGCTTTAAAGCACAGACACTTCCTGGTTTTTTTGTCTACACGCCAGTGGCTACTGATCAACAGGTTTTGTGAATCAACATAATGTAATTATTGAGATGCATATTCAACTCTGAAACAGGAAAAAGAAAACAAAGGGGACCTACTCAGCAACAGCTATTCCACCATGACCATCAAAAACTCCAAAAAAGGAAGGATCAGAGCCCTTTGGATCAACTACAATGCTGTATGTGTCCTCCATAGCTGGCCTGCCTGTGCCTTGCACTGCTGCGGCTCCAACCCTGGTATCAAGTATGAATGACAACAGAAGTTAGGGAAAAAGGGAAAGAAAAGAAAACAGGCTGTATAAAAAATCAAATGAGTACTGCTTTCTAAATACGTGTGCAGATAGGAGTCGACAATCACAATAGCATAACAGCCATGTGCATAGACTTGAGAGGTCAAATTTTAGTGTCCAAAACAAGCCCTAAAAGCATTGTGCAGCAAGATTAACCAGTTTAGTGGAATAAACATGCAATTTTTTGTGTTCGTTTGCTGAGGCAAAATGCAGAGGGTGAGCTGCTCTGGAACCATACTTCCACTTCAGACAGTCCCCTCAGTCACTATTGGTGTTGGCATCGGACATACCTCTCTGCCATTCACACGGTAGCTCTTTATGAATTCTCTCTAATGGTGTTCAAACTTCCATTATGGGCACTTTCCTTTCTTGGGTTTCTGCCCATGTTTGTGACATCCATCTGCTCAAGTACTTAAATGGATGTCATGCTTGGCCTACTAGTTAGGATTAGGGATTAGCAAAACAATAAGCACCATGTTGTGAGCCCTTATCCAAAAGAGGTGGTGTGAGAACTCAAGATTCCATCTCTCACAAAGACATAAACATAAAGATGATGAACACTAAACAATGAAAAGCAAGAGCACTTAAAGGCATGTCATGCTTGGCCTACTACTTAGGATTAGGGATTAGCAAAACGATAAGCACCATGTTGTGAGCCCTTATCTGAAAAGGGACAAAAGAGGTGGTGTGAGGACTCAAGATTCCAGCTCTCACAAAGAGAGAAAAATAAAGATGATAAACACTAAGCAATGAAAAGCAAGAGCAATAGAACTGAAAAATCATATACAATGAAGAAAAACTCACAGTGGAAAGATTAAGCTCAAGCTTGACACCTTTGTTTTCACACCACTTAGAACCACTCAAATTGAAATAGGCGTAAAAATCACAAAGAGAGTACACCTTTAAGTTCACTAGGAGCATCTTGAGTCACTTAGTGCTCATTCTTCTCCTAAAATCAAGGCACCTCTACTATAATCAAGAAACCTTTACACAAAGTGGTTCCATAAAGAGGAGGTATACAAAGGGTTTTTTCTATGCACGAAAGTTGGACACCACTGAGGTTTAACATGGTGATCACAAAGGTTTGTTCCTATGCACAAAGGTTGGACACCACTAAGGCTTTACATGGTGATCACAAAATTTGATGAAGACATAGAATCCATGACGCCACCAAGAATGTCACCGAAGGTGTTCAACAAGAGCATAGTTGTCAGGTACGATACCGTATGGTTCGTACGATACGATCCATACGGAAAAATACGGTACGATATAAAACTTTTTCTTATCATACGATAAAATACAGTGTTTTAAAAAAATACTTATATTTCCAAGTCCAGATATGAAGTATTTTAGAAAGGAGGGAAGCATCATAGTACAGAGGAAGCTCAAACAGCCATAGATAAGCAAAAGAAAGATCATTACCTACCAAAAATTTTACTTTTTTTGGAAAAAAAATTATTTTTGAAAACAAACTTCAGAAGAAAAAAAAATTCCCTGAAAAAATCCGTGCAAATCCGTACGAGTACGTATGATATCGTGCCATACGGTATTCCGTATGATATGTTGTTGTACGCCGTACGGAAACCACCCTGCACAAGAGGAACCTGAAAGCCCCGCCAAAGTACTGAGGTCAACAAACCCAGACAATTGTTGAGGTAGATGCGCCATATGAACATGTCGATGTTGACACACCAAGAGTTGATGTGTGACAAACATGAGAAAAATTGCATGACACACATGCTCACCAAGATGATGGCAACACAATCATCGATAAAGACGCGGCCACCAAGTGTTTCCCTCAATAGACCCATGAAATGCACCACACATGTGCTCACAATAATGATGCTAGCTAGCATTTGAAAACCTTAATTGAAAACGCTGAATGATTGAAAACAGGTCATTTGCTCCCAACGCTGCTGCCAGATGTCACACAGTGTACCAATCGCTGCAGAGAGGTCCATGCAGAAAAGCTAAAGCTGAGATCAAACCAAATAAATGCACTAGAGACGCTTGGGCTCGTTATACGAGACAGAGTTCCTGTACAGCCCATAAAGAGCCGCATTAGTTTATGTGGCCAATACTTTGCTTTACATTTAGAAGTATTCGTACCAGCTCACATAGATCGCTACCAATTTGACGCTGGCCATGCAGGTTTTGGATGCACAGCACTCCCACAAAGAATAGCCAACTATTGGAGTGGAGATCAATGTAACAACACACACATAGCTGCAGCAAGCAAGGAGAGATCAATGTCACGACACACACATAGATGCAGCAAGCAAGGAGACATAGATCGAAGCACAACACTCAAAGTAGATTTTTGAGAATGAGTGAAGTACAAGTGAAGTGACATGATAAGGTCACTTACACACTCATAAGAGTGCATGTATACGCTCAGGGAGAAAAATACTCCTAAAGAGGGAAAAAGTGCTCTGGCCCATTATTAGCCTACGTCCAAGCATCACCGCAGTCTACGATATAGATGCTACAAATCTCCCCTATAGTGATGATGCGAACATGTAGAGTTGAGTGCCCTGTAAGTATCTAAACACTCGCCTGGCAGCCTACCAATGCTTGCTTCCAGGATGTGCATAAACCTTTTGAACTAGGAGACTCGTCATCATGTGCATAGTTTGTTGACTCCTTTTCAGCATTTGATGCTGATGCATCAACCACAGCCATGCCTGACTCTTTCTTCTGTTCCTTCTCAAGCCTTTTTCTGCATTCATTGATGCAACGACCTGACTTCCAACAGTAATTGCATTGATTTTTCTTAGGCTTACCACCCTCCTTCTCGGCATCCTTTCCAAAAGACTAAGCTGATTCTGCCTTTGGCTTACAGCCGCCCTAAGAAAAGGCTTTGCCTTTACCTTTTGATTGGTTGCAAATGCCTGATCTCCCACATGCACACTAGTTCGGTTTTATCGAGAATGCTCTTCTTGCAAGAGCACTGCAACCAACTCATCAAAAGTAAGGACATTGGGGTTACTCTTCATCGTGAGCCGAAGTGTAGATGCAAAACCTTGGTATGAATCTGGTAGAGTTGTGAGAACAGCACATACCAAAGAACTATCCGGATAGGCCTCATTAGTACATGCCAGCTGCTCCTTGAGATCTTTAATCCTTGTGAGAAACTCATCCATTAAATCTCCCTCATTCATATACATGGACTCTAATTGCTTGCGCAAGTAGGTCACTTGTGTCTCATACGCACTTGGTAAAGCGCAACAAGTGCATCCCAAGCATGCTTCACAATTTTACATGAGCGAGTATGAAAAATAATACTCCTTTTCACTGAAAAAGCCACTTATGCATGTACCTGTGCATCCCTACCATCCCACCTAGCTTGTTCTGTTGTGGGAGCTACAGAGGCGGATGCCACAGTTACATCTTAACTTGTATCACCATCCAAAGTACTTGTACTATGCTATTGTGCTGGCGAGACAAGGTGTGCCTCAATGCCAATAACAACATTTCAAAATCCTTTAGCAACCAATACATGGCACATCATATAAGACGATAATGAGTAGTTAGCCCCATCTAGCTTATTCTCAACAAAAACCATTCCAATCACTTCCCGCTATTTTGCCTACAAATAACTAATCTCTGACACAAAATCCCAACTACTTGCAAGTACTACCAAATCCCACTGAATGCAACCAAAATGGCTGCCAATAGATCACTGATGACAATGGAAACTTGCGAAGTGTACGAAAAATTGCAAATTGTAGAGTATGAAAACGATACTTAGCAAGAATGCAGAAATTGATGATAATGTTGACAATGTTGTTGAAGTCGTTGAAGATGAACTCAAAGATGCGATGTCAAAGATGACGACGGTCTTGTCTTCACACCAAATGTTACTGACATTGTGCTCAAAACCCAAAATCGAACAAAAACAATTCAAACGGACACTCCCCCAAGATGCCTGCCGAAACCTTACAGCATGCCCCGAAATGTACCAAAAGCCCTCCAAAACGCGAAATTATTTTATTAACATAGTTAACATCACACTATAGGGTATGCCTTCTCCACCTAAGAGGATAGCTCAATCTAAGACAATCAAAAGAGTAACTCGAGGAGAAGATAAGGAGGTGAGAGCCAAGAGAACATGCTCTCATACTAATTGTTGGAGTGGAGGTCAATGTAGCAATACACACATAGATGCAGCAAGCAAGGAGAGAGAGATGAAAGCACAACACTCAAGGAAGATTGATGAGAATAAGTGAAGTACAAGTGAAGTGACATGATAAGGTCACTCACACACTCATGAAAGTGCGTACATATGCTCAGGGAAAAAAACCTCCTACAGAGGGAAAAAGTGCCTCGGCCCATTACTCGACCATATAGCTGCTACAAACACACATATTGCCCGCTTCTTGCTTGTTCATGTCCACACAAGGAGATGCTTGCTGCTGGGTTAGCTCACATGAGGCATTGTTTTGGTGGAGTTACCACTACTACTTTTTCCCAAACAAAGAAACACAGTGTGATAGCTATCTAGTTGACATTGTGTTTGATCACCCACACAGACAGAGCATTGCTTTACTCAGCTTGAAGAAGCGCGTATGGTTGAAAATTTGTCATATTCGTAGCTGCTACTTGTCACACAGAAGAAGGGACCGCCTTCATTTGCAGATTTAAGCTCCTCATAAGAAAAAATGAAGATATCTACATTGTCATCATGTAGCATCAAATGAGTTAAGCATAAATTTTTTTTCTTTTCCATGGTTCGGATTCATCATGGATACATTGTACTACCTTTGGTCTCATAGATGCTCTGGTCTTTTGAAAATGTTATTTCTCAATCTCGGTTCATACAAAGAAACCTTACCCACTGAGATCTCTCTCTTTGTTTGCCACTAACAAAGAAAGAGATTAGATTGTAAAAATAAAAAATCAATAAACTGACGAAGAGATTTCCTCACAAAGAAGAGTTGAAATCCACTAAGCTCTTAAATGAAGCCTAACTCACAAGACTATCACATAGGTGAGCTTCCAAGAAGGGAGGCTTTGATACCAACTTAAGATCTCTCACGAAGAGATAAACACTAAGCAATGAAAAGAAAGAGCAATAGTACTGGCCAATCATAAAAATGAAGAGCAACTCACAATGAAAAGATTAAGCTCAAGCTTGACACACCATTGTTCCACAAACACCACTTGGATTCACTCATATTTGTGTGTGTAAAATTCACAAAGACAGTACACGTTCAATGGAGCGCACAAAGAGCATGAGCCCTCATTCTTCTCCTCAAATCAAGGCACCTCTCCTATAATCAAGGAAACTTTACACAAAGCAGTTCACTCACGAGGTCCACAAAGGTTTGTTCCTATGCACAAAAGTTGGACATCACTAACTTAATCACACATGTTTTCCCACGTGTATTGCCTTCTTTCTCATTTTAACAGAAAATTTCAGGCCTACATCGTACAATGAAAAAACTTGAAGGGGGTAGCTGGTGGCAGAACTCACTCTCCACACAACACACGTGAGTTATTATAATGATGTAAGAGTATGAAAATTATACAGAAAACTGTTAGGCTGTACATTTTGACTTCTTAAAGGTACCCTTGATACAAATACATGCATTTTTGTAACCAGGTTGAGATCACAATGAGTGCTAACAGTTCTGGTGTTGTTGGTGATGAGCTAAACAAAGGCAAAAATCTCTGCTGATAACCAATCAAAAGCTTCAGACACTTTCACGAACATGTTTCATGTATTTAAAGTGATAGCCATCTCTAAGCATTATCTTACAGTGAACGTTTTCGACATCTGAAATGTCTCTTGTAAGTACCTCTTTTCTAGCAGCAGAGTGCAGTTTGCAGTGAGCAGCCACCTTGAGGTTGTTCCACTTGTAACTGGTCACAAAGCAAACTACACTAAGAACTCACTCCAATTCTGAAGCCATCAAAGCAATATTTTTACGTCAGAAGATCATGTTGGTTCCATGTTGTCACATTTGAAAACGAAAGCTATCTCAAGAATGAATATTTACAAAAGAACTTATTCTAATTAGCCACAACATTTGAGAGACTTTCAATGCAAAATAGTAAAGGTGTGTTGTAGACAAGCTTAGCCACTTCTGTTTGCAACAAATGAGGTTAAGACTAGGACATTAACCACATAAAATGTGCTGTCCACCAAAAATTACATGATTTTCTTACATTGTTTACAAGGAACACAGTCAACACTTCTTCTCTTGTTTCTAAGGATGTTCTTATTTCTTTATGATTCCACAACATAATTCTATCTCACACCCAAAAGAATGCTCTAAGCTGGAGGTCATATTAAAAAGTTCCAAAAATAAAACCCCAAAAAAAAAAAAAAGTTATAGCATTGAATCGAACTTCAGAAAAAAAAAATGCTTTTGGATAATCAATAGAGACCGGTTGGCCTTCCACATGAGCTTTTGAATATTGATCATCCGGGCAGAGTTTGTTGCGGCTCACATGTTGAAGGAGGCCCTGTTCCACGTCATCACTTATATACACAGGGTGAGGGAGATGGATCCATTTCGACTCCCCTGACTTGCACTACAGTTGTGGTCGAATCGGTAACTTCAATGCTCGAATTCAGCAATCATTCACGATGAAAATAACGCACAATGCTGAAGTAGATGTGCAGAAAATAGAGAGAGAAATGAAATGAAATGAAATGAAATGTTATATTAACGTCTTCAAAAGGCCAAAGTGACCTATGAGACCAAAGTTACAACCATGTGACATCTGATACACTGTCTGGAAAAGAAAAGAAAGAACTGAAGGTAAGTATCTAGCCCTACAATACATCAGTAGTAGGGAGCATCCGGAAGCAGCAACTAGGGAGAGTGGGAAGCTAATGCTACTAGTCAAAATGAGAGAGAGAGAGAGAGAGAGGGGGAGGGGGAGGGAGAAGAGGACACGATATTGGGCCCCAAATACCCTATGTAGGGCCCCCACCACGAATGGTGTATTTGCTTTATTAGAATGATGTAAATCAGAAAATAAAGACTGAATCTTGACTTGCAATGTTCACCATGGTTGGAGCACTCCGCTATCCTGGCCTCCACGACTTGGTAAAATAGCACTAATGCCCTTTATCTTGGTCGTTTCACACTTGTGTGCTGGCTGGCCTATTTATGCTGCTGTCCAGCCACCTGTGTGGGACTGTCTCAGCCTGCTCAGGCTGCCCAGCCAGGCTGGCTGGCTGCCCATGGGCTAGCCCACAGTCTGACCTAGCCTTTGAGCCTGGCCGACTGGGCTGCCCAGGTCTGCAATGCTGGCCGACAGGCTGGCCGCCTTGCTGTCTAGGCCACCCTGGGGCTGGCCGACAGCATGATGGCCCAAACTTGGGCCTCTTGGCCCTCTTAAGGGTAGCCTAAAAGACCTACCCTATGAAAAGTACAAGGATTATGCACTCCTTTTTTGGGGGAGCCAAAAGTGCTGCCCCCTCTTCTATATGCAGCCTACTACCGGACGTCTTGCCCCAAGGTGCAGCCACGGCGCTCTCCCTCTCTTTCTCTCTTTCTCTCCTCTCTCTCCCGTCTCCTCTCTACAGATGTGAGAGTCCTTGCCCCATTCCCCATGTATGATGTACTACACCCCACCATCTCCACTGGGTGGAATTAGTAGTATACCACCTATCATGATTGTACATCTATAGCATGCTAGACAGTGAGCTGCATATGACTAGGATTAGCTTTTCATTTCAGTTTTTCTTTCCATGATACTGGGACATGGACTTGTTGTATATAGATTTGTCTCACAAGCCAATCTAGCCTTCCATAGACATCAATATTTCTTTCTTTCTTTCTTCCCCATGCACGCAAGAATATAGCATGTCTTCAGACAAGATCACACAAGCTTGAAATTGAAAGAGGAACCTGGCAGAAGGTGCCAAGGCAGGAAAGAATCTGCAAATTTTGTGACATGAAGGCCATGGAGACCGAAGAACATATGGTCATGGTTTGTCCTCGATATACAGATATTCGAGGCGGTTTCAGCAAACTCCTTGAAGGCCGCACACAGCTGCCACAAGTATTGCTTAGAGCCACACCCACTGTTTTGGGGGCATTCATTACTCAACCCTTCAAACATAGAGAGGAGCTTGAGTCACATTATGCCACACACTAGCTTGCTAGTTTTACCCTTCATAGTAACAAAAGGATACTTCTTTTTTTTTTGTCTTGTACTAGTTTGTTGGTCCCATGGGTCATATTTCGCCCCCACCACCAAATCCCCATCCCACCACCTCCACCTTCTTCACAAAGGGCATGGTCCTCGAGGCCATTCATAGACTACGCAATGGGCGAGCCCAGGATCATGAGGGACTTACTGCCGAGTACATCTCGCATGCCAATGATACCATGGCGCCCCTACTAGCCTACATGTTCAATAGAGCCCTTTGTGAAGGATTTCTACCCTCTTGGTCCAACAACACCATCACCCCCATCCTCAAAGCCGGAGATCCACTTGATCCTAATAATTACAAGACGATCATGATTGGCCACACATTGGCCAACCTCTATGGATCAGTGCTAGAGGCGGAACTCAATTCATCTGCACAGAGCCACGGCTGCAGAGCCTTGGGACAGGCTGCCTTTCGGAGGAGCTATTCTACCCTTGACCACATCTTCACCCTCCGTGCCATCATCAAGGAGCATAGTAGTTAGGAAACGCGTTTCCAACAGGGAAGGAAACTTGGAAACGTTTCCTTGTAGGAAACGCGGTTTTTTCAAGCAAATTTTTTGACATTTTTTTCTCCCCAAATCTAACGTCGAAATCTGTGCGACTCTTTTGATAAATTTTTTAATGTAGTGTCCTTATGGTTTTTTTTTGTGGCATGGAATGATGGATGATTGGATCATGGATCATGGATCATGGATCATGGACAGTGGACCATGGTCTATGAATCATAATCATTTGACATTGATGATGGATAATTATATGGTTTTTGTTATTTGTGATTCAAAGACTGTAGGCTTCAAATTGATGTTTCCATGTATTCTATGCATTTAGTGTTATTTTTACATATTTTCTGCAGTATATATTTGAAATTTTGTACATGCAAAAACCTATAGGTAGGAAACTTCTAGGAAACTTTGGGCTGATTTTATGAAACCTGTTTGAAACGCGTTTGAAACTTTTAGGAAACCCGTTTCATACAACCCCCTAACTACTATGTCGAGGAGATAGAGCACGACATCAGAGGATTTACTGCTGCTTTGTGGATTTCTGCAAAGCTTTTGATACTGTACCCCGACCCCGCCTCCTACACCGTCTACAGGAGATCGGAGTCCCATCTGACATGGTTTGGAGCATCGTCGCCCTCTATGAGTCCGTCACCGGACGAGTGAGAGCCCCAGGAGGTACATCACAAGAGATTTCCAACACTATTGGGGTGAAACAGGGCTGCCCTCTATCACCCACTCTTTTGTGCCTCTACATTGATGAGATCTCGAGCTTCATTGCCGTATTAGGCGGGGCTGGTCCCACACTAGCAGGCATATTGATCCCATACTACTTTATCAGATGACATCGTCCTCCTCCCAGACTCAGCCGAAGGGCTTCAGAGACAGTTGGATGCCTTACATGACTTTTGCACTCAGCGGGACCTCTCTGTTAACCTTGGGAAAACCAAGGTAATGGTCTTCAATACCTCTTGCCCCTCACAGCACATGCCAGAGTGACACGGGGATATGCAGCCTTGAGCTTACTTGAGCGGTAGTGCTTCCAGGCACATTTCCAGGAGCCCAGGACGAAGGGCTGGCTTTTTGACACCCTCGTCACACCAGCCTTGATGTATGAAGCAGCCTTCTGGGGCCCAGATTTATTTGATGAGGATTGGCAGCGAGTTGAGAGACCCCAGGTCATGATGTTCTCTCGTATGATCCGCAGCAAACCATCAGTCCCACACCAGATTATCCAGGCAGAGTTTTTTGCAGCCCCGATGGTAGCGGATGCACTGTTCCAGACAGTCACATGCCTCCATCGCATCAGTCACATGGATCCCCACAGGTACCGGAGGCTTGCCCTGGAGTCCTCCAGACAGCTAGCACTTAAGGGCCACTCTAGAGGATGGTATGCATTAGTTTCCACTTGGTTCTCAATATATGGGCTCCGCATGGACCGCTTACCCCCCCTTCAGTATAGTTTGGACTCCCCTTTTCTCCGGCTGTCTCATGAGGATACCAACTGGGTTATCCGGTTAGATCTTCTCAGCCTCTACACCCATTGCACATGGATCACACCTCCGGAGCTCCCCACAAAGATAAACTTCTATAGAGATCACTTCCTCACACATTGAGGATGGATTCATCCAGCAGCCCGACTACTTGAGTGTTCACACATGTCCCATGTCGTGCAGATTGTGATTGGCCAGATACGGGTTTCATCCCACCGCCTCAGAGTGGAGACACGTAGAGCTGAGCGCATCTTCAAAGCCGGGAAGCTCATACGGAGACCCACAGAGGAGAGGATCTGCTGACTATGCCACAAAGAGGTTGAGACAGAGGAGCATTACATATGCCGCTGCGCAGTATACTATGAGATCTGCGGGAGCTTTCAATGTCTATTTCGTGAGGGATTTGGTCCACTCTCCAGGATCATTGACTTCCAAGACCAACATTGCCTAGGCCTCTTCCTACTTGAGCTCTGCACACATAGGGAAACCTTCTTGAGAGAGCTTCGGCCCCAGCCACCCCGCCCCCTCCCTCGCCAGCACACCATCACCAGTTTCTTCCGGACCCAAGAGGTGGAGGACACCAACATAGTGGATCTTGTGGACCCTCCACGAGCTGCTCTGGACCTACCTCGCCCAAGAGGAGTTACCTCGGACCGAGCCTCTGCACTCCAGTGTGCCCGAAGCCCTCGACCCCCCCGTCGGCCACGATCACCTCATTAGCTCCAGATCCAAGACATGCTCCACCACCATCGAGCTACCTTTCCACGTGACATAGCTGAGCGAGACCTCTCAGCCATACTCATTAGCCCCATGCTTGATATTTTGGAGAGTGGTATGCCATCTACTCGGAGGTGATGTTGCTCCCATGTTTCTATGTTCTTAGTATTCCATGATGAGTTTCCATGGACAGTTTTGTATCACCCCAATGAGATAGCTATGTTTATGTTTTCTTTCTGTTTTATTTTCCATTCCATGATGAGATATGCCATGGACATTATTGTATCACTTTGGTCTCATAGGCCCATTGGGTCTTTAGGAGACGCGTAATATATCTTTCTTTCTTTCTTTCTTTCTTTCTCTTATGACACACACACACACATTTCTTCTCTCTCTCTCTCTGCATTGCGACTGTGTGTCTGCCTGCTGCACCTTGTTCGCTGCGCTGCTGCTGTCGGTGCCCGCTCTCTCTTTGCAATGGCGTGAGCACCCTCGTGCCCTCCTTTGTTCGCGCTGCACACTGGTGGCTCTTGATGTGCTGCGCCCCTTCGATGCTGCTGTAGTGCACACCCACTGCCCTGGCCCTGCCGCGTTGCAACTGTGTGTACTGTGTCCGCTTCCCTTGAGTGTACTGTGCGCACCTGCTGTGCTGCCGCATTGCTCAGGACCCCAAGGCAGAAACTAGGGGGAAATAGCCACAATGAACCTACAGGAGCTGGAGGCATACATTAAGACAGTGGAGGACAACACCAAGAAGTTATTGTGCGAAGGCCTCCGCAAGGAGATACAGGGAAAAAACAACAAGATTGAAGAACTGGCAGCCCAGGTGAACCACCAAGAAGAGGTGATGCAGATGTTGAAAGAGACCCAGCTGCAACAAACAAGAATGCCAGAGGCTGCCCCAATGATAGGGGAACTCCAGGCAGAAATGGAAGCCCTAAAGGCTACGGTCAAGGACCATACAACAGAGGAAGGGGAACTGAATATTCCGGTGGGTCTAAGGACTGACTTTGAGCAGTTGAAAGCTGCGAGTGATAAGCTGCGGGAAGAACTGCACACCACTAAGAAAGATTGGGTGGAGGTGGTGAAGAAGCACAAACCCCGACAGAGCACCATACATGAGACTCTCGAGGAGGAGAAATGCAGGAAGGATAGGGCCCTCCATGTGCGAGTACGGGGGCTACAGGCAGGGGCTTCCCCCAAGGAGGATGCCATGACACTTTGCCAGATGCTAGGAGTGGACGGGATCCCCTCCCCCCCCTTTTGCAGATACATGGAGAGCTGGCAAGGATATGACATGAGAGCGGCCCCTCTTTAGTAGATTCCCTGATGCCACCAGCAGACATGCCTTCTTAGACAGGCGGGCTGCCCTCAAGGGCACACAGGTGTACATGGGAGATGATATCACTCCAGCACAGGTGGCACACCGGCGTGAGGCGATGGTGACTGTTCATGAGGCCCGCAGAGCAGGCCAGTGGGCTATCTACAGGGATGGTAGAGTCATTATCACTGAGCGCCATCCCAAATAGGGACGCGGGGTCTATGAGACCAAACACCTGGGGTTGGCAGTATGGAACTGCAATGGCATGCTGTAGTCGAATCCAAGAGGCTTGAGCGAGATTCTCACAGGCAGGGATGTCATTTTTTTTACAGAGACTCATCAGAGCCCTGAGAGGGGCTTACCATACATAGCCGGGTATGAGTGGGAGTCAACTATTCGAGGCGAGACCAGCCCATCATGAGGAGTAAGTGGCTCTGGGGAGTAGCTGTCCTTTTTAGATCCCATCTCCGACAGATTCTCAGCATCGTCCAGAAGGACGAGGATGCACGATATCTTTGGGTGCGGCTACAGCTTAGCAGTGCAGAGTCATCCACATTGCTATGTGTTATTTTGCACCACGCCACTCCCCTTACGCCGCACTACATGGCCAGTCACTGTACTTACCATTATATGGGGATATCATGGAGTTCTCACAGTTGGGGGAAGTCCTCCTGCTCGGGGATTTCAACGCCAAGATGGGAAGTCAGCAGGTCCCACTACTCGATCTAGATGATCCTATCAGACTAAAGGAGCTGGACATCACTGACACAGGGCTGCAGGTGATCATCACTGGACCATGAGGAGGTCACAGTGTATGGGAGATATTTCTTAGAGCTAGGAGCTGCACATGGTCTCGTTATCTATAACGGGATGTCCCGATGGCCCTCCTCTGGTGCCCTCACCTCCTTCCCTCACTCAGGAGGTACTAGCACCGTGGACTACCTTATGGGATCTCCGGCTTTGGCACACCTTCTCCCCGACTTCTCCATCTCGCCACCCCCTTTTGAAGCTGACCATGCCTACCTCTCTTTCACTCTTACCTACACACCACCCGTCCCTCCACCACCACCCCCCATCTCACATTACACTCAGGTCCTTTTTAATCATGAGCTTGAACTTGTTTACTCCAACCACATCTACCGCCAACTCCAAGATGTGGAACCTATTGTCCCCCTATCCACCCTCACATCACAGCTCACCACCATACTCCACACATCCGCCACCGCTTCTTTCATCTGCACGTGGCGGTCTACCGCCAAGCTGCCTTGCGGTTCCATGCCCCAAAACTGTTGGTATGATGATGAATGTCGGGCCACACGCTCCCGTCTTAAGCATGAGGTACGGATTGGGCAAATCACGAAGAGCCAAGCGCAACGGATTTCTCAACAGCTCACCCAACACAAGAAACAGGAGTTCTATGCTCAGAAAGAGGATGAGTTATACCGACTTTTCTTAGGGATGAATTGCAAAGAGGCCTGGAGGAAACTCTAAGAACATCGCCCTCCCACACCTATCACCTGCCCTGACACATGGCACTCCTATGCACGCTCCCTCTATCATATCCCCCATCAGCCACCCCTACCCCCACCACCAGATCCCTGTCCCACCACCTCCACCTTCTTCACAAAATGGTCCTCAAGGCCATTCGTAGACTACGCAATGGGCGAGCCCAAGACCATGAGGGACTCACTGCCAAGTACATCTCGCATGCTGATGATACCCTCGCACCCCTACTAGCCTACATGTTCAATAGAGCCCTTTGTGAAGGATTTCTACCCTCTTGGTCCACCAACACCATCACCCCCATCCTCAAAGCTGGAGATCCACTTGATCCTAATAACTACAAGACGATCATGATTGGCCACACATTGGCCCAAACTCTATGGATCAGTGCTAGAGGCGGAGCTCAGTTCATTTGCAGAGAACCAAGGATGCACAGCCTCAGGACAGGCTGGCTTTCAAGGGAGCTACTCTACCCTTGACCACATCTTCACCCTCCGTGCCATCATCGAGGAGGGTAGAGCACGACATCAGAGGATGTAATGCTGCTTTGTGGATTTCCGCAAAGCTTTTGATACTGTGACCCGAGCTCGCCTCCTACACCGTCTACAAGAGATCAGAATCCCATCTGACATGGTTTGGAGCATCATCGCCCTCTATGAGTCCGTCACCGGACGAGTGAGAACCCCAAGAGGTACATCACAGGAGATTTCCAGCACTATCGGGGTGAAACAAGGCTGCCCTCTATCACCCACTCTTTTCCACCTCTACATTGATGAGATCTCTAGCTTCATTGACGGATTAGGCGGGGCTGGTCCCACAATGGCAGGCATATTGATCCCCATACTACTTTATGCAGATGACATTGTCCTCCCCAACTCAGCCGCACGGCTTCAAAGACAGTTGGATGCCTTACATGACTTTTGCACTCAGCGGGACCTCTCTGTTAACCTTGGTAAAACCAAGGTAATGGTCTTCAATACCTCTCGCCCCTTCACATCCAGATTGAGCTTCACATACAGAGGGGATCCTGTGGAGATTGTCTCATCCTATGTCTACCTTGGTGTCACATTCAGTGGCCCACGCTTTACCATGGTTCCCGCAGCACATACCAGAGTGATGCGGAGATATGCACCCTTGCGCTTGAGCGCCAGTGCTTCCAGGCACATTTCCAGGAGCCCAAGACAAAGGGCTGGCTTTTTGACACCCTCGTCACACCAGCCTTGATGTATGGAGTAGCCTTCTGGGGCCAGATTTACCCGACGAGGATTGGCAGCGAGTTGAGAGGCCCCAGGTCATGATGTTCTCCCGTATGATCCGCAGCAAACCATCAGTCCCACACCAGATTATCCAAGCAGAGTTTGCTGCAACCCCGATGGTAGTGGATGCACTCTTCCAGACAATCACATACCTCCATCGCATCAGTCACATGGATCCCCACAGGTACCCGAGGCTTGCCCTAGAGTCCTCCAGACAGCTAGCACTTGAGGGCCACCCTGGAGTAACGGTATGCACTAGTTTCCACTTGGTTCTCAGTATATGGGCTCTGCATGGACCACCTACCCCCCCTTCAGTACAGTTTGGAATCCCCTTTTCTCCAGTTGTCTCACGAGGATACCAACCAGGTTATCCGGTTAGATCTTCTCAGCCTCTACACACATTGCACATGGATCACACTTCCGGAGCTCCCCACGAAGATGCACTTCGACAAAGATCACTTCCTCACACTCACTAAGGATGGATTCATCCAGCAGCTCGGCTACTCGAGTGTTCACATGTCCCATGCCATGCGGATTGCGATTGGCCAGATACGGGTTTCATCCCACCGCCTCACAGTGGAGACACGTAGAGCTGAGTGCATCTTCAGAGCTAGGAAGCTCATACAAAGACCAAGAGGAGAGGATCTGCCGACTATGCCACATAGAGGTTGAGACGGAGGAGCATTACAAATGCCACTGCCCAGTATACTATGAGATCCGCGGGAGGTTTCACTGTCTATTTCGTGAGGGATTTGGTCCACTCTCTAGGATCATTGACTTCCAAGACCAACGTTGCCTGGGCCTCTTCCTGCTTGAGCTCCGTAGACACAGGGACACTTTCTTGACAGAGCCTCGGCCCCAGCCACCCCGCCCCCTCCCTCGCCAACCAACCATCACCAGTTTCTTCCCGACTTAAGAGGTGGAGGACACCGACATAGTGGATCTTGTGGACCCTCCACGAGCTACTCTAGACCTACCTTGCCCGAGAGGAGTTACCTCGGACACCGAGCCTCTGCACTCCAACGTGCCCGACGCCCTCAGCCCCCCCGTCAGCCATGATCACCTAATCAGCTCTAGATCCAAGACATGCTCCACCGCCATCGAGCTACCTTTTCACGTGACATTGCTGAGGGAGACCTCTCGGTCATACTCATTAGCCCCATGCTTGATATTTTGGAGAGTGGTATATCATCTACTCAGAGCTGATGTTGCTCTCATGTTTCTATGTTCTTAGTATTTCATGATGAGTTTCCATGGACAGTTTTGTATCACCCCAGTGAGATAGCTATGTTTATGTTTTCTGTCTGTTTTATTTTCCATTCCATGATGAGATATGCCATGGACATTATTGTATCACTTTGCTCTCATAGGCCCATTGGGTCTTTAGTAGACGCTCTCTCTCTCTCTCTCTCTCTCTCTCTCTCTCTCTCTCTCTCTCTCTCTCTCGCACCAGATTATCCAGCAAGAGTTTGTTGCAGCCCCAATGGTAGTGGAGGCACTCTTCCAGACAGTCACATACCTCCATCGCATCAGTCACATGGATCCCCACAGGTACTCGAGGCTTGCCCTGGAGTCCTCCAGACAGCTAGCACTTGAGGGGCACTCTGGAGTATGGTATGCACTAGTTTCCACTTGGTTCTCAGTATATGGGCTCTGCATGGACCGCCTATACCCCCTTCAGTACAGTTTGGACTCCCCTTTTTTCCGGCTGTCTCACGAGGATACCAACTGGGTTATCCGGTCAGACCTTCTTAGCCTCTACACACATTGCACATGGATCACACCCCCGGAGCTCCCCACGAAGATGCACTTTTACAGAGACCACTTCCTCACACTCACTGAGGATGGATTCATCCAGCAGCCAGGCTACTTGAGTGTTCACATGTCCCATGCCATGCAGATTGTGGACAGCCCCCCAACCCCCCTCCACTGGGAGCTAGACCGGCTAGCAGCACCTTTTTTACTATGCGGATGGTGCTAGATGCGATAGACAGGTTACAGAATGGAAAGGTACAGGATCATGATGGGCTAGTTGGAGAGCATTTCTCATATGCACGAGACACTTTGGCTCCGCTCATCGTACGTGTGTTTAATCATGCCATTTGTGAGGGTTTCCCAACAAGCTGGACATAGCATATCATTGTACCACTCTTTAAGAGTGGGAACCCCATGGTACCAGGCAACTACAAGACGATCATGATTGGTCATTACTTGGCCAAATTATATGGCTCTATATTGGAGTCGGAGCTGAGCCGATGGGCTGAGAGGCATGGTCATCGAACACATGGACAAGCTGGCTTCAAGAGAGGATTTACTACCTTGGATCACATATTGACACTTCGGGCAATTATTGACGAGGGCAGGGCATAGAAGAGAAGGATATACTGCTGCTTTGTGGACTTCCGCAAAGCCTTCAATATTGTACCACGTGCCAGGCTTATGCACAGATTGCATGACATTGAGGTACCCGAGGATATGCAGTGGGGGATATATGCTTTGTATCAGTCTGTGACAGGCAGAGTCCGAGCTCCAGGCGGACTATCTGATAGGGTGACCAGCATGATAGGGGTGAAGCAGGGATGCCCACTATCACCCACCCTCTTTGGACTGTACATTGATGCGGTCTCTGATTATGTAGACAGATTGGGAGCCCAAGGGGCATGCCTGGCAGGGGTGTTGATACCCATCTTGTTATATGTTAATGATATTGTTCTAATCTCAGACTCTCCGGAGGGATTACAGAGACACCTCGATGCATTACAGGCTTTCTGTGCGGATAGAGATCTGACAGTGAACCTTGGGAAAACCAAGGTTATGGTGTTTAACACCACACAGGCATGGGTGACGAGATCATAGCCTCAATTCACTTTCCGAGGGGAGCCGGTAGAGTACGTCAGGTCATATGTCTACTTGGGAGTTACTTTCACAGGACCGCGTTTCTTCCTAAAGCAGGCAGCAACAGCTAAATTAGCTCGAGGGCATGCAGCCTTGGGGGCACTTGAGAGGCAATGTGCACACACACAGTTTCAGGAGCCATGTGTCAGAATATGCAGCGGAGATGATGACCAAGTCTGGGAACACGAGCAAAAGCAAAAACGCAGGCAGAAAAACAGCACAAGAGAGAGAGAGATGTAGGCGTGTAACTCTGCTCTATATACACAAGAAGATCCCGAGAAATGATACAAATGAGGTATGGGGGCTGGGGTCCTATATATACCTCCCATAGAGGGCAGTCGGCCAGCTGAAGGAATGCCCACGACTGATAAAAAAGACCCACGACTGCATAAATGCAGTCGGCCAGCAAAACAAGCGCCCACGACTGATCAAATCCAGTCGGCCAGCAGCCCTGAAGCCCACAACTGATGTAGATCCAGTCGGCCAGCAATAGGGTGCTCCTGGCATCACCTGGCAGCCCTCCCAAGCCTCAGAAAAATGGGAAAAAAATAGGGGAAAAATACGGAGAGTGGGGAAAAATGGGAAAACACCTCATAAGGGCGGGCACACCCACAACAAAGGCCCTGGTGTATAAAACTAGACAGGAGATGACTTCTAACACCCCCTCTCAGCTCCTGGCTATGTAACCAACCACTGGGAGCTGGGGTGCCGCCTGAGCAAATCCTGAGAGAGCGACTTCGTGAAGAGGTCCACTGTACTGTCCTCCGTCGAACAAAACTCCAGCAAGATGTCATCAGCAACGATCTGTTCACGAACAAAGTGCCTCGGGATGACCATGGGTTCCTCCAGTGGAAGCCCAAACCTGCAATGTAACCTCCTCCTGCTCCGTAAAACTGCTCCTGGGCCATAAGTAGATCTCCTCGTGTCCGGATCTCCTCCCCAAACCGAGTCACTCCAACCGCGGAGTCGGACTCCATCCAACAATCCCCCTCCTGTGTACAAGAGTCCATGATCCTTCGCATGCCGCAGAAACCACAGGAAACGCGATCCTGCCTCACAAGAGACATCTGCAACCATGAGCTCAACCGCCTCATCAGGAAGCTTCCGTCCAATCCGGTGTCCATCAACCAGATCAATGAACCATACAGCTTCTGAGTCACAGAGACATCACACTGCTCACAAGGATCAACACCTGTTACGGTGCACAAACAAGTCCTGGAAACCTGATGAAACCTGTCAACCACCCCCTCTGAATCCGGAACCACAAAGCCTGGAGAAACCACCTCCTTCTGCAAATAATCACCTGTCACCTGCCTGGCTTTCCGAAAGGTCCCCGTGGAAAGAACATCCTCAACTACTGGAAGTTCTATGTCCCGAACACTACGAGACATCAGAGCATAAGTGACCTGTTCAGCTTCCTCTGACTCACAAACACAAGAACTACCAACCTCAGTACTGGAAAGTTCCTGCCAACTGCTGCCATCTACTGGCAAGCTATCCACCATCTCGTCCCAGAAAGCCCGCACCTGCAGCGTATCCACACTTGAGTAGCCATTACCAGACTGCCACTCATCACAATCCTGAGGACCTGGGAGAGAGAGTGCTGAAAGCCAATAGACTCCATTCTCCACTCCACCTTCCCAAACCACTTGGCCTGTTGCTTTGTCCCGGAGAGCAACAAAATGCTCATCAAACTCCACCCGTACGCCAGTCTTGCAAACCTGATGCATTGACAACAGATGAAAACCAAGTGCCGGAACATACAACACCCGGGAGGAATGCTTCCCCCCTCTGCCATCGGGAACTATCTCCATCCTGCCCTCACTGTGAACTGGGATAGTGGACGTATCCCCAGTAAGAATATGACCAGAAAGCCTGCAGAGATCCTGTAAACCAGAACGGGAAGGAGTCATGTGCCTGGAAGCACCACTATCGAGAATCCACTCTCGAGTATCCGTTGCGGAGAGTCCTCCAATCTCCTCCCTGCCTGAAGAAAATGAAGCTTCGGTGTCCATCACCTCCAGGTGCACAAAAGCCGGAGTCTTCATGATTGCTGAGGAGTCTTCACCCTTCTTGGTCTTCCGCTTGGAACACTGCCTCCAGTAGTGGCCCTTCTCGCCACAATCATTACAGGTCCTCTCTGCCTTCAGTTTCTCGCGGTCACTAACGGACATCTTCTCAGAAGACTTCTCCAACGAAGCCTTCCCTTTGCCTGAGTTACGGCCTTTCGACCGTTGGCCTGTAAAGGCCTCCGAACCTCCACCCTGAGGAGGGTTCGTGAATCGTTCCTCCTGGTCCAAGACCATGGGCACAAGCTCCTCCCATGTGATGGTGCTGAGCCTGCCACTGGTAATCAAAGACGAGTAAAATGCTGAGTACGAAGAGGGCAAATGTGACAGCAACGTGATGGCCATGTCCTCTGATGATATCTCCTTCCCAGCCTGAAGAACCTCCTGCTGAAGAGCCTGCAGCTTGTTAATATGCTCCCGCATCGTCGCCGACTTTGCAGGGCTCATAACCCGCATCTGTACTTCCAAGGAAATCCTCTTCATGGGCGATACCCTGTTGTAAAGTGAGGCCAAATGCTGCCAGATACCTCTGGCCAGCGTCATGTGCTTGACATGATTGATTACCTGCGGTGTGCAGTTGAGGAAAATAAACGAACGGACTCTGGCGTTGACACAATCCCACATCTGTGTCTGGGCCTCCCGGTCCTTTCGGGTTGACGGTAACTCCCCTTCCTCTACTTCCGGCCGTGGAACACCAACAACGACAAAATCGGCGAGGTCGTAAGACTCCAAAACGGATTCCATCATCACCTTCCATATGCCATAGTTGCTCCCGTCCAGCTGACGGTCCACCGGGAACGTGGGGAGTGTCGGGATCTTCACATGTCTCTCGGCCATCTCAAACAGATCCGCCATAGCGGGGATGTTCTCTGAAAAGGGTGGGTGGGTGGGAACAAAGAAGAACTAAAACCTGCAAGTGGCTGTCCAGCAAATCAGCCCGCCTTCCTCTTGCTTCTCCTCTTCCCGATCAGCCCAAAACAGTCCACCAATCAGCCACAAAACAGTCCCCCTCTTGCTCACACAAATCCCAAGACCTATCTAGAGCCTAGGCTCTGATACCATGTCAGAATATGCAGCGGAGATGATGACCAAGTCTAGGAACACAAGAGCAAAAGCAAAAACGCAGGCAGAGAAACAGCACAAGAGAGAGAGAGATGTAGGCGTGTAACTCTGCTCTATATACACAAGAAGATCCCGAGAAATGATACAAATGAGGTATGGGGGCTGGGGTCCTATATATACCTCCCATAGAGGGCAGTCGGCCAGCTGAAGGAATGCCCACGACTGATAAAAAAGACCCACGACTGCATAAATGCAGTCGGCCAGCAAAACAGGCGCCCACGACTGGTCAAATCCAGTCGGCCAGCAGCCCTGAAGCCCACGACTGATGTAGATCCAGTCGGCCAGCAATAGGGTGCTCCTGGCATCACCTAGCAGCCCTCCCAAGCCTCAGAAAAATGGGAAAAAAATAGGGGAAAAATACGGAGAGTGGGGAAAAATGGGAAAACACCTCATAAGGGCGGGCACACCCACAACAAAGGCCCTGGTGTATAAAACTGGACAGGAGATGACTTCTAACACCATGCACCAAATTGTGGCTATTTGATACGCTTGTCACACCGACCCTCCTGTACGGAACTCCAATTTGGGGGCCCAGTATACATCACAGATCTCAGAGAGGGACAGATGAGGGATGCAAGCAAATGGAGAGACCACTGATTATGATGATTGCCCGCATGATTCGAAGCAAATCATCAGTACCACATGAGATTGTTCGGGCTGAGCTGGGTGCCCCACCAGTAGTAACCGAGGCCCTATTCCAGGCAGTTACCTTTTTACAACGGCTATGGGAGCTCCCTCAGCAGAGGTACTCCCGATTGGCATTGACCTCATCCATACAGTTGGCAAAGGATGGAGATACTCATTGTTGGTATGCTCAGATGAGATCATGGTTTGACCTACATGGTTTGCGGATAGAGGCACTACCACCCTTTCAGTACAGTCTCGATTGTCCATTTTTGGATCTCCCCCGCTCAGAGCAAAACCACGTGATCAGGATGGATATCATCAGAGTGAACACAGAGAGGACATGGACTAGCCCTTTTGAGCCCTTGGGAACGAAAATGGCTCATTACAAGAGCCATTTTCTACACCCCTCACCGGATGATTTTATCACCCGCCCGACGTACATGGATGTACACCTATCACATGGGATACGTTGTGCCATTGGACAAATCCGGACCTCATCACACCAGCTGCGGATTGAGATAGGGCGATATGTGCATCAGATCTTGGATGACCGCATTTTTCAGCTATGCTACCAAGAGATAGAGATAGAGGAAAACTACATTTGCCGATGTACAATCTATTATGAGATCCGAGGAAGATATCACTGCCTCTTCTGAGAGGGTTTTGGGCCGTTACGCAGGGTCATGGAGTTTGAGGATCAGAGATGCCTGGGATTGTTTCTACTTGAGCTCAGGAGACACAGAGAGACCCTCTTGGCAAACAGGAGGCCCAACCATGATGTACCTAGACAAAGGACCCTGACAGATTTCTTCGGCACCAACACCAACCACCCAACCCACACACCTCCTGATACCTCCTCCATTGGGCCATCAGGGCACCGACCACGCTCCCAAGGAGTCACCATTGATAGAGCAGTTATATTATGTCGTGCTCGTCCGCCACACCCACTAGGATCCCGACCACGGCACCTCACCATCGCCAGATCAGAGCCATTATTGCTCGCCATCGGAGGCGCCTGCCTCGCTTCTACGACCTCTCCATTCTAGACAGCCCCATGGCGGAGATACTTGATCTAAGGAGAGGGCAACACTTCAACTCATCAGCATACATGGATCTACCTGATATACATTTTTCAGTATTTTCCAGTATTTTCTACTCAGTATCATCTCGGAGTCTTACAGTTCTATTCTTATAACTGTAGGACAATCAGTTTATTGTACTTTTTTTTAGTCTCATTTAGTTGTTCTCTTTGATGAGACACCAACTTCAAATGTACTCTCAGTTTTGGTCTCATAGGCCACTATGGCCTCTTAGAGACGTTAATATATCATTTCAGAGACTGATGCTGTCTACAGCGATGGGATTTATAGACGTCTATACACAGAGGAGACAGGGAGACCTTTGGAGGAGCTGACCCATATACTGACAAAGGCTTTACAGGATGCAGCGAGAGAGGCATATCCACATACTCAGCCTGGACAGAGATAGCGTTCTAGGTGTATGCCCCAGAACAGCTGGTATGATGAGGAGTGCAGAGAGACAAGAGCTCGACTGCAGCGGGAGGTTGCTTTGGGAGTCACTACTCACCGACATTCACGTATTGCCTTCCGGCGCCTTGTGCGAAGGAAGAAGCAGGCCTTCCTTGCTCAGCTAGAGCAGGAATTATACCAGCTGTTCTTGAGCCAGGATTCGAGGGAGGCCTGGCGTTTGTTTCATGAGTCCTCCCCTGCTTTGGCCATTACTTCTACAGAGGTCTGGGGTAGTTATGCAGCATCTCTATATACAGTTCCTGGATAGACACCTTTTCCTGACCCGCCAGCACCATGCCCACAGACATGTACTTTCTTTACCGCAGAGATGGTAAGGAAGGCCATTGATAGGATGAAGACTAGGAGAGCATATGATCATGATGGATTGCTCGCTGAGCACTTTATTCATGCGAGAGACATGCTGGCAGAGCTTCTAGCAGTGATGTTCAATCGTGCTATGTGTGAAGGCTTACCCGAGACTTGGAGTAGGTCCACCATCATGCCTATCTTCAAGTCAGGGGACCCTATGGAGCCAGGGAATTATCGCACTATTATGATTGGTCACACACTAGCACGATTGTATGCATCCATTCTTCAGCAGCAGTTGAGTAGATGGGCAGAGAGAGAGGGCATTCAAGCAGAGGGACAGGCAGGGTTCAGGAGAGGTTTCTCTACTCTTGACCACATCTTGACTCTGCGGGCCATTATTAAGGAGGGCAGGTCGCATGGGCGACGGATTTATTGTAGCTTTGTGGACTTCCGCAAAGCATTTGATACAGTGCCCAGAGCCAGATTGATGAGGCGATTACATGAGATGGGGGTACCCACAGAGCTCATATGGGGGATTATGGCTTTATATAGATCAGTTGCAGGGCAGGTACGCACCCCAGAGGGGGTCTCTACTTTGGTTCACTCCACTATAGGAGTGAAGCAAGGTTGCCCGTTATCTCCTTCATTGTTTGGTATGTATGTGGATGAGGCCTCTGACTACATTGAGAGATTGGGGAACAGAGGAGCCCAGCTAGCAGGTACATGGATCCCACTATTGTTATATGCTGATGATATTGTGTTGATCTCTGACTCCCCTGAGGGTATGCAGCGTCATCTGGATGCTTTACATGAGTTTGCACATGATAGTGGATTGTCTGTCAACCTTGGCAAAACCAAGGTTATGGTGTTTAACACCACGCCACAGTGGGTTAGGCGATCAGCTCCCACATTTACATATGGGCAAGAGATTGTAGAGTATACAGATGCATATACATATCTTGGGGTAGTATTCAGTGGGCCAGTGTTTTCGATGAGGAGAGCAGCAGAGACTAGATTGACTAGAGCACATGCAGCCCTGGGTGGTTTGGAGAGGATGTGTTCGCAGGTTCAGTTTCAGGAACCTCGAACGAAACTTTGGCTTTTTGACACTCTAGTGACAACAGCTATGCTTTATGGAGTGCAGATATGGGGACCTTCAATGGGCCATCACAGCGCAGGCGGGTGGAGAGGTATGGAGAGGCCTTTGGTATCCATGATTGCTAGGATTATTAGAGCCAAGGCCGTGGTACCTCATGAGATTATTCGAGCAGAGCTGGCGGCTGCCCCTCTGGTGATTGAGGCTCTTGCGAGATCAGTCTCCTACATACATGGCTTGTGGGATCTCCCCCGAGACAGGTATGCATGCCTCGCCCTTGAGTCCTCCCGACAGTTAGCTTTACAGGGAGACACGGCTTGTTGGTATGGACAAATGACATCTTGGTTCCAGGCACATGGTTTTAGCATGGACACATTGCCTCCCTTCCAGTATTCTCTGGAGGCACCCTCTCTCACTCTCACACGGACAGAGATTACCAGACTCATCCGTCAGGATTTAGTTCAGCTGGACATGGATACAACAGACTGAGGAGCTGGGCACGAAGATGGCTTTCTACAGAGAGCATTTTCTTCAGCTCACAACAGATGGTTTTGTGATCAGACCCAGTTACATGGATGTACACTTGTCTCATGCAGTACGATGTGCTATTGGTCAGATTCGCACATCCTCACACCAGCTTGAGATTGAGATTGGCCGATATAGAGGTATACCAGCTGAGGCCAGGATATGCCGAATATGCCATGGGGAGCCAGAGACAGAGCTGCATTATATATGCCATTGTACTGCATACTATGAGATACTTGGTCGTTTCCACTGTTTATTCAGAGAGGGTTTTGGACCACTTTCAAGAGTCATGGGGTACCAGGACCAGAGGTGTTTGGGATTGTTCTTGCTTGAGCTATGGAGATATAGAGATAGCCTGCTTAGGCGCACAGAGAGCCAGACTCAGAGGCACATTACAGACTTCTTTAGTCCAGCCATCACTGCGCCAGATGGACCACAGCAACAGCAGGACATGGATACCGCCCACACCAGCAGTACACTGATTGATCGTGCGATTGAGCTTGGGTGGTCCAGATGCCCACGACTATGGAGGAGGGCATCCCAGCATAGACAGAGGTTGCAGCGGCGGATTCGGATTATTCTTGCGAGACATGCGGGACACCCAGTCAGGGTGCTGACCACAGAGGATATTGAGGAGATCCGCCAGCGTCCGATGCGGCACATATTATGAGATGGAGGCACCTCCATAGTGTACCCCCCCACCCCCCACTATATTCACACCCTATAAGGGTTTCTGTTTACCTTCCAGTTCCAGTTTCATTTTCTAGGTGCCACTAGTATCATCTTTATTTTTTCATTTTCTGGTTTTTTATCCAGACATTGTATCAGATCCACCATGATGTAACTTTTTGGTCTCATAGGTCATTATGGCCTTTTGAAGACGTTAATATAACATTTCATTTCATTTCATTTCTCTCTCACAAGAAGCAGCAACTAGGGAGAGTGGGAAGCTAATGCTACTAGTCAAAATGGGGTACATGAGTACATGTATACATGAATACATGAATATGGGAGCTAGATACTTACCTTCAGTTCTTTCTTTTCTTTTCCACATAGTGTATCAGATGTCACATGGCTGTAACTTTGGTCTCACATTTCATTTCATTTCATTTCTCTCTCTCTCTCTCAGATGGAGTTTTCCTTCCCAGATGTTATCCATTAGGAGCTCCTAGTACCTTACTTTTCCTCATAGTTGTTGTTTCAGTTTCAGTTAGTTGTTTAAGCTTTTCTTACACAGACATTGTATCAAATCCACCAATTGTTGTAACCTTTTTGGTCTCATAGGTCATTTTGGCCTTTTGAGGACGTTAATATATCATTTCATTTCATTTCATTTCTCTCTCTCTCTCTCTCTCTCTCTCTCTCTCTCTCTCTCTTAACCCTTAATTTAACTAATTAAATCCTTAAGTAAATTAATTTTAATACCCTTAATTAAACTAGTTATCCCTAATTTAAATCCAATTTTTTTTAAATTTTCCTCAATTTCATGTCAGCCCCTTGAGCATCCCTAGTTTAATCCCCAATTTAAATCTCCCTAATTTAAACCCAATTTTGTTAAAATTTTCCTCAATTTCATTATTCAATTTCAGAAAGTCAGCCCCTTGAACATCCCTAATTTAATCCCCAATTTCAATCCCTCTAATTCTACATATTAGCATGAGAGAGTGCCTGCATCTTTTGCACCTATTGGGCAGCCTTCTAGGCAACACAACATTGATTCCTCCTTGCACTCCATGTCATGGATCAAGGAGAGACAACGTAGAGCAGAGATTGAGATAGAGCGCACTCTCATTGAGTACGATATCTCTTTCAATGTGCTACGCACGGACCAATAGAAGAGGATGATTGCCGCTATTGCAAATGTAGGCAATGTGGATGGGTGGACAAGTTTAGAGTACAACAAGATGAGGACCACCATAAGAGAAGAAGAGGATTGAGACTTCTCTCCAGCCTATCAAAGAAGGTTGGAAGAAGTTTGGTTGCACCATCATTTCAGGTGGTTGGAATGACACGAGGCGGCGCCACATAATAAATATCTTAGTCTCTTCATGTCTTGGCACCTATTTTTTGTGTACAGTTGATGCAAGCAAGGCAGGGGAGCCGATCACAGCTGATTTTATCTACCACCACATATGTCAGGCTATTGTGGAGGTGGGGGTAGAGAATGTGGTGCAAGTGGTAACAGACAATGCCTCTAACTCCAAGAGGATGGGTGAGCTGATTGAGAAAGAGTTTCCAAGCATTGTGTGGACTCCTTGTGCTACACACTCCTTGTATCTTCTTATGGAGGATATTGGGAGCTTGACTTGGGTGAAGCCCGTCATCGAAGATGCGACACGCATAGCTTCTTTCTTTAGAAAAAAGCACCAGGCACTAGCTATTTTTCACTCCCATAGTGCGAAAGATATCATTCGACCTTCCAAGACCAGATTCACTTATATGTAATTGGTCTTGGAGCGTTTGTATGATGTTTGAGATGCTCTTCGCCGATCAGTGGTTGATGCACCTTGGAGGTAAATGCATAATGCAAATCATGAAGTGACAAGGGCCATCCAAAGGAAGGTGCTAGATGAGGAGCTCTGGAGAGAAGCACTTAGCATCACCGTAGTCTTGAACCCCTCTTTATCCTCTTGTGTGTCACAGATATGGAGGGATCTAGAATGGGAATACTCTATCATCTTTTCAACAAGATGAGGAGAGAGCTTGCAGCATGCACAGTCATCTCCAGAGCCAAGTGAACACTAAATATTGAATTGTAAATTGCAATGTCTATTTAATATTTAGTATTTATAAATTACTATTCGTAGTATGTACTGATGGTTGTTGGCATTGACAAGGTAGATGAGATTATGTGCCTTGTAGAGAGGAGATGGGATTGGATGCATCGTCCAATTCATGGTATGGTAGCACTATTGCATCCTCTACAAGAGTGCAGATCTTTTCACGGACACCGCGCTTCTATCCATGAGAGATCAGTACATGAGTCATGTACCAGCGAATAAGCAGCTTGATCGAGAGCTTGATCGAGAGATGATAGGATACTCCAATAACCTTGGAGAATTCTATAGTCGCAGTGTTTCTATGCTGCCAGAGGTGTGTAAGACGCCTCTTGATTGGTGAGAGACACATGGATACCATCAGCCTCAACTAAAAGCCCCTGCACTTCGGCTATTATCCCAGGTAATGATACAAAATACATATTGAGAAAAAATTTGGCTCTGGAGTGTAGGGTGCAGGCTTTAAGATTTGTTATAACTAAGACTTAAGTAAGTAAGTACTTACTACTAAGTTACTAATATCAACATATTTGAATCTTCGTGGATTTAAGGATTGTTCCTCTAGAGCCTGTGAGAGGAACTAGAGTTTCTACTCTTTTATCCACACAAAGATCCAAAACCGTTTGAGCACGATGCAACTAGAGAGGTTGGTGTTTTGCAGAGCCAACCTTCGACTAATTCGAAATCTTTGAAAGATGGATAGACCAAAACAGGTTTTAAAAAATTACAACATACACTTCAAAGTTCATAGTAAGTTTAAAGTGATTAGTCACTAATAACTACTAGTGAATACATGCTCCATAGGTTGATGTTGAGGAGTTTGAGTGTCGCAGCCAGCAACATGCCGAGAAGAGACATAGTACGTGATGAGCAGGACGAGATATACAGACAACTTCATAGAGAGCTCGAGGCCATTGATAGACGAGTCACTCAAGCTCGGTCTCGAGCTCTCACGACAAATTCTTTCACTTCTTCAGCTCAGCAAAGTCGTCCTTCCACCTCTAGAGGCACCAAGGTGTATACTCGTGGTGCACATTCCAGAGGGAGAGCCGCCAAAGCGATCAGTAGAGGTGGTCCAGAGCACTAGATGCAGACTCTTCAGAGGAGATACCTGGGACCTCTACCATTGTTGAGATATCGAGTACTGATGTACCAGGTGATGTGGGAGAGCAGGAGCCACTATATGATTCTAATAGGAATCTCCTCATAGATGGAGACTACTCATCATCCTCATCTTCAGGCTTGAATGATGATGAGTGAGAGCTCATTTGACATTTATATAGCATACATGTTTGCATTTCAATTGTTTTTTGTGCATCTTTGTGTACAAGTGTTGCTAAATTATGAATGATTTATAATATGTGTTTTTTTTATACATTATTTTAAAAAAGTGAACGTACTTACAGTACTCATCTCAATGGATACTTTACATACTTGTACGCGTGCGTGTACTGTACCGCACTATACCTAAAATACTCAACCACTATGGACACAGTACTCACTTGGTTTAAGGCACATGGATTACAAATGAACTGGCTTCCTCCACTTCAGTATGATCCAGATTGCCTATACATTAGACTTAGACATGAGAACAGGAACCAAGTGATCCGATACAATCTAATGGGGCTACACACATGTAACACATGGATCATACCGGTAGGCCCAGACGCCTTCGTCCCATCAGACTTCTGGTGGAAGCCGGGTAAGATAGAAGGAAGGGAGAAAGCTAGACGCCCTCGTCCCGTCAGACTTGGGAGCCGAGTAAGCCAAAGGTTCCTGAGCAGTGTTTTTATAGACCACTGAATCTCGACCACCCCCATCTCATCAGCCGCAGATTCACAAGATCCTAGCCCGCCAACGAGCAGCCTCATCCTCACAGCAAACTATCGACAACTCTAGCCTTCTTGTATCACCCATGATGGGACATCATGGATGGGTCCCAATGTTGCATACAGGGTTGATTGACTATTTTTATTCAGCACTCTCATATCCCATCACTTATTGTACCCTATACTTGGCATAGTAGGATCTAGATTTTTCAGCTTGTATAATCTCAGAGTCTGAAATCTTAGCTTTCAGTTTTCAGTTTCAGTTTGCTGTTACTTTTTTTAATTTCATCCATGATGAGATTTCATGCACACTATGTATACATCATTTTGGTCTCATAGACCCTTTGGGTCTTTTGAAGACATTAATATAGCTCTCTCTCTCTCTCTCTCTCTCTCTCTCTCTCTCTCTCTCTCGGTATACCATCTATTGGGAGCTAATGCTTCTCTCATGTTCCACATTCCTAGTATTCCATGATGAGGTTTCATGGTTGACCCCTGGCCCTTCTACATAACTTCTACTAATGCTAGGGAATGAATGAACTGCTGAAAATGACTTGACGCTTTGCTGAATTATGAGGACTGCTTATATATGCTTGAGGTTGCTAGTCGGCTAGCTACAGAAGCTATCGGCCAGCTTTGAACAAATAAAATGCATAATTTATGTATTAAATTGCTATGTAGACTTCATGCCTTGCCCACACTGCTGGACTATTGTCTGGTTGCTGCCGATTGGCTACTAGGTACTCCCATGGTCTGTCGACTGCTGGCTGAGAGCCTTGGATGGCTGCCGACAAGAGCCCTACACCCCCATGATGATGTTTATGCTGATGTGATGCTGCTGATGATGACAATGATGATGATGCTGATCTGATGCTGATGAAGATGCTAAAGATATTGCTACACTGATGATTGAATTAACTGATGATTAGTCAAGGATTAAGACAGTTCCTGCGCAGGATTAGCCATGGCACGGACGTGCACGTGACATTCCCTTTTGCTAAACTTGATGACGGGGTGGACACTCTGTCATCCTTCCTCCCTGGACTTCTACGGACTTTCACTGACTACTACTGACTTTGACTTCTACTGGCTTTGACTTTAACTGACTAATATTTTTGTCTAAACACCTTCACTCTTGATCTCCACTTCCAACTCTCGTTGAAGAACTGAGAATCTATTCAACTATTGTCACCATGCTTGCTTTCCCTTACCCTTAACACAGCGTCAAGTCACCTGTCGGAACTGATCATGCCTATTGCTAGGCCTTTGGCCTGATCTGAGAGCTTAATGATGTACTGGTTATGTACATACCCTCAAGGAATGCTTCCTCTGGCTTTGCCTCTTTGCAGACCACTCCATCTACTACCATGCTGCATTCTCTGTTGGAACTGTGCACCTTCCTTGAGACTATGCTTAGTGGGCTAAGCCTGAATGCTCTGATACCAATGTTGCATGCACGGAAGCCTTGTTGTACTGATCCACAACCCTAAGCTTGATTAAGAACAAGATGTTGATTAATGAGATAATTCAGATAGAGGAGAGAGAAGAAGAGAGAGACTGGGTGTCAAGTTTTCTTTATTCATATGGTACAAAAAGGTTGCATGAATGCTTGTACATGTGTGGGCCTTGGTCAGCCCCAAGGGGTTGACCTTTGGGCCTTCTACATAACTTCTATTGATGCTAGGGAATGAATGAACTGCTGAAAATCACTTGATGCTTTGCTGAATTATGAGGACTGATTATATATGCTTGAGGTTGCTGGTCGACTAGCTACAGAAGCTGTCGGCCAGCTTTGGACAAATACAATGCATAATTTATGTATGAAATTGCTGCGCCGACTTCATGCCTTGCCCACACTGCTGGACCATTGTCTGGTTGCTGCCGACTGGCTGCTAGGTACTCCCATGGGCTGCCAACTGCTGGCTGAAAGCCCTGGATGGCTGCCGACAAGAGCCCTACACCCCCATGATGATGTTTATGCTGATGATGACGATGATGATGATGCTGATCTAATGCTGATGAAGATGCAGTAGATGCTGCTACACTAATGACTGAATTAATTGATGATTAGTCAAGGATTATGACAGTTCCTACACAAGATTAGCCATAGCACGGGCATGCACGTGACATTATTGTATCACTTTGGTCTCATAGGCCCATTGGGTCTTTAGTAGATGCTCTCTCTCTCTCTCTCTCTCTCTCTCTCTCAGCTCCAGATCCAAGACATGCTCCACCGCCATCGAGCTACCTTTCCACGTGACATAACTGAGGGAGACGTCTCGGCCATACTCATTAGCCCCATGCTTGATATTTCGGAGAGTGGTATACCATCTACCCGGAGCTGATGTTGCTCTCATGTTTCTATGTTCTTAGTATTCCATGATGAGTTTCCATGGACAGTTTTGTATCACCCCAGTGAGATAGCTATGTTTATGTTTTCTTTCTGTTTTATTTTCCATTCCATGATGAGATATGCCATGGACATTATTGTATCACTTTGGTCTCATAGGCCCATTGGGTCTTTAGTAGATGCTTAATATATCTTTCTTTCTTTCTCTCTCCCCGACTTCTTCCACACCAGCGCTCTGATTTTCGATCCACGCACCATACCCACACCACAGCTAGTGCAGGAGCTCGGCCGAGAGGTGTGACACTCGACAGAGCCACTGAGTTATGCAGAGCTTGACACCCCAGACCACATGGCCACACCACCACAGGAGGATCTGGGCCATCATCTCCCATCATCGCATGACCTTCTCGTGCCGGCTCAGTTTTACAACCTTGAGCACCATGTCACAGCCGCCCATGAGGAAGATATTAGGGTGATATGAGAGCTCTCTGCTCATGTACCTAGATCAGATTTTATAGTTCTAGATTTTTGTTATCTTTCTTTATTACTATTTTGTATCCAGGATGGTGTACCTCATGGATATGACGTAACCTTTTGGTCTCAAAGGTCATTTTGGCCTTTTGAAGACGTTAATACAACTTTCTTTCTTTCTGTGCTTTACCACTCCAAGTGCCATGTTGCAGCGCCCCAAGCGGGATATCTTAGGATGATATGCAAGCCTTATGTTCTTTGTACATGGATCAGCCCTAGCATCTCAGCTTTAGCATATTAGCTTTGTCATTTTCTTTCATTTTAGTACCCATGATGATGTATTCCATGGACATGATGTAATCCTTTTTGCCTCATGGGTCATTTTGGCCTTTTGTAGACGTTGATATAACTTTTTTTCTTTCTTCTTTCTGCCCTATTCAGTACCCTGCCCCCTTCTACCAATGACTTAATCCGTATATATGGGGATCACATATGGCGCCATCTCTCAAGTATTAACCTACACACATGACACTACCCCCTAGCTACTATCACCACTCAGCTCTCATCTATCCTCCATGAGTCAGCCCAAGCCTCGTACCCTTGCACTACTCACCAACAAAATCAAGCCCAGATTGGATCCATACCTCATAACAGTTGGTATGATGAAGAACATTGTCACATGCAGAAGCTCTAGAAGTCTTCTTTCAGCCCTAAACACCTCCCTAGAACATCCTGATGCAAAACACAAGCAAAAGATGGAGAGGAGAGAGAGAGAGAGAGAGAGAGAGAGCTGAGTTTCAGTATATTCATAGTGTACAGAAAGGAAGTACAATATGGCTAGCCATAGGCTGCCCCATAAAAGGTTGAAGACCCTAGACTAAACCTAGTCTAAGACCTATCACCCCAACAAGGTGAGAGATGCCAATCATGAGCTATGCGCCTGCTATTTATAGCCTTGGAAGCACATGTGAACTGGCAGACCTATTGTCGGCCAGGTCCTTGGACCCAAAAATTCCTTTGCTGCAGCCGACACATGATCATTCTCTTTATCTGCTGGCCAACAGCCACCTGGTCCATTCCACTGCATCTTCCTTGCCAAAACTAGCTACACTAGCTCCAAAAACAAGTCCTAAGTCTGGTTCTTATTTGTTGCCCTTTAAGGATTAATCTAGGGATTAGCATTTCCATGTGCATGCACATGACATCCCCTTTTGCTAAACTTGATGACGGGATTTCAACTTCTGACCCTAGATGACTGTCATTATCCCCTTGTCTCCTCATGGACGTCCAAACCTGTCATCCTTTCCTTCTTGCCAACTTTTTCCTTGGAAATCCAGCCCGGTCTCCAACCCACTCCGAATCTGATGAACATCTGTTCGCCGTCTATTCCACTTTGTCCCCTAGCCCTTCATGCCTTGTCCCTCTTTGGTCTTCTTTTCCTGAGTATTTAGTATGGCAATCTCACTCCAGAGTCCACCCCTTGGAGGATCATCCTACTTGCCTGAAAGCCTTTCTTGGTATGCTCTAAGTGGCATCCGACTCACAAGACTATCATTGCCCTTGGATCTTATGGAACACCACTAATAGTCTCCCTGGACTATGCAACTTTTTTTTCCCGACAAAAAGATCCTTCTATTAGTTTACAAAAAACCAACCTCAAAGGGCTAAATACAACCACAAAGGGCTAGATACAAACTCGCCTCCATGTACAGGACGGGGATCAAAGAATCAAAGGTGGAGAAAGATGCACTTCTCCTCCGACTGGCCGCTCTATGAGGAGAAGGTTATCTCATACGCGGGGGAGTGGGGGGGAACACATGTGGTCTGTAGTGCCAAGTGGGATCATGTAGTATGCAGAAGCTTCGGAGAAGGATCGGTACTTCAAAACTCAGAAAACAGCACTCTTTTCGCGATGGAAATTAACGCACAAACTGAAAGGGGATGTGCAAAAAATAGAGAGAGAAGGGGGAGATGGAGAGGACACCGTATTGGGTCCCAATTACCCTCTGTAGGGCCCCCACCACGAATGGTGTATTTGCTTTATTAGAATGATGTAAATCTGAAAACAAATACAGAAAACTTGACCTTTTCTTGGCTGGAAAATCCTGCCCTTGACCTTCAGAAGTCCACCCCTTTGCTTGGCAATCTCCTTGGCTTGACTGGCCGGCCCTTGATTGGCTTGAGCACTTGGTGAAAACCGAGATGAATGATGGGATTATGGCCTCCACTATTTATACTCCTCCTCAGGAGCAGTCGGCCAGCTGAAAAACAGGCTGTGTCCCACGACTGGTGAAAATTCAGCAATAAATGCTGAATTAAATCCCAAAAATACTGCCTTTTTTTCCTAACAGGCTGAAAGTGATGCGCTTGCTTCTGATTGGCTGGACACAACTTTTGTCCACAATCCCAAGGCTGGGCAGCCTGTATGGGCTGCCCCATACATGCCCTACAGCCATTTAAAGGCTGTATGCTCCTGAAAATAGCCTTATCTTTGCCCTAGGGCTGTCCCACAGCCCTTCCATGGCTGGTGGGTCCAGCCTGGGCCTTCCTGGCCCTCATGGGGATGGTTTCACACCATTCCCATGCCCATACTAAGCTCCGGGGTAGCCCTATGGGCTGGCCCCTTGTCCTAAACATAATCTACTCAATGATCTGGCATCCGGTACCATACCAGATACACAGAACCACTGACATCATTCTAGAGGGAGACTCACAGCGCGGACTGGCACTGTTTCATGTGCAGGACAGTGCACACCTGACCTTAGACTCCTGTGCAGGACAATGCACACCTGACCTCGGACATATAGCCTTGGAAGCACGTGGACTGGCAGACTGCTGTCGGCCAAGTCCTTGGACCCAAAAATTCCTTTGCCGCAGCCGGCACATGATCATTCTCTTTGTCTATTGGCTGACAGACATCTGGTCCATTCCACTACATCTTCCTTGCCAAAACTAGCTACAATAGCTCCAAAAAAGAAGTCCTAAGTCTGGTTCTTATCTATTGCCATTTAAGGATTACTCTAGGGATTAGCATGTCCATGTGCATGCACATGACAAACGTAAAGCCTACCGCTTGCAACTTCGCCAATATCAAGCAAGGGGAATCATCATGGCACGCCAAGCACAAAGGTGGTCTCAACAGTTTACCTAGTGCAAGAAGAGGGCTTTCTTGGCCAAGCGGGACGAACTGTTTTACAGATTGTTTCTTAAAGTGCAAATAGTTCCAAGGCATGGCAGATGCTGAGGAGAAGAGGCCTCCCACTCCCATCACAAAGCCAGCTACATGGCATGCGTATGCACAAAGACTTCATGATATCCCAGCTAGCCCACCTTTGAAACATCTCAAATCCCCCAACCAACCATGTCACATGCACTCTGCACTGTAGTGCATGGTGACAAGATGGCTCCCAATCCCATCACAAACCCAGCTAAATGGCATGTGTATGCACAAAGACTTTATGATGTCCCAACCAGCCCACCTTTGACACATCTCAGATGCCCCGACCAACCATGTCACATGCACTCTACACTGTAGCGCATGGTGACAAGATGGCTCATCATCAGTCACATGTCCCAACCAGCCCACCTTTGACACATCTCAGATGCCCCGACCAACCATGTCACATGCACTCTACACTGTAGTGCATGGTGACAAGATGGCTCTTCATCAGTGCATCATTGTCCAGCAGTAGGACTCTTTAGGATATGATTCTGTCGTATCTTGTGGCCCCATTGTAAGCCCCAGTCCGAGATATGTGAGGCACAAGCTACATAGGTCTTTCCTCAGCCATAGAGTGTCAGTCAATCAATCAAGTCCTTTAACCCACTTGAAGAGAATCATTCATGCATATAGAAGTCAGTAGAAGCCTTAGGGTTTGCATTAGGTCATGGTCTGCATTACATAGCATTCATCTCATGTGCATGTGAACCTTCCCTTAGCATTTCTAACCTTTAGCCATAGCATTTAATCCATTGCATAAGCCTTAGCCCTATTATCCAAGCATTATTACCCAGCAGGTAGCATTAAAATATTATATTCAGCATATATATTATATTCAAGTCATGTAGCTTTATGAAGACAGCTAACCTGTAGCAGCCAGCCGACCAGCCCTGTTTATGCATATTAATAGCAAGCGATTTCATCGATTCAAGCGTTCAAGCATTCAGCCAACCACAAAACGCATATCATCAGCATTCAGCAATCGTTGACAAGAAGCCTTTCAGCCCACAGCAGTCAGCATCTCATCATTGTTCTCCATCCTCCCGGGTGAAGGAAAACACAGCATACACAGCCCTCATCGTTGCATATTCAGCCCTAGAAACAGTCCAATCAGCCCCTTCTCTCAGCCTCAAATTGCAGCCTTCCTACAGCCCCTTGGAAGAGTGCATTGGCATCGAGATTGGTCATCATTAGTGCTTCTACAGCAGTGTGCAGTCAGCCCTACTCTTGGTCTTCTCTGAAGGTCTTGCGTTTGGCTCATCTACAGTCTCAAAGTCAGTCCTGTAGTCATTCTCTTGAAAGAAATAAAGCAAATACTCCTAGCAATAGGAGGGGGCCCTTCAGGGACCCAATAAGGTGTCCAGATCTCTCTCTCTCTCTCTCGATGATTTTTGCACACAGAGGGGTCTTACTGTGAACCTTGGGAAAACCAAGGTTATGGTCTTTCATACATCGAGACAGGGCAGGAGTCAGCTGACATTCACTCTCGCAGGACGCTTGGTGGAGGTGGTGACATCATACGTGTACCTAGGGGTTACCTTCTCTGCAGCAGCCACACGCTTCACCATGGGTTCAACAGCCAGAGCTAGATTGACACGGGGATATGCAGCATTGGCTATGCTAGAGAGACAGTGCCACCAGGCGCATTTTCAGGAGCCCGAGACGAAGGGGTGGCTATTTGACACATTAGTCACACCGGCACTGATGTATGGAGCAACGGTATGGGTGCCAGGCCTTGCTACCCATTGGTGGACACAGATAGAGAGACCATAGGCCCTCATGATGGCACGTATGATACGCAACAAACTATCAGTACCTCCGAGCAGAGTTTGATGTGCCTCCTATGATGGTAGAGGCCATATTCCATACTATATGCCTGCTAGACAGATTCAGAGAGATGCCACAGGACAGATTGTCATACAGAGCTTTTGAGGCATCTAGACAGCTGGCTGAGGCAAGAGACAGAGGATCATGGTATGCACAGGTCACATTGGTTCTCACAACATGGCCTCGACATGGATCATCTACCACCATTCCAGTATGACAGGGATACACCACATATCCGTCTCTCTCATAGTGAGAGGAACAGAGTATTGAGGCAGGACCTATGGCAGCTCTATACACGAGAGACATGGATATCGCCTACACAACCTCTTCCACCGAAGATGCTATACTACAGAGATCACTTCATGAGTATCACTGATGATGGATTTATAGAGAGGCCTAGATGCTCCCGAGTGGCTATTGGTCAACTTAGAGTTTCATCACATCGATTGGAGATCGAGACTGGCAGAGCAGCACGGATCCCCCGAGAGGAGAGGGTATGCAGATTGTGCAAAGAGGAGGTGGAGAGTGAGGAGCATTATGTATGCAGATGCAGAGCATGTACAACCATCAGAGAGAGATATCCCATTTTATTCAGAGAGCCACATTCCCTTGAGGCAGCAGACCAGCGCATACTGGGGAGATTCATTCTAGACATATAGCGTCACAAAGAGACATCATTACAGGCTCAGACAGCTCCAGAGGGGGGACGACAGACACAGATTACTACATTTTTTCAGAGATCCACCCCACTCCCAGCCCCTACACAGCAGGGAACTACTCTCAAGAGAGCAAAGACACTTAGAGCCCGCAGGAGACAGAGGACACCTGGCTTTCGAACACCACGCCTATACCAGAGAGAGATGACAGAGATCAGAGCTCAGTTTCACAGAGAGGGTGCGGAGCGACTGGCTCGCTTCAGAGCAGACCCAGGCATGTTCTTCAGGGAGCTGTGGACACCCCCTTCATTCATGTATACCATTCTATACCCCCAGTATGGTACAGGATGGAGCTAGCTAGGTTGCATATCATGATTGTATACTCCATGCATATAGCTTTGCATTCTCCTAGTAGTAGAGCTCCATCCCCTCCCCCACTCATTGTACTTATTGCACACCCAGATTCAGCTTTTTAGTTCAGTACTTTTTCGTTTTGTTGGGATGACAGAGGATACCCCATACAGGTACACCGATTTGTCTCATAGGCCGAGTTCGGTCTTTTGGAAGACGTTAATAAAATCTTTCTTTCTTTCTTTCTTTCTCATCTCTTAAATTTTGAAGTGATAGAGGATTGCTAAAGACTCACAAAACTCAGGATACAGAAGGCAATGTGAGACTGTGTGAGATAGGATCCTTCATCTACGCATAATTCCCCTGCATGTTACGAGCCAGATCCTCTCTCTTCATTGTGGCCAATGTCACCACGGCCATACACAAGCCAAGGATACTCTCTTCCAAACAGTGATATACCTACTTCGGATGAATACACTAGGTAGTGGTCGCCTTCCCAGATTAACCTTGGAGTCATCGCAAAGGTTGGAAGTAGGGGTTGCGACACGGTCATGGTTCACCCGGGTTAGGAGCTGCTTTGCCTCACATTCCTTGAACATTGATGACTTGCCACCTTTTGATTACAGTCTCGATGTCCCTCTCCCATGGAGAGATCAATCGTTGCTTCATCCTACACAAACTTGATTAGATTAGACACCCACACCACATAGTTGGGTCCACGAGCTACCCCCTAAATCCCGCTTCAACAGAACAGGAAGTAGCTATCGTCTAACTCCATCACATGCTGCAAGGGAGCGATCCAGCCATGTGCACCTCTCATGCCATGCTGATCCTCCAATCAACAAGCCCTAACTCCTAATAACAGGGATAAGAGATATCGCGGAGCCTTTTATACCATCAAGACACAAAAACACACAAAAAAACTGACATAAATGACCTTACAAATCTTTTTCAGGGGACAACAGGACCCATGACACTCACACATAAACACACGGAATGGAAGTTTAGTAACTTCCAAAACTGGTGAAGTGTCTTTAAAGATGCCTTTTATGATGGCGTCACCAGGTCAATGCCACTTGTGCCAAGTGATTTTGGCAGACTTTTTAGGCTTGGGAGCTAGGGCAAAGTACCAGAAACTACACGAATTGGAAGCTATAATGGAGAATCCCCAGATTTTTGTTGATGTAGCATGGTCGTTTTGACGCACAAGGTTTTCTTGTTAAAAAAATTTGTCACCGCAGGGTCTTGAAAATCCCCAAATTCTGGATGGGGTAGAAACTGTTATTAGGCCAATTTTGCTTGTAATGCAAAAACTTGCAAAGGGCGAGACTGGACTTGGGGTTGTACACCCCCGAAAGTAAATGCCATGCCAAGAGCGTTTTGTTGCAAAATGAAACTTAAAGATTCAAAGGTTCAAAGTAACAGCAATGGTGAAAATATCATTTTGTCGATGATGGGTCAAGAAATGGTGAACAACAGCTGAGGAGAGCCTGGATTTGAAAGGCTTCACAAGATCAATCATTTTGGCAGCATTGCAGATGAGTCAAAAGGCTGCCCACATTCGCATATGTGTTTAAGGGTTCAATACGATGAATGAGTTGAAGATAAGCCTTGCCTGGAGTAGCAGAAACCCTTTGCCAGAAGGTATGGTTAGTTGTTGATCCAAAGAGAAAGGAGGAGCCATTTGTGCGCGTTGCCCCTGCATTGAAGCTGGCAAAAGCCAAGCTGCAGGGGGGGCAGCTTGCTGGCCATTGGGACCTGTCACCTAATGCAGTGTCTCATATACATAGTGTTTGGTGTTTTCTTTCCATTGTTTAATCGATTTAGTGCATTCTTTATTAAATAGTTAACCACTTACCGCAAGATTCCCTGCAACTTCAAACCTCAATCTTGGCTAAGTTATGATGCATGTTTCATGGAAAACTTAAAGAAGTTTTGGCAATGATAGAAAACAAGACAGATTTAAAGAATGCATATGTTACAACAGAAACTTTATGCCACCAAGGAGCTGAGAGTAGATGATTCAAGTTCGGGTAAATGTGGAGAAGCACTCACTTTGTTCAATCCAAACATCCAAGAACTGTTCTGATAAGATGCAAACATAAGGGATGGCTAAACCATTCCCGCTTGTGGTACCATCTTTCTATGCCATGAGGGCCAATTGTAAGATAAGCATGCAGCAGGCATTTCCTCACTCCAAGAGAAGGCATTGCACAGACTTACTAGCTACATGACTGATAGCATCATCAATCATTGAGATACTAGTAAGCCCCCCGCTCAGGATGAAGGGATGGGCACAAACCACTAATTGAAGCATTGTTCTGTGTGCACTCATTGAATTTTCTTCATGCCTGCCATTGTTTACTTGTAATGTAGCAACTTGCAAACTTGCCATTCGCATATGTGTTTAAGGGTTCAATACGATGAATGAGTTGCGTTGAGATAAGCCTTGCCTGGGGTAGCAGAAACCCTTTGCCAGAAGGTATGGTTGGTTGTTGATCCAAAGAGAAAGGAGGAGCCATTTTTGCGCGTTGCCCCTAAATTGAAGCTGACAAAAGCCGAGCTGCAAACCTGATTTCACAAAAACGAAGAAAAGGCCAGAATCAATGGTGGGTAGTTGAAGATCAATGATGGGCAGCTTGCATTCTAAGCTTCAGAAACAAAAAGAACAGTTGCAGTCTTCACTTGCACACACAGAGGGGCAGCCATGGCCACCCTGCCCCGCGCGCGCGCGCTCTCACTCGCTCGCTCACTCACTCTCTCTCTCTCTCTCTCTCTCGTTTGGATAACTTTTTTCAATGCATGCAAATGGATAACTTTTGCTAGCTTCATATCTTTATGTTTTCTTGAGGTCACATATAAGGTTTAAACCATTTTTTAATTGGTTAACATGAAATATACAGGTTTGTTTTCTTAAGGTCACATATAAGGTATTTAAAATTTATACTGATTAATTAATTGATTAACATGAAATATACTATTTGTTTGCTTAATGTCAGACTATTGTGTGACCCACGCGTTGCTATGACAAAAAGTTTTTGCTTTTTGTCGCTTCGTTTTGCGCTCCTGGTCGGTCACTTTTGTTTGCAGGTGGTTTCCTTTAGCCTTCCCTCCTTTTCTGGAGAACACCATGGTGTCGGCTCTATCGTCCCTATCCGAGGCTGTCATCACCCGTCAGTTTTCCAATGTTGCGGACCTCCAGCTTCTAGCTACCTCCTTGTCGGGTCAGTTTCTTAAGTCTACCCCTACCGCAAACAATAGTTGAGGGCGGCAAGACTCCTCTTCCTAGAGAAACTTCCTCGACAGGTGGCCAGGAGGCATTCCTTTTTCCCATCTACCCGAACAGTATTTTGTATGCCCCACCTTACACAAGCATGCTTGCAGAGCTTGGGCCAGGCACCTAAAGCTTTGGCGAGGCTCGCCAGTGTCGGCCCCTTCCCCCCCAAGCCTACTAACACATAGCAGTGGAGGACCCTCGACTACCAAGCGTCGCGATCGCTGATGTGCTAAGGCAAGGTGGGGCTAGCTCCCCCATGGACATAACCCTCGATGTAATTAATAGTCCTTAGCATTAAGAGCCACCCCTAATGGACCCCGCGGAGCCGTGTTTGTCCCCCCCCCAACTTCCTCTTGTGTAGGTGTCCCTTCTCTCTCTACAAAAAACGTGTTCCCTTCGATTAAGCATGCTTCAATCTCGACACGTATGCTTCACTTTCTTTCTTCCACAAAACATCCCTTCGTCAAAAGTGTTCACTTTTCTCTCTTCGACCCGTGCCGCAACCATCCTCCATCAGGGGCTGTGCTCCATCAGGCTGTCCCACACTAACCTCATCAGCACTTACCTCCACCTCTCCTTATGGGCCTACTCGTCATCGTGTTGACAACCACTCCTAGGGCTACTTCACCTCGCCATCCCACTCAGGAACATGGCTTTTTCCATCTCTTCATCATCAACTTCTCTCGGTAGCCTATTCTCCTCTACCTCCCTAGGTGCTACCAATAGCACAACGACCGCACCGCCTTTGGTGGCCACACGCATAACAATTCCTCCAGTCACCCTTGCTTTTCATTTGGGCCTAGCTCCCCTATGTCCTCCTCCACTTCCACCTTATGCCCCGGTCCCCACCTCTTGGACCACCTCTTCCTCTCAGTTGCCCACCCCTCCTCACCCCAAACCTCTCGCATTTACCACCTTTATACTCTCTTCCATTACTACTTCCTCTTCCGTGAGCCGCCTCACCTTCTCCATGACACCATCCGCACACCTAACATTCAAATGGCTTACCTCTTAAATTAAAAAAGGCTTATGTACTTGTAAAGGATTTTGAACAAAAAATCCCCTATTGCCACATGGCAGTAGGGGGATCTTTTTGTCTTATTTTTTAGAAATCCAAGATTTTTCTTTTCTCTCCTCTGCTTGTCCCAAAGTTGTCCATGGATAGTATGTAATAGATACAAGGTATTTGAATTTATTTCACTTTATGAAATTATAAGTGTTTTTTCTACTTTTGAAATGAGGATTTTTTAGGTTTTGTCTACCAAGTGTTCTCATGTGTCTCCTTCCCCGCCTCTCTCTCCCTCCCTCTGCACAGTTGCATATGCAACTAGATATCTATGTCTCTCTACCTTTACATAAGGCGCGCAAACCCAAGGAGGCTACCCTCTCTTTTCCTTCCTAGGTGGAGGCTCTCTCTCTCTCTCTCTCTCTCTCTCTCTCTCTCTCTCATATATGGCTTGCTAGCACATGTGCACACACTCTCTCTCTCTTTGTGTGTGTGTGTGTGTGTGTGTGTGTGTGTGTGTGTGTGTGTGGTGTGTGTGTGTGTGCGCGCGCCTGTGCACATGCATATGCTAGCAACAAGCCGTATATGAAATGGTTGTGTATTTTTAGTTATTATTTGTAATAAAAAGACAATCATCGAGGAGATATAAGGGTGAAGGTTTATTTTGCAGCTTTTAATTTGAAATATTTTGGATTTAGTATAAATATGTTAACATTTATTGTTTGTATGAAATTCACTACATGTTTTAGACAATTTGTTAGACTTGATTGGTGATGATTTTGTACTTAAAGCTTGATAAATTTTCAGCGTAAGAATCGAGAGTTTTTTACGACCGTGATTATCTCTAGTTATTCATGCGTGACTACCTCTTAGATATTCATGTCATGATTATCTTTTGAGTTACCTCGTTTGTGAATTGTGCATTACATACCTATTGAGGAAACAATGTTACTAGTCAAGAGTGTTACTTTGAATTGAAGGGACAAGTAAAAAAGTTACATGTGAAAAACCAGAGTTATTCATGCCATGAATAACTCAACCTTTAGGCAACAAGAGGTTCATAAACAAGACATTTGGTCCGGAAATTAAAACTTAGCTTGCTAAAATACCTTTTCACACCCTTTTGTGCACTTGAGATTAGGAAAGATGTTGGGAGACAAAGTTGCTCCAGAAGATACTGCATCGAATGACCAAGGATCGTTGTACTATAGGAGTATTGGATTTGGTTACTAATGATATTATACTCATTGCAAATTCTAAGGAGGGGCTACAAAAGCGCATTAATACTTTACAAGATTTTTGCGCATAGAGGGGGGGGGCTCTCAGACAACCTTGGGAAAACGAAGGTTATGGTATTCCACACCTCCTACCCAGTCCACAAGCCATACACAGATCACTTACAACACACATCAAAGTGGGTTTGTCTGGAGATGTTTACATTCAATGAGACTAGTAGTGATCAAGGAATCCATAGAAGATGCTCATATTGTTAATGAGCAAGTGGAGGAGAAAGTTTCAACCTTCCCCACAGTATCCAATAGCTTGTTGAACATTACCAAAGGGTTGTTTAGAATACCATCAAATATGGAATAAGAGGCTCACTCTGCCAACAAGGGTCATGCAATAAACAATATGCAAAGGATCTCAATGGGAAGAGGAGTTGCATAAGCAGCACCTCCTATACACTTTTATGCCAAGGGAAACCTTTATCCATCCCCAAGAGAAAATCTCTTACACTCCTAGGATTAAGGGGGACATGGAGAGTATTGCCAAAACTGGAGAGACTTTTTTCCAGTTTTTGCGAGGTTCAGGACGGCGGCCCAAAAATAATTGCAAATAGAACTGTAGGAGATGGAAATAGAAACAAGATTCAGGAAGGCCCAAAAATAATTGCAAATTTACAACCAATGAAAATAGGAACTGGATGCTAGAAAGGGCCCTAGTAGAATAGAGACATTGCCAACCCTAGGGCCAAACACTTAAGAAAAGGATAGATTGAAGGTTGTTGCCCATGCCCAAGCCCTAGCACAAGCATTAGCAAAGGGGATGTGGTAGAGGATGCCCCCTCTACCATAGCTAATCCAGGAGGAACCAAAGGGTGAGTGCGAAATGGCTACCCATCATTGGATGGCAAAACCTAACTCAAAGAAAGGTGAAAATCCAAAGGAGGACATTAACAAAATGATAACAAATCATGATTTCCTTGCTTACATTCAAACAGTCTTATAACAAGAACAAGAGAGATTTCCCCAAGGGATAGGAGGGAAAGGTAGGAAAAAAATATGACACTCAAATGAATTGACCGTGCCATCCTTGAAAACGTTAAGCTAAAGAAGATAACGTAACCTCCCAAGAAGAGAGCTAGATTGGTGTTCAATATGTAGACAAAACCATACAAGCACTGAATGCCTGCAACCCATACCATTGCTCTATTGTGCACATTGTAGATGCTTGGGAAACCATGAAATATCCATGTGTACAATTGCTAGCATAAATGCCAGTAACTAGACCCAACCCTAGCTTCACCAGCACCACCAACCCGCCATAATGGTAATATTGGGACCTACATCCATGCCAGGATAAGGTTATGCATCGGGAATGTATAGGGTGCTCAACGTGCCCTTACTACCACCCGTTGTGCCACCATAACCACCTCCACCAAAGATTACACTAATCAATCAAATTTCGGTCGAAGAACTATTGGAAGAAAGTGAATATCCTTATGAGTCTGAACTTATTCATGACTGCTATAACCTAGAAAAGATAGTGAAAATCATAGGTTTTTTGAATTTTCGACATCCACCTCTACTAGTGAGATCATGCCATAGCATATGTTCTGGACAGGCTCCTGGTCTTCTGTTTCTTCCTCTTCCGGTGTAATTTCCATCGGTTGGCCCTTGTATTTTCTCATCTTGAAGCCATTTACTGTCTTTGAAAAAGGTGTACCATCCAAGTTTTCTAAGGAAAAGGCATTCTGGCTGACTGGGTGTTTTACTAAGAATGGTCCTATCCACCGGATTTTAAAGTTTTTGGGGTTAGGTCCTAGCTTAGAATTGTAGACCAATACAAGATCTCCTTTCTTGAAAATCTCTTAGGTTTGGAAGAATCTAGAAAACTATCTCGCTCTACCAAAGAAGAGCAGTAAATAAATCTTTAGCAAAGGCTAAAAAAGAAGTTAAGGCTAGCAAAGCCAAGCTTCGTAATCACTCCATCTCCGTTAGCATGGCCCAAGTAATTAACCTAGAAGAGGAATACTGGGAGGTGAAGTGTGCCAGAATATGGTTTTGCATGACCATAGAAATTGGTCTCAAATAAAACATGGGAGAGCTAGCCATAACCTAATGTCTCATGAGACAATGTGAGATACAACAACCATCATTGACTCCCACAAAAGTGCAGTAGGAAGGAGTGAACTTGTTCAAAACCACATACATAGGAATCAATGCCGGTGTGACTATTGTGTCAAATAGCCATCCCTTCGTCTGGGGCTCCTGAAAATGCGCCTGGTGGCATTGTCTCTCTAGCATAGCCAATGCTGCATATCCCCGTGTCAATCTAGCTCTAGCTACTGAACCCATAGAGAGAGCGAGAGAGATATGCTGGAAATTCAGTATATTCCTATGGTACAAAAAGGTACCTACTTTTGTAGCCCTAGGCTGCCTCTTACAAAAAGGTGAACATCACCCAAAATTTGGTCCTAATGCTGGACCCATTCCCTAGAGGAATGAATGATTACAACAATATAATGGCATTCCATCCTTTTGTTATGGAATGGTGAAGCCTGCTCACACTCATCACAATGTTTGACATATTCCATTGCATCACCAAAGAGTGTCACGACCACCATAGTCCTACATATCAGACTTCTTTTGCTATGATATCTCCTCAAAAGTGCTCTCCGGTGACTTGCATATAATATGACTTTTTTTGCTGTGATGTCTCCTTTGGAGTGCCTTTTGAGGACTCTTGCATGAGCTTGTTCTAGATTATCCACGTACTTGTCTTCGTAAACATAGAGTATTAAGACATCATCTTTCGAGCTATCATGAAATGAGGGTGTACGAGGTAGTTGCCTTTACCAACTGGCGTTTTCATCTTAGGCAAATTGTCTCATCTAAGGTAAGTCCATTATAGCAATCTTGTAACTCCATCTTGGCACTAAGCTTATTTGAAATAGAGATACATCTGAAAGATTATCCTTGACCCTTGTTGGACCCTCCCTATTGGAAATTATCGACTCGTGATTAGCTATGACATGTGACGTCCTTTGCTCAAGGCTACGAGGGTAACCATTGTATATAGATACCAAAACATAAATGTATACCACCTCACTGCCGCAACTTATAAATTCCCAAGTCTCCTAATGCACAAAAGCTTCAGTAGCTCAAATTCATTGCAAAACGTCTCCCAGATGAAAGGCTTGAAGAGGAAAGGGTGCCTCCAAGGCCATCTGCTCGCCCATGAGTTTGAATGTGATGGGGTGAGCAGCAGCGGGTGGCCGATGATATCCTTCGCACATCCTTGGGGGGTGTTCGTGCCACCACTGGTGATGCTTGGCATCAAGGTAAGTACGCAAGACATAGATGTCCATGTCATCCGTGATTCGGGTCATAGGATTTACTTGGAGTTGTCGGCCAAGAAGGATGGCAATTTCTTGCTCGAGCTTTGTATGGTCAAGGGGGTCCCGCCAGTTGAGAGGGTTGGGCAGAGGGTCGACCTCCTCACGCTCGAGCGGTGGCGGTGGTGGAATCCCTCCCTATTTGAGGTTTTGGGTGGAGGGTTGTGGTGTTGGTGACGGGGGTGGAATGGTTGTCAAGGTGGAAGTTCCCATTGGCGAGGCTTGCATTAAAGAGGGGTGGGGGCTTAGTGGAGGTGGAGGGGATGTCACGGAATGCAGTGTGTATTCCTAGCTGCAATGATAGAAAAGGGGGTGAGGGTGGTGTGGGTGATGGAGGGGGGGTGGGAAAATGGATGGGGGGAGAAGAAGGTTATGTATGGAATAGTGGTACGATGGATGTGCCAGAAGGGGGTGGAGATGGTGGGGGTTGGCTGCTGGAATGGTGGGTGGAAGAGGAACTAGGTGGTGGAGGGGGTGGTGGTGGAGGAGAGGAAGATTGTGGTGGTGGGGGTGGTAGACTTCCCTAGTCATCATCGCCACCACGGCCATCATGGCCGTTAGGCGGGCCTACTTTGGCGACATCTACAGGGCCGTGTGCATGGAAGAAAGCTTTGGCCGACGGTGGCTTGAACTCGAGAGGGAAGGCGATGTGAGTTTCATCAAACTGGCAGATGCCAGTAGTGCCATGACGTGACGGAATGGTGAGTGGTGAGAAGGGGGAATTTCTTGTCATGGGGGAGCAGCGGGTATTTCTTCATGCATGGTTCCTACAGGCATCATATAGAACTTCCCTTCCAAGGGATTATTTCCAATGTAGAATAAAAACATGACTCTGCCTAAACAATGAACATGTTGTGATGTTACAATGGTAATGATGGCAGGGGTGTCTTTTATAGCGAGGGTCTCCCAAGGGAACGCCATGTTTCATGGGACATCAAATTGTAACTAGCCCTTGTATTGATAAGAGCTAATTTTTGGACAAAGCTCGTTGGAGTGGTCATTCCTAACCACAACTTAGCTGGCTTCCCTTCCCAATCTTCTTCTTCAAGGTCGACACCACTTTGGCCATATTGACCATGATGTGTCTCTGCCAAAGCTTGGCTTGGCTTGTTTTGGCCTCTTATTGTGCAGCTTTTATCATATCCTCATGGTATTTCTTGCGCTGTTTTTTATTAAGGATGGATCCGTAGTAGCGTTTAAGTTTACTACCATTGAAATAACCAGCCATTTCTACACCATCAAGCTTGGCTTGGCTTGCTTTGGCCTCTTATTGTGCAGCTTTTATCATATCCTCATGGTATTTCTTGCGCTGTTTTTTATTAAGGATGGATCTGTAGTAGTGTTTAAGTTTACTACCATTGAAATAGCCAGCCATTTCTACACCATCAAGCGTTTTGATGCGCATTGCAACTTGTGATGTTATCTCAATGACTAGGAAAGATCTTAAACCTTTGAGCTTGAGCTTCTTTTTATGTGTATTGGTACTGAATAAGAGGACCATATCGCCCTCGTTCATTTGTTTGTCCTTAAGCTGGTCATCAAACCATTGTTTGCTCCTTAGCTTCTCAACAATCATACTGTATACTACTAAGAGGCGTGTTTCATCGAGCTTTTTAAGCTCATATAGGCGACAGCCTAAGACATTTTCAGTGAGCTTTTCTTGTACTACAACATGCAAACTAGGGACTAAGAACTGCATGGGCATGAAACCTTAAGTGCCATAGGTTAAACTGAAGGGGGTGGCATTGGTTGCTGTCTTACAGGAAGTTCGATAAACCCAAAGTGCAACCAGTAACTTTTGTTCCCAATCATTGCGGCTAGCCTCCACGGTTTTAGTTAGAATGGCACACAAAATTTTGTTCGTGCTTTCCGCCTGGCCATTTGCTTGTGGGTAATAGGGGGAGGACTTTCTGTGAGTGACAAGGAATTCTTGCAGGAGGAATTGGATTACCTTGTTAATGAAATGTGTTCCATTGTCGCTGACGAGCTCGAGGGGTAGCACTATTATGTATCTAGCCTGAGTGTATTTGGCTACAAGACTGATGGGTCCAATGAAATCTATACCCCATTTCTCAAATGGTTGTAGGTACACAATTGGGTTTAGGGCCATGTGGACTCATCACACCGCTTAACGTATTTTGCTATGTCCGCCCTTAGAGTGGGCCACTATAACCTAGCTATGAGAACCTTCAGTAGTGTAGTGATATCTGCTACAAAATGCCCCCCAGCAAGCACAGGCAGAGTGAGCCTGCTCACAAGAAGGAGTACATACTCATCTTCTCAGACACAGCGGCGTAGAATTTTATCTTTTCCCTGCTCACAAGAAGGAGTACATACTCATCTTCTCAGACACAGCGGCGTAGAATTTTATCTTTTCCTTGCTTATAAAGTTGGCTTGCGATGAGTTGGTAGGGGGATACTTGTTTGATTAGACGGCAGTCTCAGTCTCTATTGAGGAGGGGATCTACAGGTAAGCCATTGGCTAAGAAGTGTGCCACCTCCTTGCTCCATTCAGGAATCAAGAATAATTGGTATAGGGTGGCATATGGTAATTCATCATCTACTCCCACTAGTGGTTCACCGTTAGGGATCCTTGATACACTAGAACATGCTGAGAGCCTTTCCTTACCATGACAATGAAGTCAAACTTGAGCAATATAAGCAGCCACCTGGTGATTCTGCCTGTCTTTACAAGGTTTGTTTACCAAGTACAAAAGAGCTTGATGGTCTACGAAGAAAACAAACTTGGTTGCTAAAAGATAACGGTGAAACTTCTTGATGGTGTAAACCATGGCAAGTCCCTCTCTCTCAGTCGTGGTGTAGTTTCTCTCTGCTTCATTGAGTTGTCGGCTAGCAAAGCTAATGGGGAAATCCATCTTGTGTTCTCTTGGTTGGGCCAGCACACAGCCAACCAACGAAAGCTGAGGTGTCGATGTGGACATGGAAAATGATGTCCGAGTTGGGGGACCTGAGAATTGGAGCACTTTCCAGGGCTTTTTTGAGCATAGTGTAAGACCTTTGACATTCTCTAGTCCACTTAAAGGCAATGAGGAGTTCGTAAAAGAGGTTGAATAATATCAGTGTATATAAAAATAATTTGTCGATAGTAGCCGATATGCCCCATGAAGCGCTGGACTCCTTTGAAGTTAGTGGGTTGGGGCAGCTCTAAGATGAGCCGCACTTTGCTGTCATCAGCAGAGATTCCCTCCTTGGAGATGATGTGTCCTAGGATTACTCCATGTCGAACCCAAAATTGGCATTTTAGTGGGTTCAACGAGATGCGATATAGCCTACACCTTTCTAGAACTTTGCACAAACATGCAAGATGCTCCTTCCACGAAGAGTTTACACAAAGGTCATCCATAAAGACCTCAAGGAATTTTCAAAGATATTCCTTGTGAGCCGTGCACATGAGACGTTGGAAGGTACTGAGGGCATTGGTTAGCCCCCAAAGGGCGTTGGTTAGCCCCCAAAGGGCATAACATGGTATGCATATGCGCCCCATTTGTTGGTGACAAAGGCTATTTTGTGTTGGTCCTTGGGAGGATCGATCAGTACCTGATTGTACCTAGAGAATCCATCAAGGAAGCTGTAGCTTCCTTTCCTACTACTCGTTTTAGCACATATTCTGTGAAAGGTAAGGGATAATGATGGTGGCATAATTCACTTTTTTAAGGTCTACACACACTTTGACTTTTTTGTTTCTTCTTAGGCACTATCACAATGGGTGATACCCATTCCGTATGCTTGGGCTCGTAGATGAATCTAGCATCAATGAGCCTATCTATCTCTTCGCAGACCATCTTGGAGTATTTTGGGTTTATCGGATAAGCCCGTTGTTTGACCGGCCTAGCTCCATCAACCATTGGAATGGTGTGCTAGACTACTTCAAGAGGTACACCTTTCATGTTCGTGTACTTCCTAGCAAAGCAATCCTGGAATTATATCAGGAGAGCGATAAGCTCGATCTTTTCTTTTGTAGAGAGGTCTTCTCCAATATACACTGGCCTCGGGTCCTTGCCTGGGACTGCCAAATATATCTCCTTGACCTTGGTTTGGACCATCATAAAAGGTCCCTGGTTGCCCAGTGTAAGACCTTTGAGCTGAATCATATTGGACAAATCAGTCGGCGGCCATCTGGAAGATCTTGAAATGTTTAGGCACATGTCTAGTGTCTTTGGCTTTAGCACTTTCTTCATCAAATAGCCTTTTGGCTTTTTAGCAAGTGCTAACTTTTTGTTGCATGTTTTGCGCGTTGAGCGAACGGCAAAGCTTCTATGATTCTGGTTTGGACTTGATGGGCCCTGTGCCAGTGCATTGTGGGGTGAAAGGAAAAGGGCAGTCCTCTATAGCAGCATCCACCCACACATGCCAGAACACACTCAAAGAATAAAATAGGGGCACCGCCAACTTTTACTAAAACTGGAAAAGGGAAACTCACACACTAAATCTCAAGATCCTCACAATCCATAGTTCAACAACTCTCTACACTCAACCAACCACCCAGACACACAAAACACAGCCCAGAATACACCTTCACACTAAGAGAAGAGAGGGAAAAGGGTACGTCAACTTCTCTACCTCACAACTCCATTGGTAAGTGATATATATGGATGGAAATCCTTGATTACATAGGTTCAAAAGTTATAAGCAATAGATCAATTTAAGAGAGGAGAGAGAAGGAGATATTAGCATGTGAATGGCATTCTTGTGCACATAAAGGGGTCTGGGCACATCAATAGACACCCACACACACCCTACATGGTATGTGAGGTTCTAGTTCATTACAATGACTTGCAATGAACTTCAGCTTGCTTGCAAGCTTGCCTTTGTCCTCTTACTTCCACACTGACAACACACGTGTAGCACAATGACTCAAAATCAACAAACCCCTTCATCGCCAGCCGCGCCTCTCCTTTTATATTGCCAGAGCTTTGAAAATGTCTTTGGCGGAATCGGGCGACTCCCGACGCTTCTACGTTTGGCAATCACCATGCCCATCTCCTCACTAAATTCTTCTTCGGTTGACACTTCCAACTCCACGTGCGCCCACTCCTCGTTCCAGCAATGCATGGCCCCAACCTTTGATTGAGCTTTCCCACATACACCTACCAAGTAGTGGTCTTCCTCAACTTGACATACCATTCACATCCTTTATCAACTCCAGCTCTTCCTTCACGCATTTGAACCTCCAATAATGTATCTGGCATCATCCAAGATCTCCAATTGCAATTGCATCTGGTCATTCATTCTTATCATCACATCAGTGAGACTCATCATGGTTTCACCACACATATCCATCCAACACCACAACAAACTGAAGGTACTTGAAGGAGATATCCTCAATGGGGTGAGGTATTGGGCATCCAAGTGCTATATGGACATGCATCTATATGTACATATGCCAGAAAACCACACTCAAAAAACTCCTAACATAGTTTGCCCACCCCCAGCCCGCTAGGACATTTATGTCTAGTAGTTCTCAAACAACTGTTGTCCATCGGATCAAAAGGGAAGCACTCACTACTCTTCCACAATGCAAACACACGCCACCATCCTCTTGGATCAAAACAAAACCAATTGTCTTCTCCCCACGGTATTCCTTCCAACATATCTGTCCATATGTGTCCTTCCAACATATTTGTCCATCTTCATCTGCACATCTGGCTCTAGCTGGCTTTGAAACACATTATGCTCCAAATTCGCTTCATGCAAGCAATATTGTACTCATACCACCCACTTGTCTCTTCTTGTCTCATCCACAAATATGCATACATTGCTTTCATTCAAATTATTATCCACATTAGTATTCTCCCCAAATTCCACTCGCATGATCTTCTTATGCTTGCCTGACCACCAAGCTTCTTGCATACAAACCTGGGCCTTTACCTTGGAAAACAACAACTCTATCTCCATTCCCATATGTGTTGTGTCCTCAGTAGCACTCTCAGTCTCCCAGCTTTCTTCATCGGTATCAGCCCTCCAAGTCCTCTAGCTTCACAAGCATCAACCCTTGTGTTGCCCTTCCTTGAGCTCTTGCAACCTGCATAAAGCTTCGTTAACAAGCACTTGCATGCTCTCTTCCATGTCCACATGAGGATTATCAAAGCCCCAATCCTCTTCATCTTCTTCTTCATCTTTGGAAGGTTCCAAACACAGCTTTGTCCTTATCTGCTAAGGCCTCTTCAATGATCTGTTGTGTCTCATCCACAAAGTCATCATCAAGCATAGCATACCAACCATCACCTACCTCTTGCTTTGAAACAAGCAAATCCTGGCGGTCATTCATCAAACCACCATCAAGGCTCAAGTTGCCCCACCCCCTTGTCTTCTACAAGCATACCATCATGCATAGGATCAACAGTAGCTTCCAGCACCTCATCTTCTTGGTCTTCATCTTCCTCATCCGAGGTAGAGACTAGGTCCTCCATTGGCCAGCCTTCTTCCTTTGTGGCTTTGTCTTCAAACATGACCTTGTCAGCAAGATACTCAGTCTCCTTAGGCTCATCAGCCCAAGAAAACCTCGGCAACACTTTCACCTTCCACTCTTTGGTAGGCTCCGCATAGATTCTTCCGTCTTGGCCTCAGCAGCCACCGTCAAAACTGCAACAGTGTTCTTTGGCTCTTTCCTTTCTTCTATTTTGGCAAAGATATGGGGAGGCACTTGATACATCCCTTGCTTCACTTGCTTTGGTCTACTTCCACCCAGATTTTATGACATCCACATCAAGATTCAAAGGGTTCCACATGGGCTTAACCTCTTTTATCGGCATAGGCACCGTCTTTGCTTCTTCTTCATTCTTGATGAGAGCTACACAAGGAGCTACTTCCACCTTGGGGACTTCATGGATCTCCTCAATCCTCATTGTACTAATTGTCCTTGTCACAGGAGAGGTGTAGTACATCCCCCTCATCCATTGTTGGGGCTCCTCATAGGTCTCAAAAATTGGCACAAAATCTGCATTCACCGTAATTTCGAGCTCCCTTTGTCGCTGCATCTTCCATTCTTTCTCCTTCACAATCAGCACCGCTTCTTGAAAATCCACTGACCGCTTCAAATCAACCTTCACCCTTAGTGTTGTCACCAAGCCATCAATGAAGGCATTCTTCTTAAACATGAGAGGGGGTCTCTCATTTCCAAGAGCTATACACCACCTGCTCCATAAGTCTTCAAATTTTCACAAGAAAACTGCTACACTTTCAAACTCTTGTTGTTGCAAGCCATTAAGCTCTTGCCACACCACTTTTGGATCTTCTTTCATCTGGAATTTTGACAACAATGCATGCTTCACTCCTTCAATTGTTAATCTCCATGGCGGCTTTGCCATTGCTTTCTTTGCTTCATACTCATTCCACCACTTACGAGCTTCTCCCTTGATACAAATTCTCATCAATCATAGAATCCGGGCTTCCTCTCTTCAACATGGTTGCTGATGCATGCAACCTCCATCTGCTCCAAAAACTCGTCCACATCTTCACCTTCGTCACCAAGAAACTCTGGGAATACGTACATCATTTTTGGCTTACCAACTGCAGGTACTTGATTTTGGGTCCTCAGTGGGGCACCAAAACATATGGGGCAAAAGGAAAAGGGCAGTCCTCTATAGCAGCATCCACCCACACATGCCAGAACATACTCAAAGAATAAAACAGGGGCACCACCAACTTTTACTAAAGCTAGAAAAGGAAAACGCACACACTAAATCTCAAGATCCTCATAATCCATAGTTCAACAACTCTCTACCCTCAACCAACCACCCAGATACACAGAACACAGCCCAAAATACACCTTCACACCAAGAGAAGAGAGGGAAAAGGGTACATCAACTTCTCTACCTCACAACTCCATTGGTAAGTGATATATATGGATGGGAATCCTTGATTACATAGGTTCAAAAGTTATAAGCAATAGATCAATTCAAGAGATGAGAATTCAAATACACAAATGCCACACCACAGTCTTAAGATTTCAGTACCAAGAGACTTCGGCGCTCTTCACTAGCTTCACCAGCTTGAAGGATAGAATGGCTTCTTGGTGCCTTAGTCTTCAACAATGGTTACTTGGAAGGTCTTCAAGGCTAACGAAATGAAGAAGCTTCATACTCCATTGGTCCTCCCTACACCATCATGAGCTATTCAAATCAACACTATGTATGCTCTGATAAACATTTCATCAGCGTCTCCTTCACATCAACGGCCAAAGGCCCTCTCAGTAGTAGAGGAGTCGGCAACAAACCAACACAACAACACACACAACCTGGCTGCGGCAGCAACCCATAAACAATGCACTCACTCTGGCATCGCCAGAGTAGGCTCTGAGAGCCGGTAGCTAACAAAATAAGCACGCCACTCTGCATTTAGAGGCGGCAGCCCCAATGAAAAAAACACTCTCAAACAAGTCTCTGCTTTTTGCGGGTAGTTATGCGTTTGGCAATCACCACGCCCATCTCCTCGCTGAATTCTTCTTCGGTTGACGCTTCCAACTCCACTCCTCATTCACTCCACTCCTCATTCCAGCAATGCATGCCCCAACCTTTGATTGAGCTTTCCCACATACACCTACCAAGTAGTGGTCTTCCTCAACTTGACATACCATTCACATCCTTTATCAATTCTCCAGCTCTTCCTTCATGCATTTGAACCTCCAATAATGTATCTAGACATCAACCAAGATCTCCAATTGTAATTGCCCTCGCATCTGGTCATTCATTCTTATCACCGCATCAGTGAGACTCATCATGGTTGCACCACACATATCCATCCAACACCACAACAAACTGAAGATACTTGAAGGAAATATCCTCAGTGGGTGAGGTATTGGGCATCCAAGTGCTATATGAACATGCATCTATATGTACATATGCCAGAAAACCACACTCAAAAAACTCCTAACAGCGTCCAGGCAAAATGTCCAAGGTAGCAAGGATATGCATCCAGTTCTCAGAGTCTTCCAGCTCTGGAAGAGGTGCACACCATTCACTATCCTTTCCATCTTCAAGTGTCTTGTGGCACGTCTGGCATAGATGGATTGCAGTAGATCACATTGTTGTGAGACGGAGTCCTCTGCAAATGGTCTTCCGCTCATAGGGTGTATCTTCCACGTGCGTAGATTGATCTTGAATGTTTGGCCCTTTCTCCGAATGTGTATGTGGTCGGTATCCCATTCATGAATCATTTTTTATTCTCTCATGAATTGTGTGCCAAGGATGCAGTTGTATGAAATTGGCTAACGCCCAAAATTCATCACCACAAAGGTGTGACGGTAAGTAGTTCCCAGGATCTTAATTTTAAGATCCCTTAGTAGACTGATGGGTCTAGTTGTGGCTCCATCTACAAGTTTGATCAGTAAATGAGGTGTCATCCAAGGAAGGTGCTCCCCATTTTTCCTAGCATTATTTTGTAACAATGCTCACTCCTACTCCTCCATCCAAGATTACTATAACCTAGAGGCCATTAAAGGTTATGAATAAAGTCGTATTGAGTTTACTTTCATGGTATTAGAGCCTAGTTCATGCTAAGAGCTGAGTGGCAAGCAAGAGAAGCATAGGAAGTAGTACGAGGATAAAAGCTTTATGTACTCTTCTGCCTTTGTGTTGGCTACTACACCCTTGTTGGGAGCTCTTCCGGATGCACTAGCAAATGAACTCTGATTGACGACCTTTCTTCGTGGGATCGGAGCTTTAGGGCAATTGTATGGTCCTTTGGATGATATTTTTAGGCTGAAAATGCGTTTCCCGTACATCTGGATCTCTGTTTTTCAGTTTGTAGGCATTCACAGGCACTACATGTAGGCGTTCCTCACAGGCACTACATGTAAGTTTGTAGGCGTTCACAGGCACTACATATAGGCGTTCACAGGCACTACATGTAAGTTTGTAGGCGTTCACAGGCACTACATGTAAGTTTCGATTCTCTATAAAACTTTGTTTTTAGATCTGTAGGAAGGGTGATTGGTTGTATAAACACTGTGTGTACTGCAAAGAGGTCTTAAAGTTTCCATTGGGTGTATGTGTACAAATTTGTGGCAGTTTGGGTGCAGTACAATACCGCTGTAAAGAATATAACAATTTGTGTAGGTCAAACAAGAGTGCTATTTTTGGTGAGTTTATGTTACAGACAAGATGTCAAATGATGGAATTAACCAGATTGTCGCATAAAAGCTTGACAAGAACTACCATGCTTGAGTTTAGATTGACAAATTTCATTATAGGAAAAGGCTATGTTGGGACTACATTGAGGTAAACATGAGGAGGCACCAGAGATATCGGAGATTAATCCAACCGCGCTGTAGATGTAAAAGAATACAAGGATTATAATCAAGGATCAAGGAAAGTCATGTATTGGCTTTCTATTAGCATACAAGGCACTATGATTGGGCATATACATGATGCTAAGTCACCTAAGGAGGCATGGGACACATTGGTGAAGGTGTATGAAACTAATACAAAGGCATAAAAGATTTAGTTGAAGAATGAGCTTCATACTGTGGAGAAGAAAAATATGTTTGTGAATGATTATGCCGCCTTGAAGATCAAAGGCATTGTGGAATCCCTTGCATCTATTGGTGTTTTTGTTAATGATGATGATAAGGTGGAAGTATGTCTACGTGGTCTCGGGCCACAATACACGTCTATTCAGACTTGGGAGAACATTCCCAACTTTATAGATTTGTTGTTAATGCTGATCATTGAAGAAAAGAGTTTGAGTGAAGACCAGTCTTCACAAAACAAAGGCAGTTTGGAGCAACATGCCTTCTACACAAGTGCAGGTAGAGGACGAGGTAGAGGCCGAGGCCGTAGCCAAGGTGGTGGCCGAACAAGTAATCAGAATTATGGTCAGCATAGCAACAGTCCTAGGATTCACAACAACAACACACAAGTGGAAGAGGCCAGTTTAGAGGTAGGGGGAGTCAAAGAAGTCATGGTAATTGGCAAAGGCAACATAATGATACACAAGGCTATTTTTACTGTGATAAGCCTGGACATGTGCAGGGTAGATTACTATAAGAATCTGAATAACATGCAAAATGAAAAAATGCAACAAAATAACTATGCATCCTCTAGCAAAAATAATGAGGATAATGAGAGGTTGTTTGTTATGCAACATGTAGTTAATACTATGTCTCGAAATGATATAGCATCATGTAAGGATGATGTATGGTATGTTGATTCAGGTGCTTCAAATCATATGACAAGTCATGGTGAGTGATTCAAGGAAATGAAGAGTCTTGAAAGACCACGTTCTGTTGAACTAGGGGATGACACTGCTTATCCGATTGCCCATGTTGGAGATGTGCCATTGTCTATGCAAGATGGTAAGGAGGTACCTTGCAGATGTACTTCATATTCCAAACACTACACAAAATATGGTTTCTGTTTGGCGAGCAAGGTTTTTGGGTTTGCCTTAACTCTGATGGTTGTTATGTAGAAGACTTTAAAGATAAATGCAGGTTGGTTGCAAAAGGAAATAGAGTAGGCAAAATTTTTACATTGAATATAAATATGCCTAAAGTGGCGGATATAGACATTTGGCATAAGAGAATTTGGCATGTAAATGTGGAAAGAATGAAGTCTATGCAGACTAAAGAAATTGTGAGACAGGGCTGCCTAAGTTTAAGGTTGAAGGTATGGAGAAAATATGTGAAGCATGTCAATTGAGAAAGCAAACAAAGCATGTATTTCCACATGAAAGAAATGTAAGAAGGAATGTACTAGATGTTGTGCATTCAGATGTATGGGGTTCTGCAAAAACTGTCCATGGGTAGCTGCAGGTATTATGTAACATTCATTGATGACCACACGAGGAAAGTGTGGGTGTATTTCATGAAGGAGAAGAGTAAAGTTCTCATTTTCAAAATTTCAAAGTGATGACTGAAATGCAGAGAGGGAAGCATGTAAAGTGTCTAAGGTCAGATGGAGGGGGAGAATACCTCTCCAATGAGTTCTCTCATTTCTTGGCGGAAGAATAGCATTCAAAGACATTTTACATGTAGATACACTTCGTAACAAATGGAGTTGCTGAGTAGAAAAAAGGCAGATTGTTGAGATTGCACAAGCATTGATGGCAGAGAAGAATATGCCACATAGCTGTTGGGATGAGGCTATGTCTATATGAGTTTATATCATGAACATGACTCCTACTGTAGCCATACATAATGTAACGCCAGAGGAGAAGATTACTAGCAAAAAACCTGATTTGTCTCACTTGAAATCTTTTGGATGTATTGCATATGTGCAAGTGCTAAATGAGTTGCGTACTAAGCTCGATCCAAAAGCAAAAAAATGTGTGTTTATTAGGTATTCCCTTAAGCAAAAGGGATATAGATATTACAATCCTGCTACACATGAATTGAGGGTAAGGAGGGATGTCGCATTTGATGAGATGAGTAGCTGGTATGCTATTGAAAAAGATGCTGTTGGGGCTGATGTAAGTGAAAATGTGGCTACACAGAATGCAAGTCAATAATCACAGTCAATGTGAGTGGACCAGGAGAATCCTCATGCAGTGGTTCTATTGATAGACCATAGAGTGGCAAGCTGCATCATAATACCAGTCTTGGAAATGTAGTTGGTACATTACATAAAGGCAAAGAGAAAGTGGTTGAGCCCCTTGGTATGTGTGATATTTCTGCATAGCATTCTCTTGTTGATGGAGAGCTAGTGGCTCACAGATGTGAGCCTTGATGAGGAGCTTGGGATTCCAACAATGAGGAAACATAGTGTAAAGAAACCTTTGGAAGCCATGAATACAAAGTTATGAAGATTTGGAAGAGTCAAAAACCCTGTGTAGAGGTTGACTTATGATGGTTATGTGCCACATCACTATGCTTATATGGAAAAAGTTGTGCAGGTTGTAGAGCCCACATGTTTTGATAAGGCAATTAGAAATGTGTATTGGGAGAAAGCTATGGATGAGGAGATGGATACATTGTATGGAAATGAGACTTGGGATTTGGTGTCTTTGCTTGAAGGCAAGAAAGCTATTGGATGTAAGTGGGTGTATAAGGTGAAACATAATAGTGATGGTAGCATAAGCAAGTACAAGGAGGCTAGATTGGTAGCCAAAGGATATGCATAGACACATGGGATTCATTATGAGGAGACGTTTTCCCTGGTTGCAAAGATAGTAATTGTGAGAGCTGTGATTGTGATGGCTACAGCTAAAGGCTGGTTTTTACGTCATATGGATATAAAAAATGCGTTCTTGGTAGCTCACACACCGACATATCTTTGCCAGAGATTCTATAGTTAGACTACACTGACTAGTCCAAACCTATCCACTCCACTTAGCGTGTCACATTATGGACCGCTTGTGTATACTATAGTGTGTGTGAGTCACTTTATCTCCTTTGTAGACCTCTTTTGTTGTGTGAAGAAGAAGAAGAATTTTTAGCCCCTCACCTTGTGCGTTCTCTTCTACAATTTGTGTGAGTGTGTGTGTGCTTGCAAGTGCTCAAGCTCTCTTCTCCCTTGCATCTTTTCATGGGAGGTCTCTAGGATATACTTGAGCTTCTTCCACAGGTGTTAGATTTGAGACCAATGGGCAGGGTTTAAATAGGCTATAGGAGGTTCATCTTCCATTTGCGTTTGGCATTCCCTGACCAACTCTTGGGCTACCAAGAGTCTCTCTTTTTCCTCTATAGGGTTAGGATATTCGGTCTTCTTTTTCGGTAGTTGGTGCATGTTGATAGGTTCCTTGGCTCATGTGAAAGAGCGTAGCAAGTCTTCTTCTTTAGATGAAGAAGTTGACGCATGCCCCTCAGAGGGATGTCTACGCACTAGGGTGGGCTAATTCACCGCACAAGCCTAGATCCTCAGAACTAGGCAACACAATTACTCGCCTCAATCGGCGAACCTCATTCTCCCAATGGTATGAGGGATACCATGGGCGACTCCAGGCCTAACTAACATCTCTGTTGTCTGGCTACACAAGTACAAGAACGGGGCAACGTCAAGGCGGGGAGAAGTTATACCTGTACCTTAATTTAACCAAGATAACAATCCATTTACTCAACTAAACCATAGGACTAGAATCCGTGTTACCTTCTTAAGAAAACAATCCTTTTCACGAAGATTTTAGCATTTCAACTTGAGATTGCGATAAGACATTCTTTATTAAGGCATATGTTGTTTAAAAGAATACAAACTTTAACTAGTAATTCAATCAAATAGATCACTATTAACAATTAATAGAGAAACCGGGGCCATACCTTAACCCCTAAGAATGATATATAATTGAAAAACAAAATATATATATACCTTATAGGAATTTATCGTTTATCATTGTCTTTGCTCGTTATTAATAATAAGAGTTTCAGAACTTGATATATGAGAATAGAGAGTCTTCTAATACCTTCTCTTATGATTGAAATCATCCTGTCATCCCCAAGCTTTATCTCCTCTTATTCGTACTCTGACTTTTCTCTCTTTGGAAGGTCTATATGGCAAAGTAGTCTTCTCTTATTTACAGGGCTACGGCATACTATTCTTTCTTTAAAAGAAAAGCTATGTAGTAGTATCTTCCTCATAAAGGTCATATAGCAAGCTAGCTTTCTTTTCCAAGAGATTAGATAAGAATGAAGGGACATATGCATCTCAAGGTCTAGAATCACCTTGTGGCTACTAGTAGCAGCATTCTTACAGTTTCTCTGTGTAGAGACCTTGACAGAACCAGCGAATTATTTTCAGCCACTCTCTGATAAAAACTCAAAATATGGTCGTATAACCAATCAAAAGAACCGGAAGGCATCTCATCTACAAGTTATGCAGGTAGAATAGGCAAAAACATCTGTATATAGCCGCAAATTTGCCATCTTTAGAAACGTGTTGCTTTTCTACATTTTTAGTATGCATGGACTCTAAATATGTTAAAGTACTCTAAATACGACCTCCTATCACCTAAATTCGAATTTCTTTTTTTGGAGATACTTATCTCTTAATAAAACTATTCTTGTCTTCTTATTTCTTTTAGGATTTTTGGAGCTAATATTTTTATTATAACACTTTCCTAATGTTTCTAGCCTTATTGTCTCACTCTTCTCTAAGTGCACTCTCTTTCCTTCTTGAAATCTATATTAAAAGAGACACATTCATGGCTTGGGAGGGACCTTACAGAGCTTGCTCTTGGATAGATGGTCTATCCATGTACTAAAGTCCAGGCTCTTCTATCTCGAGATCAAGAATTCCTCGTACTATGATGAGGTGTGGTCTTTGCTTTCATTAGTACTGTCAAAGACAAGCACCGTTTGACTCAACCCGATATTGACTGATGGGTTCAACCTTATAAGCGAGGGAGCTTCAAGAGCGTTTACTTCCTCAAAAAGAGGGTTATTTTGCACCAATCAACCTAATCCTAGGTGCATGGAAATGTGGAACTATTGTGAAGAACCCCTCTGTGTGAAAAGACTTTTTTTTTGGTTGGTGGTATGGCCGTACGCTTTGGAACGGGCATACGCTTCTCAGGGCAAACTAGTACAGACGTTTGCATTCAAAAGGGGAGGGAATGGACGTGCGCTTTGTAAATGAAAAGGGAATGGGTGTTCACTATCTAGGGACAACTGGCACGGAACTAGATTTGGTTAGTTGGGGAAGGGAACATGGCAGATGTGTCACAACTGTGGCTTGTAAAGCGAACAGCCGTTCGCTTCATAGAGAAGCTAGCAAAATGCAGTTTCACCTGGTTTTTTCCTCAATCTTCTGTTGATTTAGGTGTTCTCTCACTGATTTTTTGTGTTTTTGATTCAATAGAGAGCTAGAGCTAGTCTCTAGCTATATTTTGGTGCTTATGATGCATAATTAAAACTAACAAATTGAGATTAATTTGTTGATTGAACTAAGATACAAACTTGAAGAAAAAAGAATAGAAAATCAAGGTTTTGCATGAATGTTAAGAGCAATGTGAGAGCACTCACTTGCTTCTCCCGCTGGTGAAGAGTCAAACGCTCCAATGCTCGATTAACCTCCCATGCTCTAGGTAATCACCATAAAAAACAAAACAAACCCAAAATTAAACAACCAACCGGTGGATTTACACTCTAACCTGGCTACTAGTCAAAGATATTCACAAATGAATAGAGTGGAGGACCCTAGGCCAAATGCATTCCCCGACAGCGGTGCCAAAGATGTTAAGGAGTTCATACTACCTTGCACACAAGAGAGAAAGATAAGAGAAAAAGAGATGCCTACAAAAAGGATCGAGTCCGGAGAGTCATACTTGGCCAAACCCTAAGAGGGTTAACTCCTCGATGTGAAGCCGCTAGGGGCTCACTCCACCTCTTCTTGTGTTATCCAAGAAGAGATCCAAAGGCTAGGTAGAGAGCAAGAAGGAAGGAAGCTATGGAGAGCTCAACCTTCACCTCATGCAACTAGCATGTAAAAGGGACTTGGTAGATAGCAAAGAGAGGGTAGAGAAGAAGAGAAAGGAGAACATTCCCATCCATAATTACATACACCGATAATCAAACATGAAAGCAACCAAGAACACAAGCTAACATGCATCCACAAGCTCAAGTGTGTGTGTGTGTGTGTGTGTGTGTGTGTGTGTGTGTGAGAGAGAGAGAGAGAGAGAGAGAGAGAGACGAGGCAAGCTCAAATGAGACAAATGGGATTGTCTCTTTTCATATTCCATAAAATGAGGCAAGCTCAAATGAGACAAATGGGATTGTCTCTTTTCATATTCCATAAAATGATTTATATACAAGAGCTCATAATTATAATGCCCAATGCCCATTTACAATTGGGGGCCTAGAACTAGTCTTCCTAGTTTCTCTAGCTCTATGTATGACTAGTCCATGAGACCGGCATTACACAAGCCGTAAGCTCAGTCATCCCATGTCTCATATATAATAAGCACATTGCGTGGTTACAAAATATAGATTACAAAGAGTGTAGCCATGCAAAAGGTAAAGTTAATCGGAGTGGTTAACAGACATCTTGACTACCTGTCCACATTTAATGCATGCAAGCTTTTAGGCCACTAGCCACAATAAAGACCAAAAGCGTGTTAATACCCATTTTCGGGTAAGTTTTGAGTGGTTGGATGCATTTAATGCATCCAACCACTCAAAATGCATTTAATTCATTTTGAGTGGTTGCATGCATTTAATGCATGCAGACACAAGTCAAAGATTCCAGGAATACTCTTTTCGACAGCATGTTTAAATCGAAAACTGTAAAACTGAAAGTGTAAAAAGTAAAAGTAAAAAAGGTTAAAAGTGAAAAATAAAAAAGATAAAAGATAAAAGGGAAAAAGGGAAAAGGTAAAAGGCCCGAGGGTTTTACAAAGAGTATGGAAATTTTTCGAAAAGTGCACGCACAAGTTTGCCTAATATATATTTTAGGCTGTTTGCGATCGTGTGTTGATGCAGCTTGTGTATGCAGCTTGTGTAACACCCTAAAAATTTACATTTTCACATAGTTAAGGAGCTTTCTTAACTATGGGAGCTAGTGTCTGTAGCGCTTGACTAACCTGGAAAAAGCATATATTTTTTGTGGAAATACCAAAAATGTGTTCCAGAAAAACTTTGGACAGTCCAATTTTTTTTATAAAAAAATAAAATTTATATTAAAAATAAAATTTCTAAAATTCTCAAACTTGTCTTGTGTATTGGTAGGGCCTTCAAACACCCCATATTTACATGCACCTATGATTTAGGCATGTACTCCCAAGAAATGAGAACCCAACTTACAGTCTTTTTGACCGTGTAGCTAGCTACCTCAGAGGTTCGGCCTCGATCCCGCTACATTTGAACCAAATCTTACTACAGACCCCACCATGATAAAGGAGTTGAGGTAAATTTCAGAGAGACACCTCTTGTACTCTCATTGTTAGAAGTAGGCAGTGTTCACCTTGATATCCCTATCCATACAGATCCTATTGCACCTACTATAACTATGACTATTGAACCACCTCCCTCACAAGTCCTATGCCTAATGGTAGAACATTAGAAGAAGTGTAGGTTAGGTATTAGAGGCATTAATCTAGGTTGCTAGAGCAAAGGAAGAAGAGACTTTGCAAGTGGCACAGTAATGATTAGCAGTTCAAATAGCTCAATATGCCCAAAATGAGTCCCAAACCAGGACTACACAAGTAGTGCTCGTCGATAGTCTCGACACAAGATATAACATTGTGTCTACCTCGGAGAAAGAGCTAGGCTTAAAAATCTTGGATCAATGTCTTCTTACAAATGATTGGGAGTATGGCATATCAACAGAGACACTTGAGGATTTCACCACCACAGGCCAAGCTTATGATGTTAGTTGGGAAGAGATTGTCCAATCAATATCTAGGGCCACAACAAAGGAGGAACAATTGCACGGTATCTACGATTTAATATATAGGATCATTGAACATGAAAGGATCTAAAGAACATCGCGCAAGTCGGCACATCCAAAGCAAGAATGCCCACGATGAGAAAAATGGTAACACCTCCTGTAAGTCCAATGGATCCTACTTTTGTAGTATCACCTGGCTACGTGATGGACCAAGCTCTGACTACTACTATTATTCCTCTAGGTTACATAGGACTCTAAGAATCTACATACTTCACATTTCAAGACCAGGGGATTTACTCTTAGAAAACTTATGAGATTATGTGAGTGTACAAGAGGCGGTTTTTTTGAGATGAGGCATAAGCTTATAAGTTCTAAGGAGATCCATCCATCCACTATTGATGCAGCCCACTATCCTCAATTACATCTTGTGGTACACTTGATAGATGAAGTATCGGTGTGTGGTGTTATGCATCTCAGTGGATGTTCTTCCTTGAGAGTTTCTTGAAGACCTTGAAGGATTTTGTTAGGCAAAGAGCTAGGCTAGAAGGAAGCATGGCAGAGGGTTGGTTAGTGCAAGAAGCATGTTTCCTCATTTCAAAGGATCTCTCTTGATTGGATCCCACAATGCCACGATTGTGGAGTAATGAGGTTGATGAGCACATGGTGTTTAACAAACCACAAGGCAAAGGAAGAGCAAGGAAAATGAAAACATCAATGTTGAAGAAGGTGAATAAATTTTGTATTCTCAATAGTGAAGTTATGAAGAGGTGGTGGCAATGTATGAAGAGGTGAGGAGAAACCGATACGAGGACAGAAGAGCATTTAGGATGCATTCGAGAGGCTTGCCATTTCCTTCAAAGCATGCATCACTTCCAAAAGATTGTACTATTGATTGGGTTTATAAAGAAACGAAAAAGGTCGAAGAACATGAAGTGATGGTGACAAAAGAAGAGTGGGAGTATGCAAGAGGTTGTGAACCTCATGTAAGTGTATCTCTACTTTCTCTTTATTTATTCAAGTAGAATCTCATGATATGGTTATTCAATATCATGAATATATTTCATTCGATGTTGGTGGTAGTATAAGTATACAATGGTATGTGGTTTGAAGGAAGGAATTTCTGCAATCAACATATAGATACAAAGAGAAATACCCAAGATTGTGAGGTGATGGCAAACTTTGATTAAGAAAGTGGATCAATGCTTGATTATTGGGGCATCTTAAAGGTTGAATTCAGGACATTCCAATTTTTTATATTGGATGTGAAGTGGTTTAAAGATGTGGTGTGTGGAGGTGCTCAAGCGACCGTGAAAAGGTATCAAAATGGATTTATGGCGGTCGATTCCATAAAATTTTGGCAAACAGAGAGGGACACATTTGGCAAACAGAGAGAGACACATTTGTGCTACCTCACCATTTGTGAACAGGAAAATTCTAACCATAAGGTTTTATTATATCATCCTTATGTATGTTTAATTTACACTCAATGTGTAAATTAAACACTCAATGTGTTTCTACAAGGTTATGTTTCATGCGGATATAAATGACAAAAAATAATGGTATGTCTCGCAATTTATTGCTCGTTCAAAGAGTATTTTTGAAGATAGGGATGTTGAAGAGCTCATGGACAAAGTGGGAGTTAAAAATGAACATGCAAAGGGTCAAGTACAAGATGAAGAACATGAGATACCACCAACTAATCAAAATAAAGGTGTCCCTATCCAAGATAATGAGGAAAGAATTTGAATCTGAGCATGATGATGATGATGATGGTGATGAGTCCACTACTAGTGCGATAGATCTTTTTGTCGATCTTGCAATGGGACATATGGATCTTGAGATAGACCAATTAGCATGTATGGATTTGATGGAAGATGCAATAGATGTTAGGTCACCCTAATTCATTAAACAATTTCTCAATTTTCTAGTCTTGATTGAGCCCATATTTGGTTCTATTACAATACATTCGGTGCTTCTTCTTTTGTGATATTGGGATCACATTTTGTGCTTCTTTTTGTGATATTGGGATCACATTTTATGCTTTTCTTTTGTGATATTGGGATATTTTGAGCTCTCTGGAATGCTCTCTAGAATGTCTAGATTTTTTCCCAATACATAGCTATACACGTGGTTATGAACGCGGCTATCGCCGCATAGTAGTTGTGCATGGCTGTAGCCGCATGCTAAAATTGTGTACACCTTACGCACCTGCTCAGGTCCCCTCTCTCTACTCTCTCTCCTCTTCACACAGCTATACTCCCCTCTCTCTCTTCTTCACATGGCTATGCTCCCCATCTCTTATAGTGTAGGGGGAGTCATGGCCAAGGTGGTGGGAGAATAAGTGGAAAATTTAGAGGTGGCCCCAGATTTGGTGCTAGAGAGTATCGCACAGTAAGAGGGGTGAAGCAACATAAGGTATTGTCACTTGGTTATATGGCTGGTGGCTTACTATACAAAAACTATCACTATAAGAGGGAGTGAAGCAACAAAAGTGCCATCACTCGGCTGTTGCTTCACTCGGCTATATGGTTGGTGACAACAGCAATATAACCAAGTGACATCACCTTATGTTACTTTCCCCCCTCTTACTAGGTGGTGTATACCTTTGTAAAAGGGTGGTATAAACCTTTCTCACTTGCTAAGTATATACCTGCTCCAAAGGGCTACTACACATGTTCCCTTTGCTACAAAGAGAAGAGGCTTATCAGAGGTAACCTACCAATACATAGACCATGATCATGGTTAGATACCATGATAGTGGTATTAAAAACCATACCTTAGAAAGAGAGGGGGGAACCATGTTAGCGATGTGAAAACACAATGAGAGTAAGAGAGAGAGAGAGAGACCATACCTATGGTTGGGATGCAATGGTGGATAGTTCCATCCTTCCTTAATAGACCATACCTCGGGGAAAGAGACAGACAACTAGAGAGGGAGAGAGGGAGGGAGAGAGATAGATAAACAAACAATGGGGTAGCTTGATCCTTTCTTCAAAAGACCCAGCTCAGCAAGATAGGGAGAAGAGAGAGACAGATAGAGTGGATGAGAGGAAAGAGACCTTACCTAAACTACTTAGATAGAGATAGACAAATGGACATGGGTGAGAGGAGAGAGACCTTACCTAAACTACTACATGTTATCCAAATTATGAGAGACCGTACCTAAACTAATAAGAGACACACACACACACACAGAGAGAGAGAGAGAGAGAGAGAGAGAGCTTACCTAAACTACTATATCTTATCCAGATTTTGGTGCAAGTTTCAATTTTTTTTCTTTTAAACCCTAAATGCGCTAGGTCCTTTATTAATGGTTTTTTCCAGAGGAAAGATTTTTTTTTTCTCCCAATCCTTGTTCATCGTGGTATATATACATCGATAAAAGTGTCGATATATATGTACACCATGATAGGAATAGTATATTCGTTGGTATAACTAAAATAAATAGATATATTTTGGTATCAATTTTTTGAGAAAAAATCATTAACAATTGATCTACATAAACTTCATGATTGTTCATCTTCCACAAGATCCATTACTCCGAAGAGATTAATTTCTAATGTTACCTTTGTATTCCCTACATCTTCAGGGTAACATATAATTAAGAGGTAATTCATTAGCATCCATGGAAGGATCTACGGAGATACTATCAATGGATTTGATAAAAGTTGATGAGGCATCATTCATCATTATTGTGGTATTCAACAACATGATTTTTGACATCATCATGAATTTCTTCATTATAATTGTGGGTATGAATTACTTCTTCCCTTGGAGATTCTATAGTAATAGTTTTATCCTGCAAGTCTCTATCTTTTAAAATTTATCCTGCACACCAGGAGAAACTTGAATTACGTACCATGAATTTGAAGGGGTCTTGTTTAAAAACTACCTATTATTTTTTTAGTAAGTATTATTCTCTCACTACTACGAGCAAACTAAAAAAGATAAATAAATCTTGTCTATACCATCGAGCCCCACATTTTGGACATATGGAGAGTTCACTAAGATCCCCACAAAAGAGGACACAACCATTCAAGCATGCATGTATACAATTGTAGTCCATACTGATGAAACTTAGAATCTTCTTTGCATCATCTCATGACTTGGGCATAGAGTCTCTCTCCAGTAATATTGAATATTTCAAGAACCCTACAGATTATGACTTACAATGTGGTATTAGCTAGTCTTTTTTTTAAGAGGATGACATTAAGAAAGAGAAAGAGGAATTGGAAAGATAATATAGAAATAGTACTTGATTAATTCTGAGACATTCACATCTAACCAACCATAGAGTGATTCTAGATTGAGAAATGCTAAGCAAGCTTGTAACTTTGATGTTTATGCTCCATCAAACAATAGTGTTGAACTAAGAGTTTGAATATGTGCTTCCTTAGACATTGTGTCTTATCCATCTTGTGTGTTTCCACATCAAGCATCGCTCCCATTAGCTCTTCCACAAAATCTTCTTATACATGTGGTTCCATATCCTCTTGCATGTGGCTCCAATCATCAACCAATTCTTCTCATTGTTATTATTGTTCTTCTCCAAGAATTGCACGCCTTGTACCTCACCTATTTTTTTTAGATTGTATGGCCTCATTGGGTTGAATTTGCATGTACTCTGCATCATCTACATTTGACATAATTATCAACACAATTTAGAGAGAGATCATGAAGAGTGAGAGAGATAGGGAGAGGGTGTAACAAAAGACCCAATCAACTAACCTTATCAGAATTATATGCTAATTCAAGTAAGGACTTGTCAAAATCCTTGTATCATTCTGCGTGTTTTATGGTTGTTTAGCGTTGTCTTCTAAGAGAGTACTTGCAACATGTACACAGACATTGGATACTTTGCTCCAACCATGCCAACCCTTGCTTATTCTCTTCTAAAGATGGTGAATTATTTACATGCTCCTTGATAAAGTGGAGAGAGATTAAGAGAAATGTTATGGAAAAATGAAAATATGGCTCCCTTTAAGTAGGAGTATGAATTATGAGTCGGTATAAGGTTACTTTTCCCCCCCATGAAATTCAAAACATTAAAGAAATCACAACATCATATGAGCATCAGTATAGACATGGGTAAGAACATCAGTAATTCTGACGTACATACCAATACTCATATCGATGATTATACTGACATTCGGTAAAATACATATCGACATTTTTTTGACATATATATCGACAAAGCAAAAAATTAAAAAACTTGAACAATGTCAGTTTCCTCTTTTTACTACCTTACTATTTATCTACCTCTCTTTCCTATCCTTCCCTCACCTCTCCATTCCACATCTGTTGTTTCAAGGTCAAGTAATATTTGCTTTGTTAATATTGTCAAGATTTTGTGAAATTTTTAAAGATTTTTAGACTAATTTGGGTTTTGGTATTTTTTTAATGTTTTGCAGACTCCTCTTCCCCCTCTTCTCCCTCATTCTTTCTCTTAATCTCTCTTTCTTGCAAGTGGGTAAGAGTACCTATCTATTAGGGTTATATTTTTTTAGTTTTAGGTTTTGTTTTTTGAGTTTTATAATTTTATGACTCAAATTTGTGAATGACTTAACAGCTTTAGGTCTCTTGCCTTTTTTGGACCATAAGATATTCTCAATGAACTCAAGGTAAGCTCTTTTGCTATTTATGCTTTTCTTGTTTGCACCCTTGGTGGGTGTTAGGGTTTAGGAATTAAGAGAGAGAGAGAGAGAGAGCGCATGCTCTATACATGTATAAAGCATACTCTTTATGCATGCTTAGATCATATATACTCCATGCATGCATAAAGAGAGCGAGCTTTATGCATGCATAAAGAGCATGCATACTTTATGTAAACAAAATCTATGCATACACAAAACTTATCTAGAGCATGCACACTTTATGTAAACAAGATCTATGCATGCACATAACATACAACATGCATACTCTAGCATTGGTATCATGATTTCTTCATTTTCTTGTATTGTAGCTCTCTTGTCTTTCTTGAGCCATTAGCTCTTCTCAATGAACCCTAGGGTGCTTCTTCAAAGTGGTTTCTCATAAGAACCAAGGTGCCAAACATTTATGTGAAAGCCCTAGTCACTTCCACCTCTTCATGCTCACTTTCATGAGCACACCATGAGCCATGCCTCAACTGACATGCTCTAATATGGACTGCAACCAGCCCATAACCACTTGCCCCATTGACACAGACAAGCATGCACCTTCAATATGCTCCTTTCCCAAAATGAAAGAGCCATGGGATTCACAAATCCCACACATAGCAACCCTTCTCAAATACGAGCATTCTTCTATGCTCAGCCTAAATTAGAGGCAAAATCGTAAAAATACCTTCACAAATCTTTTCTTGGCAGCTTTCTTGTTGACACTGAAGACTCCATAGCCTTCATACTTGTTGAAATCTCCATTTTCAGCTTCTTTGGGCAACACCATAAGCTCCAAATCTCCATAAGCATAATCTCTCTCCAAATGCAATACTGATGACAATGAGTGTGCTAATTTTTTTCATAATGAACTAAAAATAATGCTTAATCAATGAACACATAACCAAGAAAACTATACATAAATATTCACCATGACCAAGAGCCAACCAAAGTTTTGATACCATGTTAACAATCCTAAAATGGTATTGATCATGGTGATAGATGCAAGATTAAGCATAAAATTAAGGTGGCTTATACCACATAACTAGAGAGAGAGAGAGAGAGAGAGAGAGAGAGAGAGAGAGATTGCACACTCAACACAACTCTATTCTTCTATTGCATATCTCAAATGAACCATACAATGATATAGACCTTCTAGCCTTATCCCACTTTACACATCATCATCCATGTGGCACTCCCTTTTCCACTCTTTTGGTCAACACTCACACACCAGACAATATGACATGTGGCATTCTTATATCTTGCACCTCTAGGGTGCTTTCCCACATACACACAACACCGTGATTACAATCTTTCTTAAAAGGAGAACATACATAAACTTAGACCACCCTTGCGAAATCATCTTTTTTTTTTCTTGATAGAGATCATGTCAATCAGTCGATAATGATGCTACTCCACTCTAAGCTTAACCCACTGGGAAGTGGTTTACCTACTAGTGAACAGAGAACCTTGGTGTCCATCAACTGTGGCGACAAGTGGGAATTGTATAGTATGTATATATGTGTGTGTATTAGGTACAACAAACAACAAGCCCTTCTTAATAGTATTTCTAGAATTATTTTTAGTTTTACCAATATAGTATAACTTTGCAAGTACTTATAGGTGATGTACTCCACAATAGGACAACCATTTTAAGATGATGGTCTTTATCCCTTTTTGATTTGCTAGTCTACTCTTATAAAAGTCCAAATCTTTGTAAAAGTTATGCCATAGTAATATTCTATGGAAAAACATTTGACATCATTATGAATGATGGCTTGTATTCTCATGTTTGTTTTGTTAGACTATTAGTCCTTTTTATCAAAGTACTCAAAACTTTGTCCCATGGAAAAGCCTCTAACATCATTATGAATGATGGCTTGTATTCTCCTTTTTACTTTGTTGGACTTTGTTGAAATGATGTGTCTTTATATAAGGTATGACATAGTGTTGTTCCAACTTCTGCTAAGCAAAAAACCTTCCCATGTAGTCGAATGGACTCAATAATGATTCTAAAAGGTTCCATGTGGATTTTATAGGTAATATATAGCGATGTTTTTTCCTAAATTTCAATGTGTCCCATTAGTGTTTCTAAACTAATCTCCTCATAAAGTTGGTGGAAGAATGTGAATACAAGGTAAAGTGATAGTTCTACCCAAGCTTTATGTTCAAGAATTCTATTTATGAATTGATAAATGGAAAAGGGATGGAGGGAATAGAATAGAAGTATGATGTAAATGCATGGAAAAAACCACAGACGCAAACCAAATCCAACAAAACATTTATTCTAAGAAAAAGTTTTTGTGGTGGAACCTATTAGTGTATGAATGAAAGATGTTTGTTGCTTGCCCGTTCAAAGGTTCCAGATAGACTTTACTTGAAAAGGTAATTATTGAAGTCTCCTCCAAAGGGCTCTTTGGCAATGGGTAGTTTTGGGAACTTGGAGTGCTTCTTTTGTAAGAATGTTTCGATGGGTGTGGGGAAATGCTCAGCATGTGTATACTACTTTATTCCCCAAAGACTCTGCCCACATCAGACTATTTATACAATGGGGGATGCATACACATGAGGTATCAAAGGGGATGTGTAGAGCAACTTTGAGAAACACAAAAGACAATGCAAGTCCAAGAAAGATTTAGATGATTATTGCTAGAGAATTTATTTTGAAAGCATTTATAGATGAAGATAGAAAGGTGGGAGAACACATGTCTGAGAAGGAGTTTTCTATGATGGCATAGGAGCTCCAAGGATTGTTGAATCTTAGCAAGTAAGTGATTCCTAGTACTTTTATGTATTGTAGTTGGAAATTTCAAAACACGGTGTTTATGGATATATTTATTGTGCATGCTAAAGAAAATGGTCATGTAGAGTCAAAAGACTAATGGACCACAAGGTGTAGGGATAGAAGCAATCTTGGAACTTAAGAGAAAAACTCATTTTTCATTCTTCCATGGAAATTGTTTCCCCTTACAAGCTCAAAATTTGGATGAGAGATGTTTTATATTTAAGATGTCAACAAGACCAGGGTCAGGGGTGGACGTTGTGGATCAAATGGATGCTGATAGTGATGGTGATTTGTGACACTCTTGGGTTTACTTTGATCACATTCATAGAATTAAGGGATGGCATACGATGGCCTCACATGTGTATGACCCCTTGTTAGTAGTTTAATTTTTAGTAGCCTTCACTGATCAATAGTTTCCTTGCACACTTCTCTCATATTTTAATTTTATTTTCAGTGTCTAAATACTTCCCTTGAACACTTCTCTCATATTTTAATTTTTTTTCAGTATCCAAGAGTTGTTAACATTTGCCACATGTGAGTTCAAGGAAGAAAATGAAGAGGCATAAATCTTATTTTGGGAGAATCTAAATTTAGTCATGATTGAGCAACGAGGGAAGCCAGCAAATTTTTTGTGGATTTATGGCTGTTGAGGCAAGAGCCAATTGGAATGCTAATCATAGGGTTTACATTAATGGTGGCAAAAAGATGGTTGGAAAAGAACGCTCATGCCTTTCTCATTGGAGAGATAGTCTTAATGTTCATACCAATAAATATATTTTCTCACAGTATAGAGAGGTGCACATTGCAATGTGTAAAAAGTGGAGGACATGCAAGACAAAAGATGATGCTCTTGTACAGTTCAGAAAAATTTATGCTTGGTGGGTAACAAGTAAAGCTGCAGATAAGAGAATTGCAAAACTTAATAGGTGGCTCAGTTTGGTGGCATTTTAGAGTAGGACACTGGGGACACTTTCTTGTACATGTGCATAAAAGCTCTTTGTTGTTTGTAAGATATATGTTTTCTTCTTAAAATGAGATCATGTCAAGACCTAAGAATCTTGTGTGTGCACAGGGTGGGGATCCCACAATCAATGATGCAATCGTACCCAGGACTAATCTATCGGAATCAAAACATGGGAGTTGGCTAGCAGGTGAGGGTTATAACCACAAAATTATCCTCTATGATGCTTGTGTCATAGATCTGATAAATGCAATCTTGTAATGCGCTCTCAACAACTAGCTTTCATGGAGGGAAAATACATTAGTAGTGGACCTAATCTTCAAATGATAATAGATAGAACTTTGTCAAGGCAAAAGCCCAGCCCGTCTCCTGGCACCACTTCACGAATAGTTGGTGATGCAGTGATGGGAACTCCAATGTTTACAAACATGATAAAATTCAAGGGGGATAAGAAGACTATTTGACCAAAGAGACCTCTTCACCAAGGAGAAGAGAAAAATGCTACTAATTGTAGTCATAGACCAAAATTTATCTCTGTGATAGTAGACTGGGTGGACTCTATAAAGGCAAAGGATGCAACGATAAACTTGGAGCATGATACATAGACAAACAACTAGTAGAAATGGAAAAAGAAATTCATGATACAAAGTGGGCTATTAGAAGAGTTCTAAAGAAAAGCAAGGTAAAGTGCCATCATTGGGCAAAGGGTCATAAATGTGATGTGCAATTGCAAGGTGGGAATGTTGCTCCTTGTTTTTCAAGTAACTATCAACTGTCACAATAGATAAAAGATAAGATGTGCTATTTCTACAATACGATGTGAGAAATACATGGAAGATTCAAACACTAGTTTTACATCCACCCCATAGTGTTCCTAATGTATAGCCCATTGCAAAGGGAACCTCCTTGAAAATTGGGGAAGCACAAAAGCTTATTCGTGCATGTTTTAATATTGGTATTTCACTTGACGATCTCCCAACATCCATAACTTTGTTGAAATTTGAGCAAAATGATGAGCTATGGTGGATCAAACACTAGAATCAACATAATTAACAAAGTGATTAGCAAGTGATTAAGACGTAATTAGTGAATAATTAGCACATAGATTAATGTAGGCATGGATACTCAAAAACCAGCAAATTCTCATTAGGGCTATGCCTCAATTTATAGAGTTTACATCAAGCATCAAATCCCATTGATTTCTCCATGATTCACTCCCAGAATATCTCCACCTTTTGCCTGATTCTCTCCACCTCTTCTCTTTTCCCTGAATATCTCCCAGAATATCTCCACACTCCTAAATTCCCTCATGCTACCCATTATTCTCTCCCAGTAGATTCTTCTAACCTTTTCACAGGTTCTTTCACAATTACATCTCCTCTTTTACAGCCTCTATCCAAGAGCTTGTTCCCACACACACCCTATTCACTTGTATATTTCAACACCTCCCCTCAAGTGAATAATCCTAGCACACCTGGACCCTGTATCAAGTTTCCCTCTTACTTGATAGCCCGCGACCAGTGCCTCAAGTCCCTAAACTCCATAGTCCTTGACACTCTCTCTCTCTATGTGTCCAAGGCTACTATAAGTGCCCGCGACCTTGACTAAAGTGCTCACACATACATCTACCACGTGGCCTACATCATCGGTGGCTCAGAGGTGGTTTTACTTTATTGGGGCAGGTTACATTGGGTTGTGGGTTCTCTCTCTCTCTCTCTCTCTCAGAAAAGATGATCCGACTCCACTTCCCTTGGAGCCTCCATGAAGTTTGCCGATGTCGTTCCTTCTTCACTGGGTTTGCTGTAGCAGTCTCTCGCCATGTGTCCTGGCTTTCCACATTTGTGGCAAGTGAAGGTCCTCCCTCCTACTCTGCCTCTTCCTTGTCCTCGTCCTCGAGAGAATCCTCCTCAGGTGAAGAATGCTTTTTCCTCTCCTGCTGTTGAGTCGAGCTCTTTCTTCTCTTTGCCTCTGCTCTCTTGCTCCAGTAGAGCTGCTTCTATCTCATGTATCTTCAATTCAGGTACATTCTTTAGTGTTGCTACAATGTTTTCATAATCTCCTTTGTCCACACTCTTCAAAAGTACAGCTAATGCTTCATCATCTTCTACCTTTTTGCCAATAGCTGCCAGCTGTTGCTTAATGCTTTTATATTTGTTCAAGTGTGTGATTAAAGGTTCACTTTCCTTCATGTCCAATTTGTAGAATTGCATTAATAGATTTATCTTGGAATTTTTTGCTTGTGTACCAAATAATTTATTGAGTTCATCCCATGCATCTTTTGCCCACTGTATCCCTGTGATATGATGAATGATTTCATCATTTAAACTGAGTGCAATAAGTCCCAATGCTTTTTCATTCCTACTCTTCCACTCATTTTTCCCTCTCTCTGGGCATTCATCTCTCCCTTCAACTAATCCCCACAGATTTTTCCTCATCAGCAAATACATGGTTTTTGTTTGCCATGTATAAAATTGTTCCCCATTAAATTTGGCTATTTCCTGTGCTGAATTCATGGTGATGTGAAGGGGGTCTTACCTCTTGATCCAAATTCAAGATTCAAGGGCAGTGTCTACCCTTTTACAACTCAATCTGGTGTTTAATAGATGATTACAACAATTTTATCAGCATAAAATCACCAGAAATTACATTAAATTAAGGGTAACCAATTTGTACGGGATGGTTGGAGTATCAAACCAACTCCGATTTGAAATCTGAAGTTATAGGGATCTGTATCAGATACCTAATGGTTAATTTGAACCCTCAATTGCACCAAAGTATAATGATTAGCATTGATTAATCACTGATTAGCAAATTAATGCTCTGGTTTGTGTGCAGAAAACAGAGTATGCGGGGAGCTCAGATCTGGTGCCTTCCACTTCAAATGAGCTCAAATGCTTTCAAAGGCATCAATAGCAATGAGTCTAGTAGAGGATTAAGCCAAGAAACACAAGATTTGACCAAATAATGAAAGCTTAATCTCTGTTTTACCAAAGTCACCTGCAGATTTGATGAAGAGCTTGGATCTCTCTGTAGACTTGATGAAATTGATTTCTGTCTTCACCAGCTTGTAGAGCATGCTTGATTACCCCTTGGGCTAGGAGGAATTGAAGCAATTTGATTGGAGCAAGCTGAAATCTACAGTTTCCTTCAGAAAAAACGCACCGGCTAAAACGCTGATTTCTGCTTCGTCCGTTGACGGTTTGCTGCGTGGAGTAGATGGGCTTGAAGCTAGGGATGTTAGCTAGCTTGTGTATAAAGCTTGTGCCCTAATTTTATGTGTACAAGGTGCTAGAGACCCTCCACTGGCTGGGGGTGAAGGGGAAGATAAAGAACTCACTAAAAAATTGATTTTTTGCTAATTATCTTACTAATCCTCATTAATTAACTAATGGGCTCATAAATCTGGTTGATTCTAGGCATGGCTTTGATACCATGTTGAAATTTGAGCAAAATGATGAGCTATGGTGGATCAAACACTAGAATCAATATAATTAACAAAGTGATTAGTAAGTGATTAAGACGTAATTAGTGAATAATTAGCACATAGATTAATGTAGGCATGGATACTCAAAAACCAGCAAATTCTCATTAGGGCTATGCCTCAATTTATAGAGTTTACATCAAGCATCAAATCCCATTGATTTCTCCATGATTCACTCCCAGAATATCTCCACCTTTTGCCTGATTCTCTCCACCTCTTCTCTTTTCCCTAAATATCTCCCAGAATATCTCCACACTCCTAAATTCCCTCATGCTACCCATTATTCTCTCCCAGTAGATTCTTCTAACCTTTTCACAGGTTCTTTCACAATTACATCTCCTCTTTTACAGCCTCTATCCAAGTGCTTGTTCCCACACACACCCTATTCACTTGTATATTTCAACAAACTTCTCACGGTGATAGTCACCTTGGGAAAAAAAGCCATAAGTTTCCCTATATAAGAGGTATATCTAAAGCTACATTTGAACAGATTCAACAAACATTGGACATGAAAGCAAAGATTGTTGGCAGAGTCGTATACAAGGCTAGTGTCAAAGAAATGTTCTTTCTGAAAACAAAGGATACTGATAAGCAAGGGATGCCACCATTTGAAGTGATGATATAAAGAAATCCTCCTATTCATGTGGTGCATTTATGGAAAGGGTAAACAACAAGAAGACATATCTTGCTTGCAAGCATATATATATTGTGTTTTTTATGGTGCTTGGGCAAGATGTAAATAACAGTATGCACATCTGTCAAGAAAAAATAGCTCAACATGCTTTGAAGGACATGCTCACAAAAGCTGTAAGGAGCTACCCTTCCACTTCACCTTAGGCTAGAGTTCCTTTGCCTCCTTTTATGTTGTACTCCTTTTTGGTAGACCAGGAATACCTAGTATAGCACTATTTTGTGATGGTAGAAATACCACCACATAAACATATTCATGTGGTAGAAATTTTAACTTTTTGAAGTTATCATGAAATGCCACATGTCTCAGATTCTCCTAAAAACTAGCACTATAATGTTACTTGTTCTTGCCTCAGTATTACCCTTGGTATATTTTTTATGTTGTATTATTTATAAATTCCTTGTCAATTCATGATCAACTTGTTATTTGATGTTACTAAATATAGGTAGTTTAGTATTCCTTTATGATTAATTACTAAATTTCTACATATCCATACATCTTTTTGTTCACTCTTGCTCGCTCATGCACTAGTAAATTGTCAATAACCCAATCTGCTTGCTAACTCGTGCTCGCTCCACAGACACCCCCACCAGTAGGCACCCGCCAGTAGGCACCCGAATGGAATCACTTCAAACTCTACAAGATTCAGTGAGCCAAGGTCGAAGGCTTTGACTGAAAATGCGTTTTTTTTATTTTCAAGCGTTTGATTAGGAGAGCACACAAAGTGATGCATACACATGGGCATTTTAGAGAAAAAGCTTCACGTTTTTCAAAGGTATTCCTTTCTTGTCGGAACCATCAAAATGCATTTTTTTTATTTTCAAGCGTTTGATTAGGAGAGCGCACAGAGTGATGCATACACATGGGCATTTTAGAGAAAAAGCTTCACGTTTTTCAAAGGTATTCCTTTCGTGTCGGAACCATCAAGATCAAGCAGCATCATTGCTCAATCAGTGGAGAGAAGCAAGTGCACAGTGTGGGGGGACTTGCAAAGGATCAAGTGCTTCCCCTTCACTCATGATCCACCGCAGTATAGACAACTTGGGTTGAAGAGCTATGTGATGGAAAACCATCTTGCACAATTCGAAGAGCACTTGATTTAGTCTATGCTAGTGAATGGAAGCTTTTCTCATAGCCAGACAGAGTAACTCTTGACCCCATCTATTACATCCCCTCCCCAACATAGATGGTCCCACCATGAACATTTGCTTGTAGTTCTTCAGCTTCAAAATTGATTCGTAGTATAGAGAACAAAATGCAAGGCTGGCAAATCAATCTACTCATGCTCTTCCAAATCAATGGAGTCTTGCACATCTAGATCAAAACCGATGGATTGTAGGTCATCATGGATTGTCTCATCTAGCCCTTGTGCTATCATAAAGTTTTGGTATCTATTATGCAGTGATATTATTTATGATACAAAGGTTACATGGATACATGGATAAGTGTTTTTTTATGACTTTCTCCCAACTTTGTAGTCAAAGGTTATGACCATGTGTCTCTTTCAAGTCATTAGCCCTAAATCTATGTCATACCTATGTCACCTGATCCAAGGCATATTTTTCCTTTATGATTTATAGGATTTTTTCTTTTTTTGAGATTTTATTAGCTAGCACCTACTATTTTTAATGATTTTTTATAGATTTGTTGGTGATAAAAATAAAAAGTTTCTCATAAAATTTTCAAAAAACATTTCAAAATTAGGAAAACAAGCCTCAATGGTTGTCTTTTTTTCTAAAAGTTGATGTTTTACATCAAAGTTGATGCAAAACATCAACTTTTAAGCTAAGAGTTGATGACATCAACTTTACCATAAAACTTAATGTTTTACATCATGTTTTAGATGCTCCAGAGGAAGAAAGTTGGAGGATCGAAGGTCGATTTTCACAAACGGCCTGATTTTGTGATTCTGTTCGACTTGTTCCACAAATTTTGAGTAACAACATGACCCTGTTTTGATGCGATTTATAACTCTACTGTCCCTATCTATTAGGGATAGAAGACTGAATGACATCCTAGTAAAAAGCGTGTTCAACCGATTGACTCTTATTTGTAGTTGGGATGCAGGGATAGATTCATTTCCTCCTCAAAGATTTGTACGAACTATGATTTAGGCTATCGCTCTTTCCTTTGGGGTAATCCTATGAGGGACTCATCTGCCCTTCGAGACTCAACCAACTATCAATGTCTACGACATTGGAACTGCCCTTTTGGACTGCACTTTGAGGCTCAACCAACTATCAGTGTCTTTGGCTAATGAATTCACTTCGTGTCCAAATGAGCACACATACATGGGGATTTATTCATACACTGATGGAATAAGGTGTCATTTGCAAACAAGTAACATTAGCTACACGTCTACAAATCCATCGAAACAGGGTCATGTTGGTACTCAACTTGTGGAGCATGTTGTCTAAGCATGCCAACACTGACAATATCGTAAAATCGGGTCGTTTGTGATTGCATAGTTTTTTAGATAATGTAGAGTTGATATTGTGACACTCATAGTTGAATAATTTTTTGGATAACATAAGCCTTGTTATTAGGCTTTTGCTTATGTTGATCTAGATATCCATTTACAATTACCATATTTGCTTCAAAGTGCCATGGTGTTAAATAATGTTTCATGAATCGAGGTATCCCACTAAAATATTTGGAAGAAAAACATGAGACCTTCCTCAAAAGCTCGCTCGATGCTCTAAAAAATCTTGCATGAAAAGCTCACAAAAAAAAATTCCCCCATAGGATAGTAAAGGTACTTTGGATGGTGATACTAGTTCAAATTCCCTGGTGATAATAGTTGAGATATATAACTATAGATGGCACACTCCCACATTGGAACAAGCCAAGTGAGATGGCACGGATGCATAAGCACATACATTGGTGCCACTTTCCATGAAAAGGAGCATTATTCCTCATATTTGCTCATGTAAAATTGCCAAGCTTAGGATTGGCTTGTTGCACTTTACCAAGTGCAACAAGGCACGAGTGCACTTTACCAAGCTTAGGATTGGCTTGTTGCACTTTACCAAGTGCGTAACAAGGCATGAGTGCTTACTTACACAAGCAACTAGAGCCTAATCATATGAATGTAAGAGACTTAATGGATGAATTTCTCACAAGGATCCAAGGTCTTAGTGAGTAGCTTATATGTATTGATATGAGGCCTATCCCGACAGTTCATTAATGTCTACTATTCTCATAGCTTTATCAAATTCATACCAAGTGTAATATTCTTCATATTCGCTCATGTAAAATTGCCAAGCTTAGGATTGGCTTGTTGCACTTTACCAAGTGCATAACAAGGCACGAGTGCTTACTTGCACAAGCAGCTAGAGCCTAAGCATATGAATGTAAGAGACTTAATGGATGAATTTCTTGTAAAAAGGATCCAAGGTCTTAGTGAGCAGCTTGTATGTATTGATATGAGGCCTATCCCGATAGTTCATTGATGGATGAATTTCTTGTAAAAAGGATCCAAGGTCTTAGTGAGCAGCTTGTATGTATTGATATGAGGCCTATCCTGATAGTTCATTGATGTCTACTATTCTCATGGCTTTATCAAATTCATACCAAGGTTTTATCTCTACACTTTTTCTCATGATCAAGGGTAGCCCCAATGCTCTTATGTTTGATGAGTTGATTATAGTGATCTTGCAAGAAGAGCAATCCCAAAAAACCAAACTAGTATGCATTTGGGAGGCATATGGGAGATAAAGCATTTACTTCTGCTAGTCAAAAAGGTAAAGGTAAAGCCTTCTCCCAACACTATCTACAAGAAAAAGGCAGAATCAACCCTCTCTTTTTCAAATTTTGAAAGCCAAGCCATTATATCAATGATTGCATAAAAAGAGAAGAACAAAGACTTAGGCATGGTTGTGGTTGTGGTTGACGCATAAACACCAAGTGCTAAAAAGAAGAAGTTAGGAAACTATACACATGATGATTGGGCATTCATTGTGCACTACAAATATGACCCTTCTGTCCATTATGCATACATGTCAGTAAGAGATCAACGTGTCTCGTATTTTGATAGACGTACTAGTAAGCACGTTACTTCTTCACATGATGATTGGGCATTCATTGTGCACTACAAATATGACCCTTCTGTCCATTATGCATACATGTCAGTAAGAGATCAACGTGTCTCGTATTTTGATAGACGTACTAGTAAGCACGTTACTTCTTAATGTGATTTGTTTTCTCCCTTGAGTTGCTCCTCAAGGGAGGCACAATCACCACTAGAGGTTGGTCAATATGGTGAGGACTCCAACTGGGGTAATCAGGTCAGATTGAGAGATATCTTCCCACTTCACCATCCTTGTTGATTAGGCCTTTGATAATGTCTCCTAACCATCCCATTTACATGCTACTAAAAGGTACAATGGCTCTAGGTAGGTGCAAGGCATCACTGTAAACAATGTCCAGTGTCACAGGCCAATGTCAAATCAGCTCTAGTGGAATCTCTAATTGTGCCAGTACTAAGATATGTATCATAAGAAGAAATAAATTTGAAGTATGTGTTAATGTCCAGTACTCAAGAAGTTAAAAGACTAGCCAGCCTGCCGATTTCAAGTCTATCCATGCGCTCCATGATCTCTAGCCTTTTGGCTACCTAGTAGCATTCTTGTGTGTGATAAGTGAGCTTCTGCTCCACCTTCTTCTGAAATTGTATCCTACTATGGATCATGTGTGATAGGTGAGCTTGTGCTCCACCTTCTTCTTCTCATATTTGATCCTGCTATGGATCATGTGCCCTCCAACTTCCCAAAGCATCTCCACTCCTAGTGGGGAGAAGTTGGCCTAATACTCCAAGAGTTTGTGGACTTTTATGGCCTTCCTCTTCTTGGTGTGTGCAAGTAGCACTATATCTGATAAGCTTTGTGATACCCCTACTGTTGTTGTGCCATGTTAATGGGGTGGGGGAGAATAATGGGCAAAGCACCATAGAGGTCTATGAAGCTGGGAGGATTTCTGGATAAAATTTACAAAAGTGTGGCTAGTTAAAGAGTGAATAGTGGAAAATGAGAGGGGGGGCCCTGTTTATATAGATTTTACCTGGGAATTTATGTATGCAAGTTGGTATGTATGTTAGTAGACCATTTTTGGAAACGTGCATACACAGAGCAGCATACATGCATTCACAACCCAGCTAAGTTGGAAGTCTCTGATGAACCAAAACCAAGACACTCCACTAGAAATTGTTAACCCAATTCTAGGATTAACAAGATCTACCGCCATTATCTTACATCAAGGAGTCACGATAGATACACCAAAGGGTCATAAATTCAAGATATGAAGTAAGACTGTCCAAAGGTACAACTTGGACGGGCGCCCGTAATGGTGTGACGGAGTATTAATGGCGATTCCCACTTCAAGAACGTGTGGTAAAAAGTTAGGATGAAGTCCTAAGTGATATACTTCATGGATATATTATGAGAATAGTCATTATAATAGCATTAGGCCTCTTATGAGCCTAAAGTGCCCGGCCAGCCCACAGTTTTAAGTGAGTGTGAATACTTATGGCCATGTATAATCTCTCATAATACAACACACTCTCCTATTGTGCAATTAAGTCTTGCTCTTGCTAATCTCTCTCCCTAATGCATGCTAGTGAGTGTGTGTGAGTGAAGTGAGGTGAGAGAAGGGACGAGTACCCGTAGTGCAACACGACGGTGTAACAACGCTCGCAGGAGGCACGGTGGAATTGCTTCTCAAGGAGTTATACAGCTTAGAGACCTCAAGGGTTACGAGCTCGGCCATTGGAAAGATCCTCACGAGACAGTTGCGGTTCACTAGGTAATCTCTTATTGGATGTGTTTCAAGGAGGGTTAGGGTGAGCCATAACATTTTTGGCACCGTTGTTGGGGAGCCATACTTTGGCTTTTTCCATCATTTTTTCTCTAATCTATGTATTACCCATTTTCCATTATCTTTATTAATGGTTTCCCATAAAAAAGATGTGGATTTGATGGTGATTTGGTGTAGAATAGCTCTCTTTTTTGTTTTTGTAAAGAATGTTTTTTACTTAGTTTTTAGCTTAATTTATTGTTTTTATCATTGTTATTGTGGTTTTTTATGTTCTTAGGGGTTGCACATAGTTTGTATTAGGCTTAGTTTGCATCTATTGCATCAAACAATGCAATAGAATGTAATTTTTAGTGAATGTTAGCTCTCTTTAGTGTTAAACATAGAACTAAAATCATTAATTTTAGCTTAATTGTGTATATGTTGTTGAAATTGTTTGCATTAGAGTGTTAGCAAGCATTAGGAGTAGCTTAATCTTTCAAAAAATTTCTTAAAACCATTAAAAAATCCTTAAATTTGACTAGTTGATCTTAATGGACTGGTTTTTGTCATTAAGGGTGATTAATCTTGTTCAAGAGATAAAAATTTTAGAAAATGTGTTAATTGGGGTCTAAATTGATCATATGAGTGGTAAAAATTAATGTTTTTAAGTGTTTTGAGAGCATCTAGATGCATCAAAACACCTAATTACATCAATTTCTTCATTAATTGGAGAAATTTGACTCTCTGCTTAATTTTGTCTTAAAAGAAGAGACCACAATTAAGAGTTTAATTAATCTCCTATTTTAGATTAATTTACACATTTGTTGATGCACAAAGATTAGCATTCCCTTGCTCTATCCAATGATATGCTCAATTGTGTGAATTAATTAGGGATTAGTGGTTAGTTAGAGTCCTTGATTAGTGTAAAAGAGGGAAAGATTAGTGAAAGGACTAATCTTGGATTAATTTTTAATCACTTTTTTACATAACTCATTAAGGCTAATGAGAGTAGATGCTCATGAGTTGTCAAATTTACAAAGCCCATAGGAGCATCGCTTCCTCTTTCAAGAGGAAAATGTACTCTCTACAAAAAAGAGTCATTTGAGACAGATTGCACGAATTATACACTTGAGAAAGCACATGAGGAATTTGATAATTCCCTTACAAAATTTAAGCAGTCTCTCAAAACCTCATTTGGGGGAATGCTCTTCTCTCATGGAGTGAAGCCAGCATAACTTCAGCACTTTCACCTTTAAGGGCTCAACATGAGTTGTACCAAGCCATAAAGAACTCCATAGAATAGGACTGTGAGGATTTGCAAGCTTCCAAACATACCTCATTTAGAATTGTCAGAGGGCCAAGTGTGCGAGTGTACACATTGGCTACTCTTGAAAAAGCTAAGAGCCAAAATGAGGATGAAAGTAAATGGAAATATGAAACAAAAACGGGATCTGAAGTTGAAACAAAACCTAAAACATCCGTGGTTCCTTTGGAAGATTCTATCATGGTATGGTTGGATTTCCCTACATGCAATGATGTTAAGCATAAACGCGCATTGATTAGCCCTCGAGCTAGTCATAACATCATGACAATAGACACTTGGGTGTCATAAGGACAACCTAAACTCATCCCTATAAACAATAGTCTTGCAAGAGGAGCCAATGGACAAAACATTGAAGTTTCAGGTTACTTTAGCTACACTACTCAAACAATCGGTGGAGATATGAAATTTACATTCCATGTTACCCTAGATTCCCTTGAGTATGATGTCATGCTTGGTGGAACTTGGATAGGTGAATCGTTGTATTCAATAGATGAATCCATGCAAACAGTCACCTTGAACACTCCTGTAGACATTGTACAATTACTGTTATGGGAGAACGAGACCATAGTGGAGCTGGAACTTCTAACATATCTTACTAAAAAGATCCCTAGGATTTTGGTTGGATTGGAAATTTCAAATAAAATCACCACATCTCAAGCACAACTTTATCCAACATGAGAACACAATCTCATGACCCTTGAGCTATGGGATTTATTAGATCAACAAACACTCACGGTATATCCTAAAAGAATACCCTTTACACAAGACTTGAACATGTCATGTTTGGGGTACTTTGAACATACAATGTATATTGAAACTAACCCCCTTACTTACAAGTTTTTGTGGTTAAATATGTGTTGGAAGTAGATTTGATCTTGGGGCATAAATGGACTATTGTTGCCTAAGCACCACTGTGCTTTGCTAACAATTGATACTAAACGTAAAAGATTACAAGCCTCTTCCACAACAGCCTCTCTACATAATGACCTACCATCTGCGTCAACAACTGACTCTGTTAGAGCATCTACTCCTTCAACCCCATCCTCACCTACGAAGTTCGATGCCAAAACCTCACAATCAACAACTATTCCTGAAAAAGTTTCCACAGCTCAACCATCTATCTCTTACAACAAGGAACTCAAAGGAAAAGCCCCGGAGCCTATGCATCTTCATCGACAAACCTCACCAAAGAAGACAACCACATGCTCGAAGGCCTCATCCATGATAGCCACTCCACAAGAGACTCTCGCCTCATTATCGTCAACAATGCCCATGAGTCTCAAACCTGTAGCCACAGCGCCAACCAAAGTCAAGGAGGACCCCAAACCTTCCACATCAACCCAAAAGAAAACTCCACCAAGACAACCACAATCAAGGTATCTTAAGAGTATCAAGATGGGGGTGGAAAAGCAGCTACTTTTAGCTCAAGGCTACTATGAAGGTGCCAATCAAATTTGGGTGCCTCGACAGTAAAAACATCTTCCTCAATGTAGCACTCAAAGGCCAAGGGAAAGAAAAATACTCCACAACACTGTCCTAAAAAACCTATGCGAGTTCCTCAAAGAACTCCACCAAGTCAACAAGTGTGGGTACCAAAAATATTACTGCAAGCACAAGGGTACTACCAGAGTAATACCAAAGCTTGGATTCCCAAGTGCATCACAAAGTCCCCTAAGCTTGCACAAAGAAGGAAACCTCAACACCAAGCATTTCAGCCCACCAGTTTATAATGTTCATCATAGATGGGTTCCTATGTATGTGTTTCAACAACAAGGGTACTATGATGGTAATTTCATCATACGATTGCCAAAATTGAACAATGTGAAGAAAACCTCACCCCACGGACTTCAACCCCAATAGCTTCACCTAAAGTTCGACAAGAATGGAGGCCCAAACAACACCATGCAAGGCACTCAACCACTCTCGTACATTTAGCACCTACACACAAGAGCTTGTGTGTTCAAACAACCCCAATGGTAACCCCAGCAGTCTTATCTACTACCTCAACAACATGTGAGCCCAAAATTCAAGAAGCAATTCCCACCTCTGCAACAATGGAGACTTATGAGCACACCAAGGACAAACTCACAATGCTCTTGTCACCCCTCTTGTCACCCCTCTGGATGTGAATCATAAGTGCACAAGAACCTATTTGCTAGCATGTCATGCTCTGGTTGACCCATAGAATCATTTCAATCAAAAATCATCGGGGTCAAAACCTGCACTTTCACAGGTTTAGGCCATTTCATAGAATAACTGTATATAAGTGAATATCTCTCATAATATAACACACTCTCCCATTTTGTCATTGAGTCTTGCTCTTGCTAATCTCTCCGTAATGCATGCTAGTAAGTGTGTGCGAGTGAAGTGAGGTGAGAGGAGGGGGACGAGTACCTGTAGTGCAATGCAGTGGTGTGACAACGCTCGCGGGAGGTGCGATGGAATTGCTTCTCAAGGAGTTGTAGAGCTTGGAGACCTCAAGGGTTACGAGCTCGGCCATTGGAAAGATCCTCCGACAGTTGCTGTTCATCACTAGGTAATCTCTTATTGGATGTGTTTCAAGGAGGGTTAGGGTGAGCCATAATAGAAGGAAACAAAATCGTGAACTCGCAAGGAATGAGAGTTTAAAGCCGCAACTAAAGCAACTGATGAAGGAAAGGAAAATGAGCCTAATTTACATAGCACCTGAGCATTATAATTCATACACCATAGGGGAAGGCAAGTTAGTGTTTGATAATGCTAAACGTAACCCCATAAGTGAAAGTGGAGGAGTCTATGACAGGCTTATAGAGGTCAAGAAAGTAGACTTGGCTAAACCAGGGGAAGATCCTAAGATTGTCTACATAGCCAAGGACTTAAATAAGGCCAAGGAGTCTGAACTTGTAGCTCTCCTCAAGAAGTATAGGGATTGCTTTGCATGGACATACCATGATATGAAGGGAGTTCCTGCAGAGGTGGTATAACACACCATCCCCATGGTACCTAAACTTAAACATATCCAACAACGACCCTATCCAATGAATCCCAAATATGCAAGCATCGTCAAGGAAGAGATTGATAAACTCATTGAGTGTGGCTGCATCTATGAGATTGAACACTCAAAATGGGTCTCACCCATTGTGGTTATGCCCAAGAAAAATGGAAAACTTAGAGTGTGTGTTGATCTCAAGAAAGTGAATCCTACCACACGTAGAAATCACTACCCCTTGCCATATTCAAAACACATGCGCAAATGAGTTGCACATGCAAGGAGGCCTATATCTTTTTAGATGGATACTTAGGCTATAATGAGATTTCAATCGCCCCTGAGAACCAAGCCAAAATAGCCTTTATCACCACTGAGCATGGTGTGTATGCCTACAAAGTTATGCCATTTGGTCTAACCAATGCACCAGCCACGTTCCAAAGACTTATGAATACCGCTTTAAGAAATTTTCTTGAAGTTCATTCGTCTTGGAAAGAGCACCTAGCTTCCAAAAAAGGTGTTTGAAAGGTGTCAATTTTATCGCATATTCTTAAACCTTTACAATTGCTAGTTCTCAGTGAAACACGTAGTTATTCTTGGGCACATAACGTCAAAAAATGGGATTTCCACTAATGATAGAAAAATCAATGTCACCTTGGAATTACCCCCACCAATAAACTACAAGGGAGTCTAAAGATTCATGGGCCATGTCGACTACTACTGTCGATTTATTCTTTTCTATGTAGAAATAGCTTGTCTTTTGTACAAACTATTGATTGTATTTATATGGACCGAGGAGTGTCAACAAGCTTATGATGCATTGAAGCAAGCCTTGACTAGTGCTCCAATCTTGTGAACACCTAACTGGGATCTCATTGTCCATGTGCACATTGATGCCTCTAACTTTGCAATTGGATGTGTCCTAACATAGCCAGGGGAACACAAATTAGACTATCCTATTAGTTTTGCAAGTTGGCAACTAGATGAGGCTGAAATCAACTACACAACCACTAAGCGTGTGAAGGGTTAGCAATGGTTTATGCTGTAAATAAATTTTGGCACTGCATCTTGCTAACAAATTCATTTTCTATGTTGACCATCAAGCCTTGTTATATCTAGTAAACAAACCATGCTCCACAGGAAGGATCACAAGGTGTTTGTTGATTCTTCTCGAGTTTCATTTCATAGTAGTTGTGAGGCCTGGAAAGAAACATGTCATGGCGGATCATCTTTCTCGCATACCTAATAGTGAAGCACCAATCAAGGTTGATGACGAGTTACCAAATGCTATGCTATTCAAGGTTGAGGCTATCCGCAGAATGGAGTGAGAAAATCGTTAACTTTTTGTCTATTTGGTATTACTCCTTCTCATCATCTCTCTTTTTTTTGTGTATGGTTAGTTGGTTTTTTAGTATGTGTATAGTTGCTATATTGTTATACACTATTGGTTCTAGCTAGATTGTCATGGGTTAGCTTTTTCCACCAAAACAGGCTCCCTCTTGATGTGGACATAAATTTTATCGAGGAGCAAACCATGGAGGGCAAAAGTAACGATATTAGCATAAGTCCCCCCTTCCTGCTGTTGATCATATCTTGACCTCGCACGGAAGGTATTGTAGGTTTTTTGCAACCATTCCTTCCAACTTTGCTCCATCAATGTTTGTTGGCTAGGGGTGCCTTTTGTTCCTTGGTGTGGTGGTAGGTCAACATCTAGCTTTAACAGTGGTAAAGGGCTCTCATAAGGCTGGATGGAGCCAATGGTTTCACCAATGTTGAGGAGCAATGGGTTTGAGACTTGCATAGTGGGTCGCTCATCTAGGGAGACCAATGGGGTTGGGGCTTGGATAGCCATTAATGGTTTTGTAACCTTTAGCGATGTAGCAGCTTCACCCATCAATCACCATATCTTGTGTGATAGGGTTTCTCTTTGGAATCTAGAAATTTTTGGGAGTTGGTGGTGAAGGTTCTATTACAATAGCTTTTCCTTTGTTGGCATTTGAGCTATTGAAGCCTTTATCCATCATTGATGAGGAGGTTTGGAAATTGGTAAGTGGTGATAGTGAGACTAGGGGTATACTTTTATGTTTTGGTATCCAAATACAACAGTTACCCTTGTAGTAGGCTTGAGCTTTCAATAAGCGTTTGGGGATCCATTTTGGGGTAACTTGGAATTTGGACTTCTTGCGCCAATTCTTATGTTGTGGTCCTCCTTTCATATGCAGGTGTCCAATGCATGGAGGTAGAAGGATCAAGAGTCTTTTGGATATTGTCTGCTATGTGGAGGTAGAAGGATCGAGAGTCTTTTGGATATTAGACGCTAAAGTGGAGGGGGTTGTGGATGTTGAAGCTTCCTCCTCTTTGTGACCCTTGAGAATAGTGAAAGGTGGCAGGGGTTTAGGAGTAGATTGTTCAGTTGTGATGTCACCCACAGAGACCTTACATGTCAACCAGTCAATCATACATCCCACAGCCTTCGTCCATGCATGACCAAGTATTATTGGTTCAGGTAATGTTCTAGCCGGCATAACCAGGATGTCTGTCACTGATTGCTTATTGCCATCATAGTATATCTCAGTTTGTAATATCCCAAGAACCTTGGTATTTCTACCATGGATACCTTTCACCTTTAAGGAGGTATTTTTGAGTTGGGGTTTTCCCAACTAGCTCCATGCATTGAAAGAAATTAGATTGATACTAGCCCCCATATCAAGTAATGCATTATAAAGCACTTTAACATAAGGTCTAGGTACTTGAATGGATGTTTGTAGGGGGGCTATGTGCTCCTCTGTGTCTCCTTCAACTTTGCCCACAAAGGCTTGTGCAGCAGGTGCAAGGTTTCCTTCTCGTCGTTTGTGGAGTTTGGCTCATCTTTCTCTTGTCTCCTCTTGGATTTGTGTCTTCTTTTAAGTGGCCCTTTCCTGGGAAAATTTCTTGTCATGTGGAGCACGTAAGGATTCTTCAGTAAGAGGTCTATAGTAGTTTTTAAACTTACTTCCATTAAGAAAACCAACAGTTTCAACTCCGTCAACAGTCTGAATATGTATAGTACCTTGTGGAGTAACTTCACAAACCCTCAATAGTCCCTTTCCGGTATATTTAAGCTTTTTCTTCTCACTGCGGATTCCATTAAGAAAACCAACAGTTTCAACTCCATCAACAGTCTAAATATGTATAGTACCTTGTGGAGTAACTTCACAAACCCTCAATAGTCCCTTTCCGGTATATTCAAGCTTTTTCTTCTCACTGCGGATGCCATACATAAGTACAAGATCCCCTACCTTGATCTCCTTTTCCTTTATATTTTTGTCAAACCACTTCTTACTTCGGTCCTTTTCTGTCAACATGTTTTTGCATTGCAATTTGTCACTCCTCGATGAGTTGTTCTAATACAAATAACCTATCAACCAATTCATTACCATCAAGCTTTTCACTTACATCTGCCCTTAAGCTAGGGATCATGAACTCCCAAGGCATTACTGCTTCAATTCCATACACCATCTTAAAAGGAGTACAATTAATTTCAACTTTGTATGATGTGCAATAGGCCCATAAAGCTATTGTGACTTTAGACTCCTATAGTCAGTGCATCGAGCTTCAACAATCTTTGTCATTATTGAAACAAGAACCTTTGGTGCTCTCTGCTTGGCCATTTGCCAGTGGGTAATATGGCGTTGACTTACAATGGCGATCATGAATGTGCTAGTAAGATTTTTGATTGCGTCATTAATAAAATGCTTACCTTGACCACTCACTAGCTCAAATGCACTTCTAAAGTGTGTAATGATGTTCTCATAGATAAACTTAGCAGTCACCATAGCATCCCCTTTTCGTGAAGCTCTTGATTCAGCCCATTTGGTTACATAATCTATGGCAACAATGATGAAGCCCATTTGGTTACATAATCTATGGCAACAATGATGAAGCATGCTTGTGTGCCACGTGGCAGGACTAATAGGACCAATGAAATCTAAGTCCCATTTTTCAAAAGGTTAGTTAACTCTAACAGGATGTAGTGGCATCATGTCCTTCTTTTGTAGCTTTGCACATTGTTGGCACTCGTCACATCCCTTCACAAATAGTGCACAATCTTTGAAGAGAGTGGGCCACTAATACCCCGATTGGAGTATTTTTCTTACTGTAACGTCACCTGCGAAGTGTCCACCAGCTAGGTGTGCTTGTTTGATGATGTATAAGTCTTCATCCTCCCTAGAGAAATGTCTTAGTATGTCATCCTTACCTCTTCTATAAAGAGTTATGGCAATAAGTTGGTAAAGTGCACTCTCTTTTAGCATTTCTTGTTGCTAAATCTTTCCTTAGTTCCTTTCCTTCTAGAAAACCATTAGCAAAATGAAATCGACTCTGTTGACTACAGGCCGTGAGCATGGACTTCTCGTGGACCAACCCTATCCTAGACCTAGTATTCCCCCTTTCCAAAACCACTCACGCTATTTTTATGCACCACTAGGGGAGAGATATTGCGGAGCCCCCTTTGTAGACCTGTTCTACCTACAGTTCCATCCCCTTGCACCATGCATTACCTATAAGCATCGCATATTATATGCATCGTCCCACTTATGTTGGCAATGTAGAACTTATTTTAGGCGCTACGAGACATGACTATCGTGGTCCATGGTAGGAGAGACACCACAGCAACATGATCACGACAGTGTTCCTTACCCAATGGGAGGACCCTAGCAGGCGAGATAGCTCTAAACAGGAACAACTTGCAAAGCAGTGAAGGAGGCTGAGAACTTATGGACATACACCATTAGATATGGCATATTCTTCTCCACTTCCTTGTTTCTTCTTAGGTATAGTCGTTGATTTCCTAGATAGCTTAGTTCACGGTAGCTACTTAGCTAACTTATGGACTTACACCATTAGATATGGCATATTCTTCTCCACTGCCTTGTTTCTTCTCAGTTATAGTGGTTGATTTCCTAGATAGCTTAGTTCACGGTAGCTACTTAGCTAACTTACCTATAGTACCCACGCCTTATCATAGTGAGGAGGCACTCAGACCATTACCCAGTAGACCGAAGGATGCATATTTATATATAGAGCACACCCTAGTGAGGGGGAAAGTCAAAATGATGATGAACCAAAGCATGCTTATTCACTATGGTTATCTAAAGATGAGCTTACTAGATAGTATGATTTACAGGTTATTGAGGTGCCATCATGTAGACCATATCCAAAATTACAATATGTAGTGGATGTGCAACCTCAATATGGACATAATTTTTCTCATTGCCGAGGTGTATTCTAACCCATCCTCGCCTTTTGTTTACTGTTTGTAATTATCCATTTAGTTTTTGTTTGAGTGGTTGCATGCATTGCTAGGTATCTGGTCTATCAATTTTCTAGTTATTACTTGGAAACATTTAGGCTTTGGTCCTAGTTCCATCTATCCTAAGATCGACCTCATAGTATGCCAAGTACTCCGCCTTCCTTAGTGTACCCTCATTAGTTATAATAGAGCTTCCTAAGTGAATTTTAAGGTGACACTAGTTTATTTATTTAAAGAAACCACAAATAAAACAAAAACAAAGCTATAAAAAAAACCCACAAGAAGATAACCGTCGCCATGTGTGATCTAGGTAGGACTTTTGGCTCTTAGAGTTATGTAGCCTTGGGACTGTAGCCTTGATTTCCATGGGATGGGACCTTGTGGCTAAAAATCTATCATTTTAAAAAAAACCAATCGTTGTGGAGGTATTTAGCGATTCTTAGATACTCTTGTATGAGGTCTTTGGACCATTGCTTGGGTCTCTACAGGGTGGTGCACTACTTTTTTATTTTTTTAAATCAAGTATTGTAGTTTGTTCAACATCATTCAATTGACGATTGGCAAAGCTAACAGGGAAATCCATGTTATGCTCCCCTGGTTATGCCAATACACGCAACCAATTGTTGTTACAAAGGTCGAAGCATCAATGTGCACATGGAAGTTAATGTCCCAGTTAGGAGATCTTAGGATTGGTGCACTTGCCTAAGGCTTTCTTGAGAGAGTCATAGGATTTTTGACACTCATCTGTCCACTCAAAGACGATAAGTAGTCTATACAAGGGTCTTGCTATGTCGACATATAAGATTATGAATCTTTTGTAATATTCGACGTATCCCAAGAATCATTGTGGACACCCTCAAAGTTTATGGGGTGGTTGAAGCTTAAGAATCAGCTTCACCTTGCTATCATTCGTACAAATGCCATGTTTTGAAATGAGGTGGCCCAATATTACCCCATGTCCCACCCAAAAATTGTCATTTAAGTGGGTTAAGGAATATCCTGTATAGTTTGCATTTTTAAGTACCATCCTCAGGCACCAAAGATGTGCTTTCCATTTGGAATTGACGTAAAAGACCATCCATGATGAAAACCTCAAGGAACCCCCTAAGGTATTCCTTATATGATACACACATAAGTCTTGGAAAGTGCATGGGGCATTGGATAAGCTAAAAAGCATAACTCTATATGTGTAAGTGTCCCATTCTATGGCAAATATAGTCTTATGTTCATCCTTCAAGTTCGAGAATCCAGCAAGGAAGATTTAGGCCTCCTTATCTACTACTCAATGGTAGCAGGTTGGTTGCATTAACCTTTTTTAGGTTAACACAAACCTGGATCTTTCCATTTTTCTTAGGTACTATGACTATTGGAGATAACCATAGTGATCTTTCACTATGGTTGCATTAACCTTTTTTAGGTTAACACAAACCTGGATCTTTCCATTTTTCTTACGTACTATGACTATTGGAGATAACCATTCTGTATGTTCTATCTCATAAATAAATCCATCTTTAATGAGTTTGTCAATTTCATCCTTGACCATTATGGAGTACTTTGGATTCATCTACTGAGGTCGTGTACCTTGATGGCTTTTCTCCTTCAACAATGGGAATAGTGTGTTTGACCACCTCTGAGAGGTACACCCATCATGTCAGTGTATTTCCAAGCGAAGTAGTCCTAGAACTCTGTGAGTAGGCCAATGAGGTCTTTTTCTTCTTTTGGAGATAGGTCTTAATGTATACGGATTTTAGATCTTCATCAAGCCCCACTAGGTTGACTCCTTATCTTCCCCCAATGGTCCATCATAAGATGTTATAGGCTTCCCATTAGGGGTCCTCTTTGCCTTCGCAAAATGTACAAAGCAGTCGTTACCCACGTTAATTCTGTGGTGTTATTTATGGTAGTTGAGTCTTCGGCAAAAGGTCCACCACTCATGGGATGAGTTTTCCATGTTTACAGGTTTACCTTGAGAGTTTCATTGATCTATGTCCTAATCATCGACCATTTTGGTTTCTCTCATGAAGGGTCTAACAAGAATGCAGTCATCAGAATTAGGGCTACTGAGAAAAGTTCATCACCACAAAAGAGTGAAAAAAATTAGGCCAAAGGTGACCTTGATTCTCAGATTTTGCAAAAATCCCCATGGGTTTTGGTATCGCTCAATCAGTAGAGCAAGCTTGACTATTAGGCTAGTAGTGTCGAGTGAAGGTTGCCTCCACTTCTCCAATTACTACTTGGTAATGATGCTAGCTTGAGCCCCTCCATCTATGATGGCTGTTACTTGACTATCCTTTTATTTTATAGGAAGGACAACATTCATGTGCACTAGCCATTTGGCATACCTTTAACCATTTTGGCATACTTTTAGATGCATATATGGCTGCCCTTTTTCCTAATCCATTGCATCATCCACAATTGCCTCATTAGTAAGTTGACAAGTGGTCTAGAATTTGAGCTAATTTTTAGTTGGTATGAGCTGATTTGCACCACCTTATTGAGTATTCATTTGCTTCACATATGGCTATCCACAAAGGTAGGTGTACAAAGGTAGGAGTGTTTCAAAGACGTCCTATGAGCACACATTTTGATATTTTTTTACATAAAAGCACAGGTTGAACTGAGCTCTCAACAAACACAACATATCTACTCACCAAAATCCACCTTGTAGTCTTGAATTGAGTTCTCAACAAAAACATCTCTACTCACTAAATCCACCTTGTGGGCTGGATAATAGAGACTATACCCTTTGCTTTCTGAGTTGTATACCATGAAAATACATTTTACAACCTTGTCATCCATCTTATTGCATTGTTGCTCAGGCACAATAGCATAAGTAAGTAAACCAAAAACACACAAATGAGCTATAGGCTTCCTACCATTCTAAGCTTCATAATAGGTAATTCTCTGCAAGGCCTTGGTGGGGCATGTGTTTAGCACATAAGTGGCACACATAACTACCTTTAACCAAAAAACACAAGGCAAATATTGGCCTTTAACCATGCAATGTGCCATCTCCATGAGAGATATGTTCTTCCTCTCAGCCCCACCATTTTGTTGAGGTGTGTAAGGCACCGTGCATTGATGTTTTATATCTCTTTCAACCATATATGTATGAAACTCCTTGGCATATACTCCTCTCCTTAATTTGTACAAAGGGTGCCAAAACCTTTACATGTAGACACATTTTTAGCCATAGAAACAAAGTTTCTAAGGAATGTAAAAACCTTTAAATTTGCTTTCAATGGATACACCAAGGTGTGTGATTGGAGTAGTTACCAATAAGAGTCACAAAGTAGAGATATCTCCCGATCAATGGTGTCCTCACATGACCACATATATCACTATGTATAAGATATAATTTACGGATTAATCTTTCGAGAATGATGCTCTTTGCAACTTACCCAAAATGCACCTCTTACAAGGTCTCAAGCTTTGGTAACTATGACACCATCTCTTTCCGTTTAAGACGTAACAAATTATGAAAAATCAAGTGACAAAAGTGGGCATGCCATAGCCTCGCATCCCTAATAGAACATGTGGTAATAGTAACTCAACAATAATTATGTGCTAATCTCTCATCTCTCATACCCATCCAACCTATAAAGTCCATGGCTTAGAGTATCAGACAGCACAATGATATCCCCATCACTTTGATAATGAATTATACTCATGTCATCATCATATGTGACCACTATCGATATGCCCTAGCAATGGCATAGAGCTTGATGACAAGTTATTTTTAATGACTAGCAAAATAAGGCTTTTGAGAAAGTGATTATCCTAGCATTTGCAGTAGTAAGTACAACCTTACAAACTCCCTTAACACCTCCTTTTACTAGATATAAGGAGTTTTTTGCACATGCAGGTGCCCCCAAACCATATAGCTATTAGGGTAAGCAAGACTCTTCCATAACCATGCACCACTGGCTCCTTCCCTTGCAAATTCTCCTCAACCCAAGAAGCAAAGGATGGATTAGGAAATAGTTGCCACATCTAGCTGTATGGTTTGGGAAGAGCTCCCTAAACCATACAACTATTAGGGTGTGGCCACCTAAGTAGGCATCTTCCCCCCACTGCCTCCCTCCCTTGCAAACTCTCCTCAACCCAAGAAGTAAAGAATGGATCAGGAAATAGTTGCCACATCGATTCCTTTGTAGAATTTTGGAGACAAACTTGGCACATCAACATGGCAGGTGGCATCTAAGCCCTCAAAGAGCACGCTTAATCAGGTGACCCCTCCTCCAGATCATTCCCCATGGCTAAAGAAGTATCTAGAAGTGCTAGGCACATGTTTCATTTTCATGGCAATGTATTCTCAACTTCACAAGAAGCTGCGCAGAACATTACAACACAACATTACAAAGACTCACCAATGGATCCAAGAAGGCTGTCTCACCTCCACTAAAAGCTTCTCTAGGGCCATCTTCAACTCTCAAGGCCGTCTTCTTGACTTCCGTGCAGCATTCACTTCCATGATCCACAACCTTGCAAGCCACATGATAGAATTTATGGCACGACAGAAAACAAAAGTGGATGCGGCCCGTCAAGCACTCCTCCTTGCACATGCCAACATGGCCTAACCGGAAACTCAAAGGAACATCACAATGATTGCATTCAACGACGAGCTGTAGGTGTAGGCTCTTGAAACCGACTCCACGATCAACTTCCCTAAGAGAGCTAGATGTGATGCATATGAAAGTCGAGGGAGATACAGCAGCACGCACATAGACTTAAGAGGAGCTTGCGCAAGCTTATTGATGCACTGGCTAAGGCAGGGCACAGAATAGGTAAAAGCTCATGGATGAAGCCCATAACAAGATGTTTGAGCATTGCAAGGACTTTCAGAGGGCCATCAAAGCGAAAGATAAGACTATTGCACAGCTGAAAGAATAGATTATAGAAATGATAGCCATGCCACAACAAGAGTAGGTCACCCCTGACATGGAGAAGAAGGTTGACATCCTAATGATGCAGCCACCGCCAACCTTCCAAACCTCACTATCCCTCCCTAACCACCCTTTGGCATCCTCTCAAACTGCAACACTGGAACCTTTAGCTTAATCTTCAACACAATGTCTACATCAACGAAGACATCCACACATCCACCTTTTCTACCATCCTTTCCAAGGGTGCCATGGGTTTCCCAACCCACCCTAGCCATGCTATTCTTCCAAAATAGCATCTCCTTCATAGATCCTTCCACCATCTTATGTTTCTATCACCATGTTCTCAGCCTCAACCTTCAGTAGTGGTGCAGAGTCCTCAACTTCTTCGACCACCTGAACGAGTGAGATTACATTGAGCCTTTTTGTTCCCAAAGAGCTTTGCCCATACCCCGCCTCCAAACGAACCTCATCAGCAAAGCTGGCTAGCACACAGTGGATGAAGCATATAGCCATCTCACCCCGCGAGAGGGGGCAGCATTGTTTACAAGCCCATCGGCATCCTAGTTCTGTATTACAAGACTTAGAAGTGGCTCCTACAACTTATGAGGACCAAGCAACACCGTCTTTTTGACACCATCCATGTGGCCTACCCCCAAGACATTTCAGATGATGAATACAGGGAGGCCCTGAATTTTATAGATCCATGAACACACGTGACACTACCAAGGACAAGGACGATGATGATGCATCAGGCGAGAGGACCATCAAGAGTCAGGTGGCCAAGTGAGGCTCCCAAGGACCCTTCCACATCAAGCCCCTCTTTAGTTACACTCATTCTAGATGCTTCCCCAAAGGCAAGGCTAAAAGATAACCCTCAACATCAGCTCCCCCTCTTGTCGCCTCCACCTCGCCACCACCTGGCCCCACTGCTTAGGATTACACCCCTTGCCTCTCCATTGCTGCCACCACCCCTTTTATCTCCCAAACCACCTTCACCACACAAATTTAGGGGACATCCTAAATGGCCTCACCAAGGCCTCAACTTTGCAACCCCCACTGGCCCCACATGCAACAACCTCGTCTCTAGGAGTCTTAGAAGAAGGCAAGACCCCATCACCCCCCATCTAGCATTAGTAACATATGAACCCCCCTAACTGCCTATTCAACTAGCGAGATCCACTCGACGGCATTGATATTGACATGGCTCACGATTCTAGAATAGAGGCAACACCCAGACTCATCTCTAGGAGTTCTAAAAGAAGCAAGTTCCCAATACTCCCCATCGAAGATGAACACAATAGATAAACCCCCTTGACCGCCCATTCAATTGGTGAGATCCATTCAATGGCATTGATATTGAAAGGGCCATCAAGATCCTAGGACACAGGCAACACCAAACCCCACCCCAGATAGCAACCAAATCACGGATCGCCTCGACATTTACCTCATCAAAGTTTATCTAGAGGAGTTCAACTAGTTGTCAAGATTCCATCGCCAACACGGAATGAGGGGGATATAAGAGACTACAAGCCAGAGTCACCGAGTCACACATGAACTCATGGGCAAACAACTTGTGTGGCAACGATAACCTTACCTTCTCCACCAATCCAAGTAAATCGTAATGCTAGGTACCTCAAAATTAACCCAATCTATTTTTCAATCGAACAAAGATGGACCTGGGACCTCTTTGAGAAAGAGCTAGAGAAAAACCTGAAGTTGTAGTTTAACTTTCCCTATGGATACCTCCACCTTGACCACCCCTCCTTCTCCATGAAGATTGGATGCTTTGCACAATATATGCAAATTCATCCAAGATTATGATGTGATGTTGGACACTGACATCGTCATCCCTATTCGCTTTTTCAGCTCATCATTGTCCTCCTCGTGGAGTTTCCAGATTGGCATGCTTTTGATGAAAGTCGTATGGGCATGGCCTTCAACATCAACAAAGGCCCTACTCTATGACAAATACTCTTAGTGAGTACATTGGATGCAAGACTAGAGGATGCTCAAATTTTAAAGGTATGTTCAAAACTACCTTCTGGACATCCTACAAGGCATTCCACTACACCACCACCCAATACACAAAGTCCCATTTTGACTTTTATGGGAACTTCAACAGCTTCTACCATTGACTCCCATGAAGCTTCATTGCCAATTTCGAGGATGGAACCATGATTAGGGAGGGGGTATGCTAACCACGTTGGCTAACATTACTCCAAAAGCATGACAATGTTCTTGAGCCATATTTTTGTACCCTGCAATGCACTTCATGTAAATGATTATGGAAAATCTCCAAGCTTACAACTTGTGTAATGTTGGTATTGTATATATAGACTAGGAAATTAGCCTAAACTAGCTTTTGAGCCTTGGGACATTACTTGGGCAGTTGAGCATTGTACATATGAGTCTTCTATATATGACCTTTTAACTAATGAGAAAGGAAACAATCCCATTCACACAATCGAGTTTGTGTTTCTTGCTCTTGTGATTAAAGTTTGCGTGTATGCTTTCTCTTCTTCGTTACATGCATGCTCTTGTGATTAAAGTTTGTGTTTCTTGCTCTTGTGATTAAAGTTTGCATGTATGCTTTCTCTTCTTTGTTACATGCATGCTTAAGGATTGTGTGGGCGAGTGATGGTGTGTTGATTCAAGGTCTCTTCTCCCTCTTTTCTTCTCTCTCCTTCTTCCTCATGCTCTCACTCACCGAGGCATCGAAGTACAGGTTGAGCTTTTTATAGCTTTCTCTCTCTTTTCTCCCCACCCATTTGCTAAGCTCCCTTGTAGAGGGACAACAAGGGAGGCAGGGTTGAGGACCCTCAATCTCCACAAGAGAGGTTAAGCTTTCTATAGCTTTCTCTCTCTTTGCTCCCCACCCATTTGATAAGCTCCCTTGTAGTAGGGACAACAAGGGAGGCAAGGTTGAGGACCCTCGCTCTCCACAAGAGAGGGTTGATCTAGTAAGAGTAGCTACTACAGGTGCAAGCCAGAAAGACCCTTGCATTCTTCCTCTTCTTCTCTCTATTTTGCAAGGCTCAAGTGTTCTTAATTTCCAAATAAATGTACATTGAGAGGTGTCTCTATTGTGTAATTGGAAGGAAGCTCGGCAATAAAGCATATTCGCATATAAGAGAATAAAACTGGTGTTGAGTTCTTTAGGGAATTTCATTGGCAATAAAAGCATATTTCACACAAGAGAATAGAAGTGGTGTTGAGTTTTTAGGAGAATGGCAAAAGTTACATATTTACACAGTATTCCAAACCAGCTTAGGTTCATTTATAATGGCGCCATGTGAAGTGTGCGACAAGTTTGAGACGTCTCTTTGAATGTCACTAATTTTAGAATGTGTGAAACTTGAGTGTGGTGTGAGGACATGGATATTAAGCGTCCTATTTGAGATCGGATCTCCTAGTGTGCAAGGCTTCCTATTTGAGATTGGATCTCCTAGTGCAAGGTATGCCAATGGAGTGAGGATGCATGTTACATTTTAAATTAATGTAACTCTAAAAGGTCACTCTCTGAATTAAGGTAATTCTAAAAGCTCGCTCTCTGAATTAATGCAATTCTAAAATGTCACTCTCTAAATGTTTGTAGTGAGAAAGCTCATGGTACATAGGGGGCTAGGCATGCATTAGCTATCTAGAAGAAATGGGAATCATATAAATGTATATTGTTGGTATTGTTTGAATTGATAGCAATACTACATCCCATGATTAAGTAGGTGTAAGTGATGTTGCAGCATGTGCACATGATGCACCATGTTGTTATGCAATTCCATATGTCACTTGGAGCTTTCATGTCTTATTCACTACATCCCTTGATTAAGTAGGTGTAAGTGATGTAGCATGTGCATGTGATGCACCATGTCGTTATGCGATTCCATGTGATGTGCCATGTTGATATGCAATTCCATGTATGTCACTTGGAGCTTTCACGTCTTGTTCATGTGGAATTGATGACATTTTTTATTAGTGTTAAGTTGAGCTATGACCTTTGTCATTTTGCCATGTTTTCCAACACTATTTGGAGATTATACTTAGGGTATGCAATTTTTCTAGTGCAATTGATGGGTTTGATACTAGTAGTCAACAATTATGAAACCCTTATAAATACAGCATTCATGTTTTTATATTAGCAACAATATAAATTAACTTGCCAAGAACGTACAACTTTCATGATTCATCACCAAATTAAGCATGAAGCCATATTAGAACATTTATGTAACATCAAGAATGAAGTATTAACACATAGAGCTTACTTTTCATACTATGCTAAGACTCATTACTCTACTTCTCATACTATGTTGAAAAACATATTTAAATTTAGCAATAAAATAAAAGGCTTACCTATCTTGTGGCTTGTAAATCATGACCCTACAATTAAATCGACATCATAAATCATGACCCTATAATGGTATTCATCATAAGGATGAACACCATAAGAGTCTATTAAGGTGGATTTAGAACTTACGTTACACCTGCACACAATCCTATCAAGTGTGGGCAAGTTAACCCATGTCAGAGATGTACTCGCCATGCTAACTAGATGTTAGCTATGTTGCCACCTTTGGTTAGTGGAAAGTCTCATTAAATTTTACACAAACACATGGATGTGCATACATTTATATGTATGCATGTGCATATGCACATGCACCTTTGGTTAGCAGAAAGTCTTGTTAAATTTTACACAAACACGTGCATGCATACATCTGTATGCACAAGCACATGCACACAGTCCTACCAAAGGCAAGCCAATAACTTATCTAATTCAAGTCAAAAAGCCTAAGGTTGATAAGGTTATGTCTAGATTATTGATTCATTACAATTATTATGGTAGTAGTAAAAATTCCTCACTTACATTTTTCTTTGATATTGTAATGCCTTGAGAATTTTGTAAATAAAAACTACATCTTAGGGGTTAGGAAGTATGTAGAACATGACCCCCTAAGATAGATACAAAATTAGGCCTTAGGGAGTATTTCATTCTCTCTTTGGTTTGAAAAGGTAAAGATTTTCACATATACTATTGCAAATTATTAGTAGTACCCTTGTTTAAATTACCTTTCATGTGTGGGGGTTGCCATAAATGTAGTATGTAGAAGTTTGTGTAATGTTTTGGGACTAAAAAAACATAATTTTTGTAACCTTTTCCTTCTTTGAAGGTATTAAATATCACACATAATTAAATGTGTTTCCAAGTTCTCTTTTTCTCTCTCTTTTCTATTAAGGTCTTCATACTCATCACATGAAATTGTTACTTTTGAAACGATGTCCCAAAACCATGGCGATAAAAGATGCACAATCTTCATTTCTTAACATCCGAATTGAGAGGAACTTAATATTTCTCCTTATGTATATTCTTGTGGTTTCCCCCCTATATGCATGGGATCATATGAGTATTCTTGCCCCTTGTATCATTATATCCATGGGATGTATCATTATATACACTTAATGACTATAATTATTTGGATCGTGTATCACATGGCACACCTAAGCTCAAACGAGAGATTGTTGTTCCTTTTTTGCACCAACACAAAACATGAATGGATATTAATACATCCACAATTATTTTTAAAAATAAAAGTGAATGTGAAAATATTGAAGTTCTCCTCAAGTAAAAGTGAATGTGAAAATATATAAGTTCAATTTTCCTAAAATCCGAAAGAAAGTTACAAAATAGGCATGATATGATGCACAAGCATCACTTTTGCTTTACATGCTCTTGGCTTACTTGTGATGATAGACTAGATGAAAGAGTCTTAACGAATTGAAATTGTCTTGGTGAATTATAAGAGTTTTTATTTAATTTCAATCAATAGATTGCTAAATGAGAAAGTTGCATATAAGGTAGTCAAAAGATCAAATACATTACATGAACTTTGGTCCCAATAGATTGCTACTGATTTGTGAGCTTTGGTCCCAATAGATTGCTACTAATTTGGTATCCTAATATGCATGGCTTCCATATGTAGAAAGATAGAACCCAAATTTTTTATGGCCTTTTAGGTGGAACCAAGTGTTCCTTTCACTTTTCTCCATAGTTAAGGGGGACTTTTCATTACATGACTTCTTACAACAACATGAAAGGCTTTTCTCCATAGTCAAGGGGAACTTTTCATTACATGACTTCTTACAACAACATGAATGGCTTTGGCTTTTCTTTTTCTACTTCAACATGAAAGGCTTTTCTATTTCTACTTCATCTTGGGCTTGCCTCTTCTTCTTCTTCTTCTTCTTCTTGCCCCCCCCCCCCCCCCCATTGTCTCTCTCTCCCCCCTAGCAAGCATACATACTTATATTATTGTTTTCATTATTGGCTGGCCTCTTCTTCTTCTTCTTCTACCCCCCCCCCTCTCTCTCTCTCTCTCTCTCTCTCTCTCTCTCTCTCTCTCTCTCCTTAGCAAGCATACTTATATTATTGCTTTCATTTAAAATTGGGAGGGTTTTGAGTAGAATACAAAATGCAACGATTTCTTAATTAAAATTTTAATCCACCATAGGCAAGCATATTATTGTGAATCCTAATTTATATGACCTCCTCACTTTTATTTCTCCTTAATAGGTGACAAAATATACATGCCCTCCTCTCGTTTATTTCTCCTTAATAGGTGAGAAAATATACATGCCCTCCTCTCTTTTACTTCTCCTTACTAGATGGCAAAAGATACATGCACATTGAACTTTTTTTTGTAGGGCCTAACGAATTGTCCTCTCAAAACTAGATGCAAATGAATATTCGAGAGATAGTTTAGTCTTTGTAGTATACAAGAGAAAAAGGCAAACCCCTTACATGAACCATCATGTCATTGTTGTAAATCATTTAATCAACACCTCTTTATGAAAGACACCCTTGTATGACTACCAACAACGTGTCATTGTTGTAAATCATTTAATTAACACCTCTTTATGAAAGACACCCTTGTATGACTACCAACAACGTGTCATTGTTGTAAATCATTTAATTAACACCTCTTTATGAAAGACACCCTTGTATGACTACCAACAACGTGTCATTGTTGCAAATCATGTAGTCAACACCTCTCTTTATCTACGAGGTTCTTTTGCTATTTTTTATTCATCTTTTCATAGATTGATTATCCCTCAACGAGAGGTTTTGGTGTTTTGTCCCTTTGAAATTCAAATGTCACTATTTATGGCTAAATTGTTCACAAATCTTTAGAACCTTATTCTCTATAATAGGTGCTCTTGGGTTGAAACGATGCAAACAATGTTCGAGGACACTTTGAGAAAAAAGACCTCTATGAAGAACTATCACCATAAAATTTCCAAGTGGCTCCCAAGAAGACCCTTAAGATGAGGAATCCTTTCCAAGACTATAAACTCTACTTTTCCTCATTGAGGAGGAGGTAAAAGTGTGTTGCATGCATGCGTGCCATGCCATCAGCCACACACAAACTACTCAGGGCCTTTATAGAACACGAGAGTGGCCGAATAAGGGCGGGTTTTATAATTCGATCGTTCGTCCACCAAAAGCAATTGTCCCGCTTGTCCATGTGAGATACTCTAATAGCAAGAATGGGTGGGTTATCTATATCTATTCTTCGTTTTCACTATTCCCATGCCTTACACGTGGCGTTTGGAGGAGAGGAAAAATTACACGTGGCAGGTTTAGGAGACGAAGAAACAGGAGGAGGGAACTTTCAAAAAGCGAGCAGAGCGGTGGGTCATTTACTAGTATTGGTAATGGGCATTACACATTGTACCTAGTGGTGCAATGAGTTTACAGAGTGAGTGAGTGAGTGAGTGTGTGTGTGTGTGAGTGCAGTGTCCGACCGAGTGAGGGGTGAAGACTGCCCGGTGTGAATTGAAGCCACATAGGCAAAATTGTTTTGCGTTATTGACACATGGAACTATTCATAGCTGAAGAGGACGTGTTGTAGCATCATTGTGAGAGCGGCGGTTTGAGTCCCCAACAAAGAGGATCCACATTGTGCTGCCTGCCAACACACACAGTTAACAACACACCACCACCACTAACAGGCGGATCAAGAAGGAGGTTGCCCTGGAAAAGCTCCACTTTGAAACTGTGTGTTCTACCCTATTCGCTCTTTCGCACAGTCTTCTTGCAGAACGGCTCGGAGGTTGAAAAATAGCTTCCTTCTGAAGCTACCCATTGCTCTTTTTTTGCACCAGTCAAAGATTGATTCCGGAAGCAGAAAAAGCAGAACTGCAGAGTAGTTTTCTTTTGTTTGGAAGGAAATGCATGCCGTGGAAGCAATCCATGGTCGCAGCGACAAATAGTATGGTCTAGAGCTTTGTAGACTCAAGTTTTATAGAGGGAAAAGCTGTCTGGCTATGGCGGCAGAATGGGCCATTACTGCTTGATTTTGGAACAGCGTGCTTCTTTTCTTGCCTATGATCTATGGAGGCCAGGGCTTCCTTGCGATGGCGCCGTCCATGATCCCATGGAGTTTAGGGCTTCCTCAGGTTTTCTGTTGTTACCCTTGAGTCGGCACACAAGTTGCTGCTGGCACGATAAACTGAAGGAGGTGGGCCATCACAAACTAGGTTAGAGCTTGTTTTCTACTGCTCATATTGATCAGATTGAATCTATACCTTGGCCTTCATGACCTGTTTAAGCACTTACAACAGATTGCATTTTGCACTTCTGAACATAATTAATGCATTGTCTTTTGTCAGCAAAGATTTGTGAATGAAAAGCAAGAAACTCATTTCGCTTTCCTGAAATGAGTTTTCACAGCTTGCTTGCGATTTAGTTTACTTGCTAGATTGAATCAGGTGAAGTTTGCATTTTTTCTAGATGCAAGTTTGATCATGGATCCAGTTGAATATTTCTACCCACCTTCAGCCACGGTGCGTCACAGATGCCTTGTTAAGTAAAGACTGCTCAAGTTAATGTTTTTTCTCTGCAGCTGCAACTCTTAAAGATCTGTACCTAAAAGGCAAGAAGGTGTGATTAGAACTAATGGCCTCCCGGGGACAGCAAAACTTTGCAGTAGTCTCGGAGGCTGCTGTTGGTGTGGTCTCTGCCCCTCAAGGTCTTGTCATGGAGGCTGTTGTCTCCCCTCCTGCTTTGGAACCACGTCATCCCCTCCGGCCTCTTCTTTTCAAGGTGCCTGCAGCTTCTGGACTTTGGCCAGGGGAGCCAGTGCCGAGAGAAGATGTTTTAGTGCTTGATAATTCTCCCAGGTTTCTTCCTCAAAACATGGTACAACCAGCACAACAGCCCACAGCTCGTTATGTTGGTGGTGGTGGTGATTATCTTCAATATGAAGATTTTGCCGGTATATTGGGAGATAGCGCAGCATCAGGAAGTTTGTCGGATGTGCCAGCATTGACAGCTTCAGAAAAGGTTGGAATCCAATTTTATAATTGGCTTTTTGTTGTGAGCTCCATGTTTTTTGCTTGTGCTTAGAGATTTTGTAGCTTTACTGACAGGTATGCTTCACACTGTCTGTTTAGATCTGCTCTGGAAATAGCTCGTCAGGGGAACATTATGGACCACGCCTCAAATTCATGTGCAGTTTTGGTGGAAGGATCCTTCCCAGACCCGGTGATGGAAAGCTTCGCTATGCAGGAGGTGATACAAGAATAGTCTCATTTGATCGCCACACAAAATACAGTGATTTTGTGCGTAAGATGAGGCAGCTCTATGGACAGCCTGTTTTGTTAAAGTACCAGTTACCAAATGAAGACCTTGATGCACTCATCTCTGTTTCCTGTGATGAAGACGTGGAAAACATGATGGAGGAATATGACAGGCTGCAAGCCAGTGAGGGCTCCTCTAGGTTACGCATCTTTCTTTTTTCTCCGGCAGAGTACGATGGGGTCCATGTGAATGATACAGCCGACACAAGAAACACGGATCAAATTTACATGGATGCGATAAATGGGATGCCAGAATCACGGTTAGTAAAGCACATTGACACGGTACCTGTCAGCAGCTCGAATAATCTGACAGGGCTTGAGGTATCTGACACCTGGAATACTCCTCGGATCTCAAAAAACTCATCTCTTGCATTGCCGGTTGTTCCAATTTCCCAGGGTATTGCGCCATCTTTAGTGCAATCCATACCTCTGGGAATGCTTCAACTCAATAAGCAGCTCCTGTCAAGAATCTCACCATCTCCCTCATCTCCTACAATTTCGTCCCAACTGTCTCAGGTCAGACAGCCAGATATCTCCAATCATTTTTATGCTGACCAATCGACCAGAGGTCCTCTAGTTCATCTGCATGAACTGCAGCGGTTGGATGCACGCTACCAGGATGTGGAAGGTGTCAGATCAGGAATCTCTTCCCTCAATTTACAGCATGATGTTTCTCCTCGACCTCTTGAATCAAAAGGATTGACCAATTCACCAACGGAGGCTCAGCATGAGAACATGATAGAGTATTCTTATCGTCCGGAGCAAATGCTCCTGGCAGATGCCATGTTGCCCAAAGTAAGTACAAGTAGTATCATGCCTCGTGTTGATTCCTATGGCAGAATGCCTAGAGTAGGTTCTCATAGTAATTTGATGCCTCTTCAACAACAGCAACTGGAAATTGAGACACCACCTTTAGCTGCTGACATACTGGCGGAGAATCATTTGCCTGAGATGTTACATTCGCCCTTGGATCTTCAGTCTCTTGTTACTCAGGAACAAGGGCTTTTATCCCAGGCACCTTGGCAAAATCCTTTGGAAGCTAGATGGGAGGGTTTTCAAAGGATGGATCCAGTCCAATACTCTGCACCAGAAAACCTGCAAGGTATAGCAGTAGCACCCCAGCAGCAGTTTGTTTCAAAGCTCTACTCTCCTGCTGTTACATCAGGCCATGAGGTGGCAGCATTCAACCAGTTGGATTGGTCTCCGGATGTTGTGACTGGGTGGTTGCCTCAGAAGCCCCTTGCTGTACAAACTACCATCCACCCACCTGGCACAGGGGTAGTCTCTATTTCAGCATTGCACCCAGGATCAGCTCCACACTCACCTCGTGTAGCATTTCAAGACAACAATCTAAATTGTGGTGGAATTCAGCAGTATCTGCCAAGCCAGGGAGGTCTTACTGGAGGTTACATGGAACACTCTTATGCTCGGATGGCAGTACAGCCTCACAATGAACCTCCTCTCAGAGGCTTGAAGCCTCTTAACCCACATGTTGATTCTCGAGAGCAGCTTCCCTACACTGATGAACAGGCTCCAAGGCAGCAGCTTCCAAAGCCACTGCTAAAGCTGGAGAAACCTCAGGATAACTCGGGCGCTTTTAAGAAGCACGAGGGAGATAATTTGCAAAGCTATTATACAGATGGATTGACACAGCCCACACCACCTCTTCCTGGGGGTAGTCCCTACCGTGAGAGGTTGACACCATTTGCAGATCGCCAAGTTATAAGAGGGGAGGGACATGAACAGGTGCAAAATGAGGATGGGTTTGTTGTTTATTCTCAATACCAAGAAGGTGTTGATTGGACTATGAAGAAGCCACACAATGAGAAAATGAGCATGGGATGGACTCGTTTGGGTCAGGTGGATATGAGGGAGGAAATAAGTTCAGACTTCGGTCCAAGAAAAGTTGCTGAGAATAGTCCTATTCTACATATCTTGGAATCATCTTTTGTGAATCCAGTAGCAACTGATTCTGCTCACTTTAACCCACATGTTCCCCTAAAGACTAGTTTGATGCCCTCTGCTGTTACAGGCCCTCCGCAGACCCTGGGTGGAGCCAAGGCTTTGGGTGCATCCACATACCCACCCTCCTCGAGTGAAACACCATTCACAAATCCTCTTTTGATGCCTACCTACCGAAGGACAGATGACCAGGTACAGACATCAGCTCCCTTTTCCTCCAACACATGTACAAATGCTTGCAGCTTCAAGTCTTTTTTTGTAGGTAAGTTGGAAGAGGGTCAATGGATTAAAGGTTCTGAAGCTGATGCTGGAATGATGAATGATTCTGGAAATCATTTGATTGAGGACAATTTTGAAATCACAGCCAATCCCTTTTTGAGTGACGGGGTGAGTAAGCCTGCCAGTGATAGTAAAAATTCATCTCGAGATGAGACATTGGGGTCACCTTTTGTCGATGGTGTGAACATGATAGTCAGCAAAAGAAATTTGATCAATGCTCCATATGCTCATATGCAAACTACCACGGCAGTATGCACCTCTTATCCCGTTGAAATAAGTGGTCTGGAAACTTCACCTTTATCTCTCCGCATCCCAGCTGGTAATTCACCAATGGGTAGTCCCCCCCCCTCCCTTTCAGTGGAGACATTTACAGCTTCCAGCTATTTGACAGAAGTTTTTAAGGATTTTGACCATGGGGATTTTGTGTCATCTATTCCAAGGGACGATTTGGAATCTATGAGAGCAGAGATAGCCACTTCTGATAATGACAGTTTTCTCAAGGCAGAAGATGTGAGTTTAATGAATTCAGAACAGTTTTCAAATGTTGTGGAAGGAAAGGGAGATTTTCCTGTATTTGATTCAGATTCTGTGCAAGAAACCAGTCATGAAGACATCAGAGGCAATAATATGGACCCCATGTCAAAGAATGCAGAAGCAACAGTACTTCCACCAACTCTTTATACAGCTCCCACTTTATCTATGCAAAATTGGGCAGAAACTTTGGCAACGGCAAGGTTGGAAGAGCAAATTACAAAGGAAAGCCTGCTTGACAAGGATATGCCTGATAAAGTAGTGCTACATGTGCTTGACAAGGATAGGCCAGATGAGGTGAAACTGGATGTTGTGGAGAGGGAAGTTCTGGTGAGAGAAATTTCACTTATTGCAAAGAGTTCATGTTAAAAACTTGCAACTGCTTGCTTTCCAGACTTACCTGAAATTTAACTTCAGGAAATGACGATAGGAGGTGAATCAGATTACACGGATGAAAACAAGGCAAACACGCATACGAATCCTGCAGCGGTTGCTGAAGCAGAGGCTATTTCTCGTGGTTTGCAGGTATCGTTACTTTAGTTTTTGTCATTGTATGGTTGTATGAAACTTGCCTGGCAACAGTTTGGGTTTCAAGCCATTGTTGTCACGTCACACCCAGTAGGTGTACAAGTGACATGGCATTCTTAGCACTCATAAGCATTAAGCATGGCATTAATCCAGCATTTACAGCAGTAGATCACAGCATGTGCAGTGTAAGGGGCTGGTACAACACCTACAGCAGGTACATAAAACATTTAATAGCATTTAGAGCATTTATCACATCAGGTCGTGGCCTGGGAACCGGCTGACAGCAGGTGAATCAGCCGACAGCATTTAATGGGGCTTTTTCCAGCATTTATGAGTCGTGGAGACCTGGCCCGACCAGCAGCAGCCTATCATATATAAGCAAAGGCGCATCATTCATTCAGATCATCTTGCATCCTCTCAGCGTTTCCTTCCTAGGGAGCAAGGGGAGTCAACAGTTCAGCATTCAGCATATTCAGCATACAGTCAGTAGACAGCAGTGCACCTGTTAGAAGTCATCTTGTGTCTATATATATACACCAGGGCCTCTGTTGTGGGTGTGCCCGCCCTTTGTAGGTGTCTTATCATTTTTCCTCACTCCCCGTATTTTTCCCTATTTTCTTTGGCATGGGTGGCTGCCCTGTGATGGCAGGAGGACCCAGTTGCTGGCCGACTGCATCAGCACGTTTGTGTTCACATCATGGAGCTGGCCGACTGGTCTGGACAGGTCGTGGACCTTTTATGCTGGCCGACTGCTGTTTGCAGGTCGTGGGCTCCTCTGGTGTCCTGTCGGCTGTCCTAGAGCAGGCCGACTGCACTATGGGGGCCATATAAAATGGCCCCACACCCCTTGCCAGTTTTATATCATTCCGGGATTCTTTTTGTGTATATAGAGCAGAGTTACACGCCTCTATCTCTCTCTCTCTCTCGTGCTGTTATTTTCTGCATTGCATTTTGCTCTCGTGTTCCCAGATCTGGTCATCATCTCCGCTGCGGATTCTGACATGGTATCAGAGACTAGGCTCTAGATAGTTCTTGGGATTTGTGTGAGCAAGAGGGGGATTGTTGTGTTGCTGATTGGTGGACAGTTCGGGACTGTTTGGAAAGAGGAGAAGCACGAGGACGGCGGGCTGATTTGCTGGACAGCCACTTGCAGGTGTAAGTTCTTCTTTGTTCCCACCCACCCACCCTTTTTCAGAGAACATCCCCGCAATGGTAGATTTGTTAGAGATGGCCGAGAGGCATGTGAAGATCCCGACACTCCCCACGTTCCCGGTGGATCGTCAGTCGGACGGAAACAACTACGGCATATGGAAGGTTATGATGGAATCTGTTCTGGAGTCTTACCACCTCGCTGATTTCGTCGTTGTTGGGGTTCCACGGTCGGAAGTAGAGGAAGGGGAGTTACCGTCGATCCGAAGGGACCGGGAGGCACAGGCACAGATGTGGGATCGTGTCAACGCTAGGGTCCGTTCGTTTATCTTCCTCAACTGCACACCGCAGGTAATCAATCATGTAAAGCATATGACGCTGGCCAAAGGTATATGGTAGCGTTTGGCCTCTCTTTACAACAGGGTATCGCCCATGAAGAGGATTTCCTTGGAAGTACAAATGCGGGTTATGAGCCCTGCAAAGTTGTCGACGATGCGGGAGCATATTAACAAGCTACTGGCTCTTCAGCAGGAAGTTCTTCAGGCTGGGAAGGAGATATCGTTAGAGGACATGGCCATAACGTTGCGAGGACATGCCCATAACGTTGCTGTCGCATTTGCCCTCTCAGTACTCAGCATTTTACTCGTCTTTGATTACTAGTGGCAGGCTCAGCACCATCACGTGGGAGGAGCTTGTGCCCATGGTCTTGGACCAGGAGGAACGATTCACGAACCCTCCTCAGGGTGGAGGTTCGGAGGCCTTAACTGGCCAACGGCCATAACATGGGCAAAGGGAAGGCTTCATTGGAGAAGTCTTCTGAGAAGAAGTCCGTTACTGACCACGAGAAACTAAAGGCAGAGAGGACCTGTAATGATTGTGGCAAGAAAGGAAACTATTGGAGGCAGTGTCCCAAGCGGAAGACCGAGAAGGGTGAAGATTTCTCAGTAGCAATCATGAAGACTTCAGCTTTTGTGCACCTAGAGGTGATGGACACCGATGTTTCATTTTCTTCAGGTAGGGAGGAGATTGGAGGATTCTCCGCAACGGATACTCGGGAGTGGATTCTAGACAGTGGTGCTTCCAGGCACATGACTCCTTCCCGTTCAGATTTACAGGATCTCTGCAGGTATTCTGGTCACATTCTTACTTGGGATACATTCACTATCCCAGTTCACAGTGAGGGCAGGTTAGAGATAGTTCCCGATGGCAGAGGGGGGAAGCATTCCTCCCAGGTGTTGTATGTTCCGTCACTTGGTTTTCATCTGTTGTCAGTGCATCAGGTTTGCAAGATTGGCGTACGGGTGGAGTTTGATGAGCATTTTGTTGCTCTCCGGGACAAAGCAATAGGCCAGGTGGTTTGGGAAGGCGGAGTGGAGAATAGAGTTTACAAGCTTTCCGCACTCTCTCTCCCAAGTCCTCAGGTTTGTGATGAGTGGCAGTTTGGTAATGGCCACTTAAGTGTGGATACGCTGCAACTGCAGGCTTTCTGGGACCAGATGGTGGATAGCTTGCCAGTTGATGGCAGCAGTTGGCAGGAACTTTCCGGTACTGATGTTGGTGGTTCTTGTGTTCGTCAGTCAGAGGAAATTGAACAGGTAACTTATGCTCTGATGTCTCGTAGTATTCGGGACAAAGAAACTCTTGTAGATGAGGATGTTCTTTCCACGGGGACCTTTGGGAAAGCCAGGCAGGTGGCAGTTGATTACTTGCAGAAGGAGGTGCATACTCCAGGCTTTGTGGTTCCGGATTCAGAGGGGGTGGTTGACAGGTTTCAGAAGGCCTTCCGTGGTCTTCAGCAGGTTTCCAGGACTTGGCTTTGCACCGTAACAGGTGTTGATCCTTGTGAGCAGTGTGATGCCTCTTTTACTTAGAAGCAGAATGGTTCATTGATCTGGTTGATGGACACCAGATTGGACAGGAGCTTCCTGATGAGGCAGTTGAGCTCATGGTTGCAGATGACTCTTTGGGAGGCAGGATTGCGTATCCTGTGTTTTTTGCGACATGCGAAGGATCATGGACTCTTTTACACAGGAGGGGGATTGATTGATGGAGTCTGACTCCACGGTTGGAGTGACTTAGTTTGGGGAGGAGATCCGGACACAAGGAGATCTACTTCAGGCCCAGGAGCCGGAACAGTAAGAGGCAGTCATCTTTTGCCTTGTCGACAGAGGCAGAGTACTGGGCTGCTTGTGATGCTGCTTGTGAGGTGGTGAGGTTGCAGAGGTTGCATTGCAGGATTGGGCTTCTACTAGAGGAACCCATGGTCATCCAGAGGCACTTTGTTCATGAACAGATCGTTGCTGATGACATCTTGCTAGAGTTCTGTTCGATGGAGGACAACACGGTGGACCTCTTCACGAAGTCGCTATCTCAGGATTTGTTGAGGTGGCATCCCAGCTCCTTGTGGTTGGTTTCACAGCCAGGAGCTGAGAGGTGGTGTTAGAAGTCATCTCGTGTCTATATATATACACCAGGGCCTTTGTTGTGGGTGTGCTCGCCTTTTGTAGGTGTCTTATCATTTTTCCTCGTATTTTTTTTCCATTTTCCCTATTTTCTTTGGCATGGGTAGCTGCCCTGTGATGGCGTGAGGACCCAGTTGCTGGCCGACTGCATCAGCACGTTTGTGTTCACATCATGGAGCTGGCCGATTGGTCTAGACAGGTCGTTGACCTTTTATGCTGGGCCGACTGCTGTTTGCAGGTCATGGGCTCCTCTGGTGTCCTGTCGGCTGTCCTAGAGCAGGCCGACTGCACTATGGGGGCCATATAAAATGGCCCCACACCCCTTGCCAGTTTTGTATCATTCCGGGATTCTTTTTGTGTATATACAGCAGAGTTACATGCCTCTCTCTCTCTCTCTCTCTCTCTCTCTTGTGCTGTTATTTTCTGCATTGCCTTTTGCTCTTGTGTTCCCAGATCTGGTCATCATCTCTGCTGCGTATTCTGACAGCATCATCCTCTTGCCTCCTACATAGAGGAAAGCCATCAGCCAAAGGGTGGACCTCAGCATTGGAGAAGGGAACATTCAGTCAGCATTAGCATCTCTCTCTTCCCGAGATAGATATTCATCTAGGACAGGCATAGATCTTCTTTGTAACCATTGTATTTAATATAGTTGCATTGCATTGACACCATTGTCTCTCTCTTAAGTATAATTAAGTGAAGTTTAGTTAAGCCTAAGGTTGTTTTACTATGATCAATTCCCCACATGTCACAGTTGGATTTTTGCTTATTGATTTGCATACGTTGCACAAAAAAGGGCAACTTTTTTTAGTTTTCATAAATGATCAAGAAAGCAATAGTACTGAAACAACACCATATGACACATGTATTGTTTCTTTTTGAGTTTTGAAGTGGCATGATGGTAACTCCTTGCGCCATGGGAAGGGCGTAGGAAACTACTCTTGTTGTGGGGCCTTGTCTCACCGTCCTCAAGAGCACGTGGAAGCTACCAATATGCCATGGTCTGACACAACAGTTGTTAGAAGTCATCTCCTGTCTAGATTTATACACCAGGGCCTTTGTTGTGGGTGTGCCCGCCCGTATGAGGTGTTTTATCATTTTTCCTCACTCCCCACATTTTTCCCCTATTTTTTCCCATTTTTCTGTGGCTTGGGAGGCAGCCCATGTGCTGGCCGACTGCTGAACTGGTCCATGACTGCATCTGGGAGGTGGCCGATTGCTGTTGATCTGGTCGTGGAGTTCTCAGGGCCAGTCGGCCTGCTGTAGGCAGCCGACTGCACATGTGGGGGCATATAAATAGGGCCCCAGCCCCCCATTCCATTGTGTATCATATTCGGGATCTTCTTGTGTATATCAGAGCAGAGTTACATGCCTACATCTCTCTCTCTCTTGTGCTGTTTTTTCTGCATGCGTTTTTTTTGCTCGTGTTCCCAGATCTGGTCATCATCTCCGCTGCGTATTCTGACATGGTATCAGAGCCCTAGGCTCTAGATAGTTCTTGGGATTTGTGTGAGCAAGAGGGGACTGTTTTGTGGCTGATTGGTGGACTGTTTTGGACTGTTCGGGAAGAGGAGAAGCAAGAGGACGGCGGGCTGATTTGCTGGACAGCCACTTGCAGGTTTTAGTTCTTCTTTGTTCCCACCCACCCACCCCTTTTCAGAGTACATCCCCGCTATGGCAGATCTGTTTGAGATGGCCGAGAGACATGTGAAGATCCCGACACTCCCCACGTTCCTGGTGGACCGTCAGTTGGACGGGAGCAACTACGGCATATGGAAGGTGATGATGGAATTTGTTTTGGAGTCTTATGACCTCGCCGATTTCGTTGTTGTTGGTGTTCCACGGTCGGAAGTAGAGGAAGGGGAGTTACCGTCAACCCGAAAGGACCGGGAGGCCAAGACACAGATGTGGGATCGTGTCAACGCCAGGGTTCGTTCGTTTATCTTTCTCAATTGCACACCATAGGTAATCAACCATGTAAAGCATATGACGCTGGCCCGAGGTATATGGCAGCATTTGGCCTCACTTTACAACAGGGTATCACCCATGAAGAGGATTTCCTTGGAAGTACAGATGCGGGTTATGAGCCCTGCAAAGTTGTCGACGATGCGGGAGCATATTAACAAGCTGCAGGCTCCTTAGCAGGAAGTTCTTCAGGCTGGGAAGGAGATATCGTCAGAGGACATGGCCATCACGTTGCTGTCACATTTGCCCTCTTCGTACTCAGCATTTTACTTCTCTTTGATTACCAGTGGCAGGCTCAGCACCATCACGTGGGAGGAGCTTGTGCCCATGGTCCTGGACCAGGAGGAACGATTCACGAACCCTCCTCAGGGTGGAGGTTCGGAGGCCTTAACTGGCCAACGGTCGAAAGGCCGTAACTCGGGCAAAGGGAAGGCTTCATCGGAGAAGTCTTCTGAGAAGAAGTCCGGCGCTGACCGCGAGAAGCTGAAGGCAGAGAGGACCCGTAATGATTGTGGCGAGAAAGACCACTATTGGAGGCAGTGTCCCAAGCGGAAGACCGAGAAGGGTGAAGACTCCTCCGCAGCAATCATGAAGACTCCGGCTTTTGTGCACCTGGAGGTGATGGACACTTATGCTTCATTTTCTTCAGGCAGGGAGGAGATTGGAGGACTCTCCGCAACGGATACTCGGGAGTGGATTCTCGATAGTGGTGCTTCCAGGCGCATGACTCCTTCCCGTTCCGGTTTACAGGATCTCTGCAGGCTTTCTGGTCATATTCTTACTGGGGATACGTCCACTATCCCAGTTCACAGTGAGGGCAGGATGGAGATAGTTCCCGATGGCAGAGAGGGGAAGCATTCCTCCCAGGTGTTGTATGTTCCGGCACTTGGTTTTCATCTGTTGTCAGTGCATCAGGTTTGCAAGACTGGCGTACGGGTGGAGTTTGATGAGCATTTTGTTGCTCTCTGGGACAAAGCAACAGGCCAAGTGGTTTGGGAAGGCGGAGTGGAGAATGGAGTTTACAGGCCCAGGTCCTCAGGTTTGTGATGAGTGGCAGTCTGGTAATGGCCACTTGTGTGTGGATACGCTGCAGGTACAGGCTTTCCGAGACCAGACGGTGGATAGCTTACCAGTAGATGGCAGCAGTTGGCAGGAACTTTCCAGTACTGATGTTGGTAGTTCTTGTGTTCGTCAGTCAGAGGAAGCTGAACAGGTCACTTATGCCCTGATGTCTCGTAGTGTTCGGGACATAGAACTTCCAGTAGTTGAGGATGTTCTTTCCACGGGGACCTTTCGGAAAGCCAGGCAGGTGGCAGGTGATTACTTGGAGAAGGAGGTGGTTTCCCCAGGCTTTGTGGTTCCGGATTCAGAGGGGGTGGTTGACGGGGTTCAGAAGGCCTTGCGTGGTCTTCAGAAGGTTTCCAGGACTTGTTTGTGCACCGTAACAGGTGTTGATCCTTGTGAGCAGTGTGATGTCTCTGTGACTCAGAAGTTGTATGGTTCATTGATCTGGTTGATGGACACCAGATTGGACGGGAGCTTCCTGATGAGGCGGTTGAGCTCATGGTTGCAGATGTCTCTTTGGGAGGCAGGATTGCGTTTCCTGTGGTTTCTGCGGCATGCGAAGGATCAGGGACTCTTGTACACAGGATGGGGATTGTTTGATGGAGTCCGACTCCACGGTTGGAGTGACTCGGTTTGGGGAGGAGATCCGGACACGAGGGGATCTACTTCAGGCCCAGGAGCAGTTTTACGGAGCAGGAGGAGGTTACATTGCAGGTTTGGGCTTCCACTGGAGGAACCCATGGTCATCCAGAGGCACTTTGTTCGTGAACAGATCGTTGCTGATGACATCTTGCTAGAGTTCTGTTCGACGGAGGACAGTACGGTGGACCTCTTCACGAAGTCGCTATCTCAGGATTTGCTCAGGCGGCACCCCAGCTCCCAGTGGTTGGTTTCACAGCCAGGAGCTGAGAGGGGGTGTTAGAAGTCATCTCCTGTCTAGATTTATACACCAGGGCCTTTGTTGTGGGTGTGCCCGCCCGTATCAGGTGTTTTATCATTTTTCCTCACTCCCCGCATTTTTCCCTTATTTTTTCCCATTTTTCTGTGGCTTGGGAGGCAGCCCATGTGCTGGCCGACTGCGGAACTGGTCCACGACTGCATTTGGGAGGTGGCCGACTGCTGTTGATCTGGTTGTGGAGTTCTCAGGGCCAGTCGGCCTGCTGTAGGCAGCCGACTGCACATGTGGGGGCATATAAATAGGCCCCCAGCCCCCCATTCCATTGTGTATCATATTCGGGATCTTCTTGTGTATATCAGAGCATAGTTACATGCCTACATCTCTCTCTCTCTTGTGCTGTTTTTTCTGCATGCGTTTTTTTTGCTCGTGTTCCCAGATCTGGTCATCATCTCCGCTGCGTATTCTGACAACAGTCGGGGTGTGTCATTCATTTCGTGAATGCTTACAGCTTGCCAATCCTCTCATAGGTAGCGTCGCGGAAAAAGCACTCCAGAGCTCAATCTCCTCGTTGTTGCCGCACACCAGTGGAAGCTTGATCCTCCTTACCATTCAATCTCACACACATGCAAGCAAGCACACATAAGAGCTCAAACAAGCAGGAGGCAACGAAGAAAGCAATAGTACATGAGAGTAGAGAAGAAAATCACTCTATTGAATTAGTATAAGAGAATACAAGATAATGAGAGGTTGGCTTTTCTTTTGCCTTCCCTCCTTTATTTCTAGGGTTCACACCATTTGGGCGGACAAACTTAGAAATAAGGTTCTTGGGCTCTCTAGCCGACAGGTGTTCTGTTTGTAGTAGCCAGATACGATGCATCTGAGTAGGAATCATGTAGTTGCATATAGGAGAAGGGCTACCCCAAAAAAGGGCTTGTAGCCCTTCATTAGCAAGGGGATACTCCTTGTGGGCCAATCTAGGGGCCACGGAGGCGCATGGCCAATGCCCTACAGTCGGCTAGCCCTGGGGGGTTTGGACAGCAAGCCGGCCAGCCTTATGGCTTGGCCAGACTGTTGGGTAGCCCATGGGCAACCATGCGCTGGCTGGACATTATAGTAGAGGCAGACATAACATACAACAAAAGGCGGCCAGTCAACATCAATTACAGATCATGGAGGACAAATAAACAGGCCGACGGTAACTTAGCCCTTTGTGGCTGTTTTCTCTTTAACTAATTGAAGGATCTTTTCCCTAGAAAAAAAAAGAAAAAACAGGACGAGAGCCTGAATGCATCCACCAACTAGTTCTAAAGTGACTATAAAAGCATGGCTAACAATTCATTTGAGGCATCTCATAATTCACAAAGGGCTGGAGCATTCCAAGAGCTAGGACAGCCAAGGAAAATTCTACAGCCAAGGTGAAGGTTGAAGGTCAAGGGTAAGAAGGTCTACAGAATTTGTGTTATTTGTTCATCATTCTAATAAAGCAAATACACCATCTGTGGTGGGAGCCCTACATAGGGTATTCGGGGCCCAATACTATGTTCGACTCACTCGCTCTCTATTTCTGCACATATCTCTCTATCTTGTGCGTTATCTTTGTCACAAAAGATTGCTGAATTCTGTCCACTGAAGTATCGATTCTATTCATCAAGCTTCCTCATGTTACATTGGTATCAAAGCCTTCTTCTTGAAGTGTGAAGATTCAGCCAGAAAAAAAGATAGTTTTTTTTTGTTTTTTTTTTGTTTTTTTTTTTGGGGGGAGGGGTGCGCTTGTGTGGTTTGTTTCTAAACTCGGAGGACCACCCCTTTTGGTGTGAGTCCTATCCCTTGAAGGACAGTTGTTTTTTATTCTCTGGAAGCCTCTAGAAAGTCTCCCACATGCATAGTGGATGGTTTTGTTTCGGTCCGGAAAGGACGTGCATATTCCCACTATGGTGAACTTCGAGGAAGAGAGAGAACAAAGAAATCTGGAACAAGAAGCACCAGGTAGTCCTTTGGGAACGATAGACATGAGTGTGCACGAGATGTTCTAGACTATGATGTGAGCACTCGCAAACCAGAACACCAAGTTGGAAGTGCAGAAGGCGCAGATCTTGGCCCTGGAAGAAAGAACTTGTACACCAGTCCCTTTTTCTCCATCTCCTTCTCTCTCTCCCTCTCTTTCCCGGAAACCGTTAGTAGATTCTCGTCCAAGTAACCCTCCTGAAGGATTACTACTGTAGTCGAGTTCTCCACTCGAGTTGTAGATGCGAGCATTGGAGATCCGATTTTGATGGAAGACCGTGTGGCAACATCCTGTGTTGCCACACAAGAAGATGCCAGACGACGCGTGGAGCACGAAAGATTTCTTGTGGTTTTATATGCAAGAGCGACACCAGCTTGTTTCTCAAATCATCCTCTCGAGAGGATGAACTTCAGTAAATATAATGGTAAACACGACCCCACGACCCTTTGTTCTTGGTTTCATCAATTCGAAGCTTATTTTGCTGCTGTTAAGAAGAATGATACTGACAGAGTGATCTTGGCTAGTTGGTATTTAGAGGGTGAGGTCATCCCATGGTGGACTCAATGGGCTCATGCCCACACCAGCTTCGGTGTGGCAGATTATGTCTAGGACGAATTCGTCTTAGATCTTAAGCGGTGGTTTCTACCACCCCATTACCTTGAGTGACTTGAAGACGAGTTCATGGTGTTAGCACATTCATCCCCAGTTTCTACTCATGTTTGGAGTTCCCTTTTGGTCCCTTTGATGGCCCTTGGTTGTGGGCTGGCCACCCCTATTTTTCCATATTTTTCTCGCATTTTTCCCAGGTCGGGTGATTGATATCCAGTCGGCCAGCTCCATGTCCCCATTCGGCCAGGTTCTTTTCTCCAGTCGGCCAGTCCCTTTCATGCCCTATTTATAGGCGGGCTTGCCTCCTCACTTTTCATCTTGTAGTCTTGATTGTATCTCTCGTTGATGAGACGTTTTATGTCTCTTGCTCGGGGTTGTTTCATTGCAGTATATTCAGTATAGTTACTTCATATTTCTCTCTCTCTCTCTCTCTCTCTCTCTCTCTCTCTTGTACTCTCTCTCAGCACACTCTAGTGCTTGTATGCTTCCGCTATGTGCAGTCTTTCATTGTATCATCGCTCTAGGTTTAGAGTGACTCTGCTACCCGAGTTTCTCCTTAGTTTTCGGCACCTTCATCTTTGCGTTTTTCTTCTCAGCTCTGTTGCTACTTGGCTGGCCTCTTCTTGGCGCTTCTCCACTGCAGCTTGTGGTCATCCATCATCGGATTTGACCCTTGAAACCCCCTGTACACCTGTTGGCTACTTTGTATCGCAACACTTCTCGTGCTGTGTTTTTTTCCTCTACAGGTGTTTCTTGTAGTTGTTGGTGTTCTGATTTAAGGATTGGTGGCATCCGGTACTTGTGGTGGACACTTCTTCCGAGTTTGTGGGTTGTTCTTCTAAGATTGAGCCCGAGCTTTTGTGATGGCTGCCCCGACTACTCTTCATATGTTCTCTGAGTCTGCAAAGTTGTATGGCTCCAATTACACTTTGTGGAAGGTGAAGGTGAAATCAACCTTGTGTGGAGTGGATCTCTGGGATTGGCTTGTTACAACTGCCAATGCCACCCCTCCCACCCTTGCTACCGTTGGTGTGACTCAGACATAGATTGATATTTGGAAGGCAAATGATCGTCGTGTTTTCTCGTTTTTTTTGTTGAATTGTCAAGATTCTATTCGTGTGTACAGCAAATGTTGCACATGAAGTTTGAAAGGCATTTGCAAATCTTTATGAGATTAAGTCTCCGGGTTGGATTTTGGTTTTGGAAAAGCAGCTTATGAATTTGTCAGTTTTTGCCTTTCCATCTTTATCTACTTTCATCTCAAAGATGAAAGATCTCCGGGATGAGCTTGTTGTTAGTGGCAAGGATATCTCTACAGAGGGTATGGCTATTCGGCTTCTCTCCAAGCTTCCAGAGAGATTTGATGCTTACTTTCAGTCTCTTGTTTTTTCTCCTCGTCTTGTTCCAGTTACTTGGGAGGAAGTTCTCCCCTCCATCATGCAGATTGAGTCTCGCTTTGAGGAGCGGACTGGCACCTCTGGTGGTTCTGATGGAGCTTTGGTTGCACAGATACAGGGAAGAATCGACAGAAGAAAGGGAAGCGGGGTTCTGACAAGATCTCCAAGGATAACGACAAGGATAAAGACCCTTAAGGATAAAGACAAAGACAAAAACAAATCTTCTAAAAATAAGGACATTGAGTGTCACTACTGTGGCAAGAAGGGTCATAAATCGCCTTAATGTCACAAGAAGAAGCGGGATGAAGAAGCAAAGGACTCTACCTCTACAACGGTGTCCCAGACCAAGAAGGATGGTGTTATTCTTCTATTAGCAGGTACTCGTCGTGTACTTGCTCTTGTGACTTCTTAGTCGCGGTCTTGGATTGTGGATAGCGGTGCTAATGCTCACATGACACCTTATCAGGATTGGTTCGAGGACTTTATTGCCAGGACAGGTGATATCACTTTGGGTGATTCTTCTTTCGTGCCAGTTCATGGACATGGCACCATCCCCATCTTCCGCTTCTCTGAGGACAAGAGATACTTCTCTGACGTTCTGTACATTCCAGATTTGGCATTAACCTTTTGTCAGTGAGTGCTCTTATAGCTCAGGGTGCGGAGGTGATCTTCTCTCATTATGAGATTACTATTCGTGATAAGGAGACTGGTAGCATCTTGGCTCAGGGAGTCCAGGATAGTGGCTTGTACAAGTTGACCGCTTTGCTTTCTACTGGTTCTTCTTCAGCTCTTTGGCATGCTCGGTTTGGCCATTTGAGCTATCAGCTTCTACAACGAGCTTCAAAGGATGGGTTGGTTGAGGGTTTACCGACCATCAAGGCTCCATCTTCTGTTTGTTCCCCTTGTTTACAAGGGAAGCAATACCAAGCCATCTTTCCAAAGGAGGCGATGCATAGATCTTCGACATCACTTGCTCTTATTCATGCAAGACTTATGTGGTCCTATGAGTACCGCGTCTTTGAGTAAGGCGTTGTACATGCTCGTGATGGTGGATGACTTCTTCAGATATACTTGGGTCTTCTTTTTAAGTCCAAGGATGAGGCCTTTCACCACTTTTGTGATTGGAGGGTTGAGGTGGAAAAAGAGACCGGTTCTTCAGTCAGGGTTCTTAGGACCGACAGAGGGGGTGAGTTTACGTTCCAAGAGTTTAAACAATATTGTAGGGATCATGGCATTTGGAGACAGCTTACTACAACAAATACTCCGTCACAGAATGGAGTTGCAGAAAGCAAGAATAGGACCATCATGGAAATGGCCCGTGCTATGCTTGAGCACCTCGACGTTTCTGGGATGAGGCGGCTTCTACTGCTGTCTATCTTCAAAACAGGTCTCCTACTGCTGCTCTTCCAGATAAAACTCCATATGAGACTTTCCATGGTGAGAAGCCCTCTGTTGTTCATTTGCGGGTATTTGGTTGTTCGACGTATGCACATGTGCCTAAGGAGCATCGCTCCAAGTTGGACTCGAAGTCTCAGCGCATGACTTTTCTCAGATATAGTTCTGTGTCCAAGGCATATCGTCTATATGATCAGTAGGCCGGCAAAGTTGTTGTGAGCTGTGATGTGGTGTTCGCTGAGACTCGTGCATCTTCTGAGGGGGGTGGTGAGCTTCTTCTTCCTCCACCTTCTCCTTCTCCTCCTCCTCCCCCCGCCTCTGTTACACCTCCAATTGTGGATTCTCAGTCACATGATGATGATGACTTTGCTCCTCCTTTAGCGAGTTTGAGGAGATCTGTGCTTGGATGGTGTTTTCAGACAGTTCGTGATTTTGGGTTACGAGAGCTTCCTCTTGCTCCTCTCTTGGTTCTCTCAGGCATTCGAGAGTTTCAGGGAAACAAATTCATGAGGGCAACACTTTTGTTAACTATCCTCTCGGATAGTGGAGGAGACGCAGTTGACACTATAGGCCACGCGTTTGGCTATTTTCCTTCCTCCGCAATTGGCTAGCCATGGAGGGGCCTATCCTCCTTGGGTTTTTTTTTTGTACTCTTTCAGAGGTTTTGTGTTTGTAATTCAGCCTACTGGCAGGTTTTCATATAACTAATAGAAGGATCTTTTTGCTGGATAAAATAAAAAACCAAAAGAATCATCTCTCTTTCTTTGAAATTCATATATCGGCAATGTCTTCTAGTTGTTCACTGATATTGTTCGTTAACTTGAATCATCTAACCTCAAAACTTGAAGAATAATGTCTTGCATTTCTTGAACTAATTGATCTGCTAATGCCACTTTGTGTTGAAGAACAAAGTTTGATGATACAAGTGGTGTATGACCATAAGTTGCTTGAAAAGGAGTCATACCAATTGCTGTATGGTAAGAACTGGTATAAGCAAATTCCACCAACAGTAGGTAATCTTCCCAAGATGCTAAGCGAGACATGAAATCCCTGAGCATTTGTTCAAGAGTTTGATTAACTCTTTCAGTTTGTCATCAAGTGGATGATATGTTGAAGTAAATAGTAAATTTATACGAGGTGACTTGAAAAGTGAACTCCAAAAATGTCACGTGAGCTTATATTCTTGATATGAAATAATGGACTTTGGCAATCCATGTTGAAAATATACTAAAGAAATAAGAAAGCAATATTTGGAGCTTGAGCTGTCTTCTTGCATGGTATAAAATGTGCCATCTTGGACTATCTGATACTACTACCATTATTGTGTATTATCTTTCGAAGGTAAAGAAGTAATGAAATCCATACTGATACTTTTCCATTGGTCATTTGTGAATGAGTGCGTAGAGTGGAAGCAAATAAGCACACTAGTGTGTTGAGCAGAGAGTGCAAGAGAGAGAGAGAGAGAGAGAGAGAGAGAGAGAGAGAGAGAGAGAAACGAAATGATATATTAACGTCTTCAGAAGGCCAAAATGACCTATGAGACCAAAAAGGTTACAACAATTGGTGGATCTGATACAATGTCTGTGTAAGGAAAGCTAAAAACAACTAAACAACTAACTAAAACTGAAACAACACTGAGGAAAAGTACGGTACTAGGAGCTCCTAATGGATAACATCTGGGAGGAAAACTCCAGCAACAAAGGTAAGCATCATACACATCACTATCCAAAGATGTCTCTCATCGGTCGATGGCGGATATCCTCAATGTCCTCCATGGTGAGTACTCTGACTGGACGTCTCCCATGCCGTGCTAGTATGGTCCTGATCCTCTGTTGTAGTCTCCGCCGGTGTCGAGATGGGCCTCTCATCTTGGGGCGCCTGGACCGCCCCAGCTCTATAGCCCGATCAATCAGTGTACCTCTGGTGCGGCTGTACTCTGGGGCTAGTTGCAATGCTTGCTGGCCTGACTGCTCAATCTCTGGTCGAAAGAAGTCTGTAATCTGCCTCTGTAGGTGTCTCTCCCTCTTTGATCCCCTCCCTCTCAGGAGACCCTCTCTATGTCTACGCAGCTCCAGCAAGTACAATCCGAGGCATCTCTGATCCTAGTATCTGATGACTCTAGAAAGTGGTCCGAAGCCCTCTCTGAACAGGCAGTGAAAACGGCCTCGTATCTCATAATATACTGGACAGTGACATATGTAATGTAACTCTGTCTCTGGCTCCATCTGGCACAGCTGACAAATCCTGGCCTCAGCTGGTACTCCTCTGAATCTGCCAGTCTCAATCTCTAGCTGGTGTGAGGATGTGCGCATCTGACCAATAGCACACCGTACCCCATGAGAAAGATGAGTATCCATGTAGCTGGGTCTAATCACAAACCCATCCTCCATGAGCTGGAGAAGATGATCTCTATAGAAAGCCATCTTCGTACCAAGCTCGTGTGTCGGCTGTATCAATGTCCTCCTAGTGTCCAGCTGAGTCAAGTCCTGCTTGATAAGTCTGGTAATCTCTGCCCATGTGAGAGAGAGGGAGGGTGCATCTAGGGAGTACTGAAATGGAGGTAGCCTGTCCATACTAAAGCCATGCAGCTGGAACCAAGCTGTCATCTGTGCATACCAACATGATCCGTCTCCCTGTGATGCCAACTGTCGTGAAGACTCCAGGGCTAAGCGAGCATATCTGTCTCTAGGGAGAGCCCAAGTGCTATGTATAAAGGAGACTGATCGAGTGAGTGCCTCTACTACCAATGGGGGGGCAGCCATGTCTGCACGGATAATATCATGTGGTACGGAGGCCTTGGCCCTAATCATCCGGGAAATCATAGAAACCAAGGACCTCTCCATACGTCTCCATCCATCAGTGCTACCAGCTCGGCTGTGGTGATCCACTGAGGGTCCCCATATCTCCACTCCATACAGCATGGCTGAAGTGACCAAAGTGTCAAAGAGCCAGAGCTTTGTTCGAGGTTCCTGAAACTGAACCTGCGAACACATCCTCTCTAGTCTCCCCAATGCTGCATAAGCTCTGGTCAATCTGGTCTCCGCTGCTCTCCTCAAGGAAAATAGTGGGCCACTAAAAACCACACCAAGGTAAGTATATGCATCTGTATACTCCACTGTCTCCTGACCATATGTAAAGGTGGGTATTGACCTCCTAACCTCTGTGCTGTGGTGTTAAACACCATCACCTTGGTTTTACCAAGGTTAACAGACAATCCACTGTCCTGTGCAAACGTGTGCAATGCATCCAAATGACGCTGCATCCCCTCTGGAGAATCTGAGATCAGCACAATATCATCAGCATACAATAATAGCGGAATCCATGTCCCTGCTAGCTGTGCTCCTCTGTCCTCCTCGCGCTCTACATAGTCCGAAACCTCATCCACATACATCCCAAATAAGGTGGGAGAAAGGGGGCAGCCTTGTTTCACCCCAATAGTGGAGTGAACCATCTCAGATATACCTTGAGTAGTACGTACCTGCCCCACAACTGTCCTGTATAAAGCCATGATTCCCCAAATCAGCTCTGTGGACACTCCCATCTCCTGTAGTCTGCGCATCAGTCTGGCTCTCGGTACTGTGTCAAAAGCTTTGCGGAAATCCACAAAGCAACAATAAATCCTCCTGCCATATAATCTGCCCTCCTCAATAATAGCTCTCAGTGTCAAGATATGGTCAAGAGTGGAGAAACCTCTCCTGAACCCTGCCTGCCCTGATGCACGTATGCCCTCTCTCTCTGCCCATCTACTCAACTCCTGCTCAAGAATAGATGCATATAATCTAGCCAATGTGTGACCAATCATGATGGTACGATAATTCCCAGGAAGCATGGGATCCCCTGACTTGAAGATAGGCACAATCGTGGACATATTCCAAGTGTGAGGAAAACCCTCACACATGGCTCGGTTAAACATCATAGCAATAAGCTCTGCAAGCATATCTCTGGCATGAATAAAGTGCTCTGCTACCAAACCATCATGATCATATGCTCTCCCAGTCCTCATCCTGTCAATAGCTTTCCTTTTTTTTTTTCCCCCCTGAAAAACGATCCTTCTATTAGTTAATGAGAAAACGCCATAAGGCTACAAAGCTCACCTCACAAGGAGGGATAAAAAAACACACAGTGAACACCTGAGCTCCACCCCCGTGGCTGGCCGCTCTCTGGGGGGGGCTACCTAGTAGTACATGTGGGAGGTGAGAAAAGCCAAACTGGAGGCCTATAGTGCCAAGTGACATCCTCGCCCCTGGCGATGAGGAAACGGCCAGGCTGCCAAGTGCGGAGGAAAGCCTTGCGGTGACCTCTCATGCGATCCGAGTCGCCCTGAAGTTTCCCCCAGTGTCTACTCAAGGTGTGAATGATGTCCACCCAGAGGGCCTGTATGACCTCCGCCGGTGGAGTCGCCTGGCGGTCAATGGCCTCCCTGCATCGGGCTCTCCATATGTGCCAAGCCGTCATGCTGCTGATCATCTCCCATCTGTGCCCGACCCCCTCCTGAGGGACTGCCGAAGAGAAGTCTGGCGTCGGAACCACCGCCATCGCCCTGTTAGAGACCTGGATGGTCGCACTGCCAGGGACGTCCTCATATCCAAGGGCCGGGCCGCTGTCCGTGGCCCAAGCCACCGCACCCCGCGTCACCAGCATCTCACCTGGCGAGCCTGCAAAAACCATCCTGAGAGCGCGCTGCCAGACCTGCTGTGCCTGTGGGCAATCCCATAAGCAGTGCCGCTGCGACTCCTGTGCATGGCCGCACCGAGGGCAGGACGCTGGGTGTCTGCCAAGAGCTAGCCAGGCCCCCACAGCCAGTGCTCTATGCGCTGTGAGCCAGAGAAAAAGCGTCACCTTCCGGGGCCGGAAGCTGGCCCAAAGGCGCTGCCAGAAGTCCCTAAGAAAGGCAGGGGAGAGCCCCTGTCGCCGCCAATGCTTGGCCACCGCCGGGGTGCTCGCTATCCTGTGCCTCTGAATCCGCCGCCTCAGCCTCGCTGTGTACTGAAAAAGGGGGATGCCTGGGCTGGTAGGGGCCGAGTAGGGATCTCGCCAAAACCACTCACCTGGATCCCACTGAAGGTGAATAAGAGGCCTGCTGTCCCAAGCCCATAATCTCCAAGAACAGTCCTCCCCTATCGAGGCCGGTGAGGGGTCTACATGCCACTGTCTCTGATGAAAGCCGACCACCCGCACCCTCTGAAAAATACAACCCTGGAGCTCATCCAAATCTAGTCGTGTCCTCTGAAGCTGACCACCCTCTCCCACCTCGAAAGTGAGTGGGGCGACTCTCTCCGCTGTGCCGCAGACCGCTAGAAGGATCTCATGCCGAGTAAAGACGCCCATCCACTGTGGAGGTGGAGGGTCCTGTACTGGGGTCCGCCACTCCCGGGGGATGGCCGCCTCAATGTCCTGTCTCATCAACTCTCTGCCCCTCATCCCACTGAGTCTCCTCTCCTGAGCCTCTAGAGGCAGCTGCTGAAAACATATCCAGTCGTCTAGGGACTGGGCTGGGCCGGAACTCAACGGGCCCCACGACACGTGAGACCGCGATCCAACCATATGGCCACTGGGAAGTCGGATCAAGGGGTTCCAGATCAATGGTTGCCTCAGGCACTCCTCATCGGTGCCCGGGGGAGTCTGGAAGAGTGATGGCCTCAGATGCGCCCAGGCCCTCAGAAGGCTAGCTGCAAAACGCTCCTCGAAGCCAAGGCTCACTCCTCTGGATCGCTGCTCTGTAAAGATCCACCTGATGCTGGGGGTCTAGGGGCCGCTAAGAGAAGGAGTGCGGCTGAGCATCCTGGAAACAAGAAACTCCTTCCACGGCTCAGCGCCTGGTAGGAGGCCACGAACCACCAACTTGCCAAGCAAGGCTCGGCTTTGGCAAATAGGATCAACAATGCCCAGGCCGCCTCTCTCCCTCGGCCGAGTGATCATAGCCCATGCCACCTTGGCCCTGGTGGGCCGCCTGTCGCCACCGGACCAAAGAAAGTTCCTGATGAGCCTCTGCACCTGGCCAATGCACGCCCGAGAGAAGGCCCAGCAAGAAGTGATGTACCACATGGTAGCAAGTAGAACCTGGTTGGCCACAACTACTCGGCCAGCCAGAGATAAACGAGCGGTACTCCAATACAGAAGCTTCTTCCGAATGCTCAGAAGAAGGGGGGCTATCTGCTGCTCCGGAGATATGTCAATGCCCACATAGCATCCCAAATAGCGCACTGTAGTGCCGGGGGGCAGCCACTGAAAACCATCAACTGGCCTCCAAGTCGGGGGGGGCATAGAACTGACCCACAACCCACACGACTTGTGCCAGTTGATCAAAGTGCCCGAAGCTCTGCAAAACCTGTCCATGGCTGAGGCGAAGCGGCGGAGGTTCTCCTCTCCTCCCTGAAGATAGACAGCAGTGTCATCCGCAAACTCCGAGTCTAGGAGCTCCTCCGAGGTGCAGATGGGGAGCTGGAGGCCCCGCAAACCTGTATCCTGTGCCGTCAAAAAAGTGCTCATGGCCTCCGCCACAAAAAGAAAAAGAAAGGGCGCCAAGGGGCACCCCTGCCGCACCGAGCGCGAGAGCTGGAACCTCTCTCCGCGCACGCCCTGTATCAGCACCTGGCTATGAGCCGATGTGTAGAGTGCAGAGACCCCACGGATCCACTGAGGGGGGAAGCCCATCCTCTCCATAGTGCCTTCCAAGAAGGCCCAGTCCACCCGATCATATGCCTTCTCGAAGTCGAGAAGGAGCACTGCCAGATCCTCCTGCCGAAATCTAGCCAAAGCCGTAGCCTCCCAGAAAGAGAAGATGTTATCCAGGATGCTCCTATCCTGGATGAAGCCTGTCTGCGTGGAGTGGATGATGTCCGGAAGGTGAGGCTGAAGCCGCCTGCTGATCGCCTTAGCTAGGACCTTGTAGGCCGTGCCTAGCAAGGTGATCGGTCTCCACTGTCTAATCTCCAGTCTGTCTCCTCCCTCTTTGGGGATCAAGTGAATCAACCCCTCTGCCATGCTGTCCGGCATGACTCCCGACTCCATAATCTCCTGGAATGCCAATCTGAAACCCCTATGTAAGAGACCCCAGTACCTTTGGAAGAAAGCCACTGAGAGACCGTCCTCTCCTGGGCATTTGCCCCGAGGAAGTGCCTGAAGAGCCTCCTCCAGTTCCGTATCCGAGAAGGGGGAGAGAAGGGAGTGCTGCAAATGGGCCGGCACAACCGATCTCGTGAAGCTCCAGACTGCCTCCCGAGCCTCTCTCACCCTGTCATCTGTTGGCTCAGCAGAGAGCAGATCCTTGTAAAAATCTGTGGCTATCGCCCGAACCCTGGGGGGATCCACCACAACCTGGCCATCAGCCTGCCGAAGACGCCTGAGACCCTCTCGTCTGAAGCGAGGCCCTGTCGCCTCAAAGAAATCTCGAGTCACTCTGTCTCCAGCCTGTGTCCAAAAAGAAGCCCGAGCATGGAATCGGAACTCCACCCTCCTCTCCTCGATGGATCTGATCTCTGTGCGAGCTGACTCCATCTGCTCTGAGATCCAAGGGCTCGTAGGGTCCCTCTCCTGGAGTCTCTGAAGGGACGCTAGACTCCTCCGCAGGCTCCTCTCCTGCTCTCTGAAGGCCTCCAGACGGTCCAGGGCAGCCTGTCTGAGCATCCGACTAATCTCCTGCAAGCCCCTGGCAAGATCGCTGGCTGCCGATCCTCTCCTGAACTGCAGCTCCTGCCAGACGTGCTCAACTCTGGTCGCAATCTCGGGCTCCTCTATGAGACAATCTGGAATCCGGACGCTCTGGCCTCGCTCTCCTCTCGTAGGGTCCTCGATCTGGAGAAGCACTGGAAAGTGGTCTGAAAACGAGGAGCCTGCAAGTATGCCCACAGTGCCACCTCTATCACAAGCCCACTCATCAATGTAAAACCTGTCGATGCGGGAAAGGTTAACTCCTGTGGCCCGTCTATCCGAGCGCGAGAAAGATAAACTCCCCTGCAACCTGCCAAACTCCGGGAGAGTCCACGGATCCTGGCCTCTCACCTGTAGCACTAGTTCCTCCCAGGCAGCGAGCTCCGGCCCATGAATGGTCTCCTGGCTGCCCCCCATCCTGTCCTCTGCATCCTCCAGCATGTTGCAATCCCCCCCCTAGGCACCAGTGGTCTGCCAAGGGGAGGGACTGCCTAATGGTGCTCCAGATTTCGGCTCTCCCGGTCGCCCCATTAGGGGCGTAGAAGTTGAGGAAGCCAATGCGGTCTTCCCCAACCCGAAGGATGATCTACTGCGCTCGACCCTGGACCAGAGTGCCAGAATCCACAACCTCGGATAGAAGCTGCTCGCTGACTGAGATGCATACTCCACCCTGGTTCCCCTGGGAGCCATATGCCGGTGACCAAAAAGTGTGACTCCTGCCTGGCAAGATCTTCCCGCAGGTGCGGGTACGCTCGGCAGAAAGGTGGTGCTCCTGGATGAAAAGTATATCTATGGGTCCTCCAACGAGAGCCCTCTGGATCTCCTGGCGAAGTCTGCCCCGACCAATGTAGCAGCGATGTCCACCGAGACCCTGGATGTTCCATGAGAGGATCCTCATGGATGAGCTATGGCAAGTGAAGCAGCCGCCACTGGCTCACCCCTCTCAGCCGGCCCGGATGATCTGCCCTCCACTCTGTGAGTCTCGGGCGCCGGCTTGGAGGGAGAATAGTCGCTGTCTGTCCGGGTGCGGAGTCTCTCCAAAAAGAGGGTGACCTGTCTCTGTGTCCAGCCCCACTCCGCCTTCGCCCTGTCCAGGGCATAGGCGTGAGACCAATCCTCTGCATATATGTATCTAAAGGTAGGCTGCACCCTCGGGGCGGCATGGAGGAGAATCAGTAGCACCGCCTCAACTGAGGTGTGGACCGGATCCGCCCGCCAATCTCCTATACCAAACAAGCTCATGCAGGCTGAGTGTAATCGGGTCTGCAATAGGTCCGTGAGCCCCAAGTCACTGAAGTGGTGAGAAAACTCCAGTATCTGATCACGCAAAACTTCCTCTACAGAGTTGCAATCCCATGCTGTGTCTGGGGCAACACTGAGAGGAAAGGAGAAGGCCACCATGCTGCTCACCACTGAAGGAGAACGAGAGGGATGGCACACCACGCAAACTCGCAAGGGCGCGACCAGTGTCTCGAACGGGCCAGCATCCAGCTGGAGGCACCTGAAAAAACCGTAATCCACTGGGAGCCCCATCACTCGCGGGGCCCCCCCAGGGGAGGCTGGAGAGAACTCTGTGGCGGGCGAAGCTAGGATCGCCATCTCCACCGGCCCGGAGTGGCGGTGGAGATGCCGCTGGACTGAACTCTGGCCTACCCAGCTGCGTTGCCCTGGGGCAGTGGGTGGTCTGGCGAAGTATCCTGGAGAGGCCGAGGGAGGGATGGGGGCTCGCGGAGAGGAGGGGGGAGAGCGAGGAGAGGATGGAGAGGCATCTGCCAGAGGATAGGTGTCAGGGGGGGCCGCCGGGGGAGGCGGGAGGGGGGGGCTGGGGGGGAGAGGGGGGGTGGAAGGAGTGCTCTCCGGGTGAGGGGAAGAGGAGCCGGGGGTCGCAGAGTGCGGCCCGGGATCCTCAGGAATCTGCTCCATGGAGCGGGCGGGGCCCCCCGCGGGGGAGGCGGGAGCGGGGTCTCCACGTGGGAGGCTCCACCGACGGCCTCAACGGGCACTGAGTCTGAATCCTCGTCCATCGGGGTGGGACCTGCTGGCCGCCTATCCCTGACTGGAGCATAAGTGCGGGTAGGTGCCTGGACGCCAGCCGGAGTCGCCTGTCCGCCAACCTGTGCTGCCTGCTGGCGTCTGCGACGGTCCCTGCGGGCCGGGCGTTTCCGCCGGTGAACCTCCTGCCATCCGCCAGCCTCCTGGGTCTGCGCGGCATCCTCCGCCGGGGCCTGCTCGTCAGATGATGGCGCCTGCTGAGGCAAGCCAGGGATGTCCGGTCTCTGAGGTGGATGGCCACCCCTCGGGTCTCCTGCAGGGGGTCCAGAGGCGGCATAGCGTGAAGGATGAACCCCCTTGCGGGGACAGGCGGTGCGAGATGGCCCATCTCCCGACAGGTGTAGCACTGGCCGGGGAGGCCCGAATACTCCACGCGCTGTATCAGATGTCCTCCAGAAAGACAAGGGAGGAGGATCGTCTTCGGGAGGGACTCCGGTGACGGAACCACAACACGAATGGCCGGGAGTCCTGCTGCCCGAGCTATCACTGAAGCCGCTGTCTGAGGCGTCTCCACCACCTGCCCGAACGCCTTGCCAATGGATGACAAGAGGGGCAAGTACTCCCTACGGAGTCCAGGAAAGCAGATAGTGACGGGAAAACCTGTCGCGCCTGCTAGCGGGTCAGAAGCGGGGTCGAAACCGTGAGTCCATCGCGCCAGGAACGCCCGGGATGAGCGGAGGGCAATGGGGCTCCGAGCCAGCACCATCTGAGCTGCCTGGGGGGACTCGAAATCCACCTGGTAGTAGCCACGTCCCAAAAAATCTACGCTGACGATCTTGGCAGGCACGCCAACAAGGCTGCCTTGCAGAAGGTCGCGAAGCTCTCTCCGCATCGGACGGCTACCCACTATCTTGTAGACCAAGGAGGAGGCCTCAAGAGCGGATACTGTGGAAACAAACAACTGATGATCTTCAGCTGTGAACTCCAGACGGAGACCGGAATCGGCAGGGGTAGTCGGAGCGGCTTCCATGGAGTCCTCCAGAGGGAAAAGGCCAGAAACCGGGGTCACCAACGGGAGGGACACAGCCCTGCGAGGAAAAGGAGAGGCGGAAGGTTACAGGATAGCGGGGGCGGGGCGGGGGGGGGGGGGGGAGGGGGGAGCTGAGGCGGGGGAGCTAGCGGTGGGGGGAGGGGCGAGACGGAAGGGGAGGAGAGGGAGAAGGCGGGGGGGAAGAGCCGCGCAGCGGAGGAGAAGGCGGAGGGGGTAGAGATGGCGGGGGGGAGAAGCGAGGCGGAGGAGAAGGAGGCTTGGGGGGAAGAGAGGCGGGGGAAAAGATGGCGGGGGAAGGAAGCGAGGAAGAAGGCGGGGGGGGGGGGGGGGGGAACGTGGAAGGAGGCGGAGGAGGAGAAGGCGGGGGGGGGGAAAGAAGGCGGGGGAGGATGCGAAGAAGGAGGCGGGGGGGGATGCGAGGAAGAAGGCGAGTGAGCGATGGCGGGGGAGGATGCGAGGCAGAAGGCGGGGGAGAGATGGCGAGGAAGGGTGCGAGGAAGGAGGCGGGGGAGAGGACGGAGGAGAAGGCGGGGGGGAGAGGGGGGCGCGACGGCGAGAAGCAGCGGGAGGGGGAGAGGCGGAGCTCGCAGGCGCAGATCACGAGTGCTAGCAATCCTTCTTTCGTGGTTGGTTTAGTCTGCCAACAGTTTTAATCTTGTGTCGTACTGATCTTGGGTTTGCATCATAAGAAAAGTCACCAAATCTCTATTTTGCAACCTTTTCCAACACATGTTTGAAATCCTCTTTGGTAGCATAAAGATCCTTCATCAAAGTGAAGTCCATATAGTAACCCAAAGAAACCGCATGGCTCAAGGGTCTCCGAGATAATGCATATGCTTCCTTGTTGTCGTTGACATTCATAAGCCGTAGCATGGCCTTCTTGGTTCTGTCAATAGCTTTCCTTACCATCTCAGCAGTAAAGAAAGCACATGTCTCTGGGCATGGCTCCGATGGGTCTGGCAGGGGCGGCTGTCCTGGTGCTGTGTACAGGGATGCTGCATACTCACCCCAAATCTCTGTGGAGGTAATGGCTGGTGATGGTGAATGCTCATGGAATAGTCTCCCTGCCTCGCCTGAGTCCTGACTCATAAATAACTGGTACAAATCCCTCTCTAACTGAGCAAGATAAGCCCTCTTCTTCCGTCGCACTAGGTGCCGGAAGGTAATCCGTGACTGTCTGTGAGTGGTAACACCCATGAGCACCTCTCTCTGTAATCTGATCCTCATCTCTCTGCACTCCTCATCATACCAACTGTTCTGGGGCATGTTCCCAGATCGTCTCCGTGTAGGTTGACTATGGGGATATGCCTCTGATGCTGCAGCATGAAGCATCTCTATCAATATCTGAGTGAGCTCATCTAATGGCCGTCCCGGCTCCTCGGCACATAAGCGTCTGCATATCTCATCCGTGTACACGGTGTCAGTCTCCCTCGTAAAGGTATAACGAGTGTGTGTGGAGACCTGTCCCAATGGAGCGGTGCTGAACTGAAATGTGAGAGTGAAGGACAAGATAGCATGATCCACTGCTATTCCAACCGGCCTAGTGCCTGCCATAAAATCCTGAAAAGAGGGAATGAGACTGGGCTGAGCCATAACATAGTCCACTGTACTAGCACCATGCCGATGTGGAAAGCTAGTGAAACCGCCTGATGTCGGGAATCTCTGTAGGCCATTCAGGATTGCCAATCCATGTGCAGTCCCCATGTCTAGCAAATACCGCCCATACACTGTATGTTCCTCATCCTGTGAGAGTCTAGATAGGCCCATATCCCTAACATCAAGCTCCCTCAACATCTCCTCTGAGGTATCATAAAATACTGTCTGGTTATGGGCGGTCCTGGCATTGAAGTCCCCCAAGAGAATGATGTCACCATCCCTGGAGAACTCCCAAATGTCATCATCCAAAATAGAAAAGGGAGACTGCCCGCTAGGTGATGCATACACTGATGTACTAGGAGCAAAATAGCATATAGCAATGTAGAGATATTTGCCCGTCTCTGCCCTCAGTCTAACCCACATGTACCTAGCCTGCTCATCTCTGCGGACTATATGTATCTGTGGCTGTAGCTCCTCTCTAAACAATACTGCCACTCCTCCTGAGCCCCGTCCTCTATGCTTTGAACGAGTCTCCTGTCTACAAGCTGTCTCCCATCGGTATCCACTAACATGTGGCATGGACTCTCCAGGAGCCTGATGCGTCTCATAGTAGAAGATGATGTCCCTCCCAGTGAAACTATCCTCAAAAGCCCCTACATCAAGGCGTAGAGATCCATTACAATTCCAAGTAGCAACTTTGAGTGTAGTCCCATAGGTCTCGCGCCGTCATGAAGAGCGCCTCTCCATAATCACCACTCTACCATCTGTATAGAAGGCCACTTTCCCTTTCTCTCGGGCTGCCCTTATCTCGGGCATAACTTCTTTCATGTGGGCAAGTTGCGAGAGTGTGAGGTCATCTCCAAGAAATATTCCCGTCTTCTTGAGTGTAGGACGTCTCTTCAAGAAGTCCTTCTTCGCTTCCATGGAGGGGAAACGAACGATAAATGCTCTCTCCTTAGAATATTCGCCACTACCTTCTCTCTTCTTTCCCACTCTCCATGCCTTTGTGTGCGTGGCTTCAATGCCCATCATAGAGAAGAGCTCCTTGGTTTCCCCTTCCGCATCATCACGGTCTTTTAGACCGGACACTCTTACATGTAAGGCCCGGGTCTTCCTCCTTTGCTCCTCTTCAAGGGTCATGTTGATGATGGTGGGAGTGGGGATGGGTGGCGATTCTTTACCTTTCCCTTTCTTGGCGACCTCGATCCATTTCTCGGCCTCGTCCATCTTCTTTTGTGTCTTTGTGATCACCTCCACCCATGAAGATGTCTTCTCTTTATGTTGCTCCTCCTCCTCTCGAATGATCCTCATTTGTTCCTTGATGGTATTCAGCTCTTCAATAAAGGAGGGCTGAAATTCTCCATCCTCAAGCTTGCTTTTTGAAGTGGCTTCCAACTCCTTTTTGAGGGCTGAGATTTCAGCCGCTTGACTTTTAGCATGCAGTTTGGCCTCCACTAGTTCCTCCTTTAAGGCTGAAATCTCAGCCTCTTGCTTGGATGTTCTCAACTCGAGCTCTTGGATTTTGTCAAATCCCTTCTCGAGTTTGGAGAGGCGGTTTATGATTGCGGTAATGGAAGAGTCGACCATCTTCTTGTTTTCTTTGATAATTGTGCCGAGCTTGTCCTCCACTTTCACGAGCTCCTCTTTAAACCCGGTCTTGGCCATGACTTTTTGCAAAACTTCCCACAGCCAATGGATTGGAAATTAATCCATGACACAAGCGCGAAACAGCAGTAGGGAGAGAGAGGGGGGGGGTCAAGCCATGTAGGGGAAAGAGAGAAGAGAGAAGAGATTCAACAGAGAAGGAGTTATGTTGCTGCCTTGGGGGCCTGAGGAAGGGTCGGAGATGTGAGCGAACAGGCGGAGCGGAGCGGAGAGAGAGAGAGAGAGAGAGAGAGAGATGGGGGCGCAGGCAGGCAGCGGGAGGGGAGAGCGAAAAGCGAAGAGCGAAGGGGGCAGTGAGAGAGCGAGAGAGAGAGAGAGAGAGAGAGAGAGAGAGAGAGAGAGAGAGAGAGAGAGAGAGAGAGAGCAACTATGCTGAATATACTGAAGTGATATAGTCCCAAGCAAGAGACAGAAAGTGTCTCATAAGTGAGGGAGCAAAAGAAAGACTAGGCAAGATGGAAAAGTGAGAGGCCAGCCCACCTATTTATAGGTAAGAGGGGTTGGCCGACTGGACATGATAAACTGGCTGACTATGATGTAGCTGGCCAACTGGGGAAAATACATCCAGGCTGGGAAAAATATATAAAAAGGGGTGGCCAGCCCACAATCAAGGGCCATAAAAAGGGACCAAAAGGGACACCAAATATGGGCAGAAACTGGGGATGAATGTGCTAACAATTCGGTACAGGAAGTGGTTGAAGACCAACTGGAGCTTGTCTAGTGTCTTTTATTTGTTGAAAAGAAAAACATGCTAGAACAAACATAATACCACTTGAGCTATCACCTCATTAGCTTGATATGTTAACCTTCACCAAGTACAATGCTTTTATAGACGTGCAGTCTTACCTTTTGACCCAAAGAAATCACACACACACTTTTTTTTTTCGTGAAACCACTGTCTCATTCGAAGGAAAAATGTACATTCATAGATGTCCCAGAGTGGGGCAGCTACTACTTAGTTCGGAAACAGTGGGAAAACACTTCTAGTTTGCTGAAAGGAAAGGTCTTCATGAGAATCTCTGAGGGATTGTAAAAGGGCTCATTGGAAGTAAGTAAAAAGCTGAAACGAATCTCTAGTGAAAAGCAGCTGATTCCGAGCATGGTAGATAGTCCACAATGCCCAAAATCTAGTCCAGTCAAGGAAGTCTGAATAAGCTGGTAGTGGAGGAGAAAGACAACCAAAAAGCCAAAACATTCACTTGAAATGCCTCCCAAGAAAACGAGCGTGGAGGTGTCCGGATAGGTTATCAAGAAAACCCCGAGAGAGCAAGCAATACCAAAGAAGGTGAGTCATTGTCTCTCTAGGATGGGAGCACCGCCTACAAGATGCAGTCGCAATGTTTCTTTGCGAAAGAGTTCCCACTAGGAATACCCCAACCACACATCTCCATAGAGACAGTTGTTGCTTGAGGGGCAATCTGCTCCTCCAAATTCTTTTCAATGCAGCTTTCTACCAAGCAAGAGATTTCAACATATGCCCAAGGCGATTTGCATGGTTCTCAATCCATGGGAGCTGTAAGCGCAACTTGTAAGGCTTGGTCGGAGACAATTGGTAAAAAGACACATGAGTATATCCTGAAAGGTGCCTATCAAAACTTCAATCTCGGAGTCTCCCTGCCTCCTCTAACATTGGGACTGGCTGAAAAGGTTGGATCATTTCCGAAATGACTGTCAAGATTGGCCTGTGATCCATCCCCAAATTACATTGCCTGACGGCTTGTGGAAAAGCGAAAACATTACGATTTATATCCATGATATCAGATATGTGACGAATCCCCAATGTAGATAGATTGTAGGCCTTTCTTGGATGAGACAAAGCAAGTGGTCGATCAAATACCCTTCTCCATGAATACTCTGCAGCAACATTGAGTTACCTTGATTCGGAGGCCTACTGGACCATTGTAGATGGCATAGGATAGCTTGCCAATCTTGAATAAGAGTAGTCACATATGGAGAGCCCAGAATACGGCTAGTGAAATGCCCAAAGACTATATCATCTTAATTGATAATCCAATGTCTATATGCATCTGTACGCATGTTAATACACATAGTTCCCAACATACGTGCCCATGGCTTCACCTGCTCTATAAAATCAGGTAGAAGAGTGGCCCTCCTTGCCAGTATATGATAATTAAGGACATTGAGCCCTCCATGTATTTTGGGCGAACATACGTGCCCATGGCTTCACTTGCTTTATAAAATCAGGTAGAATAGTGGCCTTCCTTTTTTTTCTCCCAGAAACAAGATCCTTCTATTAGTTAACAAAAAACACAGCCTCAAAAGGCTAGATACAAACTCGCCTCCATGTACGGAGCGAGGATCAAAGAGCAAAAAGGGGGGGAAGGATGTACTTCTCCTCCGACTGGCCGCTCTATGAGGAGAAGGCTATCTCATACAAGGGGTGGGGGAGGGAATAACCACATAGGTGGTCTTTAGTGCCAAGTGGGCTCACCACTTCTATCTGTGAGAAAAGGACTAGGTCACCAGAGTCTCAGGAAGGCTTCCCGACGCTTCCACATACGGTCAGAACCACCTTGAAGCTTTCCCCACTGGCATGAATGATGTCGAGCTAGATGCTCCTGATGGACTCCGCAGGTGGAGTGTGGGTGCCTTCGTTGCATTGAGCTCTCCTAATGTGCCATGTGGCAATGCTGCTACAAATCTCCCATTTTTGACTCGAACGAAGAACCCAGTGACCAATAGATGGGGCTCGGAGTGGCACTGTAGAGATGCGAAGGTGAGAGACCGGAAGGGCTAGCCCTTCACCTTCCTCCTCATAAGCCATGACAACCTTGGCCTTAGTGGCCCCAGCGATAGTGCCCCATGTAATAGTACGCGAAGAGGCCCTTTCCAGAGTGAAGATGCAGAGAATCCGCTACCAAACCTATTGAGACTTCGGACAATCCCAAAGACAATGTTGCTGAGACTCTTGTGGATGGCCACATCTCGGACATGCTGCGTTTCTACCTCCAATGGCCAACCATGTGCCAACAGCCAAACTCTTATGTGCTAGCAACCACAAAAAGAGTGTGATCTTCTGAGGTCGAAAATTGTCCCAGAGCCTCTTCTAAAAATTTGAGAGAAAGCGCGGTGAGAGGCCCTGAGACTGCCAGTGTCTTGCTGATGCTGGAGTGCCCTCGACCTTGGACATCTGAATCCTACGGCCAAGCTGTGCGGTGTATGCAAAAAACGGGGTACTTGGAGTCTCCTGCTTGTTTGCAGGACCACATGAAGTCCACCCCCCTAGGTCCCATTGGAGCTGCGTGATGGGTCGGCCCTCCCAAATCCAAAAACACTAGGCCTCCCGTTGTTGCCAGTCCACAAAAAGTTGCAGATCAACTGCTGAACCTGACCAATGCAAGCCTGTGAGAAGGCCAAGCAAGAAGTAATATACCACATGGTGGCAAGAAGAACTTGGTTTGCCACCACCACTTGGCTGGCTAAGGAAAGCCTCGCTTGACTCTAGTGTAGAAGCTTCTTCTGAATGCTCAGAAGAAGAGGGGCTAACTGTTGCTCTGGGGAGATATCGATGCCCACCTGGCATCCAAGAGAACGGACTAGAGTGCCCCTTCGGATCCACTAGAAAGACTCAACTAGATGCCAAGTCGGGACGGGCGGAGAGCCAACCCAAAATCCACACGACTTGTGTCAGTTGATCTGCGCTCTTGATGCGCGATAGAAGATCTCTATCGCCTTGGCAAATCTTTGAAGATTCTCCATGTCTCTCGATAAGTATGTTGCTGTGTCATTTGTGAACTTTGAGTCTAGCAGCTCCTCCTGTACACGGATGGGGAGACGCAATCCTTGGAGCCCAGTCTCCTGAGCTGAGAGAGAACCACTCATGGCCTTAGCAACAAATAGAAAGAGATATGGTGCAGCCCTGCCGAATCGAGCGAGAAAGGGAGAATCTGTCACCTCCGGCTCCTTGAATGAGAACTGTCAAAATGGGCAGAGGAAATGAGACAAAGTACTGAGAGCAGAAGCATTGAAATGAAAGAGAGGAGAGGGTGGTATAGACTCTACTATATACACCAGAATCCAGTACAAAATGGTGTGGGGGGATGACATGCAATATATACTAACGGGGGCAGCCAGTTGGCCAGTAGCAACTTGGCCGACAGCCCCAGAATGGGCCCACGATTGGATAACATCTAGTCGGCCAGCATAGAAGGCAGTCGGCCAAGCACAAGATCGGGTCGGCTAGCAGATCATCAGTCGGCTAGTGACAGAACAAGTCGGCTAGCAGAAACAGCCCCCCACGACCAACAAAACAAGGAAAAAACATGGACAGTGGGAAAAAATGGAGAAAGCTCCTAAACGGGCTAGCACACCCACAACAATGGCCCTCACTCCCTACCGAGTAATATGGTACAGACAAGAGATGATTGCTAACACCATCTATCAACATGCTTTACTTTGTGTATTCAGACTTTAGTTTTGTTTTTTTGTATCAGCTCAGGATCTAGACTTTTTGTGAGTACTTTGAGTGCTCAGTGGACTATGTCACTCTTGCTTGCTTTATATATTGTTTCTTGAGTTTTGAGCAATTGCCATTATTGATGATGGAATTCAGATCTTGATTCTTGATGTTGCTAGTTTATTTATTGCAATTGGTTGGGTGGGTGCCCATCGTAACTGGGTCACCCGAAATCTTTAGTTTTAACTTGTAAACATGTTTTAATGTGTAAATGATGCATGTTTAATGTTGTTTTGTAGGCAAGGCAACATTTTTTTTTTTGCATATTATGAACTTATATATAAATTTTGGGGCTTGTACCACCCCTCTTGTATGAAACGCTTTTGAAACGTCTGGGATTTGAAAGAAAAGTTCTTGAAACGCATTTCAAAAAACCCTTGGAACTATGCTTGCATTGCAATTTGGCTTGTTCTAGTTGTCTTCTATTCTCCCCCATATACCATATACCATTTGTCATAGTCTTGTATCACAGCTTGCATTCACTGTTCAAAACTGAACCAAGCAATATCTATATCCTCTTACATATGCATCACAAGGGGATGTGCAACTGAACGTACCAAATCAAGGAAATGAGCATGTGACTAGTAACTGTTGTTAATCATAAGTAGCCTTCTATCAGGTAATGACAGTCATTGTCAGCCTGCCAAAGTACAGGCCAAGCCATACCGGCAAATGATCAGAGAGGAGCAATGTGTGATCAATCCACATTTTACTTGCTTTTCAGAACACATCATGTGAGAGCGGTGAGAGGTGTTATCATGAAAGTAGGGATTTGGTCCCCCCCGCCCCTCCTTCCTCCTCCTCTCAAAAAAAAACCCCAACCCCCACCACCCACAACTCCAAAAAAAGGAAAGAAAAACAAAGCCAGGGTGCTTGAAGAGAAATTCTTCTCTTGTTATATTTAGGAATACCATTTAAGCACATCAGGTTTGATTGATACCATGGTCCAAACCTTTGACCTCTTGTTGAACGTCACTGTTATGCACGCCATATTGGTGCATGTATGCATGCGTACATAAATATTTATGGGTGAAAGGTAGGCACCAGATGTGTCAAATCACTACCTCTTTGCAAGTGACATGTGGGGCCTGAAGACAACCGTTTCTTCATTTTCTTAAAAATTAGAATGCTATGTGCTGGTCCTAGTTCTCCTGACTGCATAAGCTTGCAGGGGACAGTTTATATATATTTTTGAGTCCTCTGGAAGTATTGATGCTTCTCCTCAAAATTTAGCATTTTTTCTGTGCGTGCAATAATATTCCCCAATATGAGTGCCTCTTGGTGTCACAAAACCTTATTTTGATTCCCATAAGTATATGGCAACTAGAAAATTCCTTCATGCATGGCCTACTCATGTTAGTGTATGATCTTTCAGAACTTGGAATGTTTTGTTATTGGTTCTGCTATCACCATTGAAAATGGCATCTCTCTGGGTAAAGGTATGCTGAAGAAATGAATGCAAACTTGCAGAGTGTGTACACAATCTGGCCAAAATAATTTCAGCCTCAAACTTACATTATATTGGCAATAAATGTGTTTTTTTGGTCTTATCTTTTTCAGACAATAAGAAATACAGACTTAGAAGAGCTCTGGGAGTTGGGAACTGGCACTTTTGGCACAGTTTATTATGGCAAATGGAGAGGGACTGATGTGGCTATCAAGCGGATTAAATCAAGTTGCTTTACTGGAAGGCCCTCAGAAAGGGAACGGATGGTGTGATCTTTATGACGTTTGTTTCGTCCAGACAACTTAATGCACCTAAGTAGGAAATACGAGTGCCAGCAAAAACTTTTTTCAAACTTTCTTTATGAGTTTGCATGTTTGTGTAGATTGCAGAGTTTTGGAAAGAAGCGTACATTCTTGGGCAACTGCATCACCCAAATGTGGTAGCATTCTATGGAGTTGTTCCCGATGGACCTGGTGGAACCTTGGCAACAGTTACAGAGTACATGGTCAATGGATCTCTTAAGCAGGTCTTGCAGAAGAAAGATAGGTAACAACTGGTGATTGTCAAGAAATAGTCTCACCAGGAGATGAACTTGCACGTCCTTCATATTGTAGTCATGCCCTTTTTTTTTTTGGGTTCCTGCAGAACGATTGATCGTCGAAAACGATTGTTGATCATAATGGATGCTGCTTTTGGCATGGAATATCTACATGGGAAAAGTATTATACACTTTGATTTGAAGTGTGAGAACTTGCTTGTCAACATGAAAGATCCGCAACGACCCATCTGCAAGGTGTGTGTGTGTGTGTGCTTGGCGTAGCTGTCATTGTGTGATCAATGCTCGAATATGGTGATGCTTGCATTTTTTCTTGTTGATCGCTCTTCATTAGCTACTTAAAAGGTTGCATTTGTAGCATCCGTACTGTCTTGATTTGTTCGGTTGCTGCCTAGAACCAACAACAGCATACAATGTTGGATTGACATAATTTTCCGTTGAAGCAGCTAAAGTAAGAAATTCTATGGTTGCTTATTATGGTCATGTGCATGTGAAAAATGATTTCAGAACTTGTATTGGGACTGTTTCGCCCAAGTGGGCTTTTTATAGGCATAAAAAACCAGTATCCCTCTTTTGTTTCTACCCTTGATTGCATCCCATGGCACCCTATTTGGCCAATTTAGCCCCTGATTGCAAGGTGTTCACCCGTGATTGCAGCTGCCCAATTGCAGCCCCTTTGCACCCAATTTGCAGCCCATCTGCGCTTGTTGTTGTCCCTCTCTTTGCAGGCTGCAGCCTGCTATGCTCGTTTGATTGCAGCCTGTGCTCTTTCTCTTCTTGATAGCTCTCCCCTCTTTCTCGTCTCCTTGCTTTTCTCTTTCACCTCTTTGTCCACCCCCCCCCCCCCCCCCCCCCCCTCCCGCACCCCCAAAAGAAAAAAAAAAGGAAAAAGAAAAGAAAAGAAAAGAGGAGATCCTTTCATTAGTTAAAGAAAAAGCTTGCTAGAGTGGCAGAGTACAAACACCAAAAAATGCAATCAATATACAAAAAAAATGAAAGGGGGTGGGGGCAAGGGTACACACTATACCCCAATTAACCCAAGTGCAATGTGTAACACATGGACACAAAAAGTAACAAAATTGATGAACTACTTGTAACAAACCCACTTAATCAACAATCACAAATAATGAAAGAAAGTAGGATTTAGAGAAAAGAGAAACAAGACCTCACTGAGAGGGGAACAGGCCCCTCCCCCTTTGCAGGAATTTATTGAATCAAACCACGGGCACAAAGTGCTTGAATCTTTACAATAGATGAGAGCTGAAAAGATGTTCACAGCCGAGTACATCCAATAAAGTGGACTGAAATCTGAAAATTCTGATTTTTAGGGTTTTGGAAATCCTAACCCTAATTTCTGCACAGATCAGGCAACAAGATATCTTCTCTGGCCACACCTTGGTTTCACCAAATATGGTGCAATCTGGCCTGGACAGCCGTTGGAGATCATTGTTGACAATGTGCACCAAGTGTATTCTCATGTATGCAACCTTGAAATTGATGAGAAGTGCTTGAAAAATGAAGAGGGAGTGCTCCAATTTATAGGTTTGAGGCTTTTGCTCTTGTTGCTCTGACTTCTTTTGGTCAAACACCTTAGCCTTCTTCTTTTGGGACTCTTCTTTGTAAGACTTTCCAATTGTCCAAGGCATATGCCTTTTGCTTCTATGGTTGTATCTTGAGTTGCTACCAAGGTGTCTGGTTTGTCATCTTGACTGCCCGTCCAAGCATTGGATGAAAACCATGGATAAGCTTCCTTATCTCCATATTTGAAGGAATTTCATTCAGAGATGTGAATTTGAGAGAGGTTGCAGCAAACTTGTTGATATAAGTTTCAACATTCTCCCCTTGGTTGTGTTTGCGTACATTATACCTCAATTAACCCAAGTGCAATGAAGTAAGCCCAAATATTCATTTTTCCCAAATCCGAACTTGTCCACTCTTGGAATGTAAGTGCTCTACTCTATCCAAGCAATCAATGCACATTATATCCCAATTAACCTAGGTGCAATGCGCAGATTATATCCCAATTAACCTAGGTGCAATGAAGAGAACCTAAATATTGACTTGTCCCAAACCCCAACTTGTGCACTCCTAGAATGTAAGTGCTCTACCCTATCCACAAAGACAACACACACGGGTGCCAACAAAGAAAAAAATTTGTAGGTTCCCTAGGCTCTAATACCAATTGTAGAACACTTGCGCCTATGTGCTAGGGTTTTCCATAGCTAGAAAGAAGAGTGCGGCGGAATCACATACAACACACACAAGAGTCCTAAACTGTTGCTCTGTATTATGTACAAGAAAGAAGTGATACAATTGAAATTCAAGTACAAGATGTGGCTAAGAAGGAAGATGCCAAATCACAACCCTATGACCTAGTGCCACTCTTGGCTAGCGGGCCCACAGAGAAATGCTATGTGAAGTCCAACACTGAGGAAAGTAGACGAATATGAAGATTTGGCCACCCACGTATATATATGCACCAATGTTCCTAGTTGGCTAGTGGTACTGCTGTTGGCCACGTGTACCCGATTGCCACATCATGAATGCCACGTAATTTCCGCCTTGTCATCATAGTGTGACGTGTCACATGTGCTGTCCGAGTTTGCCTGTCGGCTGCTACTACCTGATGAAAGAGTGCACAAAGAGGAAGCAAATAAGCACTAGTGTGTGCTGAGTAGAGAGTGCAAGAGAGAGAGAGAGATCCGGAGCAACTATGCTGAATATACTGAGGTGATACAGTCCCAAGCAAGAGACAGAAGTAGTCTCATAAGTGAGGGAGCAAAAGATAGACTAGGCAAGATACAAAAGTGAGAGGCCAGCCCACCTATTTATAGGTGGGGAGAGCTGGCCGACTGGAAATGCAGAAGCTGGCCGACTGGCAAAAAAGGCATCCAGGATGGGAAAAATCCCAGAAAAATATATAAAATAAGCGTGGCCAGCCCACAATCAAGGGCCATGCAAAAGGGACCAAAAGGACACCAAACATGGGCAGAAATTGGGGATGAATGTGCTAACCACCCCTCTCAGCACCAGATCTTGAACATACTCTGAGAAGCCGAAGAAGTCGTCCTCTGTTCAAAGACAAAAGAATGCAGCAACAACAGGTACCAGGAAAGCTCCACAAGCAATCTCCACAGCAATGTCATGTGCATGGTCAATGCCATGGACAATCTTCAGACGGTGATCCAGAATAGGGAGCTAGATAAAGACTTTGAAGAACCAGAAGTGGAGCAAGGAGTGCTGTTTAGTGGTATTGGAGCATGGCAAGGAAAGATGCGCTGTCGGCTGAAGCTGAACAAGGGAAAAGGGACAGTCGGCTGCTTACAGAAGGTGGGCGGCTGGCCAACCAGAGGGCAGCGTTAAAATTTATGGATTAAAGGGGGCAAGACTGCTGGCCGACCAACAGTCGGCCAGTTCCCCCAAGCATGCCAAAGGCCTATAAATAGCCCAAGATGCTCATAGTTCTAGCATTCAACCCTCTAGGGGTTTGGGTCACCAGGATGTCCCATAGGGGACAGAATTTTGGGTGTTATCACCTTTTCTTCAAGGCAGCCTAGGGCTGTGTAAGAGTACCTTTTTGTACTATAGCAATATACTGAATTTCCAGCATACCTCTCTCTCTCTACTCTCTCTCTATGTCTGCATTTTTGCATCAGCATGTTGCTAGGAGTGTTTATGGTTGAAAGAAGACTCCCAGAGCTTCCGCGTGTTACACTGGTATCAGAGCATCAGGCTCAGCAAAGCTAAACACTGAATCAGTCCCATATGATGGTGTACAGGTCCAAGGTACAGGAAAGTACATGGATACGAAGCCCAAGGCAAGGAACACAGAATCGGGAAAAGCTCCCAAGAGGTTTGTTGGTGGTGTTCCACAAAGCCAGAGGGGATGGCAGTCCTGTGAGTCGGATAGGTTCTCGGGCAACGGTCCCAAGGGAGGTTTATCCTCCAAGGGTGATGTGAGAGTGCCATACTCATTTCTCAGGAATAAAGACCAAGACAGTGTTCAGAGTCAGGGCAGGAATGGATTGTGGACTAGATGGAACAGATGCATAGATCTTATTCAAAGACAGAGTGGTTTAGGAGACCGGGCCGGGATTTCAGAGAAAAGGGTTTGCCAGGGATGGATGGATGACAGAGGAACTTCGGGAAAAGGATTGGGATGATGACAGTCATCCAAGAGCAGGTTGGATTCCCGTTATCAAGTTTAGCAGAGGGGGATGTCATGTGCATGGTCAATGCCATGGACAATCTTCAGACGCTGATCCAGAATAGGCAGCCAGATAAAGACTTTGAAGAACCAGGAGTGGAGCAAGGAGTGCTGTTTGGTGGTATTGGAGCATGGCAAGGAAAGATGCGCTGTCGGCTGAAGCTAAACAAGGGAAAAGGGACAGTCCGCTGCTTACAAAAGGTGGGCGGCTGGCCAACCAGAGGGCAGCGTTGAAATTTATGGATTAAAGGGGGCAAGGCCAGCAGTCGGCCAGTTTCCCCAAGCATGCCAAAGACCTATAAATAGCCCAAGATGCTCATAGTTCTAGCATTCAACCCTCTAGGGGTTTGGGTCACCAGGATGTCCCATAGGGGACAGAATTTTGGGTGTTATTACCTTTTCTTCAAGGCAGCCTAGGGCTGTGTGTAAGAGTACCTTTTTGTACTATAGCAATATACTGAATTTCCAGCATCTCTCTCTCTCTCTACTCTCTCTCTATGTCTGCATTTTTGCATCAGCATGTTGCTAGGAGTGTTTAGGGCTGAAAGAAGACTCCCAGAGCTTCCGTGTGTTACAAGCAACTTAGCTACAAAAGCAACAGAACAAGCTGCCAAGTACACTGCTCTTCTAGAAGAAAACAACCATGTAGGTTGCGTCGTGCTGCTCAAAATATCGATGCCAAACCCAAATGCAAACATAGTGCCAGAGAAATCCCTAGAAGCCTATAGCTCCAAGAAGATAATACCCTCAAAAGAAATATAGAGTCCATCTGCTCCAACTCTTTACCAAGAGTAGTCAAATGCTGTACAATAGCACCCTCCTCGAAGGTCGGCATCGCCAGATGTAAGAACTCAACTGCCCCCTCTGAAAAATGATGTCGGGACTCCATAGGCCCAACCAAATCCAAATCCCAATCCTTCAAGCCTTGGGAGTACCACTGTAGTCTGTGCCCCAGGCACGATCACGGACACACCTGACTACAATCCAGAATCCTCACACAGTAAAAGGGAAATAGGAACATTCACAGTAGTGGTAACTGAAGTAGTAGTAGCCTTCTCAATAGCATCACACAGCGTAGAAGCAGGCTCCTCCATAGAAGGCAAAGGGACCAGCAACACATCTTGGTCACTGGTGGTTGAAAAAAGAGTCAGAGGCGAAGCAATAGGAGACAAATCCCCCACAGTAGCTGTGAGCAAAGATAGCCCACTGTCTTCCTCAAAAACATTACTAGAGATATCATCCTAGCAAGGAGAAGTATGCACAGAAACTGAAGGCAAGGCAACAGGAGAAACAAACTCCTCAGATGCAATGAGAAAAACTAGCCCACTATTCTTCGCTGCAGGAACATCTCCAAAAGAAGTATCCATAAGATCACTGGTTGCATAGCACCCAGAAGCAGAAACCATCTGCCGATCACTGGCATCACCATATAGGTCACAAAGCAACTGCCACACATAGAAAGCAGAAGCATCATCACGAGCATAGATGAAGTGTCCAAGAACCGAATCTTGACAATTCAGGAGGAGAAAGCCATAGATCTGTCCGTCAGTCTTCCTCCACCGACACACATCCTCCGTAGAGGCAAGGTCCGGCAAGCACTGATTCTTGTATGAGAGAAACTCCATCAAACCATACTTCCTGAGAACAGAAGTAACTTGCAACTTCCGTGACTGAAAGTTACCACCATCCAACTTGTCTGCCTCATCTAGGAAATAACAAGAAAGTGGTACGGGAGCCAAATCTGAAGCTATAATCATTGATCCAACCAATAGGACCAAACCCAATAAGATAAAAAAAACTGTCCAAATCAGAGTGTTTTCAATCCTAGATTTAGTGTGAAGAGTGAAAAAATCAAAATAGGGTTTTCGTATGTAGAGTTTCAACATATTTTTTGCATGTAGCTTAGATTGCATGTAGGGTAGGATGTGCATAAAGTCTTACCCTAGGTCTAACCTAGGTAGGAAATGGCTTCATTCGGGAACTCCCTCAAGAAAAACCTCTTACCGATGGAGAGCTTTGAAGACATGAAGGAAAGGTATCGACGAGAGGAGGAGATTCACAAGGAGTCGTCCCAACGAAGACAAGAGATTGAACAACTCCAAGAGGAGCAGTTATATGCTTTTGTGAGCTCTTTGCTCCCTTGCATGCTCACTCTCGCATGCTTTTGCCAACTCTCTTAGCTATCTCACTATATCACTATTTTGCACTGGCTCAATCAGAACCCATACTAGAGCCAAAAACGGTAGATTGAGGACATGGATCTCTTCGAATACCGTAGGTGGATCTCTCTGAAACCTTGTTAGAGGAGGAAGAGGTGAGCCGGACAGTTTCTGAGGTGATGGATCTCTCCAAATTGTGTTTGGAGGAGGATGAGGTCAACCCGATAGTTTTCGAATCCTGGGAGGAGAATGAGGCTACATGTGATCCAACGATCGAGCTAGAGAACTTGAACAAAGTCAGAGAGCTTGGAGATCAAGAACGAGAATATTGAGTAGAGTCTACGGATGGAGCGGCACAGAATTGGAGCAAAGGTGTATGAAGTACTTTACTTCTCCAAGTTTATGGACGATGTAGGTCCTCTTCATTCCAGTAGCTATCGAAACTAGGAATACAAAGTGTTTGACCATTGTTGACTGATTCAAGGTGGTTTTTCACGCGTGACTTTCATGTCAACTATAGATTAGTGCTATAATGCAAAATGATATTACAAGGATGTATTGAAATTAGTGGAGATGATTGTTAAAAGATCCCAAGAATTTGATTTGTTGTGAAAAACTAGTTTGGTTTCACAGTCGTGAATATCTTAAGATATTTATGTCAAAAATTTTATCTCCAACAAGCATAGGAAGTACATGGTTGCACTCAGGAATGTGTGAATGTGTAGGAATAAGTGTTTCCCCGTGATTTGGTAAAGTCATATTGCATTTCACAGCTTGCCATTGCTTTGTGCTTGGGCTGTGCATAAATTTGCTCAACAGAGACACCCCTATGTCAGGCCTCGTGTTACACAAGTAAATGAGGCATCCCACTCCCTGGCTGTAAATGCCGGCTTCAAAAGTTTCACCAATGTCGTGCATGCTGAGCCGTAAACCTGGTTCTACTGGAGTAGAAAGCGGCTTGCACTCTTCCATATGAAACCTTTTAAGCAAACTCTTTATGTACTTAGCTTGCTGCATAACAATGCCATCATCTCTGTGCATAAACTCAATGCCAAGATAGTAGTGTAAAGGCCCCGAATCTGACATATCAAATTCAGCTTTCAAATCAGCCTTGAAATCTGAAATTTCTTCTTCACAAGTCCTTGTTATGAGCATGTCATGTGACAGTGTGGAGGCTGTCATGCCTTAATCACAACCCTTAAGCACCATGTAGGAACATTAACGCAAGCACATAAGAGAAAGAGAGAGAGAGAGAGAGAGAGAGAGAGAGAGAGAGAGAGATATTAACGTCTACGAGAGGCCAAAGTCGGCCTATGAGACAAAAAATAATACAGCTGTGTTCTTCCGGTCATCGGAAGAAAAGAAAGAAAAGAAAAAGTGTGCATGTGTTTGGATACCAACCAACTGTGAATCATCATGGATCGGTGGAGCCCATATACAAACAATATAAGGGGGGGTGGGGATGTGGATGGAGTGCTATGGCAAGATGCATCTCTATATGCTGAAGAAAGAAAGACAGCTGTATTAACGTCTACTAGAGGCCTCAAGCTGTGTGTAGTCACCCTCAAGCTGTGTGTAGTCCCATCTCATTTGCTAATCATCCCTCATTAATTAAGTCACTTTTACCTCTTCTCACCATAGCCCATCTGCACCCACAGCTGAACATTGCCTTGCTGTGCACAAACCACTTCAACAATGATCAAGCTCTCTTAGGGGCTTCAAGCTAACCCCTAGGCAACCCTCTATGTGGAGGCTCGAAGCAAAACGATGCTCACAACAGGCGGAATCGCCATCGCCATCCTGAAGGAAAAATTCTGGTTTTTTGCAAAAATTGAGTCAATCACCACGAATTGATCTAATTCCTCTTAGCCTCGGGGGTTTTTGGGCATGGCAAACACGCGTGTAGCATCAGATCTGGCTGAAAATGTTTGCTTGTAGCTTCTCTAGCACTGTGGCAACTACAGAAGGCACTTTGGTCAAAACAGAGATTAAGTAATGATTTCTTTGCTTAATCAAGTGTTTAGGGTGATGATTATCATGTGGACACATTGCTATTGAAGCATGTTGAAGCTTTTTTGAAAATATTTAGTGAAAGGCATCCATTCTTTCACTCCAAGGTGGCCCAATTTTTTGGTTTTTCAAAATAGTGAACTTAATCACTAATGAGTGATTAGTGGACATTAATCACTATTTTCTTTTGTAAGCTCAACATGCCTTCTTCATGTGAGTCCAACAATGCAAAGTATGTCAAATATATTAAAGCCGTGAAGAAAGCCAAAGTCAAATCCATCAACAAAGTTCAGGCCAAAAACAAACCCACTTCTCGGATTCCATCATCCTATCTTGAAGTATTACACTTATATGGGGAAGGCAACTTTGATTTCCCATGCATGTAATTTGTTTGAGTGAGTCGTTTTTCGGTATGTCAGAACACAAGGATGAAGGGCTTACTAGGTTCGATGGCACTAATTTCTTTACTTGGTCAGTCAAGGCAAAATTCCTTCTCAAAGGGAATTTGGAATATTGTCAATGGTAAGAACAAATGTCCAAACGGTAGAGACAAAGAAGATGAGAAAGCAGAATGGATAACTAAAGATGAAAAGGCACTTGCCCTTCTAGTGCTTAGTATGGATGATAATTTCATTCATGATATTAGTGCATGCATGTAATTTGTTTGAGTGAGTCGTTTTTCGGTATGTCAAAACACAAGGATAAAGGGCTTACTAGGTTTGATGGCACTAATTTCTTTACTTGGTCAGTCAAGGCAAAATTCCTTCTCATAAAGAAGGGACTTTGGAATATTGTCAATGGTAAGAACAAATGTCCAAACGGCAGAGACAAAGAAGATGAGAAAGCAGAATGGATAACTAAAGATGAAAAGGCACTTGCCCTTCTAGTGCTTAGTATGGATGATAATTTCATTCATCATATTAGTGCATGCAACACCTCCAAAGTAGCATGGGATACATTGGAGGAGTTATTTGGAGCCAAAGGGAAAGGCACCTTAATGAACCTCATGATAGAATTTTTTGGGATAATGATGCAAGCTAATGAAAGTTTCTCAACTCATCTCAATAAGGCTAAAAGCCTTCTCTCTCAGCTTGCCGGTGAAAGAGAAGTTTTGAAAGATGAAATAGTCATTGCTGTTTTGCTTAAAAGTTTACCTTCCACTTACAGCACCTTGATCACCACTTTAAAAAATGTACCAGATCTAACCTTGAAAAAGGTAGAATCTTCTATCCTGAAAGAAGAAAGAAAGATGGGCAAAGAAGTTCTCTTTCAAGTTGACAATGCAATGTTACTAGGCAAATTAAAAGTATCATGCTCCCATTGTGGAAAGTCAGGACACAAAGTTGACCCATGCAGGTTGAAGATGATATGCAGTTTTTATGGTCTTAAAGATCATTCAGAGAATTTTTGCTTTAAAAAGAAGGATAAAGCACACTTGGTTGAGGAAAAAGAAGTTTTGACAAAGGAAGAAGAAGCAGATTTTGCTTCTATTGATTCTGATTGTGCTTTTTGAAGTCTTTTTTGATGTATGTTACCTCTGAGCACCACATGATGTAGCTCATGTAACTAGTGGTAGTGGGACTTTTGTACGGTTACCTTTGAGCACCACATGATGTAGCTCATGTAACGTTTTAGACATTTGTCTCCTGGGAGGGCAAATCTTTTTGGTTAGTCCCATAGTTAGTGTTTGGAACATGGGAGGGTATTTTGGTATTCCTTCACACTTCTTGGATGCTCTTGCCTTATTTTAAGGCCATGTTGAGGTCCAAGGAGAGTATTGGAATTTATGGCCCCTCTACATGGCTTTAGTAGTGGGCCTTAGTAGATTATTTCTCTAAGGTTTAGTAGCTTGGCTTTAGATTTGGACCTTAGCAGATTATTTCTCTAAGGGGTAGTAGCTTCTTTTTGGATGGTCCTATTTTCAGCTTTTTTATATGCCTTAGTGGAGAATCTCTACTTCTTGCTCTCTACTCTAGGCTTTGGGTGCTCACTTCTAGGCAAGTGATAAGCATCTTGATTAGGATTAGATCCTAATCTCCTCCTTAATCCTTTTGTACTTCAACCTATTTAAAGGCTCCTCATCTAATGAAGAAGATACTTTAGTTTTTGCCTTATTCACATTGTCATTATGCTCATATGATTTGTCTTTAGCTAATCTAGCCATGCTTAAGCATAGTCTTGCTTCCTAGTTCTTAATCCTTGCTCTAATCATGTGCTCAATCCATCCTTGAGCTCCCATGTTTTCTAACATGGTATCAGAGCTGTGTAAGTTACCCTCAAGCTGTGTGTAGTCCCTAATCTTATTTGCTAATCATCCCTCATTAATTAAGTCACTTTTACCTCTTCTCACCATAGCCCATCTCCACCCACAGTTGAACATTGCCTTGCTGTGCATAAACCACTTCAACAATGATCAAGTCCTCTTAGGGGCTTCAAGCTAACCCCTAGGCAACTCTCTATGTGGAGGCTCGAAGCAAAACGATGCTCACAACAGGCGGAATCGCCATCGCCATCCTGAAGGGAAAATTTTGGTTTTTTGTAAAAATTGTGCCAATCACCACGAATTGATCTAATTCCTCTTAGCCCCGGGGGTTTTTGGGCATGGCAAACACGCGTGTAGCATCAGATCTGGCTGAAAATGTTTGCTTGTAGCTCCTCTAGCACTGTGGCAACTACAGAAGGCACTTTGGTCAAAACAGAGATTAAGCAAAGAAAGCATTACTTAATCTCTTCCATGCATATAATTTGTTTGAGTGAGTCGTTTTTCGGTATGTCAGAACACAAGGATAAAGGGCTTACTAGGATAAAGGTAATTTTTTGATTTCAGAAAACATGGGAGCTCAAGGATGGATTGAGCACATGATTAGAGTAAGGATTAAGAACTAGGAAGCAAGACTATGCTTAAGCATGGCTAGATTAGCTAAAGACAAATCATATGAGCATAATGACAATGTGAATAAGGCAAAAACTAAAGTATCTTCTTCAAAATAGGTTGAAGTACAAAAGGATTAAGGAGAAGATTAGGATCTAATCCTAATCAAGATGCTTATCACTTGCGTAGAAGTGAGCACCCAAAGCCTAGAGTAGAGAGCAAGAAGTAGAGATTCTCCACTAAGGCATATAAAAAAGCTAAAAATAGGACCATCCAAAAAGGAGCTACTAACCCTTAGAGAAATAATATGCTAAGGTCTAAATATAAATCCAAGCTACTAAACCTTAGAGAAATAATCTACTAAGGTCCACTACTAAAGCCATGTAGAGGGGCCGTAAATTCCAATACCCTCCCTGGACCTCAACATGGCCTGAAAATAAGGCAAGAGCGTCCAAGAAGTGTGAAGGAATACCAAAATACCCTCCCATGTTCCAAACACTAACTATAGGACTAACCAAAAAGATTTTCCTTTCCAGGAGGCAAATGTCTAAAACGTTACATGAGCTACATCATGTGGTGCTAAGAGGTAACCATACAAAAGTCCCACTACTACTACTAAGAAAGTTACATGAGCTACATCATGTGGTGCTCAGAGGTAACATACATCAAAAAAGACTTCAAAAAGCACAATCAGAATCAATAGAAGCAAAATTTGCTTCTTCTTCCTTTGTTAAAACTTCTTTTTCCTCAACCAAGTGTGCTTTATCCTTCTTTTTAAAGCAAAAATTCTCTGAATGATCTTTAAGACCACAAAAACTGCATATCATCTTCAATCTGCATGTGTCAACTTTGTGTCCTGACTTTCCACAATGGGAGCATGATACTTTTGATTTGCCTAGTACCATTGCATTGTCAACTTGAAAGAGAACTTCTTTGCCCATCTTTCTTTCTTCTTCCAGGATAGAAGATTCTACCTTTTTCAAGGTTAGATCTGGTACATTTTTTAAAGTGGTGATCAAGGTGCTGTAAGTGGAAGGTAAACTTTTAAGCAAAACAGCAATGACTATTTCATCTTTCAAAACTTCTCTTTCACCGGCAAGCTGAGAGAGAAGGCTTTTAGCCTTATTGAGATGAGTTGAGAAACTTTCATTAGCTTGCATCATTATCTCAAAAAATTCTATCATGAGGTTCATTAAGGTGCCTTTCCCTTTGGCTCCAAATAACTCCTCCAATGTATCCCATGCTACTTTGGAGGTGTTGCATGCACTAATATGATGAATGAAATTATCATCCATACTAAGCACTAGAAGGGCAAGTGCCTTTTCATCTTTAGTTATTCATTCTGCTTTCTCATCTTCTTTGTCTCTGCCGTTTGGACATTTGTTCTTACCATTGACAATATTCCAAAGTCCCTTCTTTATGAGAAGGAATTTTGCCTTGACTGACCAAGTAAAGAAATTAGTGCCAGCAAACCTAGTAAGCCCTTTATCCTTGTGTTCTGACATACTGAAAAACGACTCACTCAAACAAATTATATGCACGGGAAATCAAAGTTGCCTTCCCCATATAAGTGTAATACTTCAAGATAGGATGATGGAATCCGAGAAGTGGGTTTGTTTTTGGCATGAACTTTGTTGATGGATTTGACTTTGGCTTTCTTCACGGCTTTAATATATTTGACATACTTTGCATTGTTGGACTCACATGAAGAAGGCATGTTGAGCTTACAAAAAAAATAGTGATTAATGTCCACTAATCACTCATTAGTGATTAAGTTCACTATTTTGAAAAACCAAAAAACTGGGCTATCTTGGAGTGAAAGAATGGATGCCTTTCACTAAACATTTTCAAAAAAGCTTCAACATGCTTCAATAGCAATGTGTCCACATGATAATCATCACCCTAAACACTTGATTAAGCAAAGAAATCATTAGTTAATCTCTGTTTTGACCAAAGTAATGATTTCTTTGCTTAAGGATGGATTGAGCACATGATTAGAGCAAGGATTAAGAACTAGGAAGCAAGACTATGCTTAAGCATGTCTAGATTAGCTAAAGACAAATCATATGAGTATAATGACAATGTGAATAAGGCAAAAACTAAAGTATTTTCTTCATTAGATGAGGAGCCTTTAAATAGGCTGAAGTACAAAAGGATTAAGGAGGAGATTAGGATCTAATCCTAATCAAGATGCTTATCACTTGTCTAGAAGTGAGCACCCAAAGCCTAGAGTAGAGAGCAAGAAGTAGAGATTCTCCACTAAGGCATATAAAAAAGCTGAAAATAGGACCATCCAAAAAGGAGCTACTAACCCTTAGAGAAATAATCTGCTAAGGTCCAAATCTAAAGCCAAGCTACTAAACCTTAGAGAAATAATCTACTAAGGTCCACTACTAAAGCCATGTAGAGGGGCCATAAATTCCAATACCCTCCCTGGACCTCAACATGGCCTGAAAATAAGGCAAGAGTGTCCAAGAAGTGTGAAGGAATACCAAAATACCCTCCCATGTTCCAAACACTAACTATGGGACTAACCAAAAAGATTTGCCCTCCCAGGAGGCAAATGTCTAAAACGTTACATTAAGAAAGACAGCTGTATTAACGTCTACTAGAGGCTGCACTTGACCTATGAGACAAACAATGTACAACTGTCAATGTCCTCTGGATGTCCAGAAATAAAAGGACAAAATGAACATGAAATAAACTATGAAAGTACCAAGCTAGTGGGGGGGTGTGATGGATGGAGCACTACTGCTAGAGGCTCAGTATCCAAATTATATGCGCAGGGTATACAAGAATGCAATGCAGATCTGTCTAGCTCCAACCAGTACCATAATGGGGGTGTAATATGTGATACATAGGCGATGGCGAGGCAAAAATACCTCGGAGCATGATCTCCGGGTGTGAGTGTAAGTGAGCTAGCGCTCCTGGATATCGTGCTGATGTCGAGCCCGTATCTTTGTGATCTCCCTCTGAAATAGTCTGGGAGTCTGGTAGCCTGGTGCTCTCGGTCTCCGTTTGGCTCAGAGGTCCGCAGCGCGCCTCTTTACTTGGGGGGAGGGGTACCAGTTGGTCAGACACCGAAGGATGGAGATCAGGAGTGCAGAGTGTGAGCTCCCCCGCACAGTAGGCTATCGTCCTTGGGGGGGCAACCCCTAGTGGTATGAGACACCGGAGGAGGACGGTGGCAGGACACTCGCGAGGGCATGATGCTCTAGCTCGTGGCTTGGTGGCCAAGATTGTGAGCTTCGCTCATGGTTGTCATGGTTGGGTGGCGAGTATGCCTGCACCCAGATTTGTTTCTTCCGCTTTGCCTTCTAGGGTTAGGGGCCCACAAAAATGCATTTCAATGCCATATCATCAAGCTTCGTGTGATGCTCCTCAGGCAGAAGACAGTTGCATTCCGTACTCGTACTCATCCGTTCAGTACTTTCAATATGTACCGTACCGGTACCATGCTTTCCGTACCCGTACTTAAAAAAAAAGTTTAAACTGACTAGTGAATACATGGTATATAGGTTGATGTTTAGGAGCTCGAGCATTGCCAACAGCAGCATGGCGAGGAGAGCGACATAGTACGTGATGAACATGAGAAGATATATAGATAGCTTCACAGAGAACTTGAGGGCATTGATAGACGAGTCACTCGAGCTCTCACGACCACTTCCCTTACTTCTTCAGCTTAGTAGAGTCGTCCTTTCACCTCTAAAGGCACGAGGGTGTATACTCGTGGTACACATTCGAGAGGGGGAGCTGCGAGAGCAATCTGTAGAGGCAATCTAGAGCACCAGATGCAGACTCCTCTAGAGGAGAGACTTGGACCCTCTACCATTGTTGAGGAGATATCGAGTACTAATGTACCAAGTGATGTGGTGGAGCGGGAGCCGCTGCATAATTTTGATGGGAATCTTCTCACAGATGGAGACTCATCATCCTCATCTTCAGGCTTGGATGATGATGAGTGAGTGGTGACTTCTGAGACTTGATTTATTAGCCAATGGTCTTGTGATGAGTGTTGCTCTTACTAGTTAGTGGTTAGCATATCAGTATTTACTTCAATAGTGACCATTGATTAGTCATAAATTCAGCTTGTAGCTGTTAGCTGCTAGCAGCTAGCCTTGTACTTTCATGATTTATGATCAAACATGTATGATGTCATATCATTTTGTGATAGCCATATGGCTATTGGCGTTTGTACTAGGATTTCAGATTTGAGGAGGACTTCATGTTGTATGCTCGCAGCTCATTTAACATTTAGAGAGTATAGATGTTTGAATTTCAATTGTTTTTTGTGCAATTTTGTTTATCGGTGTTGCTAAATTATGAACGGTTTATAATATATATTTATTATTATATATATATTATTTTAAAAAAGTGAACGTACTTAAAGTACTTATCCCGATGTGCACTCTACCTACTCGTACGCATACCGCACCGTACCTAAAGTACACAACCACTATAGCACAAGAGCATAAGCCAAGCATCCAAAGACAGGCATATGAGTCACTGATGGAATCTTATCATGCCCAGTTTTGTAAGGAGTGATGGTCTGCAAAGCCTTTGCTGGACACGTGTTAAGCACATATGCTGCACACACAACAAATTTTGGCCCTTGACCATATATCGTGCCACCTCCATGAGAAACCTATTTTTTCTCTCAAAAACACTATTTTGCTGAGGTGTATAAGGCACGGTACAATGATGTTGAATGTCTCTTTCCAACAAGTATGCATTAAACTCTATGTAAAGTTCGAATCTTACATATCGTGTCACCTCCGTGAGAGACCTATTTTTCCTCTCAGAAACACCATTTTGCTGAGGTGTATAAGGTACGGTATAGTGATATTGAATGTCTCTTTCCAACAAGTATGCATTAAACTCTGTAAAGTTTAAATCTTACATCCATATACATTTTCAGCCATGAGTTGAAAGTGCTTAAAGCACGTAAGTACCTCTGACTTTTGCTTCATAGCTTAGACCCAGCTGATCTGGAAAGGTCATCAATGAACGCAACAAAGTAGAGATAACCTCTAGGATGATGTCCTCATGGGACCACATACATCACTATGTATTTCCCTTACTCAACCATCCTTGGGAAATGGTGCCTGATGCATCTTGCCTAAAATGCAACCCTCAGAGACATGCTCGACAAGTGCATCAAGTGGCGGCAATGCAGAGACCATGTCATGCCTTTGCAAGCGTGGCAAACTAGCAGTGTTGAGGTGACCAAACTGAGCATGCCATAGCTCTGCATCTATTACACTAGATGTACTAGACAATGCATGTGCATCACATGAAAACCTCTCGTATGCAACAAGTATGTAAAGACCATGACATAAAGTACCGGATGTAACAATAATATCCATATCACTGCAATTATGTACAGCGCATATGTCATCCATAAAACGGACCACTAGGTTGGATACAACAATGGTCGAAACTGACAAGAATACTTCTTGATACCTAGTACATACAATACATGAGAGAGAGTGATCATCCCACCATTTGCAGTAGTGAGCTTCTTTAATGACATAACTGGAGTTGTTTGCACATGTAACTGTGCCTCCTTGAGGAGCATCTTCCAAGGAAGAGAAGAGATGACGCTGTGATGTGATGTGCTTGCCAGCACCACTATCAAAATACCATACATCAGCATCTGTAACTGCCATGCATACGTCATGTAAGAAAGGATCGTAGCTGCAATGTACCTGGAATATCCATTCACCTTGAGCATAGCTAGTTGAATCCTTTTTGTCAGCACATCGGCCATAGACATGCCAGAGTCTCTCTTCTCCTTCTCTTTTGCTAGCCTTTTCTTGCACTCATTTATGTAGTGTCGTGGCTTCCAACAGTAATTACATTTACCCTTCTTCTTGGGCTTCTCACTGTCACCCTTGTCTACATCCTTGCCGGAAGAGGCAGTTGTCCCACCTTTAGCCTTGTAACCACTGGCACTAGATGCCTTCCCTTTACCTTTGCCTTGAGTGGCAAAAGCTTGATCACCAAACATCATTCCTGACTTGTTCGTAGCCGTGGTATGAGTCAGGCAATGCATGGAGGATGGTAGTGACAAGTGAACTATCTGGATTAAGCCCATCAATGTTGGCTAGCTGTTCTCGAAGGTCTTTCACCGTTCGTGAGACTCTCATTCATAGAGTTACCCTCATCCAAACCCATCTAGCTTCTTTTTCAAGTAGGCCACACGAGCCTCGTTGCGCACTTAAGGTAGTATTGCAAGGGAAAGAAATGCAAAAGTATTGAAAGGAGTAGAGATTGCTTTTTGTAAATTCTGCAAGCTGAGTTAACGTATTTCGATGTTGGTACCACCGATGAGTAGAAGCAAAAGTTTGAGAGATAAAATACATGGGTGAGCTATGGTATTTTCTTGGTATAGAGGTGGTGAGATCACCTTATGGCATTTTGTTGTTTACATGGCAATATAGGGTATGACAGGCTTAGACATGTTGTTTACAAAGGCAATATGGCTTAGATATGTTGTGTAAGTATGGGGTATGACATGTGTAACATACCCATCTTCACTAATAAAGAAATGTCTATGTAATAGATAAATTTATGAGTTTTTATGGTATAAAAATCAATGATTTTATTAAATGAGTCATTTCTACTTAGAATCTTCAAATTTTGACCCCAAATTTGAAATTTGCGCGCGATTTTACCCTAATATAGGATTTTACAGCATCCAAAACGGACACCGGATCAAGCTTATATGCAAATTTCAGTCATTTTTAGTTAAAAAGCGACGACCTTTAAACCTTAATAAATGCACGATGGTCTGTACCCCAACGACCAGGAGAACCTTTCGGACAAAAAAAATTTTCGTCTCCCCGGGGCGGCCCGACATGCAAATCGAGGTCGGTGTCCCAAATTGCCGCTCACTGTGTGGTCCACATGTACCGCTACGTGGACACCCATGCTGCCCCTGATCAGATAAGGTACATGCGTACCACTCCTTTCCCTGTTAACCGACACCGTACCTTTTTCCTAGACCCATGCAGGCCACTGATCTACAGCCTGTGCTGGTACACCGTCCTTTCGTCCTTGCTTTGCGCAGCGCGTACCCCCCAGTTATATAAACCCCCGGGGTGCTCCATGGGCAACACGCATTTTTGCGTAGCCTATGCTCTACTGTGCCGCCGTCCGTCCCTGTGCAGTGTACTTGCTGTAGTACAGCCGCCCCTTGCAGCCACCCCTCTCACACTCCCTCATTTGCCTCTTTTCAGATAAGGCAATTTTCCTCTATTCCCCTCTTGCTAGGAGACAGTGTCCTTAACTCTTCTCCCCTCTCCCCCCCTCCCTCCCCCCTCCCCCCCCGCGTGTGAAGAGACTTACAGTAGCCCTCAGCCCTTCTCCCCTTTAGCAAAACGTTTTTGTGTTAAGGACATCTCACAATCCTCCCCCCTCTCCCCCTCCCCATTTGCGTGGACTTTAGTAAGAGGTTTTAGCCTTAAGAGAGGGTTCATGCGCTGTGGTCTTTGCTCATACGGTGAGCAAACAATCTCAGAATTGAGATATGACTGGAGCGTTTCGCGACCGTGACAGGGAGCCCTACAAGACGACGTCCAAGATGGCCCCTTCTCGGAAACGTCAGAATATTGCCTCGGGAGGAGCGCGCAAAAACGAGATTAGAGAAGATGCTCCCAATGTGGCTCCAACCCTCCCTTTACAAGCTTCTCAAGGAAATGGTGGCCAGGTTAGCTTGGTTATCTTTTAAAGAAGAGTTTTTTATATATATTAGTGTTAATAAATGTGTATCTTTTTCTTTTAAAATAATGACATAAAATTGTATGAAGTTACGAATTGTGTGATGCTGTATTCAATAAATTGCATTGAAATTGTTATCTTTAAAGAGTGCAAGTTTTTCCTGGCTTCGACGCTAACTCCGTTCCGTGCTTGTGTAGCCGGGCGGCGTCGTTAGCAAAGCTCGGGAATGGCCCAAGGTATCCCTCATACCATTGGGAGAATAAGGTTCGCCGATTGAGGCGAGAGATTATGATGCTGCCTAGTTCTGAGGGCCCAGGCTAGTGCGGTGAATAAGCCCATCCTAGTGTGTAGACATCCCTCTGAGGGGCGGGAGGATCGAGCGATGGAGCCTGAGAGGGCGACAGGCCGGTTTGAGTCCTCGCCAGCGGCCGACGATGAGGTGTATGGTCCCGTAGGGTTTTGCCCAGCGTGTAGAGGCTGGAAGGCCGAATTCTAGATCATCGATAGTTCGAAGGAAAAGAATAAGAGAGCCGGTTTGGCTTGTATGGAATTGAGTCATGTATAAACTTTTTTTTTTATAAATCGTGTCTTCGGCATTATTGTATTGTGGAAAAAGACTGTTTTAACAAAGCTTGTGAAAAGGGCCTTAATTAAGGAACATGTTTATTTATGTCAAACAGTGTGGTAGGATTAATTAGAAAATAAATTGACGCGTAAGTAGGGTGGAAAGTGGGAGGATGGAATGCCCCGACGGCACCATCCTACGGACGGGTGGACCCGATTAGTCGGGTAGCTTTCCAACAGATTAAGTGAAAGCCCTACGTTGGGTAAATAGGTTCTTGGGCAACTCTATTCTAGAAGACTAGGCCAGCGGCTGTGCCTTGCATGGATGAGGAAAAAAGCGTTGCCTCTAGAAATCAAGTCTAGTAGTTGTCCAATTTATGATCAATTACCCTATGGGTGATTTGATTTCTAGAAGATCACGCTCCCCCTGCGGGATAGGACTAGGTCTTACCTATGAATCGTATCCTTGAATCTCTACATGGTCAAAGTGTCAATGAATAGGAAATTTTCTCCAAGTTAAGTTTTAGTGGACTATCTTAAGTGTTTCCTCTATTTTAGAAGGGGGGAACCTTACAATTGGTATCAGAGCCGATCTTAGCTCCTAGGAATTGCCATTTAAGGACTGTTTTGCAATGAATGTTTTACCTAACATAACATAATGCTAATTAATAAAAACATCCTACAAAAAAAACAAGTTGAATTGATGTTTGAATGATTGTAGGAAGAGGAAGATGCCTACTCGAAGTTTCTAGTTTTCCAATGCATCTTCGAGACAACTAGTCACTCCTCAAATTTCGAGTTCCGTGACACCATGGTGCAGATACTAGAGAAGATGTCCCTCCCTCATTTCTCTCGTATTGAAAGAGGATGGGGTAGAGATTTCTGGAGTCGTAGGTCGAGATATTTCTGCATCCGAGCAGATCGAATTGGGAACCTTACCACCGACCTAAAGCGGATTCGTTGGATTGAAAAGTTAAAGATGATCCATTTATTTTTGTTCGTCGGTACTCCCAGGGCCAACACCTCTGTGACTATAGATGGGATTCGCATACCTCAGGATCGGTGGGTGTATGACCAAGTGATGCAGATCTTACCTGCTGATAGAGTAGCTGTGTTGGGACCTACCGCAATCTAGAGTCTACCACCCTTACCATCAAGAGGGGGATAGAGGAAAAACTGATGGTAAGGGTGGTAGACTCTGGATTGGGCTAGGTCCCAACACAGCTACTCTATCAGCAGGTAAGATCTGCATCACTTGGTCATACACCCACCGATCCTGAGATATGCGAATCCCATCGATAGTCACAGAGGTGTCGGCCCTGGGGGTACCGACGAACCAAAATAAACGGATCATCTTCAACTTTTCAATCCAACGAATCCGCTTTAGGTTGGTGGTAAGGTTCCCAATTCGATTTGCTCGGATGAAGAAATATCTCGGTCCACGACTCCAGAAATCTCTACCCCATCCTCTTTCAATACGAGAGAAATGAGAGAGGGACATCTTCTCTAGTATCTGCACCATGGTGTCACGGAACTCGAAATTTGAGGAGTGACTAGTTGTCTCGAAGATGCGTTGGAAAACTAGAAACTTCGAGTAGGCATCTTCCTCTTCCTACAATCATTCAAACATCAATTCAACTTGTTTTTTTTTTGTAGGATGCTTTTATTAATTAGCATTATGTTATGTTAGGTAAAACATTCATTGCAAAACAGTCCTTAAATGGCAATTCCTAGGAGCTAAGATCGGCTCTGATACCAATTGTAAGGTTCCCTCCTTCTAAAATAGGGGAAACACTTAAGATAGTCCACTAAGTCTTAACTTGGAGAAAATTTCCTATTCATCGACACCTTGACCATGTAGAGATTCAAGGATACGATTCATAGGTAAGACCTAGTTCTATCTCGCAGGGGGAGCGTGATCTTCTAAAAATCAAATCACCCATAGGGTAATTGATCATAAATTGGGCAACTACTAGACTTGATTTCTAGAGGCAACGCTTTTTTCCTCATCCATACAAGGCACAGCCGCTGGCCTAGTCTTCTAGAATAGAGTTGCCCAAGAACCTATTTATCTAGCGTAGGGCTTTCACTTAATCTGTTGGAAAGCTACCCGACTAATTGGGTCCACCCGTCCGTAGGATGGTGCCGTCGAGGCATTCCATCCTCCCACTTTCCACCCTACTCACGCGTCAATTTATTTTCTAATTAATCCTACCACACTGTTTGACGTAAATAAACATGTTCCTTAATTAAGACCCTTTTCACAAGGTTTGTTAAAACAGTCTTTTTCCACAATACAATAATGCCAAAGATAAGATTTATAAAAAAAAAGTTTATACATGACTCAATTCCATACAAGTCAAACCGGCTCTCTTATTCTTTTCCTTTATACTGCCGATGATCTAGAATTCGGCCTTCCAGCCTCTACATGCTGGGCAAAACCCTATGGGACCATACACCTCATCGTCGGCCGCTGGCGAGGACTAAAGCCGGCCTGTCGTTCTCTCGGGCTCCATCGCTCGATCCTCCCGCCCCTCAGAGGGATGTCTGCACACTAGGGTGGGCTTATTCACCGCACTAGCCTGGGCCCTCAGAACTAGGCAGCATTATAATCTCTCACCTCAATTGGCGAACCTTATTCTCCCAATGGTATGAGGGATACCTTGGGCCATTCCCGGGCTTTGTTAACGACGCCGCCCGGCTACACAGGCACGGAACGGAGTTAGCGTCGAAGCCAGGAAAAACTTGCACTCTTTAAAGATAACAATTTCAATGCAATTTATTGAATACAGCATCACACAATTCGTAACTTCATACAATTTTATGTCATTATTTTAAAAGGAAAAGATACACATTTATTAACACTAATATAAAAAAAAACTCTTCTTTAAAAGATAACCAAGCTAACCTGGCCACCATTTCCTTGAGAAGCTTGTAAAGGGAGGGTTGGAGCCGCATTGGGAGCATCTTCTCTAATCTCGTTGTTGCGCACTCCTCCCGAGGCAATATTCTGACGTTTCCGGGAAGGGGCCGCCTTGGACGTCGTCTTGTAGGGCTCGCTGTCGCGGTCGAAACGCTTCAGTCAGATCTCAATTTTGAGATCGTTTGCTCACTGTATGAGCAAAAGACCACAGCGCATGAACCCTCTCTTAAGGCTAAAACCTCTTACTAAAGTCCACGCAAATTGGGGGGGGGGGGATTATGAGATGTCCTTAACACAAAAACGTTTTGCTAAAGGGGAGAAGGGCTGAGGGCTGCTGTAAGAGTTAAGGACACTGCCTCCTAGCAAGAGGGGGATAGAAGAAAAATGTGGTGGCAGATGCATTGTCCAGGAGGCCTTATATGGTTGCAGTTTCAGTGGCCTCTCATGGGGACTTATCTGTTATGCGAGATTTGTATCATTTGGATGCTGATTTTTGCCATATATGGACTGATTTGATGGCTGGTCACTCACATGCCTCTTTATGTTATCAACGAGGGTTATCTTATGAAGGATAACTGTCTATGTGTGGTGAAGGATTTGCGTCCAAAGGTTATGGAGGAATGTCACGCTCCACCTTATGCTGGTCATAGAGGTATCATGCCCACTACACGCATGATTGAGAGATATTTCTTTTGGCCAAGCATGCGTAAAGACATTGAGGCATATGTACGTGCATGTGTTACTTGCCAAAAAGTGAAATTTGACAGGCAAAAACCTCCAGGTTTGCTTCAACCATTGCCTTTTTCCTCGCAACCTTGGGAAAGTATTACTATGGATTTTATTATGGACTTGCCTAGATCCCAGCATGGGAATGATGCTATTTGGACCATTGTGGACAGGTTTAGCAAGCAAGCTCATTTCTTGCCCGTCAAGAAAACCATTAAAGTTGATCATATGGTAAAGCTTTTTCTTGCTAATATTTTCAAACATCATGGTATGCCTAAATCCATTGGGGATAGAGATCCCAGGACTACGAGCCTCTTCTGGAGGGCTTTATTTGATAACATGGGCACTAAACTTGAGTTTTCATCAGTTTATCATCCCTAGACGGATGGCCAAAGTGAAGCTGCAAATTCAGCCATGTTGGATTTGTTGAAGTGTTATGTGGCAGATCAAAAGACTGCATGGGAGAAGTATCTTCCACTTGTTGATGAGTTTGTCTAAAACAATACGATCCATGCCTCCACGGGAAAGGCCTCGTTTGAGATTATTTATGACAGAGTGGTATTGCCACCCATCCTTCGTACAAAGGATGAGATTTTTGCAGCTGATGAGTATGTTCGTGACTTGGATGTAGTCTTTGCTCAGGTACGGACAGCCATTGCAAGGTCACAAGATAAGCATAAAATGGCTGCTGACAAGCATAGAAGGGACATGCAAGTCAAAGAAGGTGATTGGGTTTTGCTGAAATTTGAGAAAGCTAGGCTTCGGAAGAGGCCAGGACGAGAAGGATCATATCCTAAGCTTTCTCCTCGCTATTATGGACCCTTCAAGGTGATTCAAAAGATCAATGAAGTGTCATACAGGCTTGCTTTACCTAGTCATTGGAAGATTCGCAATGCATTTCATGTGAGTCTTTTCTGGAAATATGTCGGGCCAGATCCTGACGAGCCTGTCACAGAAGATCCGCCAGAGATTGATGAGCTTGAGGAGATCCTCCAGCCAGAACAGATTGTCTTTCACAAGGAGAGAAAGCTACCTGCAGGAAAGCTTTCCAGGAGATACCTTGTGAAGTTCAAAAATTATTTGCCCATTGATGCAAAGTGGGTAAATGAGGATTATTTTGTTGACTACCCACAGTTGTTGTAGGCATATCTTGAGGCTTTTCAGTTGAGGACAACTCTTTAGAAGCCCGGGGGGATGTCACCAATTGGCCGACCATTTGGTCCATCTCCAGATTTTTGTCTCGCTCACTTGAGGCCAGGCCGGTGTCTCATGTGAAGGGGCCAGTATTTTTTTTTGCATAACATGGACGAGAGCCAGACTGGTGCCACCCGTGTGTTAGCAGGATGGTGTCGTATGGACGGGAGCCAGGTTGGTGCCACCCGTGTATGACCTGGACTGTGTTCTATCCATGGGATTGTCACGCCATGGAAGAGCCAGTATTTGTGCCGTGTCTTGCCTATGGGACTGTCACTCCATAGGGAGGTTCGTGCTTGGATCTGTGTCTTATCTATGGGACTGTCACTCCATAGGAAGACTGGGATTTATGTTTTCTGTCGTGCCATCATTGTGCCCGACAGATGTTTAGTACTTGTTCCATGAACGGGAGATATGTCTATGATACTGTTTGCACATGCATTCATGTTTTGCATGTTTGGAACTGTTTTCGCATGACTTGTATTCTTGTGTTTGCCTGTTTGACGTGCCACTTACTGAGCGGGGACGCCTGCCAGTGAGTCGTGAAGTTTGCTCTGTCTTCTGACGAGTTTTGTTGCGTGTGAACAGGTGGTAAGTGTATTGCACTTGTTTATTTTATAGCATTCTTTTTAACCTTTGTTTTTATAAGGTTGGAGGTTCACACTCATTAATGAGTGGACACTCTCCCCAAACTTTACTTGGTGTCCTTGGTAGGGTGGGCACCCACGTTTGAGTCATGAAGGGTAAAGGGAACCCCTTATGTGTGGGGGTGGGTGCATGGCCACCTACCCACCCCCCACCTTGGAACTGGCCGCCTCCATGCAAGCTAGGGGAGGCGAGCCAGCTGTTGGATGTGTGCCCTCTCCAACACCTACATAGGAGCAACCACCTCACTAGCTTGGGGACGATTGTCCAGGCGATCATCTCTTCTCCGCTTGTCCTCAGGTTGCTGCACTTCCCTCTACAGGCGGCTGCGCTCTCCACAGCAGGCGGCTGCGCTCCTCCCCTCCATAGGCGGCTGCGCCCTCCTCCACAGGCGGCTGCGCTCTCCACAGCAGGCGGTTGCGCTCCTCCCCTCTACAGGCGGCTGCGCTCCCCTCTACAGGCGGCTGCGTGGGGCTGCGCTTCCCTTCCACAGGTGGCTACAGGTGGCTGCGCTCCCCTTGCAGGCGGCTACAAGCGACTGCGCACCCCTTGCAGGCGGCTGCGCTCCTCCCCTTGCAGGTGTAAAGCTTTTATAGCTTTATTAACATGATTAAGACTTAATTAACAAACATAAGACAAATGATGATAGAAAGATTGAGATGTTTGCATTGAGACAGGGGCCTTTCTTAAGTACAAGTGAAGAGACACATCCCTGGGAAGGGGTGTGGCTCTTGAGTCAACGGTTATGTCCTTTGGACTTAGGGGTGTGCCTTTTAATGAAGACATGTCCTTTGATAGTGACCCATGTGTAAGGGTGTGACCCTTCACAGGTGTCCTTTCAGTTAATAAGGGATTAATGAGTAATTAAGGAGAGATTAAGAGAGTTAGTCACAATCGTGACATTCCCTCCCACTTAAAATAAGACTCCGGCTAAGAAGAGATGGTTGTCTTTGAAAGAATTCCCGAAGAAGTTTTGGATATTCCTGTAAGTCTTTATCACTTTGCCAAGTAGAGTCAGAATCATCAAGATCTCTCCATTTAACCAAAAATTCTGTAGTGAGTTTATGTCGTGTTTCTTTCTGTCTGACATCAAGAATTATTTCTGGAATTAAGAGTATGTGTTCATCTTCGATTTCTGGAACATAATCCACATGATCTAAAACTGGAAAATCACTATCCACAAACTTCTTGAGCCAAGAAATGTGGAAAGTTGGATGAATTCTACCCCAAGAAGGTGGTAACTCCAACTTATAACTGAGAGATGAGTTCTTCTTAATAATACGAAAGGGTCCATAATATCTTGGGCGAAGCTTTGGAAAAACTGATTTCACTGTCTTGTATCGATGAGGGGCGATATATAATAATACCAAGTCTCCTTCCTGAAATTCAATGTGACGACGACGCTTATTAGTTGTGCGTTGATATTGCTGTTGGACGTTGATCATCTTATTCTTATTGTGTAATAGAATATCTTGCATTTCCTGAATGAGGTGGTCTGCTAAAGCCACTTTATGTTGAAGAACAAAGTTGGCAGGAATAAGGGGAGTATGGCCATAAGCTGCTTGAAAAGGTGTCATTCCAATAGCTGAATGATAAGAATTATTATAAGCAAATTCTACCAACGATAAATATTCTTCCCATGAAGCTAATCGAGACTGAACATAATGTCGCAGCATTTCTTCTAGAATTTGATCAACTCGTTCCGTTTGTCCATCTGTCTGAGGATGATAAGCAGAGCTAAAGAGTAAATTTGTACCAAGAGACTTGAATATCGAAGTCCAGAAATGTTCTGTAAACTTTGGATCTCGATCCGAAACTATAGATTTTGGCAATCCATGAAGTTTGAAGATATACTGTAAACAATACTGCAATATCTGAAGCTTGGGCTGCTTTCTTGCATGGGATGAAATATGCCATTTTAGAGAATCTATCAACCACCACGATATATTTCAAAGAATGATGATCTGTTTTCACCACTGAATCTGCACCAAGGAGATAATGTTTCCATGCACGATAGGCATGAACAATAGCTAAAAATTCCTTGTCATTTACCGGGTATCGTCCTTGAATTGCAGAGTGCTTATGACTATCAAACACAATAGCACGTCCTTGTTGCATTAAGACGGCACCAGTGGCCATATCAGAAGCATCCGTATAAACATGAAAGGGAAGAGTAGGGTCTGGAATAGCCATGACAGGAGTTGTTGTCAAAGCTGTCTTTAAATTTTCAAAAGCTTCTGTTGCGGCTTCAGTCCATTGGAATGCAGGAGCGGACTTTAAAAGTTCAGTAAGAGGAGCAGCTTTTTCGGAAAATCGATGAACCTTTGTGTGATAGAAGTTGGCAAGTCCCAAAAAAGAACGAACATCATGGATGTTTGTGGGAGTTGGCCAATTGACAATAACCTGTATTTTCTTTGGATCCACGGAAATACCGTCTGTTGAAACAACATGTCCAAGGTATTCCAAGGATGTCTTGAAGAATTCACTTTTGCCTGGATTAATATAAAGAGCATTGTCTCGAAGCACCTGGAAAACGATCTTAAGATGTGCCTTGTGTTCTTCCATATTACGATTGAACACCAGGATGTCGTCAAGATAAATAATGACGAACTTGTCCAAAAAAGGACGAAAAAGATCATTCATCAGACTCATAAATGTTGCAGGGGCATTGGTTAACCCGAATGGCATGACCAGGTACTCGTAATGACCATATTTTGTGCGGAAAGCTGTCTTATATTCATCACCTTCGCGAATGGGAATTTGATGATATCCAGACTTAAGATCAATTTTGGAGAAGACCTTTGCATGGAGCAATTGATCAAACAATTCATCAATGCGTGGAAGAGGATACTTATTCTTGATAGTTAACTTATTAAGGGCACGATAGTCGCTGGAAAGACGCATAGACTTATCCTTCTTTTTCACCAAAAGCACTGGAGCTCCAAAAGGGCTTTTACTTGGTCGAATATGTCCTTTCTCCAAAAGTTCAGTAAGTTGTCGCTGTATCTCCTGAGATTCCGTAAAAGAAACTCGATATGGAGCACGAGTAGGTGGAGCACTGCCAGGAAGAATATCAATAGCATGGTCGACTGGTCGACGAGGTGGGAGGACCGCAGGAAGCTCCTGAGGAAAAAGATCCAAGTATGGAGCAAAGAAAGGTTGCTTGAGATACATCACCTTTGTATCTATGTCCTCGGGAGGGTCGTTCAGTGAATAGACCATTAAAAGTGCTGAGGAACAACCACTCTTGCGGACCCACCGTTTGCTTGAAGAGCTGAAAGGGTTGGTGTAGAAGGTTGGTCTCTGATTCCTTCGAGAGCCACAAGCATACCATTTTGAGCAAATTGTATAGAATGGTTCCGGAAACTGATCAGGGGATCATATTGATACAACCATTCTTGACCAAGGATCATATCATAATGTGCCAAATTCATGACTTGGAAATCCAATTTGTCAGGACAGTGCTGAATTCGAAAGGAGAGATGTTTGACAATGGTGTTACACGAGGATGTGGAACCATCGGCAAGCTCTACTTCATAAACAATAGTACTTGGAGAAGTCCGAATCTTCAATCTCTGAGTCAAGGTGGTTCCCACAAAATTATGAGAACACCCATTGTCAATGAGCACCTGAATAGGGTGACTGGAAATAGAACCTTGAAGAACCAAAACCTGAGTAGACCGCTGAGGCAACGGGAAGAGGCAGGTTGTGCTGTAGCGGTAGCGGTAATTACTGAAGCATGTGCAAAAGCATGGTGATTAACTGCACGCTTTCCTTTGTCAGCAACTAGGGGTTTCTCCGCATAAATGGGGGATTCAGCATTAGAATTCTGTCGATGGGTTGGTCTTTTGGGGCACTCAAACCAACGATGAGGTCCATTACAAATTGTGCACAATCCCGTCTTTTGTTGATCCCGTCCAGAAAGAACAGTAGAAGGACGAGGATTGCGAGATTGGTCACGTCTTTGGTCCTGTCCACGATCCGAACTGCGTGGTTGGAAGGAGTTAGGACGTCGGAACCGAAAAGAGGATGATCCTTCTGTTCGGCGAGGTTGTTGAGAATTATTCCATTGAGGATTAGGCCGGGAGGTAGAAGAGCCAGATAGTCCTCTCTGCGACTGTCTAGGCTCATACGGATCCATTGGCTTTCTGAAAGTCATTAGTTCGATCGGAAGAGGCCGAATTTCGAGAATTAATGTTTGCAACACGCTCGGCATATCGTATGGCATCGGCAAGATCGACAGGGTTATATTTCTGGACATCGGCACGTAGTGTGGGGTTAAGCCCTTCAACGAAGGCATGAAGTTCGTCCGCTGGGGACAAAGAATCAATCTCTAGTATCAAGTTGGTGAACTGGGAGATATAAGAGGCCAAGGAACCAGTTTGGTCCAAATGGTGTAAGCGAGTACGGGCTTGAAATCCGCATTGGTAGGTATGAACTGCTTACGGAGGACCCGCTCGAATTTTTCCCACGTTGTAACCGTTTTTTCAGAGTGCTGTCGTCGTTGCCGCCATAATAAAGCAGTGTCTTTGAGGAGGGATACCGCAAAAGTCACTTTTTTGGAGTCAGAAAGGGTCATGGATTCAAAGTAAAACTGCAGTTTGTAGAGCCATTGGTCTAAGATGCGCTTATTGCGCTGACCACCATAAGAGTCAGGGGGTTTAATTTCCAATTTCTTTGTTTTACTGGCTTGTAAAAGACGATAAAGAGTTTTAAGGTCGTCACCTTCTACCTCGGAAGGAATGACGTCTTCGTCTGCTGGTACTGTTGCTGAAACATCTGCTGCTGGTACATAACTTGTGTTGGAGTGGCGATCCGTGTGAAGCTGCTGGATCTGAGAGGCCAAGGATGCCATAGACTCTTGGAGTTGCTGTTGGAACTGTTGTTGGAGTTGCTGCAAAGCTGACTGCCATTCCGGAGGGACTGGTATGTCAACAGGTTCTGCCATGAGAGGAGATGTTGATGTAGAGGCTTCAGGGTGATGAGGCTCTGGGGGTTTTTGCTGCTGATCACGCCGCTGGGCTCTAGTAAGAACCATCGGCTGGAGGGTGCGGCATCTGTAAATCCCGAGAGGAGAGGCTACGTACTGGTGAAGCGGCTATAGACCATCCAGTATAGTAAGGGCGATCCTCTGGGACTGGGCTCGCACGAGAGTCTGCTACTGGAGAAGAAGGTACAGGAGTAGGGGCAGCTACAGGTGTCAAGGGTGTATACTCTGGTGTAGAGGGGCGCACCGTGAATGAAGATGGATGAATGTCCTCAGAATAGGTGCAATATTCATGAAAAATGATGCTACACTCGGGGAGGATAGCGCCCAGATAAGGATGATGCTTGAGCATAAAACAATAATGATCCAGATCCTGTGCAGAAGTACGAACACGGATAACCCACACATCGAATTCTCGGAGGTGAGAAGTCAGTGTGGCTATCTGTATGCGGTAATGAGTGGGCTGGAGATAGGAGGGCACACTCACTGGAACAGGGACTGGGACTGGTAGAGAAACACGGGTAGGAGAGGGCACTATGGACTGAGAGGGTGTATCCTGTAAATAACTGAAGTCATAGGTTTCCTTTGCCATAAGCCGTCGGAGAAGAGGTAGTTTGTGTCCACGTGATCCCGTAAAAAAAAGGTATTGGCCCCGGCCCGCAAAGGAATGAAATGGCAGGCTGCTGATATGTTAATACTCCACTTTATGTGAGATGTGTATACCCAAGAAAATGGAAAGATCACACCCAAGTATACCCAAGAAAATGGCTGTAGAGAACGAAGGGTGGCGCCCCTTGCTCGGAGAGAGATTCAGCCCAAACAGAATGCGATCAGGGCCTCCAGTAGAGTACAGGCAGCCTACAGGCACTTAGATGGAACCCTGATGTGAGTCTCTGCTTCCCATCGTTTTTTTTTTGGGATGAAATTGGGGAAAAATGCTTAATCAAGCAAAATTGGCAAAATTGGGTAAAATTAAATGGGGCATTCTCTCCTGCTCTTCCATTCAACACTTGCTACACCCAATTTTAGGGTTTGGGCGGGCTGATTTTAGGGTTAGGGTTTGGACTGATTTTAGGGTTAGGGTTAGGGTTTGGACATCTCACAGGGCGGAAAAAAGTTTGCTGTGATACCATTGTAAAGCTTTTATAGCTTTATTAACATGATTAAGACTTAATTAACAAACATAAGACAAATGATGATAGAAAGATTGAGATGTTTGCATTGAGACAGGGGCCTTTCTTAAATAGAGGCCGAAAGGGTACAAGTGAAGAGACACATCCCTGGGAAGGGGTGTGGCTCGAGTCAACGGTTATGTCCTTTGGACTTAGGGGTGTGCCTTTTAATGAATAGAGATGTCCTTTGATAGTGACCCATGTGTAAGGGTGTGACCCTTCACAGGTGTCCTTTCAGTTAATAAGGGATTAATGAGTAATTAAGGAGAGATTAAGAGAGTTAGTCACAATCGCGACAGCAGGCGGCTGTAGGAACTGATCTTGCCTCCTGTAGAGCTGTCCGCTCTTGTCACAACTTCTTCTGCATCATCACGCATAACATGATGTCTATACGGCTGCAACACATGTTCCACTGCAGATTGTACTGCCGCACCATCAATTGCAACAATTGCAAGTGGAAGTAGCCCTTCAAACATGTCTTGTTGACCCCCATATAGCTGTCTACCGAATTCAGCCATAGGCTGATTTACATTTTCAGCAAACACCACATCTCTACTCTCAAAAATCCTATGGTTGAGTGGATTATAGAGATGGTAGCCTTTGCTACCATTGTTGTACCCTACAAGGCTACAAAAATACATTTTGTTGCCTTGTCATCGAGCTTGCTTCTCATTTGTTGAGGCACATGGGCATATGCAAGACAACCAAAAACCCTCAAGTAATCAACTTTAGGCTCCTCATGGAGTGATGGTTTTTAATGCTTTTGTAGAGCATCTGTTCAAAACACGTGTAGCACACATGATTGCCACCATCCATAATTTATGAGGCAAACCCTTGACCTTGACCATACATTTGGCCATCTCTATGAAGGACCTATTCTGTTGTGGTGTGTATGGCATGGTACACTGGTGCTTAATGCCTTTTTTAGCCAAGTATGCTTTGAAAGCATCCGACATATACTCCCCCCCCCTCGATCTATACAGAGCGTTTGCACTTTGCAACCTATTTCATTTTCAGCCCTTGCGACATAATGCTGAAAACACATAAAAACCTCCGATTTGCTTTCAAAGGGTACACTCAAGTAAATCTAGAGTAATCATCTATGAATGCTCTGAAGTACATATGCTTTCCAAGTGACGATGTCCTCATAGGACCACATACATCATTGTGTATGAGCTGTAATTTCCTATCAGCTCTCACCGAACTATCCTTTGGGAAAGCATTACGATTTATTTTGCCAAGAATGCATCCCTCACATACATGTCTGGGAGGTAGTTCAACATGTGGCATGTCATGCACCATTTGTTGCTTCTACAAGAGCATCAGATTGCCATAATTCACATGTCCAAACCTAGCATACCACAACTTTACCTCTTGCATGACCGGAGTAGATGTAGTAACCACAGAAGCATCATGCTATCAAGATGATATAGTCCATGGTATAGTGTCACATAGTCCTTTTCTTGGTCTCTCACCATGCATCTGTCATCTTCGAAATTGACAACAAACCCTCTTTGAGCAAAAGAGGACATTGACAACAAATTCTTCTTAATCCCAGGCACATAAAGTACATCTAGTAAGCATAAATCTGTACCATCAGCTGTTGTGAGTACAATCTCACCAATGCCTTTCACAAGATAAGAATGATTATTTGACATGAGACCTTCTTACCTTCTGGGGCAGCCCCTAGCTTTGTGAACAAATCCCTCTTGGAGGTGATGTATCGCCACGCAACTTGTTACTCATCCACATTGAGACACATATCCTATTGAGAAGCATCGTAATTGCATGCAAGAAAAGCCCAATCATCCCGCATGTAATTTGTTGATGCATCATCTTTACTTGCAAGAGTAGTAGAAGAGTCACCAACAACCATACCAGATTCTTTCTTCTTCTCTTTGGCTATCCTCTTTTTGCATTCATCAATATAATGCGGTGGCTTCTTGCAGTAGAATGACACTCCAATACATCTCCAACATTTTGTGCCATTTCTAATCGCAAACGCACGGGTAGCAATTCACACAAGTTTTGAAATGCTTTTTGTCAACTTTCCCTTGGGAAATGCAACACAATGCAAACTCCCTTGTAGGGAGAGAAATTGACAGTTGAAAGCAGAATTGACGAGAAATTTTGTTACCTTGTAGGTTGAATGCCCCAATTTTTGCTGTAATTGTAGAAAGCCCAAAAATTGAGATTTGCAAGTGTTGCAGGTACAAATACAAGCAACAACTAATGGTACGACCAATACGAGTATGACGATTGTACGGACGTTGCGCGATAAGAAACGAACACGTTTGTGACAACACAAGGACGCACGGTTGGGTATGGGCTCATGCAGACGTTCAGACAGGTATGCGGTGGCACGATGATGTATGGTCACGTACAAGGCAGCACGACTATACGGGGTGCTAACGCTCAAGGCAAAACCAACTTGGAGCTCTGATACCACTCTTGGGTTCTAAGAAACCCAAGAGTTCGGCAGAGATACACAGAAAACAACAAGAACATAGAGTAGGGAGCGATAGAGAGTTTGGAAGTGTGGATATACCAGAATGAAGTGATGAGATGTGTACAACCACAAGTATCCGAAGTACAAACCCGAAATGTAAAAGTATAGGTGTCCGGACACACCAAATGTCCATGGGAAAAAAACCTCTATAATGTGCAGAGGGAAAAAGTGTCCCTGGTAAGTCCCTATTCACATGGTCACTACCACATATGTATAATCCTACAAGTAGATTGGGACCCAATTTGGTGTCGTCCCTACATTCTCTCTCTATAACTCTATCTCCTTTAAATAAAGATTAAAGTGGATGCTTCATGCTCACTAACATGAAGGTATAAAGAAGGCCTTGCTGTGGGTTACACGATCATACCGGTTACATGTTACATGGGAGGTGATTAAGGTTCCTAATCCTAATTAATGGTGTTTGTGCATGTGATTGAATGTTTTTGGTTGATTTTAGATGTTGCTAAGCCACCAATTTAATTTAATTTATTATTATTATTATTATAAATTTAAATTTTGTTTGTTTTAGGTGATTCTCTTCTTTCTTTTAAAATTATTCATAAGTTCAGATTCATTTGGCCTTATGACGGTATATATACCAATTCTAGAAATGCATGAACAAAAATCATCGCTCTAATCCACATCAAGCTTATGTTTTCGGAGTGGATTACACTCCTAATCACAAATCTAAGCTATTTCTTGATTCAATGCATTAAAGCCTTGTGGGCTTCAAATTCATGCAAATCATCAAAGAAATTAGGGTAAACCATATGTTTTTCAGTGTGACCCCCTAAATCAACACTGGGTGATCCTATAAATTGGAATGGACGTAAGAACCGAACCAAGCCCTAGGCTAGTTCTTGTCGGCAGCGTTGAATATGTTCAAGTTAAGAGCTTACCTTAGCCTATACCAAAACAAGTGTGTTTGGTCTTGCCTTCGAGCCGGAAGTACAATTTCCCAATGTGGGTGTGCTAGCCTGTCCATCGCGTCTTCACTCGCTGTCACATGCTCCATGGCTATAAGGATGAAGGAAGAGCTCTTTTTGCTTAGATAGGGGCAAGAAGAGAATGGCCTTTGTGGTGGTGGTCTCTCACAAGAGTAGAGAAGTGGAAGAGCTTACAAGTATTCTATTGCAAGGGAATGAATGTGTATTGCTTAATGTCAAAATTCACTTTTATACAAATGACTAGCTTTCACACTAGGCTGGACAAAACTTAAAAATAGTCCATTGGCACTAGTTCTAGTCTTGAGCAACTATATACACGAATTTTATTACTTCCCCATTTAGCATTAAACTCAGGGTAAGGTTGCTTTATAAAGTCTATCACCGTCTTACAAAAGATGGCGGCTACATGCGGGTAGGAAGCACTTTACGTTAGGTTGGGTGGGTGAAACCATGTTAACCTGCGAAGTGGTTAACACCAACACAAGCCCAGCCACAGGATCAATGGTGGTAGTCAGATATTTTTGTGTTTTAGGCTAGGTATGCATAAAAACGTCTACAAATGAAGGGAGCATTGTAGTTGTGATGTGCCCAGTTTTAAATTTTAAGGAACATGGGGCTACCTTTTTTTCCACACAAAAATAAAATAACAAACAAATGTTCTTTCTTGTGTTGCTCTTCATTTTAGAGACCTTAAGAGTTAAGTACAGTGTTTTTGCTGATAGGTGGAGCGTACGTAATAGATGAAGCTGATGGATATTCTGTGGAGCATGATGAGCTCAGCTGATCACCTGTCATTTAATTTATGTTTTTGTTCACAGGTAGGTGATTTGGGGTTGTCAAAAGTAAAGCATCAAACAATGGTATCAGGTGGTGTGCGAGGCACGTTGCCATGGATGGCTCCAGAATTACTGAATGGCAGAAGCGGTTTGGTTTCCGAAAAGGTGTTTTTCATTAACGGTGTTTTTTTGTAGAGGGATTTGTGTGCGAACAGCTACGGTGTGAAACTGATGCTGAGATTTACAACTTTGCCTACTCTGCCATATGGTATTGCAGGTAGATGTGTTTTCGTTTGGTATTGTGATGTGGGAGCTTCTTACTGGGGAGGAACCCTATGCCAATATGCATTATGGTGCTATCATAGGTAAGATACAGTCTGATTGGCTGAAGGGATATAATGGTATTTTTGCAGGTCACTTGACTAATGAATATGTATGAACACGTCTATTTGAGCTCTCTCTAATGCTGTTTTTGTTTATACTGCTAGGGGGCATAGTCAATAACACTTTACGACCACCAATACCAAGCTGGTGTGACCCTTTATGGAAGTCTTTGATGGAGCGGTGCTGGGCACCTGATCCAGGAGAGAGACCTGCCTTTTTAGAGATTGCTGCAGAATTAAGGGCAATGGCAAACTCAAGGTCACAGGGCCAGGCATCAGGGGCTAGTGCTGGAGACCCGACCAAATGAAGTTTCAAGCCTTGACACGATGCGCCTGTTCACTTGCTACTACACCTCGGGTTGAACTGGCAGCTTCTGTGTGTTTTGTATAGTATCTGACCATTATTATAGGTATATCTCGTTGATCGTCAGAAATTTGTAGAGTTGAATTATTTCCATGTTCTTTCTGGAAGCTTGTGCTTTAAATTTTGTGAGGCCAAGGATGGCATGGTGCAGAGCATAAGATTGATCAATGAGAATATAATGTTTCAATGAGTTTTTCTCAGCCCAAGTGATGTGGTATTGTGGATAATTAATGAGGGCTGACGTGTGGATTTTGAAATGCCAATCGGCTCGAAGTACTCTGTGATGTATATGTTTTGAGGATGCTTGTGCTGACATTAGGCTGTAATCTTTCTTTCCTCAGGTTGCATGTGTGCACACTCACTTGTTAGAGAGAGAGAGAGAGAGGGAGGGGTTAAAACAAGAGCCCTAGAACTTCTCCTTTCAGAAAAGTCTATACGACCCTTGAGCACCCCTCTCCCAGTGAACAACTGCCTCCCTCTCCCTTCTCCCCAATGTAGCCTCTTCATCCTTATGGCAGCTTTCATGCCTGCGGCGGCCTGCTCTTATTCCAGCCTCGCTTCCCTCTCACCTCACTTCCCCCTCACCTCGTCCCTATGGCCACCCTGCCTTCCTAAACCTCGTCGTCAACACTCTGGCTTCCTACGATCTACTTGGTGGTAGTCTCGCTGCTCCTTGACAAACCATGGCATGGCCCATTTCTACACTTTCTCACAGAGTTTCTTAGGGTAGAATGTATGCCACACCTTGTATGGCACTTTTAATTCGACTAGGTCGTGTTCTTCGTTTGATGGCAATGGGGCAAGGGTCGAACAAACATCAGGTGTGAACCCTGTGCAAAAACTTGGATGAAAGGCAAGGCACCGGCACGTTCTTAAAGGCATTTGGCGCTGCCTTAACCAGTGTGGATGAAAAAATAGCTAAAAAGATGTAATGCATGCTCTCTCTCTCTCTCTCTCTCTCTCTCTCTCTCTCTCTCTCTCTAACTTCAAAAGATCCAGTGGGTCTATGAGACCAAAAGTGATACAATAGTGGCCGTGTAATCTCATCATGGTTCAAAAGAAAACAAAGACGAGAGCTATGAGCTGAGAATATCAAATCCGAGCCATATGATACAAAGTGGGATCATCATCATACAACCCGTGGAGCTAACCCCTTTGTAGGGGGAGGGGGCTGTCAAGGATATGGAGCATGGGGTTAGCCTATAGAAAGCTTTGCAAATCTGTTGGGCATGGGAAGGTGGCTCTGCCTCCAAGATCTCCTCAAGCTGAGGTTGATGTATGTGTTGTTGGCGAGGTCCAGGGAATCTAGGGCATCGGGCTCGTTGTAGTGCCATGGCCCGGTCTAGAGTCACGCCAGGGTGGGGTCTAGCAGGGGGTAGGGCATGAGAGAGAGAGAGAGAGAGAGAGAGAGAGAGAGAGAGAGAATTCTTTGATAATGTAATGAATATGAATTATGGGCTCTTTTGTCCATGGGAATGTTTCTACACAAACATTCATGCCCTCATAGACTATGAGACAAGACTTGTTGATTTCTTGGATTCCTTTGTGAGCTTAATTAAGTGTGATAGAAGAAAAGGGGTATGTAGGGTTGGTAAGTTGCGAGGAACTTAGTGGAAGACTTGAGAAACTCTGTTGGGAGATTAAGAGGGAAGCTCGGTGGGAGGCTTTAGTGGGGTAGACGATGTGGAACCAATCGGTTGTTTTTGGGATCGAGTCCTTTCTACTCTACTCTCCTACCAAGCATCCATCTCCAAGGAAATGTTTTCTTATGCATAATGCCTTCCCATGCTACCTTGATGGAATGCTCAATAAGATATTGCTTTCCCATCAGGACTCTTGCCTCTAAACTAACAATTCTATATATAAAAAAAGATATTGCTTTCCCATTAGGACTTGTACCTCTAAACTAACAATTCTATTAAAAAAAAAAGATACTGCTTTCCCATTAGGACTTGTACCTCTAAACTCACAATTCTATTTTTTAAATCCAATGCTTCCTCTAACCAGTTTGTCAATCTGCACTCTATTCTACTCCCTCACAAAACTCGTGAAAAAATGGGTTTGAGGAGGATGGAAATACATTAATTAAGTAAAATAATAATCATCAATAAGGTTTAAAATTCGATAATGGACATCAACCAAGGCTTCTAAACTCACAATTCTATTTTTTAAATTCAATGCTTCCTCGAACCAGTTTGTCAACCTACACTCTATTCTACTCCCTCACAGAACTTGTGAAAAAATTGGATTTAAGGAGGATTGAAATACATTAGTTAAGTAAAAGAGTAATCATTGATAAGGTTTAAACCTTGATAATCCAAGGCTTTCTATTTCATTGTAGAAATCCTTACTCTATAATGAGCTTGGGAGTACATCAATTTATAGCTCTCTATATGAAGCATCTAGATCCACAACTGTCTCCCAGACAAATCTTGATGAATCTCTTATTCCTTGAGTTTCCCAATCAACCCTTGAAGTTGGTATGATTAAAATCTCTTAAGCTATTTGTTCAAGTCTCTTTGTGGCCATATGGAGCACTGGTAGAAGGTTTTGGCTTTGAAGTTGGCTTATGAAAGGTTTTGGCTTTAACATGGTATTGTTAAAGTCTCTTAAGCTATTTGTTAAATTCTCTTTGTGGCCATATGGAGAACTTCTAGAAGGTTTTGGCTTTGAAGTTGGCTTCATATGGTCCATATTAGGGTTATCACTAGTAGGCACCCAGTGTATGAGCTCGTTTAGGTATTGAGAGGGTAAGAGAAGGACTACTACATCAACATTTTACATTACAAGGTGACTTCAAGTGAGCCACAATCAAGAGTTTTTCATTAACAGAAGTGTTTCCCTACTTTAGCAAGACACATCTTTAAAAGGTGAAGAAGGGGCTTAAAACTTAGCCAATACTCATGGCTTTCAACACATTAATGCTGCAAGCATTAGTATTCTTCTATCTTACAAATAGAGGTTAGTGTCTTTTTAGCAACTTTATGACTCTTTATAATGCAAATTTGCTGGGAGACAGCTTCCCTTTTTTATGGTTTGAATCCAAGAAGGATGCTATGTGTAGGGTGAAACTTGGCAAGGGGGCCAAGGGGCTAGTATTCTCTCCCCTAGAAAGTTTCATCCCCATCAAGTTCCATTCATGTTTGGAGGGGTGCTAAGTTCCCCTCTTCAGGGGCCTATTGCTTCCATAGAAAGTAGGGTAGGGTCTAGTGTCTCACCATACTCCAAAGGGGTCCGATGGGGTGAAATTTGACACATGATGCCAAGATACTATTATGCCCTTCCCCAAGTTTCATCCTCACCAAGTCCTTTTATGCGTGCTAGGTTTTCCTCTTTTGGGCCACAGGGTGCCTATAGTCCCAATGTATAAAAAGAGAGGGGTCTAGCACCTCCCCATACCAAAATGTGGTCCAATGGAGTGAACTCTTGGCAAGATGGAACAATGGTAGGGTCTGATAAGGATGTAGTCATAGGAATTAGGCTACTGAGAAAAGTTCATCACCGTAAAAGAGTGGCATAAACAACTTAGGCCAAAGGTGAACTTGATTCCGAGATTTTACAAAAACCAGATGGGTTTTGGTATTGCTCAATCAGTAGCATGCTTGACTATTAGGCTGGTAGTGTCAAGTGAAGGTTGCCTCCACTTCTCCAAGCACTGCTTGGTAATGATGCTAACTTGAGCCCCTCCATCTAGGATGGTTGTGACTTGACTATCCTTTTATTTTATAGGAAGGACAACATTCATGTCATCACTCTTAGAGTAGTGGCCGAGCTTATTTGCCGGTACTTTCAAAGAAGCTTGGTGAACTCATTATTCAACTCATCTGAGGAGTCTTGAACTTCTATGCCTGCTTTTAGTCTTCCGTCTATCCAATCTTTTATGTCCTTCAATAGGCTTGGGCTTCCTTCTATGAGTTGAAATGCTAAACACATGGTGGTAACCATATATATGCAAATCATAGTCTAGGAGAGCACCTTATGTCATTAGTCATTCAACCCCAATGCACTATAGCTAGGATATACAATCTTGAATTTAGTCGGCAAGGGGAAGTATCAACATCCAATTACTGGTTGCCCAAGGCACACCTCAATTTAGGCCCAATGCACTACAACAAGGCTATGTGACCTTGAATTTAGGTGGCAAAGGGGAAATATAAACTTCCAATTATTGGTTGCCCAAGCCACACCTTAATTTTTATCATAAGCTTAGCTAAGCCATGGCATAAGGCCTCTCTCTCTCTCTCTCTCTCTCTCTCTCTCATGTAGCAACTATGTGTCTAACCTTGGTTCATCATTTGGGGATGCCTAAATGTTGAGAACATCTATTATATCATTTGATGTCTTGGGTGATTTCTAGATTAAATGTGTAAACCATTTGTTATTGCTCGAGGCCTATTATCTTGTGCTATATGTGTTACATCATACAACATGTAGGCACCCCTGCATTACCTTGATGTAACACATATAGCACAAGATAATAGGCCTCAAGCAATAATACATCGTTTACACATTTAATCTGGAAATCACCTGACATCAAATGATATACTAGATGTTCTCAACATTTTTCTATCCCTAAATGATGAAATGAGGTTAGACACAGTCATATAATAGTAGGGTTTGCTTGCCACATTTGGTGGTAGAGCCTCAAGCGCCAAGAGGATTACATGACATTACCCCCTCCCCCCCAAAGAGATTTTTTGTACTTGAAAACAAACTTGGCAAAATTTTTGTTCAATGCGCTTAGCCTTCCCATGTTGAAACTTCCTTTGGCCTATCCTTCCACTTTATTATAACTTCTCTATATATAGTATGCCTTGTGTGACAGTTATAGAACCTCGTGTGATGGTTCTAAAAATCCAAAACATGTTTAGGTTTAGGTGCAGTGGAAGGTGGCTTAATGTGCTGAATTAAAACATCGAGAGTGACAAAATTATCTTCCTTGCCTATTGTCTTTTGAAGTTTGCTAACATGAAAGTCAAGATGAATCTGAGAACTCTGGAGTAACTCAAGCTCTCATGAGCTGCACCACCAATCTTTTGCAATATTGTGAATGGTCCACAATATCACGGCAAAAGTTTTGGGTACTTTCCTACCTTGAAAGTTTTTGACTTTGCTAGAACTTTCAAGTGCACTTGATCTCCCTCTTCAAAGGAAACATGCCTAGAGGATTTATTCGCAACTTTGAGTATACCCTACATATCTTGCAAAGTCTTTCATAGATTTCATCATTTCCTTCTCCAAGAATACCGCTATTGGAAAACAAGGCTAAAATTCATACATCAACATAAAAGGACTAAACCCTATAGCTGAATGTTTGGAATTATTCTAAGCAAACTCCATATATGGTAGGTACTCCTCCCAATCTGATTGTTTCTTACCAACATAAATTCAACAATATGATTGACCGTCTTTGTTAACCATCATTCTTCAGATGATTAGCCATTGGATAATATCCAACTTTTTAAAGACCTCCCTCCAGAAGTGGCTGTTGAAGTTACTATCTCTATCTGACACTAAAGTGTGAAGGGTCTACCTCTAATCAATTCGAATTAGAACTACACCATCTAGATTCCTATGTAGTTGCTCTAGACTAAGCATTGATCCCTTCAAATCATAAAAAGGTATGCCTAACATCATGTGATCTATCCTCTTACTTGTCTAGATCAGCACACCTGACCTCTTCAAACAAGTCTCATGTGGCATATCAGAAGGGATTGGTAGCCTATCATGCCTTCTAATAACTAGGATCATGCTCACACAATCTGCATAGTGACTCACTCTTAAAATTGGTGAAACTAAGCTCATTCATCATAGGCAAGTGACTCAATGCATCAACCACTAGGTTATATTTTCCACTTTGGTACTGCAATTGAAAGTCAAACTTTAGAAGCATCTTAGCTCCGTGAGCTTTCCTACCTTTCAACTATGCCTGACTAGAGAGCCATTACAGTCTTTTATGGTTAGCTAAAACCTCAAAGCGGGCACCATCTAAGGAATGTCTCCACTTTATAAGAGCATGAATGATCATAACTCAGACTCATAAACAAGTTAGGACACAGTTGGACTTCTTTCTTTTGAATGCAACAGAAGGCGTCCCCTTTGCATTAAAACCTCCCCAAAGCGCATCCTCACCCACAAAATGGCTAATTGGGATGCACAATCTTTAGTATAGAAGCAACTATAATTACTACCTTAAGTAGTTCAAAGCTTCATCGTTGAAGTTCTTCCCAACGAAACCATTTTCCCTTCCGATTCAGCTTCTCTATCATAGGAATTGCAATCTTTGTGTAGTCCTTGATGTATTGGCGATAAAATTTCAACAATCCAAGAAAATATATTCAACACTTTCAAGTTGTGAGGCTCAATCCATCTGAGAATAGCATCAACTTTCTTAAGTTCCATCTGGATCCATTTGACAACACACACAATATGACCTAAGTATTGCATTTCTTGAGTAAAGAACTTGTATTTTCTTTCCTTGGCAGACAACAGAGAGCTCTTTCTCAATGACTCAAAAATCATGTGCAAATGCTAGAGGTGCTCTTTTCAAGACTTGTATAAACCAGAATATCATATAGGAAAACCACAACAAACTTTCCTTTAGCTCTTAAGAGATGCATAATGTGAAAACCTAACCTAGACTTGTATCCTTGCATGACAAAGAGCACTCCTTCGACCACTGTGTCCCTCATAATTTGATCATAACCCCATTGGCTAATGAAACCATATAACGGTGATAACTACAGGTCTAGGGAAGCTATAGCTTCTTGACTAAATGATAGTTTAAGTAGTTTATGTGTGGCACTATTATCAATAATGATAACTACATGTTTATCATTGATCAAACTATGCATTTGAACCAAACCATGGCATCTAAATGTCGGCTACACATAGCTTACAATACCAGGCAGGCATTTATGCTGTGAGAGTGTGGCACGTGGCAATCTCTATAAATGCTACAAACTAAAGAGATATTGTGTCCACCTGCTTCTAAGGATTTCCATCCTTCTTAGCATCCTTGCCCTTGCCTTTTAACTTAGGGCAATAAGCTCTTTGGTGCCCTAGCTCAGGACAATCAAAATACAAGTTTTCTCACCTTGGCACGCCATACTGCTCTTGCTTCAATAGTTCTAAGGGATCTTTGTCTTGTTGGTTCTTTGGCACAACACCACCATAGACATCTACATTCGAGTGTAGTGAAACTTGGCAAGAGTGATAATGGGTTTCTCTAGCCATTGTGTTCACACCTTTGGCATACCATCACACACATCCAATGTTCGAGTGTAATGAAACTTGGCAAGAGGGACAAATGCGTTCCTCTAGGACCTCTTGCCATTGTATTCGTACTCTGGGACCCGTTCCATTATGTTCATACCTTTGGGTGGTCAAAAACTAGCCTACCTTGGTCACCTTATTCCACCAAGTGGACAACAAGACGAAACTTGCTAGTGATAATAGACCTTTAAAAGGCCTTCTTGATGGTACAAAGTTCCTTCAGTGCCATGCAACAGGTATCCTTGATGGTACAAAATACCTCTAATATCTTGAGATGCACCTCCCCTAAACTTATATAAATGTTGAGAATGTTGGGATGGACATAGAAGTTCATGAGCATGATGAACTCTCCCTTTAAGTCTTGTTGATGTGTAAAGGAGTGCCACCTTCCCCTCTTTTTGGACCACCCTAGGGCCCATTTCCCTGATGTAGAAAAGAGGGGGGTCTAGCACCCCATCATACTCAAACAGGGTTGGATGGCTAGGTTTTATGTTCATTGCCCTGATGTTGAATGGCAAAGAAAGAAGTGTAAAGATGCAACCTCTATGTGCTTGCTTGGCTTGTTTAGTTCTTGGCACATTTGAAACAATATATGCATCCCCTTGTTGAGCCATAATTACACAAAATTAAGAAAAAATATCTTAATTGACAAGTCGAGTTACCTCAAAAAACTATAAGAAGAATGTCAGTGGCATCATTTGTGGTCCATGACAAGATGCAAATTTCAAATCAAAACAACAACTTATTGTCGATGTTGGAAAAATGAAATTCTTATTCCAATGCATGGAGGATGTTGAACATTTTGTGATGGTGTAGATATATTATAATCACAGTGCCGAGCAAAAATGAAATTCTTATTCCAATGCATGGAGGATGTTGAACATTTTGTGATGGTGTAGATATATTATAATCACAGTGCCGAGCAAAAATTACGCCTTTGAAAGTGTTGTATGTTGGAAGAACAAAACAACCCCCCCAAAAGTTAATTTTTGCTAATTTTATTACTATCAAAGGAACATATGCATATGACCAGTCAAAATTAGGGTAAAGGGTATGTTTTAAGCACAAGAAATATTTCAATTTTCAAAATTCTCTACAAATTATGCAAAACCACAAAATTTTTAGTTTCACACTCATCGAACCCTATTTGACTATGGCAGGGTGCCAGACCCCGCTCTTGTTTTTATGGGGCATTAGGCCTTGAAAGAGGGAAACTTGGCACCCCTCCACACATTAATGGGACTCCATGGGGAGATGAAACTTGCTAGGGGACAACATGACTATGTCAGGGCCCAAAAGAGGAGAACATAGATCCCCCTCCAGACATAAATGAGAGAAACCAAAATGGTCCATGATTGGGACACTGATCAATGAAACCCTCAAGGTAAACCTATGAACATGGAAAACTCATTCCATGAGTGGTGGACCTTTTGCTCAACCACCACAAATAACACCACAGAACTAAACATGGGACCACTTCAAAACATATAACGTGGGCGACGACGGCTTTTTACATTTTGAGAAGGCAAAGAGGACCCCTAATGGGAAGCCTAGAATGTCTTACGGTGGACAATTGGGGGAAGTTAAGGAGGTCAACCTAGTGGGACTTGAGGAAGATCCAAATTTGATATACATCAAGACCTATCTCCAAAAGAAGAAAAAGACCTCATTGACCTACTCACAGAGTTCTAGGACTGTGTTGCTTGTTGGAAATACACTGACATGATGGGTGTACCACCCGGAGGTGGTCAAACACCCTATTCCCATTGTTCAAGGAGCAAAGCCATTGTTATGGCTCACCCAAACCCCCCTTGAAACACATCCAACAAGAAGATTACCACTGTCGTGAGGATCTTTCCATTGGGCGAGCTCGTAACCCTTGAGGTCTCCAAGCTCCCACAACTCCTTGAGAAGCAATTCTACTATGCCACCTGCGGGCATTATCATACCGCCGCGTTGCACTACGCCTCCTCTCTCACCTCCCTTCACTAACACATACTCACTAGCATGCATTAGAGAGAGATTAACAAGAGCAAGACTCTATTGCACAATGGGAGAGTTCTTCGTATATGAGAGATATTCACTTATATACATGGCCATAAGTGTTCACACTCATTTAAACTGTGGCCGGCCGAGCATTTTAGTCTCATAAGAGGCCTAATGCTATTACAATGACCACTCTCATAATATATCCATGAAGTACATCACTTGGGACTTCATCATAACTTACTACCACACGCTCTTGAAGCGAAAATCGCCATAAGTATTCCATCGGACCATTTACGAGCGCCCGTCCAAGTTATAGATTTGGACACCGTGCTTCATATCTTGAGTGTATGAACTTTTGGTGTATCCACCTTGACTCCTTGATGTTGTACCATACTTTTGTGGAGAACAAACCATTTAAAAATCCAAGTAAGAAGCAATGAAGGGCCAAAACAACACGAGAATGACATTAATTGTCAAATGGCAATGGGGGGTGCTACTTGACACCTCCTAGTTTGTTGATGGTGCAGTTTACCTTAGTACAAAGGGAAGATAGATTGTAGCTTCTTTGAAAGACTTTGAACATGAGTAAGCTCAAATTTAGGTTCTTTGTAGCTCAAAGGGTGGGATGCCATTTTGGAGGCCTTTTTGTATACTCGGCTACATGTTAGAAGATTAATAGCTAGAAACTAGGCAAAGGAAGTGGCTATGCATGATGTTGCCTTGCCCCAAAATCTAGGGACTTGATTGAAAAGGGCATTTTAGTTGTAAATCACAACCATTAATTTAAGAACTACAGAAAGTTGCAATAGGCCCTTTAGAATCCTAGTGATGAAATTTACATGAAAGAAAGTTTCTTTTTTTGAAATTCATCCTAACTAAAAAAAAGGCATCTTTTTTTTTTTGGTTGTCTCGCATGGAGTTGGTGTGGTGGTAAAGTCTTTCTCTCAACCGAAAGTTTGTAAGTCCAAGTCCAATCTAGCCTCTTCGTGAGGGACACGCCAATGCTCCTTGGGGTGTTCATAGTGGTTGTGGCTCTTGCCCTTTCCCTTGCTCTGTGAAGTGACTCCTCCCTGTGACGCTATTGTCACAGCAGGCTCTTGTCGAAGCATCATAGGCGCATAGGTCCACGTGGCTCTTGCCTGATCGGATATGGTGCCCGCAAATTGGCTAATTATTAGAAAGGGTGATACCCCCTTGTGGTAATGTGTTTGTAATGCTTGTGGGGAAGTAACCTAGATTCATTTCCTCCTTGAAGAACTGTACGAACTATTTATTAGGCTACTGCTCTGTGGACCCTTTGGGGTAATCCCGGGAGGGACTCATTTGCCAACCCTTCGGGACTCAACCAACTATCGATGTCTACTAAGTTGGGACTGCCCCTGTGGGAAAAAAAGGCACTTTAGATATAAATCCAAGCATTATAATAGATTTTTGTTCAGAATCTTCAAGTTGCTTTTGCACTAGGTAAAACTAAGGCCCGGTTCACACAAGGCGGTAGCCAACTTCCCAAAAGGGTCATGTGCTAAGATGGCATGTATTGATTGGCTCTGTTTACACATAGACGACCAACATTTTCAAGAAAACATTTTGGCCTCACGAAGTCAGACACACCCGGGTCCTGAACATGCTACATAAAATATGGCGAGGCGCGAGCTAAAGGGAGTGTTGAACGTGCATAGAGAGTTGAGACCCCTATAGGCTACAACTATTTGAACCATTAGACTAATCATAAAAAATTATAAGCTAAGAGCTTTATGTGCTGGCTATGAGGTTGTGTGAACACCACCCCCCCTTGATGGCCACCTTCAATACCCTCTTGGTCTCCAGAGAAGTGTGAATGGGGGCCTAATTAATGTGTGCGTCGGAGTTAAAAAAATCAACCTTTAGTGAAAAGAAGTCCATTGAAATTTCCAAAAACTGGCCAACATTGAATCTAGTCTTGAAATTATCGGTTAGAATTTTACCAATTTTAATTACAATCTTGGTTAGGATTCTAATTTTCTAGTGAGAAACCTGGCCAATTTTAATTACAATCTTGGTTAGGATTCTAATTTTCTAGTGAGAAACCTGGCCAAGGATAATTCTCTCCTTTTTTTCATTGATTAGAGAAAGTGTTTTTTTAATGTGCGTGCAGTGTTAGAAAACAACCGACCATTAGTGTTTAAAAACCAGTTAGAATTTTAAAAAAGCGACCAACATTGTCTACCCTTGAATTCACCACTTAGTATTTTACAAAATTTAGTTATAAGACAGGTTTAAGATGCTAATTTTCCAGTAGAGAAACTAGCTATTTTTTTCACTAGAGAGAAAAATATTATTTTTTGACCGTACCCGCGTGCGTGCGCGCGCGCGCGCGTGTGTGTGTGTGTGTGTGTGTGTGTGAGAGAGAGAGAGAGAGAGAGAGAGAGAGAGAGAGAGAGAGAGAGAGAGAGAGAGAGAGAGAGAGAGAGAGAGAGAGAGAGAGAGAGAGAGCGTCAAGCATGTCTTTTGACTTGATTTTTGGGCTCCATATACCAGAGCCCTTTTTGTAAGCTTCCAGTCTTTTTGAGCTATGGACACCATAGACTCGATGGATTTTCCCCAAGTACATGAGGTGGGGATGTGTGGCTCCACAAGCAGCCGCATCCCTTAGAGGAATGATGTCCATCCCTACCTTCCAAAGAAGCAGACAAGGATTGTTCAGAGGTAGTGAACAATCCTTGATTGCTAAGAGGGACCTGGCTAAGAGGGAAATTACATAATTTGGCAAGCCATCCATGGCCTTGGCAGATCTGCAAAAGGCAAAGAAGCAGACAAGGCTTGTTTAGAGGTAGTGGAGCCATCCCACTCTTTGAAGTTTAGCAAGGTGTTTTTGGTAGTGGGGAATCGAGTTCTCTTACCAAAACAACCCTCAATCAATAGCCCTTCTAGATAGATTTGGCCTGATGCAACATACTGCAAATGGTGCATTGAATCTACCTTAAGAATCCGGATGAACTTTGAGGAGGATAGTGTTAAAAGGCAATACTTTGGTACATGGTTCAAGATTTCTCCTTGCTTTATGCTCACAACAGGGCATCGCACAAAAGCAGAGAAGTCATGGGGGTCACAAATGTGGTACTGAAGAGGAATTTTGGATGCTTTGGACCCGAACGTCCCAGTTATGAAGAGTACCTTTAGCTCCTGTAATTCAAGGGATGAGTTGGGGTGAGGATGCCTCAGGACTAAGTGCCACGGGGTCTTAAAGACCCTTGTCAGGTGATATCAATGGATGGCATTGATTAAAATCGCGACACCTTTTTTGGACCGTCGGATAAAGTAAACTAAGGCCAGTAAACTAAGGCCAGTAAACTAGGGCTAGTAAACTAGGGGTGAAAAACATAGAATATAATGGCTTGAAACCATATGGTTTTGTTGCTTGAAGGTATAGTGTAATGGTGAGATGTTTCCACGTCAAAATTCTTTGATTCTACTTGTAATACATAAGAAACATAGGAATGCAACACCCATTAGTGTTTTTTATATGTAATTCTTTTTTCACAAACATATCTGAGTCTAATAAATTTTACCTCAAACAATCCCAACGATAATATATTGTTTTCAGATTGAACACTAAACCATCTAGGATCATCTTTTAGAATAGATATATCAAGTGCCCTGTTCATCAGTGTGATGGTAACCCTTTCTAACTTTCTCTTCTTCACAATTTGACACTCATCAAGCTTTAGCACAAATTTGAGGACACCATCACATTCTTCAGGAGTAACTTCAAACAATTGAACAGCATATGATTGTAAGGCCTCCAAGTTGTAGAAAATATTATTATATCTATTGTAGACCACATCTCCTGTTGGTGCAGCATAGGTGTCTTCAATATGAAATGGGGTTCCTAGTGCTTGCAGTACCTCTTCGTTTACTTGTTTACACATTTTTTTTATCAAAGAAGGATTTGGCAATAATGATCCTTTCATATGAAATGGGGTTCCTAGTGCTTGCAGTACCTCTTCGTTTACTTGTTTACACATTTTTTTTATCAAAGAAGGATTTGGCAATAATGATCCTTTCATACTAGAATCCTTCATCTTTTCTTGCAAAGTCTTATAAATGGCTGAGTACCCTCTGTGTGATATACCAGCCTCATCAAGTATTGCCTGGATGTCATGTGGATTGAGTTGATTCTCTTTGAAAAAGTCATCTATTTGCTTTTCTGAGACCTTCTTATATTTCTTCTCGTTCATCAGTGCTTCTGCATACTGGCGATCTAAAAGAAGACTTAAATGTGCACCAGAAGGTTCTGTCGTTGATTCTTTATATCAGGGTGCAATAATGATCTGATATCATATTGAAATGCAAAAATTGATATACACGAACATATGCAATAATGATTGCTATTCATAAAATATCACAATAGAAACAATAAACCAGTTAATAGAAAGGAGCTTACTTGATTGCATGTATTCTCTTCTTGATGCCGCCACCTCCTAGTTTCATTTGCTCAATATCCCTTAGTTTTTTTGTCATCTACGGAGACCTAATGAGGTTTGCTTATGTCTTAATTTAGACATTTATTTTTCAAGCCCTGAAATGGTTTCCTTATTGCTTAATAACTTCTGCACACAATGCTCCATGGTTTTCTTCAAATGAATGTTCTCCTTCTCAAACAAATCTCTTTCTAATTTAAGAACATTGCTTGTTGCTTCCAAATGATGTGTATATCCTAGTTGCCCATTATAGCCATCTCCAACAAAGTTAAGCAAAGATGTCGTATTCCTAAATGGGGGTGTGGAGTTTGTAAAAGGGTCTTTTGGATATAACCTCCCATCAATCCATAAATTTATGTTTTTCTTCCCTTGCATCCTTAACATTTCTTTAGAAGCAGTACACAACGTATTAGGTTTATTTCTCTTACTTAGAGGTTCATATTCATGTTCAAGCTCGATGTGCAGGTTGTAAATGTCTCTTTTCTCTGTATTCCTCCTTGCTCTTGATCCCTCTGCCATCCTCTTGATTCTCTCTGTGTTCCTCCTTGCTCTTGATTAGTATAAAAATCTGAATGGAAAGAGAAAGGTGCCAAAATAGTAAAAAGAAGTAAAGAGTCTAACTAATTTGCAAGAAAAACCTTGATTTTGAAGGTACCAATACCTACAAACTTTGATATGTAAAACGTTCGAAATTTGAGGTAAAGTTTCTTGCAGGGAGGGAAGTCGAAAACCTTCAAAAATTTAGGTGAAATTTCTTGCAGGGAGGGAACTCGAACTATTTTTGGATGATCCTTGGTTAAAATTTCAAGAAATATTCTATTTCGGCTTGTACGTAGAGATTTTGAGATATAAGCTATTAAACTTGGAGAATTGACCAATTCACGTAGTACATATAGTACATGAACAGATTGAAGACTTCAAGAACTGGCAATATTCTATCATTTTCATGTGCATTTAAGAATATAAATATATCTTTTGTATCTCAAGAAAATGCCAAGAGAAAATACACCAAAATTAATTTCACCTTATTTTTTAGGCTTTTTAGATTATCTCTCTCTAAGCTTAGTTGGCACTTCTTAGAGGGCCCAAAGTGGAGTCCAAAATTCCCCTAATATGGTCAACCAAATGAGATTCAATATCAAAATTCACTTCACAAAAGTAATTCCCTTCAGTTCATTCGTATCTTTCTCGACGTATGCATGGTTGTCCTAGCAACCGCGAGCCCGTGCATCACCTAGTCAGAACCCTCTAGGATCCTACTTAGGTGTCCTAGCACTTCACTTAGGGACCGCTTCATTAGTCCTTGCCCATCTACCGGAAGCGCACCATTTTAACCATGCCGAGGCTGGTCAAGACCTCGGCAGGCTTTGCCGCGCAAGCGACGTCCCTGGACGACTCCCCGCCAACTGTTGCAACGAGTCTCTCCTTAGTTAATCACATACCAAATGCTTCCTCTAGCATTCTGGCGTAAAACAATCCTTTAAAAAAATAAAGGTTCTATGCAAGTAGTATTCTCAGTTTAAGTTTGATGCCACAAAACCCTTTTCCCATAATCCAAATTTTCTTAATGAGAATCATTGATCTCTCATCAGAGAGTAATCTACCCATCATTTGACTGAACTTCCAACTTGATTCTTGGTGATTTCAGTTAAAGGAAAACTACACTAATTCAACGGTACTCTATTCTTTGTGTCAAGATTTGGAATTGGTTACGAGGTTTTTGCTTGATTCAGATTCGAGAGATGGGCAAGTAGTTTACTGGCCGCCATTCTCACAGTCGTGGTCTAACCAAAATTATTCGGTTTACTTCTAACTTTGATTCCTAAGGATTTTCTTCATATAAAAATCTACTGAACTAATCGTTAGGAAAATTCTAACTTTATGAATTTCATTCCTTCCTAAAACCACAATAGAATTAAGAAATAGTCTTATACGAGAATATCGGGTTTTTATAAAAATACTCTTATTCCACTAATCCAATTTTGGATATATATCAATTTGGTGATTTATCCACATAAAAATATCTAAGAATATTATTTCCACCAATTTAATTATCAACATTAATATACCCTAATTTTTTAGGTGGAATCATGGTGAAATTTTCTCTTTATCAAAATTAATTTAGACCCTTTTTCTACTTAAAATACCATGAAATTTTCTCTTTTTAATTAACTACAAATATCTCTTTTTTTTAATATGCCAAAATTCCCCTCCCCCCCCTTTTTGCATTTAAATGATTGAATTCCGAATGTCATGGGAATTTCTCTTTTATCATTTAAAAATTCTTATGCATAAAATAAATTTATCAAAATTTTCTCTTTTTAAATCAAATAAAAATATCCATTATTTCGAATACGCCAAAAATTCCTCTTTTTGCATTTAAATGATTGAATTTTGAATGTCATGGGAATTCCTCTTTTATCATTTAAAAATTCTTATGCATAAAATAAATTTATCATAAATTTCTCTTTTTTTTAATTAAATAATTATGCATAAATACAAAAAAGTATTCTTTCATAAATATGGTCAAAATCATTCTTTTTACTTAAAATTTCTAAACCTACAATATGGTAGGAGTTCCTCTTTTAGTATTATGCATAAAAATAAGATATGTATTTTTTTTAAAATTTTACCATAGCTTCGTTGATATTCTTGATAATTTTCAAATTTCCTAAAGAATAAAAGCTTGTAATTAAAATATGATAGAAGTTCTACTTTTAAGATTAAACTTAAACTATGAATTTAAATCATGATTTTAACCATAATTATAAACATAATTATGATTATCTCACTAGATTAAGCTAATTTCAACATTCCTCTTTTCCCAATTTGTTAGGATAATCCATTTCTCATTTAGAATGAGTTAAAGTAGTTTTTAACTACTCATAAACAATCTAAAAGAATTAACCATTATTTTAATAGCACAAAATCATGAAAATATCATTTTCTTAATCTCTAGCTCATCAAGCCTAGAGTTTAGTTTTGAAATAAGAGATTATCCTTGAGAAACATTCTTTTGTTAAAGGATTAGCCATAGAGATGACTATTCTTTTGAGAGAGAGAGAGATTTGTTTAAAGAAAGCATTACAAGTAAGCATAAAGATTAACTTTCTCTTAATTAAACATTAAGACTCTTAGGGAAAGCTTGATTTGAATTAAAACAATCATTTAGAAAGCTTCTCAAGCTTGAGAGGGGTTGATAAGAAGAAAGTCATTGAGAAAAAATTAGAAAAAACCATAAAAATCATTCTTACCTCTAAGATTGGCTTTATTCTTTCCTTAGTAGTGAAGCCCCTAACCAATCAATTGGTTAGCAAGAGGAGAAGAGAACTCCAAGAGTTGTTGAAGAGAGAGAGAAGCTCCAAGCTCCCCAAAAGAAGAGGAAATTTAAGGGATAATAGAAAATATGATTATTTTAATGTAATACTAGCATGGTATAGCTCAAAGATGAGAATACAAAGGAATGAGGGTCTATTTATAGGTGAGGGAGGCCTCTAATCAAGTTCAACTAGGTTCTAGAGCTTTCGACCTTCAGTTTGACTCAATTTGGACAAGATTTGGACCAGTTTGGCTCCCTTTTTGATCCAGTTTAATCCAGGAGAGAGAAGAGAGAAAAATATACTATTTTTTGGATTAAAAAACTCAAGTAATCAGAAAAAGGTGCCTCCTTGATGTGGCATTCTCTCCTTACTGAGGTGTCAAAAATGCATCATTTCCTCTAAATATCTCATTTTTTAACTAATATCTCTTAATTTTTAACTAATAAACCTTGTACTCAGTCAACTCTTCATCTTATGTGAGCATTTAGTCATTTTTGGGTATTTTCTTTTATTCTTTGGATTTATCTCATCCCAACATTTGGACATCCCAACACTTGGATTAATCCTATTGGCCCATAGGAACCTTAAAAAATTCTGAAAATCTGGACCCTTAGGCTAAGGTCTTTAATACATATTTTTAATTGATTCCTAATGCACATTAGAGAATTTATTTTGAATTTCTGTTTCAAGGAATTATATTTTAGACATTAGGAGAATTTTTATATCCAAAAATATCTCAATATTGAATTATCTCTCTCTAGAATTTTTCTTCTCTCTAGGCAAAAATAAGGAAAAATAATATTTTCTTGCATTCTTAAATAGGAAATGATTACAGGGGATTGAGGTAAAAGCTTATTCATTATTGAGGCTGAGGAGGAATCTTACAGTCATAACACACACCTGGGCTCCACCATATATATACATTTTGCTTACTTTTTTGTCCTAAATCGAGACATCTACTATAGGCAGAATGTCAGACACTCTGCTCAGCTAAACTACATTAGCTTGGGGTGTCCCTTCTGACACTAGACAACTTATGCCACTGCCTTCTGCAAAAGCTGACCATAAGTAATGTCTACCTTCTTATTCTTCACATCTAACAGGAGAATGTAAGGGGATTCCCCTTCTCCTAGCTGAAAGTCATCCATCCCAATTTTCCTCCTGGCTCTAACTCTCCCTTGCTTATTACTGGAATTTGTCTTCTCCATGGGTGCCTTCCCTTTTTCTCTTTTCTTTTTTTACCCTTGTTTCTTTACCAACTCCCTCTGACTCAGATCTCTGCAACCTTGTTCTCTTGTTAGCTAACATGTCAGCCTCATCTTCCTCCTCTTCTTCTTCAATGGTCTCAAGCATATGTACATTTTCTAAAGGGCCTTGAGGTGGTACCTGCCCTTGTAGTACTAGCCCTTGGTTCCCATTATTCATCTCCATATTTCCTACTCCTCTGTTTCCTTCAGGCCTTTGAATTATTGGGTGTACTCCTCCTAGCTCCCTCCTTCGCTGGGTACACTATGGAGCAATATGCCCCCTCTCCCCACAGCTAAAACACTGGAAGTTCTCCATTCTATTTCTTAGTGGTCTCTCCTTGTGGTCTCTGGAGCTGATTCTGATGAATACCTTGCACAACAAGGTCCAAATTCCCAATTTGCTCAATTAGCCTCTGGATTTCCTGATGTAGTCCTTCTTGACCTCTTTCTCCGACCTCTACTGCCTTGGGAATCTCAGCACAATGATCTCTTTCTACATGAACTTCAACCGGCTATGGCTCAACAGCATGTCCACAAGTACCATGTTGACAAACCTGACTCTCTTTCTTTACGGGCCAGATCCTGCCTCTGCACCCTCTTCTTCCATTGTTTTGATGCAAGCCCGACTTCCTCAGCATAGGTATCGGGGTCTCTCAGTTCAACTTTATCCTTGATAACCCCGTACATCAGTCCTATGAATCTATCCTTCTTCAAGAAATCGGGAGGTATCTGATTCTCTCCCAAAACCCTCACTATTTTCCTCCAAACTCCTTCAAATTTGTTTACAAAAGCAGCAATTTCCTCTTCCTCCCCTTGGTACAGCCTGCTGAGCTCCTTCTAAAGCTCCTCTGGACTTTTGGTCCACCCATACTTCCTCCTTAATGCATTTCTCAAATAATCCCAATTACCCCTTTGTTCCTCTGTTAGCACATCTTCATACCATTATCTAGTTGCCCCCTCGAGAAGCAATCCTATCATCCGAACTTTATACACTTCATTATCTTTGTTATTTCTCAATGCTGTCAGCAAACCCTCCTTTTAGGAGCTGGGTAACATCTTCCCCTCTCTCACCTCTGAAAACATCATAAGCAAGATCAACCCATAAGTCTTGAGTTGATCTACAAGTGATCTCCAACTTGCAAATTAAAGCCTTAAGCAAGAGCTTTCTGGTCCTTAGTGGGGGCACCAAAGCATGTGTGGTGGCTAGGTGATAGCCTCTATAGCACCACCAACAGACACACAAGAAGAAAATGTAAGAGGATCAGAACTTGGAGACACTAGGATCCCAGCTCTAAACGCACCCCAATCAGCTTAGACTCTATCCTTTGACCTTTGGCTAACACAAATGAACACCTCTACCCTTTCAGTCTGACTTGGATGTTACCTCCAATTGTCCTCCCTGGTCAGATCAAACATCCAAGACTTTTGATCTTTAGCCTAAATTCCTCAGCTAACCCTAGCTAACAAGTAGCTGACCTAAATCTCTCCCAACAACTAACAGACAGATCAGATATTGACTGTCTCCCGAATTAGACACTAACTGATGACCCCAGGCAAAAAAATATCCATCAACATCAACACACTTCAAAAAATAGCTTCAAAACTCCATAACACTTGTCAACATTCCTTTGCCGACCTGAATTCACCTTAGTTGATACAGAAATGACAGAAAACTACCTCCGAAATCCTCCTTTTGTTTCCAGTCCGAAGTGAGTCCTCCTTGATCCTTTTCTGACCTCCTGTTTATAGAAAAACTGACTGAAAACTACTTTAGAAGTCTGGCTCAAAAATGATCAAATTCTAATTGTAGTTTAAAACAGATTCCTGTAGTAGATTCCAAATAGAAACACATCTATATGACCTCCAGAGTATCCTCCAGTGAGACAAATAAATACAAACACTTGATCTTGAACTTCTTAGAACCTTTCGACTCTCCTTCGCTAACACCATATCAACTCTAGACTACCCTAGCTACCCGTAAACTAGCTTGGATGACTGGCGCAAAATCAAATCCCAATATGCGTCCTTCTTGCTCTCTTATTGTCCTCCTGGCCTAGCTAGCCTCAATCTCTCAACCCTAGAACCACGCTAAACATCCCCTTATGCTATGTGGGCCTTCTGCCGACATTAATCCAAATGGTCTTGACTATTACCGATTCTGCTTTTCGGATATAGAACCAATCGACTCAGAAGCCCTACATGGATCAGGGACTTTCTCTTTTATGTCCACCGAATTCTCCTAGCCTTTAGGTTGTCCTAATTGCATGAAGATATGACTTCAAAGACTTTCTGCTACTACCCACAAATGACTTACTATTGGCTGATCTGACCACTGATTGTTGATCGCTGACGGCTGACTCAATTGGAGCAAACTTTCTTAGCTTTGAGTCCTCTAACACCTCTAAACACTCAAATCACACAAAGATACATCTCTATAGACATCCAACTGACCACCACAATGAACTCACATCTGATCTAGAATGATTAATTTGCCCATAAACCCATCTGACTTCTATCTGGCTTCTCATTGTCACACTCAACTCAAAATAACTTTTCTTGAATTCAAAAGGATCAAAACAACCCTTTTACCTCAATAGCTGACCCCCTAGACACATAGCTGCTTGTAGAGCTGAAACTCTATTGACCCTATCTAACTATTTTCTATTAACAGAAGATGACTGCTTCAATTATGAGATAGCACTAACTTCCTAGACGTTAGACATACCTTCATAATTACTCTATCTCATCAAAGACAATTGAAAAAACTCAAACCAAGCTTCATATCTCAAATTCTCATCAATCACGACACAGATAAAAGTTTTGAACACTATGATTTCTTCACCAAAACAAAGATAGACTATCTCAACACCCCTAAGACAATGGGTTCAAATATATCAGATGAACACACTAAAAAAACTTGGGGTTTTTATAGGTAAGCTCCAGCTATTACTCTCCCAATCATCAGCTTCACTCATCTCACGAATACGAGCTGCGGTGAATTTACAACTACAAACCACGTGTCCTTCCCAAACAGACACAAATCCGCACATAGTTGATTGACACCAGCAACAATTGAAGATGAATTGATAGCAACAATAATTGAAGATAAATTGAACTAAACCATGTCTTTAACAGAGTTGCCTCACAGAAATCATTAGGGACACATATCCTATCTGATTCTCTAGACCTTTGCGCCTTCTCTGCTCTGATTTACCCAATTCCACCTCAACTGCACTGATTTACCCAATTCCACCTCAACTGCACTGATTTACCCAATTCTAGCTCAACTGCACTAATTTAACCAATTCCACCTACACTCCAATTCTACAACTTTTGAAAACTAGAATTCCCTCCGTCTGCAGAGCTAGTCTCTCCTTTGTAGATCCTTCACACTTTGCTCACTCCTGCTTCCCTTCCTTCTCCTCTCTGTCAACTTGTCTATCCCCGTAAATTATCTCAATACCCCCTTTTTGCCCGTCGCCTTTTGGAACAATTGTGTCGGCTCCCTCAATCGTCCATACACTTTCTATTCTTATTTTTTTGGCACCTGTGCTTATGCTCCTCGTTTTGGCATGCTATCCCTACCACCTAGGATTCACTGGTCACCCTCTTAATGTACATTAGATATTTCCACATTCATGTTTGTTTTGAGCTCTAAGCTCCTCTTACAACGTGTATGCATGTATGTGAATGTGTACATGTGTGTCATTCTCACAAACATACGCTCAATCTCTCATGCACACGCATGCAAGCACCTTCTCTCTCTTCTCACACAAACACAAACACATACACATGCACATGCACATGAACTCTCTCTCTCTCTCTCTCTCTCTCTCTCTCTCTCTCTTGCACACACACACACATCTCTCATACATGCACATGCACATGCATTGTTGCTCTTCTTGCACCACATCTCTCACACATACATGCACATGCACATGCATTGTTGCTCTTCTCGCACCCCATCTCACACACTCTCTCACACATAGAAACCTCTCTCTCTCTCTCTCTCTCTCTCTCTCTCTCTCTCTCTCTCTCTCGCTCTCGCTCACAAACACATGCATACACACCTTTCATGTGCATGTGCACCACTGTGTGTACATACATGCACGTGGCTGTGTGTCAATTTTGTATTCACGTGTCATGCACTTTTGCATGTACATACGTGTGCATCTTTATATGTATGTGTGCATGTGTGCATGTGCGTGTAATTCTGTGTGCGCGTATCTATGTGTGCATGTCTACATGTGTGTACCTATACGTATGTGGTGTGTGAATGTCTTTGTGTGCCTGTACATGTGTGCAGTGTATGAGTGTGTATTTGTGTATGTGCATACACATGTATGTGTGTGCATGCTCAAGCGTGTGTGTGCATGTGTGCATGTGTGTCTGTGTATGTGTGTGCGTGTCATGTACTATGTGTGATTATGTGTGTCACTATATATATAGATATATTTATATACACATACATACATACATAGATATACATACACACACACACACACACACACACACACACACACACACACACACACATGTATATATATGTATGTATGTATGTATATATATGTATGTATGTATGTATATATCTGTTTATATATATATATATATATATACAAAAAATACATACATATATATATGTATATATCTGTATATATATATATATATATATATATATATATATATATATATATACATGTATGCATGTATGTATATATCTGTATATATATATATATATATATATATATGCATATATATGTATCTGTATGTATATATGTATATATATAAATCTGTATGTATGTATATACATACATACATACATACATGTATGTATGTATGTATGTATATAATATATATATATATATATATATATATATATATATATATATATATATATATATATATATATATATATATATATATGAGATCCCCCTGTGGGGGCACCGGCGCGACGGAAGCAGCATCGACCTCCCACGCGGGGCGGGGATCCACACTCAGGGCCTCGCCCGTGGATGTCCGGACGAGAGACTAGCCCGGGCGGTTCCTTTGAAAACCGAGCTCGAAAAAACTCCCCTTGCTCGGAAGGCACGGGCGATTCCGCCATGGGAAAATCTTCTTAACGGGGGAATTACTCTAACGTCAAAGTCTTAACTAGCTAAACTGATTTGACCGAACCTAAAGTCACATGGTCAGATCAAGAAGAGACTTGTACTTGGTCCATGGAATCATCGCTTTTTTCCTCCTTTAATGAGGCACAACCATTGATTCCTTCCCACAAAACAAGGTCTTCTCAAGACTTAATCTAACTAACGTAACTAATCGCATCTTAATTGTTTCGCAGGAATCCTCTGATCCATATGGGTTAGCCAACCACCCGACCGCTGTATTGGTGGGATTCCTTTATAAAGATTTGGTTGTGTTTTGCCCGAGTATCGAGGAAAAGAGTTCCCAGGTCCCCTAGCTGGCGATTCATGCAAAAATTAAGGTAGGCATACCATGTACACACCCAATATGAAATTGCCATTTATAACAAATTCGGCTGGCTTTAAAACAATCCTGCAATAGAAATCATAATATTACTGATCATCATCCTCCAAAATTCTGAGTCCATTGTATTACAAAATGTGTCCTTTGGACTCTCCATTGAAGACCAGCTGGCCAACCAACGAGATCTAGTATCAAAATTTGATTCACAAAAATCTTTTCTTTTAATCCATCCGAATCTTTCTCGACGCACGCATGGGTGTCCTAGCAACCACGAGCCCGTGCAGCATCACCTGGTCAAAACCCTCTAGGATCCTCCTTAGGTGTCCTAGCGCTTCACTCAAGGACTGCTTCGTCGGTCCTCGTCCATCGTATACTGGAAGCGCACCATTTTAACCGTACCGAGGCTGGTCAAGACCTCGGCAGGCTTTGCCGCGACCGACGTCCCTCGATGACTCCTTGCCAGCTGTTGCACAACGAACCTCCTCTTAGTAAAACACATGCCAAATGCTTCCTTTACCATTCTGGCGTAAAACAATCCTTTAAATGAAAACAGAGGTTCTATGCAAGTAAAATTTCCAATTTGAGATTGGTTCCACAAAAACCCCTTTTTTCTTAATTTTCCAATTTCATAATGAGAATCCTTGATCTCTCATCAGGGTAATCTACCCATCATTTGACTGATTGTCCAACTAGATTCTTGGTGATTTCGGTCAAAGGAAAACTAGTTTAATTCAATGGTGGTCTATTCTTTGTATTCAAGAACTGGAATTGGTCACAAAGTTTTTGCTTGATTCAGATCGAGAGATGGACAAGTAGGTTTACTGTCCATCCCTCTCGTAGTCTAATCATTCGGATTAGTTCTAATAAGAATTTTCTTTATATAAACATCTACTTTTGGGTAAATACCAATTTAGTGATTTAGCCACATAAAATATCTAAAGATATTCTTTCTACCATTTAATTTTTCAACCTTAATTTCCTAGGTAGAATTATGGAGAAAATTCATCTTTTGACACCTAAAATTAATTCAAATCTTTCTTTTCTTAAACATCATAAAAATTTTCTTTTAACTAAATACCAATATCTTTTTTTTTTGAATAAGCTTGAAATTCCTATTTTTCTCATTTAATGAGTGCAATCCAATTGTCATGGGAATTCCTCTTTTATCATAACTTAAATCTATCTAAAATTCCACTTTAAATTAAATAAAAATATTTAATATTCCAAATATGCCGAAAATTCTTCTTTTTCCATTTAAATGATTGAAGTCCAAATATGATGGGAATTCCTCTTTCATCATTTAAATCTATTCATGCATAAAATAATTTAAACTAAAATTTCTTTTAAAAATTACATAAAAATATCCATTACTACTAATATGACAAGAATTTCACTTTTTCCATTTAAATGATTGAATTCCAAATATGATGGGAATTCCTCTTTTATCATTTAAATTTTTCCTATGCATAAAAATAAATTTAATGAAAATTTCTCTTAAAATTGAATAAAAATATCCATTAATCAAAATATGACAAGAATTCCACTTTTTCCATTGAAATGATTGAATTCCAATTATGATGGAAATTTCTCTTTCATCATTTAGCTTTTTCATGCATAAAAATAATTTATCTAATTTTTTTCTTTAATTTTAAATAAAATATCTATTATTTTAGTATTCTAAATTTTCTCTTTCTCCATTGGAATACATGGATCTCCATTATCATGGAAATTTCTCTTTTATCATAAAAATAAAATTATTAAAAATTTATCTTTTTCTCTAATTAACTATTTATGCATAAATATTAAAAATTAATCTTCCATGGATATGATGAGAATTATTCATTTAACATAGGATGATTAATCCTTGATCTCTCACATTAGGATAATCTACCCATCGTTTGACTGATTGTCCAACTAGATTCTTGCTGATTTCGGTCAAAGGAAAACTAGTTTAATTCAAAGGTGGTCTATTCTTTGTATTTAGGAACTGGAATTGGTCACGAAGTTTTTGCTTGATTCAAATCGAGAGATGGACAAGTAGGTTTACTGTCCATCCCTCTCGTAGTCTAATCATTCAGATTAGTTCTAGCAAGGATTTTCTTCATATAAACATCTACTTTTGGGTAAATACCAATTTAGTGATTTAGCCACATAAAATATCTAAAGATATTCTTTCTACCATTTAATTTCTCAACCTTAATTCCCTAGGTAGAATTATGGAGAAAATTCATCTTTTGACACCTAAAATTAATTCAAATCTTTCTTTTCTTAAATATCATAAAAATTTTCTTTTAACTAAATACCAATATCTATTTTTTTTAATAAGCTTGAAATTTCTCTTTTTCTCATTTAATGAGTGCAATCCAATTGTCATGGGAATTCCTCTTTTATCATAACTTAAATCTATCTAAAATTTCTCTTTAAATTAAATAAAAATATTCAATATTCCAAATATACCAAAAATTCTTCTTTTTCCATTTAAATGATTGAATTTCAAATATGATGAGAATTCCTCTTTCATCATTTAAATCTATTCATGCATAAAATAATTTTAACTAAAATTTCTCTTAAAAATTACATAAAAATATCCATTAATCCTAATATGAGAAGAATTCCACTTTTTCCATTTAAATGATTGAATTCTAAATATGATGGAAATTCCTCTTTCATTATTTAAATTTTTTCTATGCATAAAAATAAATTTAATTAAAATTTCTCTTAAAATTGAATAAAAATATCCATTAATCCAAATATGACAAGAATTTCACTTTTCCATTTAAATGATTGAATTCCAATTATGATGGAAATTTCTCTTTCATCATTTAATTTTTTCATGCATAAAAATAATTTATCTAAAATTCTTCTTTAATTTTAAATAAAATATCCATTATTTTAGTATTCCAAATTTTCTCTTTCTCCATTGGAATACATGGATCTCCATTATCATGGGAATTTCTCTTTTATCATAAAAAATGAAATTACTAAAAGTTTCTCTTTTTCTCTAATTAACTATTTATGCATAAATATTAAAAAATAAATTTTCATGGATATGATGAGAATTATTCATTTAACATAGGATGACTAATCCTAGAATATGGTAGGAAGTCCTCTTTTCACATTATGCATAAAAATGATTTATGTGTTAATTTTTAAAAATATTACCATAGCTTCGCTGCTATTACTGAAAATTTTCAATAATTTTGAAAAGCATAAAACTTAGTAATACACTATGATAGAATAACTATCATTTCAACCAATATCCAATTTATGGACTTAATTCCTAAGTTTATCATAATTTAAGTAACATAAAAGCATTAAAAAGCCATTTCTTTGGCCTCTAGCTTGACTAGCATAGAGTTTGCTTTTAGAATTAGGAATTGTTCCATGAGAAGCATCATTTGAATATAGAATTGGTCATAGGAATGACCATTCTTGGGGGAGAGAGAGATATACATAAAAAACATCCTAAATTAAGCATAAATGTAAACTTTATGTGATTAATCATTAAAATTCATTAGAGAGCTTCATTTGCATTGAAAAACCATTCAATTTAATACTTCTCAAGCTTGAGAGGGGTCGAGAAGTGAAAAACATTTAGAAGATTAAGAAAAAACCATAAAGTCACATCTTACCTCTTGTTTTGCTTGATTCTCTATTCTTAGGAGAGGCCCCCAACCAATCAATTGGTTAGTATGTTGAGGAAAACTCCAAGGAAGGTTGAAGAGAGAGAGAAGCTCCGATCTCTCCAAAATGTAGAGGATTTTTAGGGGATAAAAGAAAATATGCTTAATCTAATGTAATATTAGCATGGTCTAGTTCACAGATGAGAATACAAAAGAATGAGGGTCTACTTATAGGTGAGGGAGGCAACTAACTGAGTCCAACTAAGTTCTAGAATTTTTCAGCTTTAGTTTGGCTGAATTTGGACCAGTTTTGCTCCCTTTTTTATTTGGTGTTTGATCCAAGAGAGAGGAGAGATAAAAATATCTTAATATTTTTGAGTTTAAAACTCATTCACATGTGTGAAATAGGTGCCTCCTTGAAGGCTCCCCCTTCCCTTACCAAGGTGTCAAAATTGTATGATTACTCTAAAATCTCTCATTTTTTAAATAATATTTCATAATTTTTAACTAATAAATCTTGTACTCAGTCAACTCTTCATCTTATGCGGGTATTTACTCATTTTTGGGTATTTTCTTTTATTCATTGGATTTATCTCATCCCAACACTTGGATTAATCTTATTGGTCCATAGGAACCTTAATTGGACCATAATCCAAATTTTTTTTAAAAATCTTAACCCTTAGGCTAAGGTCTTTTAAATCACTTTTAATTGATTCCTAATGTACCTTGAAAAATTTATTTTAATTTTTTATTTTAGGGAAACATATCATATACACACACACACACACACACACACACACACACACACACACATATATATATATATATATGTATGTATGTATGTATGTATGCATGTATGTATGTATGTATGTATATATATGTATGTATGTATATATATATATGTATATATGTATATGTATGTATGTACGTATATATATATATATGTATGTATGTACGTATGTATATATATGTATATATGTATGTATGTATATATATATATGTATATATGTATATGTATGTATGTACGTATATATGTATGTATGTATGCATGTATATATATATATGTATGTATGTATATATGTATGTATGTATGTATGTATGTATGTATGCGTAACATTATATGGTAGTGATGTGTGTGAACACACTTAGGACCGCCGGGGTACTTTTTTCCTCGCCTAGGAGGTTTTTTCCCTTGTGCGTATGTACACTCTCTTATCTACTCATCTTGGGATGTGTACTTATCTTTTGTATCTGCTCTGCTGGCACTCATTTGTTCATTCTAATCTAGTGAGTTTGTGTGCTCTCAAGCTTCTTTATCTTGTGTGTGTGCATTGTTGCAACCCTAACCCTAATTCCAACAATTGGTATCAGAGTTAGCTTCCTTGACACTTGACCTTGTAGTCTGCCTCCCTCTTCACGACCCTGTTTTTCTATCTCCGATTGAGATACCCTATTAGGAGAAGAAGGTATATACTATAGTGTGATGTATACGAAGTATACAACGTTTTCTGGTTCCGCGACGTGATTTGGGCATCGCAAGGTTCTTGCAGACGTTCTGGAGAGGCATCATTTTGGATTGGTTTTGCTTGATTTTGGGTGTTTAGGCAGTGTAGCGGTAAAGATTTGGTGTGCAGCAGCATCTACAGTGTCTTCAACAACATGGACCAATCATACTTTTGCCAGCAACACTCTATTCTCTACTCTGTGTTATCTTTCATACACTTTACAGGTGATTCACCAATCATACTTTTGCCAATCATACTTTTGCCAGCAACACTCTATTCTCTACTCTGTGTTATCTTTCATACACTTTACAGGTGATTCAGTCAGTTGGTAGCCATCCACGGTTGCATTCAGTGATATACTAAGTACTTGCAATGTGTTGAAAGATTTTACATTTGGTAGAAAGTCATGGCTGGCAGTAGTGATGTATTCAACATGTTATCTGTTGAGGATAAACTTGATGGGACTAACTACCCATTGTGGTCCCCTATGATGAGGCACGTACTAGTTGCTAAAGGCCTTTGGAATGTGGTCAGTGGTAGTGAAACTCATCCTGTTTCACAACTACCAGTGCAACTAGGTGCTATAGGTACATCTGAAGTAGAATCTAATACAGATGTGACTCCTCCACATACACCACCAGTACCTCCCACTGCTGCTCAAACGAGATGGGATGGAAGCGATGTGCAAAGTCACATGCATTGCTTGCTCTTTCTGTGAAGCGAAGCATTTTTTCTCATATTCGGTCGTGTGTAAGACTTCAAAACAGGCATGGAACGCACTTGCTGCATTATACCAGGTGCGCAATGAAGCACGTGTTGCATATCTGCGCAAATAAGTGGAGTCTGAGTACATGAATGAGGGAGACTCAATGGACGACTTCTTGACCAAAATCAAAGATTTTAAGGAGCAGCTTGCTAGTGTGGATGAGATATATCCTAATAGTACATTGGTGCCCACAGTTCTCAATGCATTGCCGGATTCTTATCAAAGTTTTGTCTCTATCCTTAGACTCATGATGAAGGGAAATCCAAATGCCCTTACATTTGATGAGCTGGTTTCAGTACTCTTGCAAGAAGAGTAGTCTAGGCAAAACAGATCTGTTATGTGAGTTGGTGACCAAGATTTTGTTGCCAAGATAACGGTAGAGCTTCTTCGCATGGTGGCCATAAGCCAAAATCAGAATCCTCAAGTAAGGATGCAGAGAAAGAAGGTGATAAGCCAAAAAAGAAGGGCAAGTGTCACTACTGTAGGAAACTAGGGCACTACATAAATGAGTGCAAGAAAACGCTAGATAAGGAGAAAAAGAAAGAATCGGGTATGGCTGTGGTGGCTGATGCATCTACACCAAGTGCAGAGAAGAAGGAATCTATAAGGTTTTCTCAAGATGATTGGGCATAGACTGTACATTATTGCAGTTATGACCCTTCTATTCATGATGTATGCATGTCAGTGGAAGAATCGGATGCTTGTTGGTACTTTGATAGTGGTGCTAGTAAACACATTAATTCACAAAAAAAATTGTTCTCATCTCTCGAATTTGTCCCAGGTGCAGGAACCGTCACATGTGCAAATTTCTCCTCATATCTTGTCAAAGGAGTTGGTAAAGTTGTGCTCATTTTTGCTGTAAATGGGGGCGTATTTACTCTTTCTAAATTTTTATATGTGCCAGGCATTAAGAAGAACTTGTTGTCAGTTTCAGGCTTAGCCTTGTCATTCTTGACGTTGAAATTTGTGGATTACAAATATACAATTCAGGATAGAAATGATGGTTATTCTATCATTACCTCAGGTACCTTGTTTCATGGCCTATATAAGATGGGTGTATTTGAGAAGTTGCAGCATGATGCTTGCTCAGTCTCTACTCGTGCTATAAGTGATGGAGAATTATGGCATGCACGATTAGGCCATCTAAATTATGGCAGTTTGTTATGCCTTCAAAGGCATGATATGGTGTCTGAGTTGCCAACTCTTGAGACCCCTACTAGACATGTATGTGGGGTGTATTCTTGGTAAAATGCATCAGGCGTCATTTCCAAAGGATGG